>NC_138052.1:69808295-71008295 GCF_964194185.1 Rhinolophus hipposideros | reverse complement strand
TTTTCTCCCAGTCGGTGGCTTGTATTCTTTTGATGTCTTTTTTTTTTTTTTTTTTTTTAAAGAAAGGGTTTATTTATTTTTTTTTACATATTTTTTTACATTTTTTTTTTTTTGCCTTTTTGTGTGTGTGTGTGTGTGTATGTGTGTGTTGAGAGCCCACTGGCCCATGTGGGAATCGAACCGGCAGCCTTCGGAGTTAGAAGCATGGAGCTCTAACCGCCTGAGCCACCGGGCCGGCCCCTTTTGATGTCTTTTACAGAGCAGAAATTAATTTTTCAGAAGTCAGTTCATCAATTCTTTCACGGATAATGCCTTTAATGGTAACTGTAAAAAGTCATCACCATACCCAGGAACATCTAAGTTTTCTCCTTTTATCTTCTCGGAATTTGATATAGTTTTGTGTTTTACATTTAAGTGTAATCCATTTTGAGTTAATTTTTGCAAAGGATGTAAGGGGTCTGTCTAGATTCATTTTTTTTGCACGTGAATGTCCAGTTGTTCCCACATTATTTGTTGAAATGAGGGATTTTTGTGTTTTGGGTTTTTTCCCCCAGAAATTTAATACAATTAAAGCTGAGGGATTTTAAGCTGACTTGTAGATCATACTATAAATTCTTCCTTGTTGCCAAGATAAGGATACCAACTCTACAGCCAGACTGCATAGATTCAGATCTAGCTCTTAATTGCTGCATGACCCTGGAATGTCAATCTCTGTGCTTGCCTATATTATTTGTAAAACTAAGGAAGATTATAGTATTTACCTCAAAGTTATAAATTAGTTTGATTTGTGAAAAACAATTGGAATAATGGCCTAGATTTTATGTAAGCTGTTTGTTCTGGGGAGAAAGGGCACATTGTCTTTGGTATTTTGCATGTTCCTTTGGTCCCATGCAATAGTCTTTTAAGGTTGATTTACTTCCCACTTGAAAATCACATCAGGTTCCCTGTGTAGAGGATTTTTCTGAATTTTTTTGTTGTTGTTGAGAAGAGCCCTGAATTATGTACTATATTACAGTCCTAAATTTTGAGTTACATAAATTTTGCCATTGAAGATGGTAACAGGGACATTTAGTTGTACTATTTACTAGCCTAAGATATGAGTCAAAATTGCATTGAGTGCATATTTGACTGGAAGTAAAATGCATTAGATTGGATGATATAAACCTTAAAGGACTGTATTTTCTTAGATTTAAGAGAGGCATTTCCAGGCTTTGATGCTTATCCTGCCTCAGGAATGGTGTTCCAGAACCAATTTGCTAACATCCCATTGGTTGGAGTCACATACTGGGCCCTATAATCTACATGGGAATCTACGAGGTTATATGGCAAAAGGTCTGTACAAAGGCAGGGATAATTTAGACCATCAATGGAATCAGTTACCCACCTCTACCTACTCCAGTCTCTTGACAGAAGCTGTGGTGAGCCTTGTACACCATATAGCTGACTCATCTCAAAATCCTCCAAAGGCTTCCATGTCAGTTTAACCAAAGTCCTTGTAATCACCATCATAATATACTATCTGCTGTGCCACTCCATCTGATTACATTGCCGGCTATTTCTCCTCTAATTCAGTGCTGTGGCCTCACTGGCCTTCTCATTCCTTAAACACCAAGTACAGTCCTTCATTTCAGTGAGGCCTTCCATGACTACATTACTTAAAATTGCCACAGCCTCTATTGTCAACAACCATATGCCCCTTCTCTGCTTTACTTTATAGGAGCAGGAGCGTGTTTATTTTTACACCTCTGAAAGGTAAGTTCTGTGATATCAGAGATGTTTTATTGTGTATCCCGAGAGTCCATAACAATGCCAGGTAGGTTGAAGACATTTAGTAAATATTTTAATGATTATTTTTTTTCGGGGCGGGGAGCAAAGGTCTCAGGTCTCAAAGATCTCTCTTAGGGAGAGATCCATATAGTTAACCCAGGAAAGATTGTGCAGGCAGCAGAAACATTAACTGCCCCTGAGGCATAAATATCCTTAGTATATTCAATGAACAGCAAGGAGACCAGTGCAGTTGAAGCTGAATGGGTGTTAGAATATTAGGTGAGGTTAGACATCCAGGAGCCAGATCATGTAGGGCTTGGTAGGTCATTGTAATGTAGATTTTCTGCATGAGATAGGAAGTCACTGGAAGTTTACACATGGTGACAACAGTTGTCTGCAACCCCTGGCTTGCAGTCTCTCCCAGTAGAAGAAAGAAGTGCCTCCATTTCAAGAATTCCTAGGAAAGTTGTGGTATTTTGGTTTTGCTTCAGAAAACTCCAGGTGGGAAGTTTGGGGAAAGGTGGGGATATAGACAAAATAAGATTAGCCGTGAGATAATAATATTGAAACTGGGTGATGATCAGTGAGGGTTCACTGTATTTTTTCTTGTACATGTTCTAAGTTTTCTATGAGAAAGTTTTAAAAAAGGCTTTCCATGTAACTGGACCACATTGGCTGGAGGGTGTATATATTCATTACATATTGATTGGCGTTGTCTCCACCATTTTGTGCAGACTGAATCAGATTTCTGAACCTCTTGGGTGAGCAAACTTTTTCTGTAAAGGGATACAGTAAATATTTTAATCATTGCAGTCTATATTCAATTTTGCTGTTGTAATAAGCAAGCAGCCATATGTAAATGATTGGGTGCCACTGTATTCCAGTATTCGATTATTTCAGACACAGAAACAAAGCTCAGAGGTTGAATTATTTGCCTAACATACAGCTAATAGATGGATGAAACATCTTTTTCCAAGAGTGTTTCAGGTAGGCATGCACTATTTTGTCCAGTGTTAAGGCTTAGAAACCATAGCTTGGCGAGTGTAATTGGTTTCTCATCGTATTTTAATGATTTAGATTATAATGCCTTTGAAACCGGACCGTAACTTGCCAGTTGTTTTGCACTCGCCTTACTCTTATCTACTTCCTCCTGCAGGCCTGAATTTTGGCACAGAATAGAAGTATCTTTAATCTAATCTTGTCTGAAAGTTGCTTCTAAAAATTTAAACATAATTCACAGGCCAGTTTTCATTCTACATGCATTCATTCTACAAAACATCCCTCAGTTTTTTCATCTCAACTTCACTATTCTAATGCAGGAAATATTATCAACATCTGTTCTCATTTCTTCACTTACTCAAATATTTAATGTTTACTACCTGGTTTAAGTACTATTGGATACTGGGCATCCAACAGCAGTGATGAATAAAAGGGAAAGATAGATTGAGCTAAAGAATCATGCAGGGCTTCCCGGCAAAGGTAAAGGTTGTTATATTCGCATTTAGACTACCTAGCTGTTGTGTTAACAGATGCTGGTGGCCTGAGTTAGGGCAGCAGAATTAGAAGTTATTTTGGAGTTGGAATGGACAGGGCTTGACTTATTACATGTGAGGGCTGAAAGGAAAATACCTGAAGCTTTCTGGAGAGGGTAGATGGCATTACTATTTTTATGAAATGAAACACACTGGCATTTTTCAAACATGTACATGTTTGGAGGTGTTAGAAGTACATCTGGGCTGAACAGAAGCAAAACTGGTCTGGAAAAAAAAAATTCTGGAGGCAAAGACCTTTTGATGGTATTTAAAATACCCAGGCAAATGGAAAAAACCAGGACAAGGACGGAGCCTCATCCAAGTCCAGCACTTAAAGGTTATTAACAAACAACAACCAGTGCAAGCTACTGCTTTTCTCTTTACATTAACAAGGAGTCTCATGAAATTTTATTCAATATCAAGGGTACAGACAAGAAACAAGTTTCAGTTAAACAGAAATACTGCAGTAATTACTGGCTTGGATGGCTGTACTTGAGGTTGTTCAGAGTGCCAAGAACTATCTGGGTTATCAGCTAGCCAGTTTTCTCCGTTCTTCAACTGTTTGCCATGCCAAGATCCATTACTCCTAACTAACATAGAATGAGTGTGAACAAAGAAAATATTTTATTCTTAAGATGCCAGAGAATGTAGAACATCTTTTAGAAGTAACAGAAGTTTCAGTCTATAAATGGCTTACTTATTTCCACAACAGGTTTACCTCCAACTCAACTTTTAAGCCTTCAGGATTTTAGCTTTAAAACAATGATTTAAACAATTTTCATTTTAAAATGCAAATTCCCTGAAATGGAACAGCTCAATTGTATTTGATAACTCTGTAGCACCCCAAATTCATTATATACATTTAATGCATAGGTCCCAAAGCTGCACCAATATGATATACATTCTAATCACATCAGTTTAGTGAGATACTGGTCCCTCTAGATAGTCTACAAAACAATGATTCAGCAGGTTTTTTTGGTTTTTTTTTTAAACCACAGTCTGCTTTAGGGCGCTATAGTAGGCACCACAAACAGTTGAGTTTTTAATTTAACCAAGGTTCTTATTAAGAGTTATTAAATTGACAGTGATTGAGTATATTTGTAAAGTATCCTCATCCTTTTTTCAATTCATTAGGAGGTGTGACTGTAATCAGAATAACAATAAAAGGACTGTTAAGTGCCCTGGAAAATTAAAATGATTGGATTTGATATGGCTGCTAATTGCCCATAGTTAAATAGGGGAGAAAAGTGGGGAGGGGAAAGGCCGTTGGGAAGCCTTTCTGATCCACACCAAGTTTCATACAATTATACATACAATTGTGTTTAGGTACAAATTCACAAAAACAAATTCAAGTTTTTGGACAGAAGCCAATTATAAATTATTTTGAAGTCAAAAGTAGTTATCACATCTTCTAGATTCCTCTTAAAGCCTACTGAAAAACTTCATTTCTTAATTATATTTTAAACCTTTAGGCCTTAGTAGGCTGGTGAATAGCTATATTTCTATCAATACTAGAGAACTGATACATTACATGAAAAATCATAGCAAGTCATTTACCAGAATTCTCAGAGAAATGCTTACCCTATTTTACACGGCACCTGTATGGAACATCTGAGGAAAATTTCTACAAAGGTAATTCAGTAGCCTAAGTAATAACATACACTATTACATTTAAACCCCAATAGTTCCTGCAAGCAGCCTATGAGTATGACAATGGATTCATTAGTAAAATTTCAATTATCACTTATTATCAGTGTTATGCCCAACAACTTTAATTAAATCACTCACCTAGAACTTTGATTTTTAGGATCTGAAAGAATCCAAATAACTGTA
Organism: Rhinolophus hipposideros; assembly: GCF_964194185.1. Classification (NCBI taxonomy): domain Eukaryota; kingdom Metazoa; phylum Chordata; class Mammalia; order Chiroptera; family Rhinolophidae; genus Rhinolophus; species Rhinolophus hipposideros. The sequence goes on along the minus strand of NC_138052.1, from coordinate 71,003,163 downwards.
TTTGATACACTTATGAGCAAGTAAGACTCTTAAAATCTCCAAAATTAATGGGAAATACTTGTCTGATGCTTATGGTGGGCTAAGGTATAAAGCACAACTTGTTAAAAGATGGTGATTGGCAGAAAACAATTTCCTCTATTTTCTAGTGATCCTGGAAGAAAAAAATACTGCTTCAGAATATGGATCCACATGAAGATATATCTGCCAATTCAAATGTCTATCTCTAAGTCCCCTCCTCCTTCAAAAAAAAGATGGATTAGGGCATGCATTCTCAGTAGGGGCGATATTCCCCCCAAGTGGGACCAAAAAAACCCTCACTTTTTTTGTGTATAAAGCAGATACAATACACATACAGTATATCTATATTAAAATTTATTGGGGTGCTATTAGAAAAGTCTAAAAAGGCTTCCTGGGGAAGGGTGATAATGCGCTTTGAGAAACAGAAGTAGATCTTAATCACATGCATTTCCTCTCACCATCATCATTATGCTATGTCAAAATATCCTGTGGCATTTTTGGTATTTGGAGTTTTCATAAGAACAACATAATAAGTATCTTAAGACAATACTCCCAGAAATAATTAAGATTAAGAAACTTATGATCAGCTCTAAACACATATTTAATTATGGCATCTAAGAGGAGACTTATCTTTAGAAACGACACCAAGTTAGGAAAATCAATAAACATATATCCAATCATAATTACAAGTACAATTTTAACATCTGTATTAAGAATTACATATTTGAGACATTATAAGTTGGCACTGGCAGCTGAGTTCCAAAATTACCACTTAAAATTCAAAATGAAAATCTGTAGTCTTTTCAGAAAGCATTCCCTTTCTTTATACTGTCACAGGTGACTTACCCATTTACTGTAATATTGTAGTTAGTAAACTACTTTGTCATTATGAAAAAAACTATGATCAAAGATCATAATGTAGTTCTGGAAGACTACACACTCTTTCACTATACACAGTATATAATAAAACAGGGTACACTCTGAATGGCAGTAACATGCAATGATTTGTAGAAATGTTAATGTAGTTTCTGCTACATCGGGTTTCTGTGTAGGTGTTTACAGTTTGGGAGTTATAAGGACGAAAAGAGCAATTATTGAATGCGTACATAGTAAAGACACTTGAATGCATAACATAGTTACCACTGGGCATTAACATGGAATTTACAAAAAATAAAAAATTAATAAGATCGACCTATATAAACTGATAAGGATGGGCTTTATTTTTTAAAAAAATTCTTTTGAGGACTACAAATTACAAAGTAAAAGCAGATCACTATGTAGAAACCTACTGAATACATTTTGCCTGTGCATAAAAACTTTCATTTAACAATTTCACCCTATTCACAATGTTATCAGTAATAATGCTCTTCTTCATAAGATTACTATATACCGTTATTTCAAATTATGCTACATGTTACTCCTTCCAGGTGAACTAAACACCAAATTCTTGGCTCATAAAAATGGCACCTTTGAAAGGGGCAATTTCCACTCAGTCTCTGGTGGCATTATTCCAGGCTAATTTCTTTCAATGATCAAAAAAAAAAAATACTTTCAAAATGTTCACTTTTAACATTAACTCTGTCCACCAAAAGTGTGGTCACATTTTGTTTTCCACTGACTACATATATAGATGGGTGACAGCAAGAAAAGAAAGACAAAACTTAAAAGGCAACCATTAAAATAAATGGATCAATTGTATAGAACTGGTATTTGGCTCATGGCAATTAAAGAAAAAGGCAACTAGGGTTAATAGCCAGACGCTTGAGTCATTAGTGAATGTGTTAAGAGAAAGAAGCTGGTCCTATGTGACCAAGTAGGAATGTATCATTATCATTGTACTCCATTCTTTACATCAAATACCCTAAGCCAGTAGGAAATACGATTTATATTTGGAGTCCCAATTAGAACATGCTGATCACTTAACATTTTCAACAATATACTGGGTTTAGTACAGTATTTCCTTTCCTCACACTATTTCATGAGTCCTTTCCTATCAATCTAAATGTATGACAGTGTTAAATTCGTTAAGTGACAAGACTTTTCTAAGGTACAGAGAAAATGCTATGCAAAGAATACCCATTTGTTTTGCCTGGAAACATATAAACTTAATGCAGAAGTTTCTCAATGGGAAAAAGCTCAACTTCCTTCTTCCCACTACTTCTGCCACATACAATTTCCCAAAGACCTCACTTCCAAGCTATTATCCATGGCTTCACTAAGGAATGAAAACCACAGAGCAAACAATTGAGGTCAAGGACATCTGGGGTTAAAAATGCAAAAAAATATTAACATGTAAGCAATGGTCCACATACTCAAGATTAATGTTAATGAATTCAATTACTGTATATGAGAGTTTCATTGATAAGGAGGGCTTTGGGTATACCAAATTATCACACAAATCATTGCCTTTTGAGAGTTTGGATACTTTTACAGTTTAATTTGCAAACAGAATTTTTATAACAAATTATTTTTAACCAAATCATATCTTGAAAACTGTTTATATAGAAAACCCAGGGAAAACTGTTCATTGTGGAAGGCCTTAAATTACATTATTACAGTAGAAAATACAGGAGGTAGAAGATAACTGAAAAGACTAATGCAACATTAGATTCAAATCTATAGCTCCTGTAGCTACTTAAAACATGGTTTTAGAAACTAAACCCAACATTTCCAGTAACCATAGAAACAGTTAAAATAAAATTTGCCATGAAAGCCCTTATATCATGCTTGATATAGGGAGGTAGGAAGATGTAAGAACCAGGACACATGAGACATGACATTTTATCTACAACTCCTGTTTGCTTTACTGAGGGTGTAGTTTCAAGATTCAGTCACCTTCTTCAGCTTCAGACTCAGATTCTAGAAAAGGGGAAAAATGCAGTCAAGCATTATATCATATCAGAAAGCAAAAGTTCCCATTTATAACTTTGAAGCTTTTTATTATAATTAAGAAATATTATTAATAATGTCTTACTTATATGAGGGAGCTATTCAAAAGTCTTCATTTATAAGTCTCAAAATTCATCAATATTTACTAGATATTCTCAAAATTTTCAAATTTCCTCCTAAGAATGTTTAGTATTATGGCCATCAAAATACTTCAATAATTAAAGTCTAGTTTTTCTCACCTGCCTTAAAGTAAACAAGTATCTGCAGGTCTGTCATAAATGAACAAAACTCTGTAGTCTAGGTACTAACTGGTATCTGAATGAAAGAAGGCAGCGTGTGTGGACACACTGTATGGCCAAACTAAAACTATTTCTCAGGTTTACCAAACAAACTGCATAAAGGAAAAAAGACTTACCTTCTTCAGCATTTTTGAGCCACTCAACAAACTTCTTCATTTGCTCAAGGAAGACACTTTTCCCCTTTGCAACATGTGCATCTTTATACCACTTCAGAATGGGCTCTTCACTCAGGACTTCAGCTATAAAGAAGAGAGAACAATCATTACATTCAGGGGGTTTTCATAGACTTCTCTAACTCAGCAGAGAAGGTGCAAATACCTGCAAGGCAAAAACAGATCCTACTGAAAAATTAAGTAAAACCAATTATTTTTGTTGCTTAAAAAATAAATCTTTAAAACTCTCTCTTAACTGGTTCTTCAAAAATTAATTTATAAAGAAAAACAGAAAAGATAAAATGAGAGCCATACATTAAAAAACTTTTATCAACTTGTTAAGTATGAACCTACTACTAGAAAAAAACTTAAGTTAGTGATTCTCTCAACTGAAGGCCATTTTACCCCCCTCGGGACATCTGACAATGTTTAGAGACATTCTTGGTTGTTTAAACTGGGGAAAGGTGCTACTGGCATCTATTGGGCAGATGTCAGGGATGCTGACAAACACTGCAATGCACAGGACAGTGACCTGCAAAAGAGTTATCTGGGGACCGGCCCGGTGGCGCAGGCGGTTAGAGCTCCGTGCTCCTAACGCCGAAGGCTGCCGGTTCGATTCCCATGTGGGCCAGTGGGCTCTCAGCCACAAGGTTGCCAGTTCAATTCCTCAAATCCCGCAAGGGATGGTGGGCTCTGCCCCCTGCAAGTAACAATGGCAACTGGACCTGGAATTGAGCTGTGCCCTCCACAACTAAGACTGAAAAGACAAGAACTTGACTTGGAAAAAAGGCCTGGAAGTACACACTGTTCCCCGCCCCAAAAAGTTACCTGGCCCAAAGTAACAGTAGTATCAATGGGCCCCAAATAACAGTAATATCAATGTTGAGCACTGTTGAGAAACCTTGTGACAAATGACCAGAGATATTTGATAAGATAATTCATTACTTTTTTCAGGTATTAAAATGGTCCTGTGGCTTTATTAAAAAGAAAAAAAAAAATCCATGTGCTTTACGGCTCCATACTGGAAAAATTAGGAATTAAAGATTTCTAGGATTTATTTCTAAATAACTTGAGTGGGAGGAAGTAGGGGTTGAAATACTTTCAAGAAACCTAACCATAAGCTGATAATCACCGACGCACAGGGTACTTGGGAATATATTACCCCATTCTTTCTTTTAAAAAAATTCTGGAATGGGAGTAGACCTCTGTTCTCAGTTTAGAATATAGGAAGCAACAAAATCATTTATGAAAACTAGGTGATAGAAGTAATACATGTGTATACAAACTACAATTACTGGGATCGAGGTTGGTTTGATATATGCAGGAAAAAAGCATACTCACCAACCATAGTAAATTACTGCAATGGGCTCTCTCCCAACAGAAGTCTTATCTGTGTTAACCACTTCAGAGCAGTGTTTTGTTTTGTTTTGTTTTTGAAATTGGAAATCATAGAAAAGGGAACATTAACTGAAATAGAGTGTTTTACAGAAGCATTTTGAACTGGTCTTAATAGACAAGTAAAACTCCACCACATTGGGTAGTGGGGTAGGTGAAGGGATGTCGACTTCTCACAGGCCAGACTACATACAGAGATGGAGCAGTGTGGGGAAGAGAAATGGTAGAATACAGGAGGCGAAGTTTGAAGCTGCATTAAAAAAGCTTTAGATTTTAACTTATAAAGTTTACAAGTGTTGTGATATTCATGCACTAAAAAGCACCCAATTCATAAGAGACAACTCAGTTCTGTATTAGAGTAAAATATTTCAGGGAGCTGATGTTCAGACAGCTACTCGTTGAAGTTATTTTTAGTATTCTAGGACTTTTATTAAATGTATTCACAAAATTGAAATTTAAAATTACCTTTATAAAAAAGCACCACTATTTTCTGGAAGGCTTTCATGAAATGAATGTTGTCATAGCAATACTCCTGAATCTTCAGTAACAGAGTCAGCTCAGACTGACCTTGAGTAGTGAAGGCAGCAAGTAGAGGGCTGTATTGCTTTTGAAGGGAAGAAGAGATTTAGTTATTCATTCTGATGAACATTCATTACAAAATTCCTAAAATACAGAATATAACTCATTTTTTACAATCACTGTGAATTATATTCTAATTAGTGGAAATGAAAAAAATAGTAAAGCAGAGAAATCTAAGCATCTAAATCAAATAAGCAATATTGCCTACATCAAGAATTCCAGAGATAACTGTCAGTAGAATGTTAATATTTTAGAGGGAAAAAAAAGAATGCTCCTATTTTCCAATATTCCCTCAAAAGCAAACACCAAATCGTAGGCTCAGGCTACTTTTAAACATGTATTCGTTTTTAACCTATAAACCAAAGAAAGCCCAAGTCAGGCTTTTTAAAAGGTTATGCCAATATTAATATGTTGTTTATTTACTGATGGGTTATCCCCAGGAACCACAGATGTTAAAAACCCTCTTAGAAAATTACAGTCACAGTTCCCTTATCCCCATTTAAAAGCACAATGATGTTTCGTCAAGGCACAGTTCTAATACCTTCAAGTGCTTGATGGCTTGCTCTGCTACAAGCTCCTCCTTTTTGTTCCATTCCACAGTGCTCATTACACTGGACCAGATTATTCCAATGACAACAGGTTCTGGGATGTTGTTTTTTTTCATCTCCTCCTTGACATACAAAATTATCTGCAAAAGAATCCAAATTTAATAAAACAAATCAGTTTTGATATGTACATACTCCATACATCAAACTTAGATGTTAAAGTATAAAAACACCTTTCCATGAAATCGTCAATGAGCACGTTGTCCCACACATAATCAGAGTTTTTAGAACTGGGAGGACAGACCTCTACTTCAAACCTTATTTTACGCATAGTTAAACCAGCTAGGAAAGGACTGAGATGGAAACAGAAGGTCTGTAGACTTGCACCCTATAAAATCACCAAGTGTTAACTCACTCTGGTGAAATACTTTAAAGTTTCTCAAATGAGTAAAAATTTTCTTTGCCAGAAACTCAGCCATATAAAAATGGTTTAAACAAAAATATCTTACATCCTTAAATGGATCACCACGAGACATCTGTTCTTGAAGTTCTTTCTGGAGTTCCTTACGAGCTCCTATGGTTTGCTGATTCCGAACATATTCTGAAAGCTCTTTCAAGCCTGCCTCAGTAAAATACTTTGTGAAGTGTTCAACGCTTTGTTTATTGGCAGGGAAAAGTTCCTGAAAGGAGAATTTACTCTGGTTAAATGGTCTTTAAATCAGATTAACAAAAACACTTTCCCTCTCTTCACAGATTGAAAATGACAAAGTTCCCCTATTACACTTTCCTTAAGCACAAGAATGGAAAAAGAATGAGTTTACAAACCATCAGTCTGTTATCCATGCTGACTTTCCGAAGACTTGAAGCTACTGCATTGATATCTTTTTCATTTATCCATGATTTAAAGAGCTTTACAGCAAAAGCTGCTGAAACCCCTGAAGAAGAAAAGAGCATACTTAACAGAAGTTCCTTCCTGGATTTCAACCACTGCATCTCCCCATTTCCTCCCTCCACAGTTCAACCACATAGGATTACTCACTTTACCTCCACACTTACCCCTCAACTTCCTCTGCCACTGCTTATAATTTCACTCCAATTTCTCTATTCTACCATTTGCTAGTTGTGTATTCTTGACTAGTCAAGTTATTTAAACTGTTTTCTAATATGTAAAAGGAGGGTAACAGTTCTTACACTTGACAGGGTTGTATTAAAGTAATGCATGTTAACTAGTCAGTACTCTACGTAGCAAACAGCTTTCTTTTATTATTGTAAAGAATAATTTAACTATGAAAATCATAACAAGGAGGGGTTAGCCCCATGGCTCAGGTAGCTGGAGTTCCGAGCTCCTAACAGGCTCCTAACGCAGAGGTCATCGGTTCGATTCCCACATAGCCCAGTGAGCTGCGCCCTCTACAGCTAAGACTGTGAACAGCTCTCCCTGGAGCTGTGAGGGGCCCTGTGCCAGCATGAGTGGACGGCAGCCACCGTGAGCTGCTGTGAGTGGCCGACTGGCCGACCTGATTGGTGACTGACTGCCTCAGCCAGGGGAGCACAAGGCTCGTAATACCAGCCTGGGCCAGGGAGCTGTGTCCTATACAACTAGACTGAGAAACAACGGCTTGAACCAGAGTGGGGGGAGGAGGTGGAAGGGGGAAAAAAAAGAAAATCATAACAAGGAAATTATTTTCCTTTTCAGCTTGACATTTTCCCCAATGTCACTTTCTTTATTAAAGATGTTCCCAAGTCTCCCAATTGGAATTAATCTCTTTCTGGGTTACCATGGAATTTTTTTACTTTATAGTCACGTTGCATCTGGACCCTGAATATTTGCTATATGCCTAAAAAAAACCATTAACCCTGGATGCCAAAGATATACATTAAGCGTCTAATGAATTTAAATGAACCTATTAAATTTAAGGATAGTTAAAAAGGCTATTACGAGTCAAATCTAGATAAACTATGACTTTTCTATCAGTTCAGCTTTCATGCTCTCATCCACCCCACCCTCAGCCAACTAAAGACCATCCTTTACTAAAGGTTAATTACCTTCTTTAACCAAATTCTCATTATAAAGGCTATTAAGAATGGATGCATTGAGTGTTCCATTAGCCAGAAGAACACCAGTCAACATAGCCAGCTTGTTCCTCTCCGACTCTGAAAAACCCTTTAAGAACAGCAGCAACTATAAAAATAAATAGTTAAGGGTTAAAAGAGCAATTGCACTGCATAAAGAGAAGCAGTAAAATATACTTTAATTGGTTAAAAGTGTTGGCTCTGGGGTACCATCCAAGTTTGTATCTCACTTACAATACCCACAAGCTGAATGATCTCGGGAAAATTAACCTCTGTGCCTCAGTTTCCTCTCATATAAAATGTGGATAATAAATCTTGCTTCACAGGGTTTTTCTGAGTATTAAATGAGTTAATAATTAGAATAGTGCCAGATAGTTGATGTTACTATAAACATTACCAGATTTTCTGTGCACCTATATATAGAATATCTAAGACTCAAAAAGCAAGTATGTTAAATTTCTTTTTCACTGTATTTAGCTCTGATCCTCATACATTAAAACCCCACTTGATTTTTACAGCCTTCTGCCACTTGTTCAGACACAGAACTAAGGAATTGTATACAACAAATTCCACTAAATGATTTACCCCAAGACTATGTTTCAAAGACAGTCTAACTAAATATTTAAATGCATCAAATCTAAACAGTATGGACATTCCACAAAAAATTAAAAATACAACTACTGTATGACCCAGTGATACCACTTCTGGGTATATATCTCAAAAAATTCAAAACACTAATTCAAAAAGATGGACACATCCCTATGTTCACTGCAGCATTATTTACAATAGCTAAGATATGGAAGCAACCAAAGCAGCCATCAATAGACAAATGGATAAAGATGTAGGTGCACTGATGTTCATGGCAATGTTATTCGCGGTGGCCAAAACATGAAAACAAATGTCCTTTGGTTGATGATTGGATAAATAAGATGTGGTACACATATATAAACAATGAAATATTACTCAGCCATAAGAAAACGAAAAAATAATGCCATTTGCGACAACATGGATTGATCTTGAGATTATCATACTAAGCAAAATAAGTCAGAAAAAGTCAAGAACCGTATGACTTCACTCATATGTGGGATATAAACTAAAAGCAACAAATGAATAAGACAAACAAACAAAAATTCACAAACACAGACAACAGTTTAGTGGTTACCAGAGAGTAAGGGGGGAGGGAGTGGTAGAAGAGGGTAAAGGGGGTCAAATATATGGTAATGGAAACACTGACTCTGGGTGGTGAACACACAATGCAATATATAGATGATGTATTACAGAAATATACAGTTGAAACCTACATAATTTTACTAACCGATGTCACCCCAATAAATGAAAGAAAGGGAGAGGAAGGAAAGTAGATGTGGTACATATAGATAATGGAATATTGGCCATATACAAGAATGAAATCTTACCACTTGTACAGTATCGATTGACCTAGAGGATATTATGCTAACTGAAGTAAATCAGACAAAGAGACAAATACCGTATGATCTCACTTATATGTGGAATCTAAAACAAAATAAATGAACAAACAGAGCAGAAACAAAGTCATGGATACAGAGAACAAATTGATGGTTGCCAAATGGGAGAGGGGTTGGGATGAGTGAAAAAGAGGAAGGGATTAAGAAATACAAATCAGCAGTTATAAAACAGTCATGGGTGTAAAGCACAGCATAAGGGATATAGTCAATAATATTGTAGTAACTATGTATGGTGCCTGGTAGTACTAAACCTATCGGAGGATCACTCTGTAAGTTATTTAAATATCTAACCACTATGCTACACACCTGAAACTAATACTGAATGTCAACTGTAGTCGTACAACAGCCTAGCCAACTGTCCCTTCGTGTCTTTCCTTAAGGAAATAAGAGTTTGTGAGATTGTGCCTTTCTGGGACTCTGTTCCATCCTTGTGTTTACACCTTATGTCTGTCTGGTCCCCAAAAGATGGTTTGCAGCCAAAGACGGGTAAGATATCTCACGGGAGATACAACCTAAGCCAGGCGGAACCGAGTGGGGACCCCAAACGAGCTGCCTTGGACAGGTATGGCAAGGGGCCTTGCCTCCCCTTCCCCCTGCTTGGGAAAGTCTATTGCCCGCTCTGGCTTTCCCTTTGCACTTCTCTCAGCAGAGTTGTTACAATGTGAAAGACTTGATACTGAAAAGGTACATACTTTAGGTACAAAACATCCTGGGACCTTGTGCTTCAGCTGTTTACAAAGGGTGATTGAAATAAACATTTTCTGTTATGAAGTCTGAGCCTCACAGACCGTGTAAGAAACAAGTTGCTTTCTTGTAGTTGCAGACCTATCAATAAATAAAAACCTCCAGCCGGCTTTATTCTGGGCTCCAGTCCTCTGAGACTGAGAGACCCCTGGCCTTCGGAGAGATTTAACTGCATTAAGTCTGTTTCTTGCTTAAAAACTTAACCCAAACTGCCCCTTCTCGCACCCTCACTGTCCTTGTTGCACGGGACGTGCCAGTCAACTGTAATTGAAAAATAAAAAAATTTAAATTATTTCAAATCTGTGGCAGAATTTGGATTTAACTCTCCCTGCTTTGACCTCAAACTTTTGTTCTCCACAAGGCATATTGCTCTTCATACCTTTTTTACTTCATCTTCAAAACCTTTCTCCAGGTATTTGTAGCGCCTGATTAACTTGTTAAAAACCTATGAATAGTAAAGAAATTTAATTACTTCATATGTACAGATGCAGAGTCCTAAAAAAGGATCTAGGTCAGGGCCACTGAGATCTTTCCTATAGTATCTCTAGAACAGGAAGAAGTGAACCTTCCACTAGACATTAACAGTTTACAAGCTGTTTTAACCAGCTTGGGAAGAGTCTGTCAACTCCCAAACCCAATAGGTTTTTATTGACAAATGTTAAAGCAAAAAAACTAATTATTGCTCAAATACAGGTCATTTACCCATTTGTAGGATATTAACAGAATAAGATCATAAAATATAGTTCTACTTTCCTAATAACATAGACAACGATATCTAGGTTTGCTGCACTTGAAGAATTCTTTGCTTGACAGTAACACAAACATAACTGTGAAACCTTCAAATGAAATTTTGATTGGTAAGTTAATCATCCTATAACTCATTCACCTTTTAAAAAGTTATATGCAAAAGAACTCAACAATGGAAATCACGAAAAGGAACTGATTTTCCTTTTCGGCTTGATGTTTTTTCTTAAAAATGGATTAATTTCAGAGTGACAAATAGGAAAAGAAGAGCAAATTCAATTTTTTTCACTTTGTTTTCCTCAACACATTTGAGATTTCCAGTTCATCATATTGCACCAAGAACGTCATCTCTAAACCTTCAGTTCAATTTCTTCAATCTTCTACCTGCAACTTCTTAAAAGTAGACTGACTACTCCTTAAACATTAGTCAGATCGATAGTCTAGCTAACTGAAATAAATATATAGTTTCATTACCTGTGCAAATGCTTGCATGGTCTCCAGGTCTTCTTGTGCTGCGAACACACAGACATCTGTACGCATCATGTCATCTGCCAGTGTACCACCTGGGGCTAAGGCATATTTTACAAAAAATTTGCAGTGACCTTCGTTTAAAATAATCATTTCAATCTTACTTTCTGTGAGGATTCTCATTATAAAATAAAATGATAAAAAATTCTAAAAGATGGTTTGAAAGCAAAGTTAATTTCTCAGCAGGAATATGGCCAGTAGGTTCAATATGTGTGAATAAAGCGATACAATTTACAGGAATAACATAATCCACTTTAGCAACTCAATAAAACTCCATGCATTAACGATTCAATCAATAATGCCAAATCCATTACTGCAGTGTAGATGTTCAGAGTTGGTTTTGATATATAACTTTCCACACAGAAAACAAAACACCCCTTCAAGCTTCCAAAGAGGAGTATAAAAATCCACAAGTTAGAGACTTATCTTTTAGATATGTTTATAAGTATGGGTAAAATGATGTCTGATGTATACTTTAAAATATGGGTGGGATGAGGTGGAAGGAAGTTGGTAGGGGCACAGACAGACAAAGATTCTTTTTTTTGTTTTTGTTTTTTTTTGTAATTGTTTGACTCTGCAAAAATCAGAAGGCACTAATGGACAGCCAACCCATCTCCACGGTGCTCTGAGTGAAGACGAGTCAGCTTAGATATGTGATGGACTAAAATCCCACTACCTAAGGCTCCAAGCAGTGAGAGGAACAGCCATCAAATAAGATTCTTAATAACTGTTGAAGTTGGGTAACAGACCATTTATTATACCATTCTCTCTAGGATATATTTGAAAATTTCCTTAGTAAATGTTTTAAAAAGGATTTTAAAAACAGGCTTATTGATAACAGGATTATGAACAGTAAATAGATATCTTTCATATTTCTTACTATAAACTGATAGTACAATGAAAGAAATACTCATCTGACTAAGCATTAGAATGTATGAACATAAGTTCCTGGTTCCACCACTGAGCAATTGTTTGACTGCATGCAAATCACTGAAGCCTTTCTAAGCCTCCATTCTGCACGTACACAAATGGAGTTCTAATTCTCTTAGCTTGGCTATGAGGGTCAGTACAATATTATCATCATTTGTATATAACTAAGTAGTACACTGTTAAGATATTCTGACCTGTTGAGGATGAGAGTAAGAGTACCTTACAGCAGCACTGTGCAACACAGAAATATGTGAGCCATATAATGTAATTTCAAATCTTCTAGTAGCCATATTAAACATAAAAGGTGAAATTAGTTTTAATATACTTTAACCCAACATATCAAAATATTATGCTTTTAACATTTCAGTATTCAAATTATTATTGAGATGTCTTTTTTTTTTTTTACATTGTCTTTAAAACCCAATGTGTATTTTATACTGATAGCACATCTCAATTTGTTTGAGACACATTTCCAAGTGATTAACAGCCACACATATCTAGTGGCTAATGTATGGAAGAGTGCAGAACTAGAGTCTTCAGGTATACAGAAGTATTTCATAAGACAGGACAAGAGGTAGGGGTTTCTCCATTAACTAAGACTATTCAAACATAAGTTGTGGGAAAAAACACCACACCATTGTTTGGGGATGTTGTACAGATTTAGGTTATCAGGAAAAAAAGTCATCTCCAAATGTTATGATTCTGTAACAGACTTTAAATATAAAGCTGGACAGGGCAAGGCAATCTGCTTACTATGATTTGGGAGGGGAAAAAATGGAAAAATCCTAAGGGGGTAAAAATAAAAAGCAAAACAAAAAGAAAGTTACCCCAATTTGATAGAATCCAGAATATGAACTATTTGACAAATTCTAACAGTCTTCTCCATACCGCACATCTCTCACAAAACCCAGACACTTACCCAGCATTCCACCGGCCACCAGAATGTCAAAGAGTGTTTCTGCATATCGGCGGTAATCAAGTTTTGCTCCAGAAGCATCAAGAAACTTTGCTACTGCTTCCAAATCAGTACCAGTTTCAGTTAAGCCTTGAATAATACAGTCTTGAAACTGAGTAGGGTCAAACCTCTCTTTTTCATCTGGAGGGGAAACCCCCCAAAACAGTTAGTTTTAAAAGGCTTACCAAAATGCCAAAAAACCACCACCTTACAAAGTTATAACTACCCGGTAAGTTAACCATATTCATCACAATTTCATTTATTTCAATAGCTGGAAAAACCAAACACAAGCTAGATTACCCAAGACTTGGAACACTAGCAAATACAACAGGAGACTAAACACATATCTTTTGCAAGTTTCCCCTCTGCTAGTGCAAGGCAGGAATGCCTAGTCACAAGAACTGCACAGCTTTACTTCCACTATTTTTTCACGTAAGTCTTATAAGTGAGCTAAATAAGTTAGTGTGTTCCTATTGCCAGGAGACAATTTCTATCTGGAAAACTCTTCCACTGCCTCTGGGCTTTTCTGAAATTTAGGACATCCTCTAAACCTCAGGTCAATTTTATTCCTGAGTGAAATTTTGTCCAAACATTGGAGCTCTTGATTCTTTTCTTTAAATGACCGTTAACACTGTGATTTTTGTTTTTAATCACTCCTTTGGTACCATTAACATCATCTTTAGAAAGTATATTTATTGGGTATCCAATATATGACAGAAACTGCAGTAAATGCTTTGTTTGGATCCTTATAACGACTATGTGAGGAAATTTTTTTGTTCCCATTATTTAGAAGGAAAATTGAAAGCCAGAGAAATTAGAGAGACTATATTGTGTATCGTGTAGCAGCTAAGAGCAAGGGCTCTGGAGCCAAACTGCCCGATCCAAATCCTGGTCACCATTTAACTGTCTGAGCAAGCAGTCTCATTCTTTATGCATGAAATTTTCCTACTGTAAAATGGTGATTAAGAGTAGTACCTATTTCATACAGCTGTTGTTAATTTTAAACGACATAATCAGAACAGTGCCTACATACTCATTTTATTGAGTTGCCATCCCACACACTATGATAGGGTTTGATTTCTCTATCTAGGTTAGATGCTATCTTAATTTTCACACAGCACTAGGGTGACCAACTCCTCCCTGCTGCCCAGGACTTTGTTTTTGGCACTGAAAGGCCTATGTCCTGGGAACTCTCTGCAGTCCCAGATAAGTCGGGATGGTTGTTCACCCTACTCAAGACCCAATCATCAAAAATTAGGAGGATGTGAGTGATCTCAATCTCTGGAAGCAGGGATGTGATAGCTCTTCCTGATGCTAATAATAACAAAAGCGTGTTTCCCTGAAAATAAGACTGGGTCTTATATTAAGTTTTGCTCCAAAAGGCGCATTAGGTCTTATGTTCAGGGGATGTCCTCCCAAAAAATCATCTAGGGCTTATTTTCCGGTTAGGTCTTATTTTTGGTGAAATGTGGAACTACTTGATACTGTATTTATATAAAGGTGATGCCAGTAATACACATATTCAAGAGGATACAGACTTCTCCCCATTACTACTAAATTGCTCTGGTTTCCAACTTCTGTTCCTCTTGAGAAAATCTACTCGCTTAAATGTAAATGTATCTGCAAAGGCTAGAATCAAATCACTCTGGTCTCCCAACTACAAGGTGACAAGACTATAAATAGAGATTACAAAAGCTTCTGTAATATATATCTTGAAGTGTCTACTCAGGTTGGAAAAACAGTTTGTAACCAGTAGCTGACCCAGTTCTGTATTTCCTCAAAATCTCCTATAAGGTAAGGTCAATATGTACTTTTGAGCAATAACAAATGTTTTGGGGAAAATATCAAGCCCAATATAAAATATATCTGAGACCACATCTCATTTAACTTTGTATCACTAGTGCAGTGCCCTGCTGCAGAATTCGATATTCATCTAAGTGCCTACTACTACAGAGAAGTAGTTCATAAAATTCCAGTACTTTTCTTACTTTTCTTACTAAGCCTGTGAGAAATATTTAATTTCAAAAAATTACAATGTTTCATAATTAACATTCATGGGTGAAGTCTGACTTTTCTATCACAAATCTTCAATTTGGGTGAAGTTAGTGATCACTTTAGGAGCTCTTTATTTTTTACAAACTAACCTTTTCCCTCAAGCAAAAATTTGCTGAATAAAATTTAGCTACTGAAATTGCAGCCCATACTTAAAAGTACTTAGAAATATTAAGGGTGTGTCTGAAACAGTAGTCAACAAGAAATTCAAGTTCCTTCCTGATATTTTTCTCTTAAAAGTTTTAGTACTGAGCAATTGGCCAGCCAGAGGAACCAAGATGTAAAAGTTATCCTGCAGGTCTGGAGAGATGTAATTAAAACAAATTATTTACCTCTTTTTCTGGTTTTAAAACGCTGGCCTGATAGCGTTGGCTTTTGCTGCTTTTGATTATTCATAAAAGACACCCTAGGAAAATAAAAGTAAGACCTTAAAAACATCAGTGCCATAACATTCATTTTAAAAATAAAGCATCAAACCTTGGTCTAGTCCCGTATAAATCAAATTGCACACACCCTCAGCCTGACAATACACATGGGCAGGTAAAAACAATTACCTTCACTTGAATGAAATATTCAAAACCTGCATTCCTCCCTACAAAAAACCCTTTCAAGATGCATGGTGCAGGACACTGTTAGGTGACTTGACAGCACCAGTGACTGGTGGCAGGCAAATCACCCATCACGGACAGCTGTGTGGTCTCTTCCTCGTTCCTCTTCAAATTCGCCAACATCTTGCACTACTTCTAAGCCGCACAGAGGCTAACAGAGATGACCACCACAGTCAAACGCGTATGTCAATTTTAAGGCACTGTCAAAAGGCGAATCCCTTCTTCTGAACGGCCTGGTTCTGACCACCACCCTACCCTCCACGTCGTGCGGGTGACCGACTTCACTACTCCCGCCTGCAAAATGAAGTGGCAGCAGGCCTGGGCTCCGCTGCCCCGTACCCTACAATCCCGGCCTCCCGCAAGGGCACGTGTCTCCTTACCCACACCCTTCCCGTGCCTCCGGCACTAGCCACAGATAACCCGCCCCCGCCCGGGCTCCCCTCGGTCAAGGCAGGGCGCCTAGGGGCTGCTCCTCGGCCCTCCTTCACTGACCCCGTCGCCGGCGGTGGCGGCCGCCGCGATGAGCGGACCACAGGAGCCGAGGGGCTTCGCGCCGGGGGCCCCGCCGCCCCGTACATCCGCCCGCCCTCCAGCGAAGACAGCGGCGGTGGAGGCGGCCGCAGAGCTGGTGGCGGCTCCTCCGCCCCGCCCGCCGGAACCCCCCACGCGTACATCACCCAACAGAGGCCACGGCGGCTTTGTTACCCAGGCCGGGCAGGGCCGGAGGGGGGGCAGGCTCGGCCACTGCCTCCGCCTGGCGCCGCCGCACATCCCGGGGCACCACGTTCCGGCCCGGGCCACCCCCGCTCGGTCTCCCTGCTGAAGCGGCGGCCCGGGCCCTACAAGCCAGGCTCCGGATCTGGCTCGGCCTCATGCGGCGGCCTCCGCTGGGGCCCATCCAAGCCCGGCCGCCCAGGACCTGCCGCCTCCCTCGCCGTCTGCCCCGCAGACAAGGGGCCGCAACCTCGGCCGAGAGGAGCGGGCGCCGCGCCTTACCGAATTTAAGGCGAAGAGAAAAGAGCCAGAAATTCCCGATGCGGCGACAACTGCGGCGGTATCTCCTCTTCACCGGAACTAACGCGAGCAGGAGGAGGAGGGAAGAGATGCCACCTCCGCCCCGGCGGGTATCCTATCGCGAGACTTCTCCCCCTGGCGCCCTGCCCAGCCGCTCCCAGGCCGTGGACCTGAGCCTCCGCCTTTTCCATTCCTCGGGGCTCGGGGTGGGAAAGTGGGAAACGGGAGGAAGCAGGAGTTTCAGTCCTTCTGTATGCCCTTATTGAGATCCAGGTTTCCCGGACACTTCTCCTCGACTAGCCTGTCATTCTTTCGCCGCCCCGTTATCGGGCCTCTTAGCACATGGAGGGGTTAGAGGAACGGAAGGCGCCGCTCACCCCCGCCAGTCTCGAGGAAGTTGGACACGGCTGCCCCACTCCCTTCCCCACCGATTCCCTCCTCTGGCGCCGGAAGTGGAAGCTGGAGGGCGGGGTGGGGAGGAGGGAGGCTCGGGCCTTCAGTGGGTAAAAGCTGCGTTTGGGTAAGGGGATTCGGCCTGGCCTGGCCTGCGTTCCGAGCTGGGTTGGTAGAAGTCGCGCAGACTGAGTCCCACGTGGGGCGCCATTGCGGTGCGGGCTGGGTGGCGTCGGGCGCTCCTCTCTTAGGAGCGAGGGAGATCCAGGTAGAGGGTTCTGGAGGAAATTCTGCCCTCCGACTGTGGCCACCGCTCCTTGCAGTCGTTCTCTCCTGAGTATGGTGGTCGTGGGAACTTGGAGAACTGAATCCCCGGGAGAGCTTTTAAAAACGCTGATTGCTGGACCTCACCCGCAGAGATTATGAAGATCTGGTGTGGGACTCAAGAATCAGCATTTCTCACAAGTTCCCGGGGATCCCTGTGCTGCTGACCTAGGGACCACACTTTTGAGAACCGCTGACTTGGAGGACGGATCATCAGAGAGCTGGGAGACAATAGGAGAATGTGTGTGAAAAGCACTGGATGTGATAGTACAAATAGAGATGCACGGTGTCTCCAGGATACAGCCTCTTGTTTTTATTCTGTTTCTACTTCAGTCATTTGCTTCCTTACTCTTCTCCTACCAGAGAAAAATCCCAAACGGTTGTCCCTAAAAATCATCTTCCAAATGGATCCTGCTTCTCGTTTATCAAACATTTTGGTAAATTAGTCTATATAAGTTGACTTGTTTTCCTTAGTTATCTAACCTCTGCCCCCTGCCTCTCCTAACTTGATGGAATATTATTTTCTCAGTCCTTTCCTGAAATTATCGCCAAATCCAGTGATTCTCTCAGTCCTCACCCTCTTGCCTCCTCTGAGCATTTAAGGTGTTGGTACCCATCTCCTTAAAACTGCTCCAACTGCCCTGGTTACCTCTCCCAACGCTCCTTTAGATTTGCTTTCTCCTCTCTTCTGTATTCAGACCTTTTATCTTCTTCCATAATGCTTTCTTACATGTATCAATTTCAGAAATGTTCAGTCCTGTAGAGAATTTTTGTTAAGAGTTTATTTGAGCCAAACTGAGGATAAGCAAGGTTTCAAATGCTCCTGAGAATGACAGTTTTGCAGTCTTTTATATTTTTGGAATTGAGGCAACGTAAGAAAGATTACATGAAGGTGGGAGAACGCAGGGTGGGGACTGGATTGCTGGATAGTTAACAAGATTATGTGCTCTCTTGAGGGTGGTTATACCTTTGAGGGGTCTGGAAACAGGACTACTGGCATTCAAGGGTGTGTTAACCTAGACACGAAAACAATGGACAGGACTTGCTTAAAAAACCTTTTACTAAAGAGGCCTGGGGCATGACTACCCGCTGTGATTTGACCAGTTAGGAATTTACAATCAGATCACCCTGTGAGGTGAGGTTACTTTTGGTTAGATTTATTACCTCTTTTTTGTCCACACAAGGTAGTCTCATACATTCCTAGAGATTTAACTTTTATTTCCATTTAAAAGATTCCACATTTATCTAATTAAATACTTGTTGAGTACTGATTCTGTGTGCTTCCAGGCTGAACAGACATGTTGGAGGAACCCAAAGAGGGTAGTGTGACTGGAGCTTGATGGGAGATGAGAAGGATGTGAGGAGCAGAGGGAAGTGGCCAGAGTCAGATCTTTTAAGTCTAGCCTTTTCCCCAAATTCCTACTCCACATTATCTGGTATCTACACTGAACGCCAAACTAAAAACTCTTAGTACTGTTGATTCCTCTTCCCCAAAACTGTTTTTCTCACTCCTGAAGTTCTGTTAAGGATATAATGTTTCACTAATAAAAATACTAACTACTTTTATGTACCAGCTATATGGGTCGTGCATTCTTCTAAGCACTTTATATATTAATCTTATTGCTCAGAATTACCCTGTAATCTAGAAACAATTATGGATGAAAAGAGGTTCTACGGAAAGTAACCTCACAGGGTGAGCTGATCATAAATTCCTAACTGGGCAGGTCAAAGATAAGGTATATCTTTGCCTTAAGAGCCCTGTCCATTGTTTTTGTGCATCTAGGTTAACACGCTTTTGAAATAAACTAACGACCCTCAAGAAAGCACATAATCCAACTATTTTATAATTCAATCCCTACCTTGATTTCTCCTACCTCCCTGTAATCTTCCTTATATTTCTCCTTAATTTTAAATGCATAAAAGAAACTGCAAAATTGTTACTCTGTGGAGCATTTGAGATGGTGCTTCCCAGCAACTGTCATCAGTTTTGGCTCACATAAACTCTTACAAATAAAATTCTCTACAGGTTGGGATTTTGCCTATGTCCAGACTATTATGAACTCCATTTTATAGATGGGAAAACTAAGGAATAGAGAAGTCAAGTAACTTACCCAAGGTCATAGAGCTAGTAAATGGAGGAGCTTGATTCAAATCACGTAATCTTGTTCCACCATTACGATACACTTGCCACCGAGATCTTATTTATCTATTCAACAGATATTTATTGAGGTAAAAGGCCACTAGAGCTATAGAGCTGACAAGTTAGATCTGTGCCCTCACAAAGCTTATCTTCTATATTTGTTGCATTTCTCAATTCTATCATCTTTTTTCAGTACCATTTTGATTTAGGCTTCTATTACCCTTAACTAACTGGGACTTTTGCAATAACTTTCTAAGTGTGCTATTCCTTTCTCCACACTTCCAGAGTAATCTTTCTAAATGCAGCCTGAGTCACTTCTCTTCAATGTTTAACTGTCTTGGTTTGTACTTGAGACCACCCAGGGATAGCTCTGACCAATGTTTTCCACCTTTACTTCCCATCACATTACTGGTTCTTAACCAATGATTACCATCCATTGTGGGGTATGCAGCAAGCAATGTTGAATGAAAACTATATTTTAGTTAGCAGTTTATTTCCTTTAAAAATTAAAGCAGATTGAAGATTATTAAGTTCATTCTTACTTATTTGCATATATGTTCTTGGAAGTGAGAGAGGGAGTGGAGTTACTGGGAATTGTACATGGCAGGCAGCCTAGCTTATCTATGCTTTTGGTGTGCCCACAGGAGTAGGTGCAGTGGGCTGGCATGGGAAATGTAAGGGTGAAATTCAGGGAATCAATAACGCAGCTGGATTTAGCTAGTTTGCAGTTGAACTCACTGCATAGCTCGCTATCTAACCACCCATAGTTAGTTTGTTTGCAGTTTGATCCATCCTGACATTCATCTGTTTTCTCTTTGTTTCTCCCCTCACTGATTAATTGAAGAACTCTGCTCCCTTTCTCAAGCAAACCCATACCTCGTTAATTAACAACATCTTAACCTGGGAAAGAGCAATTTCTTAATCCTCAGGCGCCCACACACTGGAATCCAATTTACAACTTCTTGCAGTTTTTACTGGTGACACATTAAAGTCCCAGGCTGCTATGGCCAAGTCCGAGTCTGGAGTCGAGATAACATCGTCTTCAAACAGAACAGACCTCAGGAAGGGATGTCAGCCCCCAAACCTGTCTAACCAACTCCGTCTTTCCTATATAAGAAAAAGCTAACCTGAAGTTAGTGCAGCTATCAGACTACCCTGGCATAGAAATCTGCCAATAATTCTCTCTTACCCTTCTGTCTCAGCAGCTGTCCACTCTCAGACTGGACTCTGCCCCAGCGACCCCACCCCCACCCCCCACACACCACCCCTGGTGTTTCTCTCCTTACTACCCGCAGCAGCCCTCATCTTTGGACACTGCCATGGGCATTCTCTCTCTGCCGTAACTTGAATAAAACCTTTCTTCACTATCCCACTTTATAGAGTCTTATGTGAATGCTTTCATCTTTTGTGAATGACTAGGGGTTAATTCCATGCCACAACAGGAAATGTTTGTAAACTGTATCATGGCAGTAAAGATTCCACACAACTGAATTCTAAGCTTTAGTCTGACTGGACACACTGTGTCTGTTCTCTCCTTGAGAAGTCCTTCCCTCATTTTTTACTGTTGAAATCCTACTTATTATTTCAAGCCTTATCTCAAATACTACCCTTTCCCTTAAGCCTTTCTTACCGTGTTTTGCTGAAAATAAGACCTAGCCAGATAATCAGCTCTAATGCATCTTTTAGAGCAAAAATTAACATAAGACCCGGTCTTATTTTAATATAATAGTAAGACCCAGTCTTATATAATATAATACCATGTTAGATAAGACTGGGTCTTATAATACCAGGTATAATAATAATAAATATAATATAATACCGGGTCTTATATTAATTTTTGCTCCAAAAGACACATTAGAGCTGATGGTCCAGCTAGGACTTATTTTGGGGGAAACACGGTAGTCTTAACTATCTTGTTATTCAATTCCCGCCTTGTTTTCTCCCACCTTCTTGTCATCTTCCTTACATTTCCCTCCTTAATCTCAAATGCATTAAAGAAACTCCAAACTGTTATTCTCTGAAGCATTTTTCTCAATCTGTTGAGATCTTGCTTCTGGGCATAAGCATGATCAGCTTCAGCGTCCATTTGACTTAAATTTTTATAAAACCTCTCTACAGGTGTCGATATTCTTACACAGACATATATCTTTTTGTTGGTACCCTTGAACTGATTGGATTTCCCGGAAATGTATTGTATGCCTACCTGATAAATACCTTACTAGTGTAAATGATGAGCTTATGGAGCAGAGGGGTAAATCAGATCTTTGGGGGAACTTCTGATAAAATAAGGCCCAAGACTACATCAAATTTGCTTTTGTTTTGTTAGTGCTATGCAAAATTTCATCATTTAGACTTCAGATCTTAGTTAAGAATTCTGTAATTTGTAGTCCTTGCAAAATCCAGCATGTAAGTATAAAGTTTGGGTAAAATATTAGCAACATCCAAGGGAATCTCTTATGATGAAAGTATGTTGGAACTTTTCTTCATCATCGATAGGCCAGATTGGCTTCCCTACTTTGAATTAAGATTGACTTGAGAAATGAAAATATTTCCTTAATCATTCTTGGCAGTCTTCATAACACGTGTGTAGGATTGATATTATTTCTTTTTGAAATATTTGACAGAATTAATCGATGAAGCTATTCATGCCTGGGCATTCCTTTGTGGGAAGATTTTAAATTAATAATTCAATTACTTGTTATAGATATATTCAGATTTTCTATTTCTTTTTTTTT
Source organism: Rhinolophus hipposideros (assembly GCF_964194185.1). Taxonomy (NCBI): domain Eukaryota; kingdom Metazoa; phylum Chordata; class Mammalia; order Chiroptera; family Rhinolophidae; genus Rhinolophus; species Rhinolophus hipposideros. The sequence continues at coordinate 70,980,562 of NC_138052.1, read as the reverse complement.
AAATTAGATTTATTGGGGTGACAATTGTTAGTAAATTTACATAGATTTCAGGTGTACAATTCTGTATTATATCATCTATAAATCCCATTGTGTGTTCACCACCCAGAGTCAGTTCTCCTTCCATCACCATATATTTGATCCCCTTACCCTCATCACCCACCCCCCACCCCCTTACCCTCTGGTAACCACTAAATTACTGTCTGTGTCTATGAGTTTTTGTTTCTCATTTGTTTGTCTTGCTCTTTTGTTGTTTTTGGTTTATATACCACATATCAGTGAAATCATAGGGTTCTCTGCTTTTTCTGTCTGACTTATTTCACTTAGCATTATACTCTCAAGATCCATCCATGTTGTCACAAATGCTCCTATATCATCTTTCCTTAACGCTGAATAGTATTCCATTGTGTATTTGTACCACAACTTCTTTATCCATTCATCTATCGAAGGACATTTTGGTTGTTTCCATGTCTTGGCCACCGTAAACAAAGCTGCAATGCAGATTTTCTATTTCTTTGTGAGTCAGCTTTGGTAATTTGTGTCTTTCTAGGAATTTGTCATTTCATCTAAGTTGTCTAATTTGTTGGCATAAAGTTCATAATATTCTCTTACAATACTTTTAATATCTTAAAGTTGGTAATGATGTCCCTTCTTTCATTCCAGATTTTGGTAATTTGTGTCTTCTCTTTTATTTTCTTGTCAGTATAGCTAAAGTTTGATCAATTTTGTTGATTTTTTTCAAAGAAACAAAATCTTTTGGTTTCATTAATCTCTCTCTCTCTATATATATGTATGTATGTTTTTATTTCATTGATTTCCACTCTGCTCTTTATTATTTCCTTCCAGAGAATAGTGCCACAGACCTCCCCTGCTCCTGTTTTCACCTAAAGTTTAGCAGTTTTTCATGAATAAACACTTCTCAATTTGTTGTTGACATTTGGTTGATTTCTGGATTCTTGAAATGGTAGTTTTGGATTACTTTGCCCAGTTTTGTAGTATTTTTGGAGAGGATTTGCTGACCTCTTCACTCTGCCATTGCTGTAAATTCCCCATACCGTGTTTCCCCGAAAATAAGACGTAGCCAGACCATGAGCTCTAATGCGTCTTTTGGAGCAAAAATTAATATAAGATCCGGCCTTATTTTAACATAATATAATGCCGGGTCTAATATAATATAGTATAAGACAGGGTATAATATAATATATAATATAATTAATATAATACTAGGTATAATATAATATAATATAATATAATATAATATAATATAATATAATATGATATAACACCAGGTCTTATATTAATTTTTGCTTCAAAGACTCATTAGAGCTGATGGTCCTGCTAGGTTTTATTTTCGGAGAAGCATGGTAGTATTTTTAGATATAAAATTTCCACCTATTTAGATGAAGGTGCTTGTTATTGTGAGCTTGTTTTTGCTTTGGTGGTGGAAATAGATAAATTTTTTTTTTCTAGGACAAGTAACAATAGGTCTTTATTCCAGCAACTAGGAAGATGCCAAGGGTTTGTTTTTGTTTTTTCTTTTTCTTTCTTTTTTTTTTTTTTTAAGGAGGGCGCAACTCCCAGTGGCCCATGCAGGGATCAAACTGGTAACCTTGGTGTTATTAGCACCACACTCTAAACAACTGAGCTAACGGGTCACCTGCCAAAGGCTTGTTTTGAAAAACACACTGCTTCCCTTGGAAAATGGTCTGGGAAAAGTATTTATGTGCTTTGGATAGATGATTGTAGAATACCTCACGAACCTGGCTTAAATATTGTATCATATATATAATGCACATATATATGCATTATGTGTGCATGGTGTGCACACATAATGGTGTGCACACGTATGTGTGCATGGCTACAAGCATTTTCATAAGCTCCACAAAATTTTTACAATGAAAAGGGTTTGAGGTGCAGTGAGCTTTCAAATAATTACATTTTAGATGAAAATGTGTTAAATATGTCATGTATGTATGTATTCACTTGCTGCATAGAATAATTTTAATAGTTATTTGTCCATTAATGCTATTTGTTACAATCAACATAATGAAAAATAAAAAATTAGCATTGCTAATTACCTGAACATTTTACTAAAATTTGCTAAATAAGTTATTCTTTTAAGAGGATTGTTTCTCCCCTTTTAAACAAACACACGCTATTATTTATATTTTTAAAACTTAGAGATTCAAGAAAACTGGTATTCTATCTCTCATGGTAGGTTAAGATAAAAACTTTTTGATCCTGTAAAGAGGTTTTTTTAGAAAATATACACTGTTTATTTAGAAAATATGCACTGAGGTGACTTGTCAAGTAAGTAATATTTTGGATGACCGTAATATCTACATTCTAAGTTATGTAATATTCAAGACATTTATTAAAAAATAAAACCCCCAATGAAACCAACAAAGTTAACTGTCATAGCATATGGTATAATTGTTAGCTATAGAATTGTTTGAGACAGACTGTTTATTGCTTATTAATTCATATCTCTTAGTGTATTTAAATGCAACTAAAGAACAAGAAATCTTACTGGTGACCTGTATCTAAACATTTCTGTGTTAGAAAATTATCTCAAATGTATGTTCAACTGTTGCCTGGCATATTAAGGTGGCCATCTCTCTTTGATGTTTTTTTATAACTCCAAATTTCATTTTTTGGAGGGGCCTCTGTGTGATATAAAGTTATTTACCCAAAATGAAAAAGCAACTAAACTAAATAGAACTTAGTCACTGCTTTATTAGTAGTAGTAGTAATAGTAGTAGTATTAGTAGCAGCAGCAGCAGCGGTAGCAGTAATACTACTACTACTGCTAGTACTACTACTACCATGCTTGGTGTGTACTGTTACTACTAGTAGTAATAGACTAGTCATAGTAGACCTTATATTTATAGAGGATGTTACTGTTTAAAAAATATTTGCACATGCATTTTATAATTCTTGATAGAAACTTTGTGAGTAAGTAGGGCTGTCTTACTTTCAAAGTAAGCTAACTATAATATAATTGATGGTGAGTGAGTATTCTTCCAAAAGAAGGCTGGACTGCCATTAAGTGAATTTAATGTCAATTTATCAGATGAGAAAAAATAGAACCTTTTTCTTATGATGCATTTCAGGTTCCACTCTTAAAATGCAGTATTAAATCTGTTTTAAAGAATTTCCCAGGTCTTTCTGGGATAAAAATAGTTTTCTTTTAAAAGGTAGCTTCTTTTTTTAGAATCTGACCAGTTATGAAGTTTGTACCCTTAGAGGACATTATACAATAAAGCTTGCCCACAAAAGAGGTGCTCAGCACCAGGTGACTCATTTGAGGAAGTGCTAATGTGAAATTCTCCATTAGTTTTCTACATCTATTACTTGAATTCAACTCACATTTTTAAATACATAAGTTCCATGAAGAACTTTTAGAACCCAGGTAAAAAGGTATTTTTTTGTATGTACATGAAATCTCATCAATGTTTATGGATTGTGAGCAACTTGAAAATACGATGTGGAAATTGAAATGATAAGCTCCTAAACTTTGATTCATCTAGTTTTTGGTTCAAAGTATAAATAAACTATTGTCACAGTGGTGTTTCAAAGGCCTGGGGAGGAAAAATATCAAGTACTCTGCATTTTCAATGTACTGTGTGCTTCGATAAGCCTTGGAGAGCATTTATATTCCAGAAATTTCTTGAGCACAAGGAACAAAGAGACCAAACAGGTGGGAAAAGATCTTATTTAAATTGGCAAAGGCTCTGCTCTTGTTATATTTTCCTTAAAAAAGGAAGAAGTTCATCCTTAGTTATACATTTAATGTTAATTACATTAGGCTGTTTATTCAAAGTTAAGACAAAATTCTTTATATCTTCTTCCTGGAATGTAATCATCTATGGGTTACATTGAGTTAATAAGTTATATTTGTTGTAGGATATGAAATTTATTCACTTAAATTGTAAATGAACTATGTTCATCAGATTCACCACCATAAAAATTGTGTAAGCACTTCTGACGTAGAGTCCCGTGTCTGCCTGTTTTTCCTTGATAGCTGCATGTCAGCATCTAACTTTAAAAATATTAAACCATGACTCTTGTACAATATATAGTGAGCAAGTTCAAAGATATAGTATAGTCAATGAAAGAGCCAAGATGATAACACAAATTTAAAGGAAGATACGAGAAACTGTTATGGAAAAAGAATGTCAGAATAAGATTACAGAGTTAGGCCAAAAAAAACCCAAAACCTGAAAACCAAAGCAAAACTGGTTAATGTCCTACAGGGCAAAACAATTGATACCCTTGGGGTATTTTTTTCAACTATACAGAAATCATTTGCAATTTGTTAATGTCCTACAAGTTTAACACCTGTATTAGTTTCCTATTGTTGCCATAACAAATTACCACAAACTTGGTGGCTTAAAACAACACAGATTTATTATCTTACAGTTATAGATGCCAGATGTCCAAAATGGGTCACGTGGGCTAAAATCAAAGTATCCTGGGTTAAAATCAAAGTGTTAGCAGGGTTGTTCCTTCTGGAGACTCTAGGGGAAAATTCATTTCATTGTCTTTTCCAGCTTCTAGAGACTGCCTCTCTCAAGACCAAATTTTTCAGATTCTGAACCCTAATAAACAGTAAATACATTTCCCTAGAACAGTACTGTCCAATATAACTTTCGAGGATGATGAACATGGCACCGTTCAACATTGTACCCACTAGCCACAGGTGACTATTGAGTACTTGAAAGGTGGCTAGGACAGCCAAGGGAACTGAATTTTTTGTTTCATTGATTAAAATGAAAATTTAGATAGCTGCCTGTGGCCACCAAACTGAACAGGGCAGCCCTAAAACATCAGATTCCTTATTAGTGCTGGAGTATGACATTGAAAGAGCCCATAGTATTTTTCCCCCTTATTTGCAAGTTTTGGAAAATTTTTCTCAACATGTACAAGTGAAATAAAGAGAGACTCCAACAGATTAAAATCCAATAACAACATAAAGCCTGATTTCTTTGTCAAAGAGCTTTAGCTTCTTTCTTTTTATCTTCATTACATCTCAGCTCATGGGTATCTGCGTTACAAAGTATAGGTTTCATAAACAGTTTCTGTTTGAATAGAGAACATTAGTTTGTTCTTCCTTCATACATGTATAAGTATCAGTCTGAGATACACCGTGTGGTAAAGGATGAGTAAAATACAGTCTCTGCCACCATCAGTGGGTCTATAGTCTAGAAAGGGAGGTCACACATGTAGATAGATGGTGTGATGGAAGAACCAGGTACAATAGGGGTACGAGGGAGGACAGGTCACTTCCAACTAAAAACTGTCTGTCAGCCTCAGAAAGGTTTACTGGCATAGTGGGTGGAATAGTGTCCCCCCCCCCCAACTCCCAGTTCATGTCTACCTGGAACTTCAGAATGTGGCTTTGTTTGGAAAGAGGGTCTTTGCAGATGTCATTAATTAAGAGGAGATCACACTGGAATAGGGTGGGCCCTAAATCTAGTAATTGGTGTTTTTATAAGAGAAAGGAGAGGAAGAGTTGGACATAGACACGCAGGGGAGATGGCCATGTGATGATGGAGGCAGAGATTGGATGATGCAGATACAAGCCAAGGAACACCAAAGAACCATCAGAAGAGGAAAGGGGGGATTCTTCCCTAGAACCCATGAACCTGCCAATACCTTGATTTCAGACTTCCAGTGTCCAGAAGTGTGAGAGAATAAATATTTAAGCCACCCACTTTGGGGTTATTTGTTACAGCAGCAGTAGGAAACTAATACAATTGGAGACAGTGGGTAGCTCACAGAATTGAGGGAAGAGCTAAAGAAGCAGGCGTTGAGGTGCCCCGGGCCAGGGGCACCTCTAGGATATCAGCAGCAGAGCTGGTAGACTTACTCTGCACGGCCTGGCCATCAGGCAATCTGCCCCAGTGGCCTTTTAATCTTGTGTGTCTTCCTCAAGAGTAATTCTCAAGAGTGAGACTCAGACCGAGCTTATCCTGTGCCTTTCCCAGCAGCCCTCCTGGGACACATGGAGTCGACTACAGGTCGACTTCCTTTTTCCCAAAGGAAAAGACCCCATGCAGATAAGAACAACAGGTAGCTACTACACAAATGATAGTACAATCCTTTTCAGAAGAAGAAACTGTCCTGTTGAATGCTACTCTTTTACCCAGTGAGGGTGGGTAGTTACGCATGTTGAGAAAGATTAACCTGACAGCTACGTGCAGAATGGTTTGGAGCAAGACCTGCTAGACCACTGGTGACATCATCTAAACGTGACGTTAAGGGAGGATGGGGGTGTCTGTCCTGCCTTTGTGGCTGTGCCAAAGAAAAAACAGTCTTGTTTTGCACTCAGTGATATCTTGATCTCAACTCATTCAACATTGTGTAGGGAGACTGCAAAAAAGTCTTTATTTTCTGTCTCCAACTATTTCTGCCTAATTTTTTACTTCTCTTTCGCATCTTGAATCAGAAAGCATACATTTTTGCTATTTGTCTACCCAATTATGTGAGACTGAGCAAGTGTTAATTTTCACTGTTCCTGTTCCTGGGGTAGAGCTAGGAGTAAGTTGTTTTTCCTTTACAGGAGAGAAAACCCACTCAGAGTGCCGAGGCTCAGAAGGCAAGAGTACAAATGCCTCTTGTGCACCCAAGACCCTGCGGGAAGAAATAGGAGGATCCACAGAGCCATGATGAGCGTTTAGGGTCATAGTTCCTCACGATTGTGGGCACCTGGGTACTGCTGACATGGGGTAAGGGGTGGAATTGTTTAGACAGAGAAAAGGGGAACAACATCTCACTTAGTAGGTCCAGCTAGTGTAACAGGGGCAGGAACCAGGTGCCTTAGACTTCTCCTAACACAACATCCCAACTTTTGGCCTTTGTGTCCCATCCATGTGTTGGACCAGCGGAGAATAGCTCAAATTTTGACAACAGTGGCTGGGCATTCTGGGACCAGCTATTCTGAAGGGAAAATAAATAAATAAATAAATAAATAAATAAATAAATAAATAGTAGCTAATGAAAGTGGTTACACTATGCTTGTATGAGAATTGGCTGGATGGCGATGGTCTGAAAGTAAGTCTTCGCACTATATACCGTTTCATATTTTTGAACCATGTGACTGTATTAATTAGTCAAAAAATCTAGTAAAGTTTAATCCTTTAACAATGCTTATTGAGCCCAAAGAACTGGCTTAAAGCATCTGGCTTCCAATGTGTCTTTCAAAAAAAGTATTTTATTCATATCCATGCCATCCAGATTTTAGTGCACCAACTCACTCAAACAATTTTTATTCAGATCCCTCTATTTTTAATGTTTTCTAGTTCTCAGTGATGACAAATGGGAAATGGCCCGCAGCCATCCATAGCTCTAACAGACCAAATTAAAAAAATGACAAGTTATAGTCACCATCATTTAAAATGATAAAACACATTTCTCACATTCATATTAAGTTATGCAGTTAAGGATTTTATTTTCAAGAGCCAACATTGTTTTTATTACTTTCAGCTTATTTCACCCTAACTACTCCTTCTAAATTCCCCAGCTCTTCTGCTCAAGGGTGCAAAAATCTTGTGTAATTTTTGTCCTGTCCACGACCCTCTGCTCCTGTCTCCTTTCTCTTTGTGCCCCTGTCCCACTTCCTCCCTTGGCCTCCTGTGGTCCTAGTGGAGCCTACAAGACAGCGAACGGATGGGCCTTGGACAGCTATATCCCAGTCCCTTCAATCAGACGGGCTCTGTGCCTCCTGTGACCTTTACCTCCTGCAGCCTGTACGGAATGCCTAATCTTTACCTTGTCTCACTGATCACCAAGCCTCGCAGCTCAGCCTCTCCTCCATTTACTTCAGGAGTCAATGCCGACAAAGCCTTGGTGAGCCTGGTCATGTGAATTCTGGCTGATAGAGGATCAGTTTACCCCCTATCTTTCTGATCAAATAAGGCCTAATTCGTTTCTCCTCTGAAGACCTCTAAAACTCAGAGTAATGGAATTTGGTGGATCCTGCATGTTTTCAACTACAACATGGGCATGATTACAATTTAGAATTCTTTTGCTCTGTGTTACCCACTTCGCTATACGGGCAAGTGAGCAATGAAGTATTTCCGAAACTCTGATACCAGATCGCATGTGTTTCATAAACAAATTTTTTTAAAAAAGGGTTTTGTGATATATTGAAAATGTTTTTACATTGTTTTTTCCCCCCCAAATTCCAAAGGATTGTTAACCAGTTGAATAGCTGATCTACACGAGGAAAATACCAATCCTTTGCTGTCAAATGCACATACACAGACACATAGCTAATCCACAGTAAAAACCAAACCAAACCTTGTAGAACTCTTCTGGTGTCCCTACCTGTGGCCACTGCATCAAACACATCCCTAGAAAAAGTAATCACATGTTTATCTACTGAGAAGTGTCTTTCATTCTAGGATTGTAACTGCTATTACCAGTCCAGTTAGATTGGATGGACACACAAAGGAAAATTTTGTTTTTACAGCAATATTTACATATCTTCAGAAACAAATCAGCATTCAACTTGATTGCTGGGACTATTGCAGTGGTTTGTTTGGTGGCCTCTAAGCTAGAAAGTCTAAGTAAATAATTTGCAAATAATGATTCATCTTGTTAATGTAATTAGGTTTGAATAATATTTCTAAATTTTGTGTAATTTTTTTCACAACAGTATAAGAATATCAGTGTGGATTCCAATTAGGATTAACAAGTAATCTTTTCACTTCTGAAAAATTGAAACACCTGGGAAAAAAGAAAAGAGAATAATTATAAAATTGTGCAAATTCCTCAACTTTCGTATGTGAGAACAATAAATAGCTGAAAAATTGGATTGGTAAACTTTACAGACATGAATAAGTACATTGAGGTAGTTATTTATTCTCCCTTACCTCCATATCTTCATTTTTAAAATAAGAAGCTGGATGAGATCAGAGATTTTCACACATTTTAACAGTGGTTTAAAATGTTATGGGGAACACACACACACACATATGATTTTAGTGTGGTATAAATTTAATAAGGTCAATTTAACACTTGCTTATCAGACAAATATGAGAATACTTATGTTACTCTGAAGAATGTAAAAATTTGAAACTGTAGACAAATGATGACAGTTAAAGATTCAGAATACAATTTATATATACATTTTGTTTTAATTGTTCAACATGGGAAAAATTCTGCACACAGAAATAGTTGTAAGTAGTAAAGTGGCAAGAGGTTTTTTTGTTTTGTTTTTGTTTTTTAAATTTGACTTGCTATCTGAGGATGGTCTTTATTTTAAAATCTGTATGAAACCTTGACAACCCAGTTCATTCATTGGTGATCTCTAATTTGTTAAAATTTGGCATTTAACATATGTGTGTGTGTGCAGCTATCCTTTATTGAGTACTAATGTCAGAGTGCTATACACTTTACATACCATGTTTTTGCATAGGAATTAGAGTGGATTTGCCATCATAGTCACATTTAACTTTAATACTTAGAGAGTGATGGAAAGAGAGAGAATAACTAAAGAATTCAGGTATTCTGCCCTCCATACCTGGGTGTTTGTTTTAAATTACTATTTTATAATAATTTACAATACAATTTTAAATATTGCCTATTTTGATTTTTGTTGTTATTGTGAAAGAATAAACAAAGATCTCATCAATTATTGAGTCTACTTTAGCAAATCCATCAATGTAAACTCTTGTCTGACAAAGTACGATGCAATTAAACATATATATGTTAATACTTGTGGGTTTTTTTAGACTTTTAATCAGAAGATTAGAATTTGATGAAAAAAACTTTGTTTTCTCTGAATCCATGATGTAGTTCTCTTCTGTTTTCAGTTTTTTTTTTAATGTTGCCCATTAAGTGTGCCGAAGAGCAGAAGTTTAATTTTCTAATAATGAAAATCTGTTTCTTTTATCAGCATCTATTTCCCAGGCAGTTTCAGGGTAGGTTAACTCTCCAAAGCCTTTAGTGTTCTGCATTTTGTGTTAAACAGCAGTCCAAAATCATAGCAGTTGAATTCAAGGAATACAAATAGGTAACTCTTTCAAATAGCACTGGCTAATTATAAATGTAATAATCAATAGATTTTAATGTGGTGTTTTGCATTCAAGTTGTGATTCTCAAAGGAATCGGGGAGTAGGATCTTTAAAATATCTTAATCCACAGCATTGTCATTTTAAATTTTATTTTAAAATAAAAACTTATTTCGGGTTAAACACCCTGACTTTCCTTTGTCAGCATCCAAAACCATGCTTGTTTACTGTTAAAGAATTAAAATACTGGATAAGATTTAAAAATTAAAGTACACTTGCGCAATCCTGAATTTCCATAAAACACAGTTTGAAAGTCACTGGGCTGGCTGATACATTTTTTTCTTTCTGAGTAATTATCTTCAGCTTTTTGATCTTACCTTTTAAGGAAATGATAGCAGTGTTATGCTATAGGGATAGACCAAGGTTTAAATGTCTTAGGGTCATCTCTTGGGATCTAAGAAAGAAAGCAAATACAATATTTAATATCATAATACCATTGCAATATTTCATCAGGAAAATCATATCAAATCTGTAAGTTTTGCAAAAAATTTCTGATGGAAGGAGGCATAATTTTTTGGAGGGAATGGGACTGTACCATTCCTTTCAAGTGACAATCCTTAAAAGACAGTGAGTCAGTATTGTGATTTCTGCTACACTTAATGTTGCTAAATAAGAGGGTACTTGGATTAGTTACCTATCTTCTTTGCTTCCAAGATGTGAATCCCAAAGGCAATTACATATTCTATGAAAACATTTGTGGGGTAGGGGTGGGGGATGGAAAAGGGAAGTGGTTAGGCTGAGTTGTTTGCTTTGGAGTCCGTAGACCTGGACACCTGTGCAGTGACTGAGAACAGCCCGTCTACACCTTCAGCCAAATAGTTGGAGTTGTACCGAACCTTTGCTAGTTAAACCCCGAGATCATTTCAATATCCTGGGCTACAAAGTCCCAAGATTCAACTTGTTTATTTTTTGTTCTTGTGGTTCCCAATTTCTGTTTCCTCTGCTGGGAATTCTCCCCCTTAGGTTTGGCCCAAAAGCAGAACATATATTCCTCACCTCTGTTGTTGTCATGTTTTTGTTTGAAGAGTTGACTTTTAGTTACAAATGTATTAAAAACACAAATTTTCCATAACTAATGGAACGTTACAAAGATTCTGAAAAGCTTTTCTCCTAATATTTATTTCAGAAAAATACAAAAAGAAGACAAAACCCAAAGTAAACAGAAGCAACAACCCAACTCCTAACTCCTGTCAGTATATCTTTCATTCTTATTGTTTACTCTTAATCTGTATTGAAATATAAATGGGGGCTATGTTTGCCTTTTTAAAGGGCTTCCTTGATTCTCTATGTAGCTGCTGCTATGGGAGTTGCTTGGCTATCTTACTTAGAATCAGCTTGTTTCACTTGGGCTGAGCTGGACACTGGACAAAGCTCCTCAGTCTAGTCTGAGGTAAATTCAGGTCAACTCTTTTGCTAAAGGTGGATGAGAATTTTTAGTCTCTTCCAAAAATCTGCTTCCTATTCTTTTCACCAGACCTGAGTTCCTGGAACACCCTCTGCTTTGGGATTTAGATCAATACTCATTTTCTTGACTACCCCAGCTTTCTTGGATATCACCTACTCTCTAGCTCCTGGAGTGAGGACATAACTTTCTTTTGTGGTCTCAAAGATCCAGACCTGGGATTTAAGCTGCTCTTTGTTGGCCTTTGGTGATCTTCCCTTTATCTTCTCTTTGTTTAGTGCCATCAACCCCTTCCTCCCTCCTCTTCTTTCACCCGGTTGGTTCTTGATAGCTATAATGAAGGCGATATATTCATGATGGCCATCAAGACAGAGTCCTCTTTTAGTGAAATCACAGCTTCTGAGATAGGTCTGTGCCCAATCTCACTGGTGTGGAGGCCTAGTGTCAGTGGTAGTTGCCATCAATCCAGGATTCTTCATCATCATTATTGTGTGGTGAAGGATTAACTCAGCAGGCCTGGGCTGTCCAAACAACGCACATTCTAAAGAAAGGTTTAGCCCTTGACCAGCTCCTGAGAGCTAACACCTATACCCTTGAAATATCCTGCTTGATAAGAGTGTCTTTGTTTATCTGAGGCCTTTGGCCATATAGTATCATTTGACCTCTGGAAGGGCTGGACACTGAGTAACTAAGGTCAGCTATGCAGGTGACCTATATGCCTATTCAACTGAGCCCTAACAATAAGAACCCTGAACGCTAAGCCTCATGTGAGCCTCCTAAGGCTCACATGATAAACCATAACTATAATAAACCATAACTATGAATGTAACAGCATTTGAAGTTCTGTGAGTCCCAATAGTCACAGAAATTTGAAGGGGCTCTTGGCGAATGCTGACTCATCACCATCATCATCGCTTCCTATATGTGACAACTGCTAAATGTTTTTCACGTGTTATCTTATTCAAACCTTACAACCACCGTGTAATTAGAATTATTCTCTCCACATACTTTCCTCTCTATTTTATAGATAAGGAAACTGAGTGATCAGAAACGTTAAATACATCATTAAAGGTAGATCTGGGATTCCAACCCAGGTCCCTCTGACTCCAGGGCCATGACTTAACTAAGTTGAAACAGTGCACTGTTACTCTTTTCTCTGACCGGATCAGGTGGCTGCCTTTTTCCTGTTTTACATTCTGCATTGCTCATTCCCTCTCTTATTCTGAGGAATGCCTCCAGATTTGCCCTCTTCCTTTTTAGGTGCTTCCCTTCCCTTGATTCTCCCACCTGAAGAAGTAACCTTCCAGAGACCAGGTAGGGGAGTTTTTAGATACAAAAACACACTTAATAATAGTATCAGATAATCCCCTTTCGATAGTAAGAAAGGCCACTGTGTGACATGTCACCAAGCATTGAAGAGAACAGATTCAGTCCCTGCAACCTGGGACAAGCATGTTCAACTTGGAATCAGTGAACCTCTTCCAAGAGAGTGTGACAGGAAGGGAGGAGAAGAATGTGGTGAAGAATGAGTACACGCCTGTCTGAATGTGTGCGCACTGTGTGTTTGTGGGTGTGTATGCACATCTCATTGGAACAGGATGACCGGCTCAGCATTGTGAGGAAGAAAGGCACCATGGGCGCCTCCCCTCTGAGTTGCTCCTGAGTCGTGTAGTCTGGCTCTGTGTTCCATCTCACAGAATCCGTGTGACTGGGTGTGTTTGTGCAGCTTGAAGGCTCTGCCAGTTGTCTGTGGCTTAGCGTTCAGCAGCATAGATAGGAGACAGACAACATGCTTCTACGGGTTGTGGGGGTAGGTTCCAGAACCATAGGAAATAGAATGCAGTCTCCCAGCTCAGAGACATGCAAGGCTGTGCATAGGATATGGGGTTGAAGACTAGTATTTGGGGGTGAACCAGCTGAGGGTAGTGTAGGTAAACCAGGCTGCCTGCAGTGCAGGAAATGTTTATATGCTTCTCTTCCTATATCTGGCAGGAAGGGTTTCCTTTACTGAACTAAACAGGTGGTACTTTTCATGCTGCCAACTCTCACTGAGTCTGGGCATCCAGAAATGAGAAAGAAGCAGGAAGAGAAAATGAAACACTCGGGTGGTGAGGGCGGTAGTGGTGGAGAGGGAAGAGAGTGGGTGGACGGAGGTTGGAGCAGGGTTTGCAGAGCGGGGAAGGTACAGGCCTTTGGAGACTGGACACTTGCCAACCTGATAGAATAACAGGGGCAGGACAGGTATGGCCATTTTGAATGGGTACTGGGCTAGAATGAAAGGACTTTTTCCCATTACCATAAAATCAGGGCTCAGCCTAACACATGACATAACCATTTATCCTGGTTGCAAGGATTCCTTATGAGTCAGCATTATGAAACTGCTTCTTCAAAATTTTGGGTGAGTGTTTACAAACTTGTTTCTAAGCTGAGTTGCCTGATTTTAGCTCCCAGGAGAGGGAAAAGGAATCTGATAATTGGCTTTACATGGCCTCCCACTATGACAGCCCACACATACCCGTTTCTGTAGTTACTTTAATAAATAATTTTTGCGGCTAGTGATAACAAAGTAACAAGGTTTTTTGTATTTGCCCTACTACTGCCAATATTGCTAAGGCAGTATTTTTCTAATTTTTAAGGCTGGGGAACTCTTCATGTCTCTGAATCCTAAAGATAAAACAAACAAACAAACAAACAAACAAGAAACCCACAAAAAAACCCCAAATCCCTGTTTCTAAGGAAAAGTCCTAATTTGAAAGAATTAATTATGTATTTTCTATATATCTTTAAGGGAAATTTCCTTTTTTGAGGGTGGAATTTAAATGACTACACAAAACACATTTCCCAAGAAATACATTTTTCTTTCTTCTCTCATCCCCTCAAAGGAAATAATATATAGATATTTTTTTTTTGGCCATGTCTGGCTGAGCCAGACTGCTCTGCTGGGCTCAGAGAAGAAACCATCACCAGCAGCACAGCTCTGACCAGGAGTTAACCATCTGAGCAAGGGCCCAGGGATGAAAGCCACAATCAACAACTGTGAGCAAGGTAACCAAAGCCACACAGGTAAAAAAGTTTTGATATAGTAAATGCTTGCTCAAATAGTAGAACTTTTTGTAACAAAAGTGCTCTAGCCTTCTTACCAATGCCTGCTCTTTGTTGAAGCTTGAAGCTAATTATCCATGAAAATGAGGCTGCAAGTTTTAATTAAGAGTTGTTTTTTCTGCCCTCAGCAAGTCAACTTGATTTAATATGGAAGCTCTTTGGGAGGGACACATTTTGAAGAAGATCTTTAATAGTTATGGACATGTGAGGGGGACCTTAGCTCCAATATTTACAGGGTGACTTGTATTTACATAGTATTGTTACATGCATTTCAATTTATATTTTATTTAATCCCAAAAGGAGAAGTATTGAGTGTTCGACTGTTATTTCTATTAAGGAAATAGATACAGGCAGGCTGTTATGGACCTTACGGTTATAAGGAGGTTATTAAAAGAGAAGGTTTTGGACTTTCTAATGCTCATGTTCTAGTACATTCATCTTTTCACATGAACAAATTATTTTGACAACAGTATTCGAAGGTCAAATATAAAGAGTGTTAACATCTGTATTTGTCAAAAAATTTTTTTTGGCATAATACAGCATTGTACACCAGTGTGAATTATTATATATTTCAGTTAGAAAACCATGTTGTAGTTCCATCAAATGTAAATTCTCATACAGGCTCAGATTTGTTCCAAGATGCTTTAAAGAGACTGGTCTGAATAGGGAGTCGGGTTATAAGAACTTCAGGAGTCCTGCTGTGTGAATAAACTATAATTTCTAAAGATCTGAAGAAGTAGACCTGGATTGTGATAGAGGCTAGTTGCCAGGAAAGCTGCAGAGTGGAAGTACTATCTCTGAAGATAGTACCTCAGAGAAGAAGATAAGTGGTGCAGCCACAGATTTCTATTTCTTTTATCTCTCTGCCAGGGAGAACAACAATTGTAACCTTTCAGTTACAAGTTTTTCTACCATAGAGGCAAGATCAAAAATTTAAGAAGAAGGCCATTTATTTATTTATTTATTTATTTATTTTTAATTTATTGGGGTGACATTTGTTAGTAAAATTACATAGATTTCAGGTGTACAATTCTGTATTACATTATCTATAAATCCCATTGTGTGTTCATCACCCAGAGGCCATTTATTTTTGAGGGTTATTTAGTCTTAGGCTACTTTGAATCCATTGAAACTGCCTCAGGGCCTTTGCACTAGCTAGGCTCTGCCTTGAACACACCATTATCAGCTGGATACTTGCTCGTTCGCTTTCTGTTTGCTATTTCACTTCATTCAGGCCTCGGCTGAAATGTGAACATGCAGAGAAAACTTCTCTAATAAACTATCTAACATAATCTAAAATCTCTCCCATTACATTCTAGCCCCCTACTCTTCTATTTTGCTTCACAGTATTTATCACCACCTGAAATTATATATTGTGTTTGTTTACTTGTTTACTATCTGGTTTCCCAAATAAAATGTAAGCTCCATGCAATCAAAGATTGACTGGCTCACTATTTCTTTACTTCCCTAGTGGTACCTGGCACATGGAAGGGGCTGAATAAATGTTAGATGAATGAATGACTATATGATGAATGATCAAAGCTGGGGCCATATCCATGATCCCTTTGACTCTAAGAAAAGGTTAGGCTAAGATAGAAAAATTTTGTTCTGTTGACACAAAGGGGAACCCAGAGTCAGCTCAGCACTTAAAATTTACAGTAATTGTTTGTCTTTCTCCTCTGCTACACTGTAAACAACTTGAGAGCAGGGACCTCTGTCTGGTTCACCACTGTACTCCTGGTATACCTCAAACTCTGCAAGAAGGAAAGTATCAAATGAATTTCTTGAATATGATTAAAACATGAAAGGTGAGTAGGGGTTAGCCAGGTGAGGAAAAGAAAGAAGATGGTTCCAAGCAGAGGGAGGAGCACGACAGAGGCCTCTGTCCTTGATACAAGGAACAGACAGAAGAAGGCAAGGGTGGCTGGAGAGAGACAGTGGGGTCAGGGGGCCACGTGTGGCTGGAGCAGTAGGTAGGGGCCTGCCATGCTGGATTTTGCAGGTTATAGGCCTGGCAGGGCAAATGTAAAAGTTTTATCTTTAACACAAGAGCAATGGGAACCTTTTCGCCTTGTGTATGTGCTAGTGGCATGATCATATTTGTCACACCACAAATCTCTGGCTGCAGTGGGTGTAGGGAGACCACTAAGCGGCTGCTCTGACCAAGGCTAGAGAGATGGTTGTTAGACTTAGGGTCTCTAGGGACGAAGTTGAGATAGCTCTCTTTCATTTACTGCTCTATTCCCAGCACCCAGAACAATGCCTGGCACGTTTTAGATACTCAACAAATGTTTGTTTAATGAATGAATAACACAGTGGTTAGAAACGGAGGACATAAACTGGTGCAAGAGATTGTCAGGGGTTAAAATGAACAGGACATGGTGAAGGGCTGGCTACTGAGAATGAGAGAGAGAAACGTCAGGCCACTCCTAGGTTTCTGGTTTGCGTTACTACATGAATGGAGGAGTATTGCCATTTCCTGTGACAGGAAGCAGCAGAAGAATCTATACTTTGTGAGTTTCTGGCCCTCTTTGTTAAGCCAAGAGTCAGGACTTCCTCCTCTCTGCTTCCCTGGGGAGGCCGCACTCAAGGCTGGCTTCTGGTTATCCTCTTTGTTAGTGTCCAACTGAGGAGAGGGGGTCTGGAGGCCAGAACAGAGTAACTCTTGGATCTCTGAATTCTCCTCAAGGATTCGAAGGGCCTATGCTCTCATCGTTTCAGATATATATGAGGTCAGTGGAATGGCTATGAATATTTCGGTTCAGAATAAGTCTGAAGGACAACGGTCACTCTCAACATGGTCTAAGTGGTCTTACTAACAAGGGGCTTATTACTGAGATGTTAAACATTCTGCCCTGCCCTCACCTCCAAAACTCATTCCAGTGGCTATAAATAAAGATTATGAGTTTGTGGGATAGAGGACATGGGTTAGCTAATTTCCTTTTGGGTTTAAGCTATTATTTTTTGAGTAATCTTGCATGAACAAGTATCTTTTCAATCCAAATTTCCTGTGAATGGAGGCTCATCAGAGTCACTCCCAATTAAATTTCAAACATTTATGTCAGAGGTATCTTGATTTTGTAAAATAAGTATATTAATAAGGTATATTTTACGTATAAACATACATGAATTCAAAGATGGTTAAAAGTACATGTGTGGTTTCTGGTTAGTGGGATTCTAACTTTCATTTAATAATTTGATTAGGCACAGATTAGGGTATAAATTTACTTAAGAGGTCTAAGAAGCAAGAAATAGAAAAATCACCTAGTAGGAAAATAAGCAATAATTCCATACCATCTCTGTGAACCGATCTGCACAGGCCATTCGAACCCATTCTGGTGTTGCCGGGCTCTTCACTGTGAAGTCCTCGGCTATGTCCCTCTCTCTGCGTGCTGTGGCCACAGCATCAGCGATGGCAAAGAAGACAGCCGACCCCAGGAACATCCCGGACTCACCCAGGCCCTTCAAGAAAGCACATTTGTTTTAGAAGCCTCTACACTAGACTACAAGCCACTAAAACTCAGTGGCCAGACCTTGGTCACCATGGTATCCTCACCCCCTAGCGCAGGGCCTTGCACACAACAGGTTCTCAATAAATGTTTGCTGACTGACTTACTAACTGCATGAAGCTTGAGTGCTCTGAAAAATCCCAGTATCATATGAACTTACCATATCTTTAATCCTGTTTGAATTAAATCTTTGTTCTACAGGACAGAGAGGTAGGGGTGTGTGTGTGTGTGTGTGTGTGTGTGTGTGTGTGTGTATGTGTGTGTGTGTGTGGTGATAGGAGGGTACCCTATGTAGAAAAACACATTCAGTAGATTGGATTGGCCAGCTTTATGAGCAAAGAGAAAAAGCCTCATTATGACTCCAAGGTTAGGAAGGCAGGGTTAAAAGAGAGTACACAACTTCAGTAGCAGATGATGGGTGCAAGCCGATCATGTGCAAGGAATGGTCAGGTAATATAAATGAGTGAAGTGAGCAAATGAAAGACCATCAGGAATAGTTACTCTTGGTGGCCTGAAAGCTGCTCTCTGTGGGTTTTGAGCTTCCTTTTGCCTTTTCCCCATTGGAATAATTTCCAGCCCAGTGAGAATCCAATGGCCCTTGTGATTGTCCTTCCTTTCAAATTTGCCCCACCTCATATGCCCAGAGGAAGTTCCTGGGCTGAAAGTGAGATCCAGTTTGGAAACAATAAAATTCCAGCAGATACAGGTGGACTCATTTATCTATTGATTTATTTTTGGTATTAATTTGCTACCCCTATAAGAAGTCTCCCAAAAGATTTTAAAGAAAATTTTAGCAGTACATTTCAAACCACTCTGAGGATGGTTTTCACATAATCTATACACAACAATGCAAATGCATGCTGACCTTTATTTTAATTTGCAATTTCATGACTTTAGCAATTACTGAGGGTGGGTGTCTTTGCTCCTGACACTGTTGACACCTGAGTCAGATAATTCTTTGTGGTGGGGGCTGTCTTGTGGATTAAAGTCTGTTTAGCAGCATCTCTGGCCTCTACCCACTAGAAGTAACATCTTCCCTTCTAGCTGGGACAAACAGAAATGTCTGCAGACATTGTCAAATGTTCCCAGGTGGGGGCGCAATTCCCTCCCTGCCGCCCCCCATCCCACCCCATTAGGAATATTGCTTTAGGCCATTTGTGGGTATGGCTGAGGCCCCGGAGTCCCCTCTGAGATGAGTGACTTGCCTAACAGCATAGGGTATTGGTGGGGCTGGGGCAGGAATCCGGGTCTTCTGAGGCCTAGTCCAGAATTCCGTCCAAGCTGCCACTGCTTTCTAAGATTTCAGTAGCATTATGCCTTCAATCCCATTTAATACTTTAGTCTTGTGGTTCTTAAGTGAAAATGTCCTAGATAAAAATATTATTCTAGCAAATCAAAGCTTCTTGCTGAATTTTAGAGTTCTCTTGAAAGAGGATTTAATAAATAAACTTCTTGGCCCCAGATTGCCATTGGGTGGATCATTTATCTTCTCTGAATCTCTGAATTTCTCTAGATGAATCCTCTCCAGATTCTAATAGTCTATCTTGATTTGGTCCCGATAACGGTTGCCATTTATTATTATTATTTTTTTATTATTTTTTATTTTTTCATTTATTTTTTATTTTGTCCACCTGCTTTCATTTACTATGCTGCCTGATCCTTTACATTGTACAGTAGTAGATTTGGTTGCTTACCTTGGATGAGTAGATGGTTAGTGGGGTGTGTGATGAGGACAACAAGGAGACATTGAACTCCACTGGGACATCAGTGATGGTTGGAATTTTGTAGTCATCTGGGCCCCGAGAGTACAGGACACCTTCTGGGGAATATTTTAGCTCCTCGGTGGTATAAAGTCCCATTCCCTGAATAAACGAACCTTCAATCTGAAGGGGGAAAATGTCAAGCTCTGTGATACTGTATGCGTTTCAGAAGGCCGTTACCTACATCCTGGTGACTGTCAGGAAGCAGCATGCGTCTCAGTGGGCCAGCACCTACCTGCCCAATGTCAATGGCTGGATTTAGGCTGCAACATGCATCCATGACGATATCCGCTCTGATTTTCTGCCAACAATAAAATTCCCTCAGCATAAACATGTCAAATAAAGGTCTGTCACTTAAAATTTATTCAAATTGTCCTAAGTTATTACAGAGCTCCTGCTGGGTAGTTAACACTATATTGAACTCCATCAACATTAGAGGTGATAAGACGTGTGCGACATTCTCCAAATTTAGTGCTAGGACGGTTGATGACTCCAAACGGTCCTTTGCATTCGTGGTTTTGATTCCTGTTAAGTGACTCTACAAGTCCATGGCATGTTGGTATGTTGGAGTGTCACTTAGTAAATAACTGAGCCTGGTTGTTCATCTGATTCTCAACCTGCATTTGTTGTTCTCATATAATGCATGAGCTTATCTAGTCCTCAAGGTTTGATGTAAGTGGTAATTTTTTTTATTAGTTTCAGGTGTACAAAACAGTGTAATAGTTAGACATTTATCATTTATATCCCTCACACTGTGTCAATCCCCCTCCCCCCATCCACTACCCCTCTGACATCGCGTACAGTCGTTACATTTCCACTGTCTCTATTCGTTATGCTGTGCTCTGCTTCTTGTAACCATATATGTATATATATATACAAAATTGTAGTTGACATTCATTATTGCTCAGCTTCAGCTTCAGGTGTACAGTGCAGTGATCAGGCATCTACATCATCCCTGAGGTGGTCTCCCTAACGAGGTGGTAAATTTTTGCGTTTTGCCGAGGAACTCACATGTATGAATTGGGGGATTTCCAAGCTATTAGAACATATTACGAGCAAGTGTTGATACTTACCACCTTTGATTTTGCTAATCTACTTCCTTCCCTGAGAAATGCCACATTAAATCTAGCCCTTCTATTTTAGCACTGGACATGTGCATGCAGATTGTTAAGGAGACGCAGAAAGCCCGTAAGGGTTGTGGGCTATCTCAGGAGTATCTGAGTAGGCTTTCCTTTTGCCCACATCTGGTGCATCATCATTCTCTGTTTAGGCCCATTTTGATAAGATTTACAAGTCAGTATTTGCTAAGTCCTCTCTATTTTGTGTGAATTGACCGTTTTTACACATATTTCAGGGCAAGATAGTTCAAGATGACGTTGGAATAATTTGTGTATGGAATTTAGATGTGTCATTAGTCCATCCTGTAAATTTCTAACAATTTACTATACTTTAGAGTATACTATATTCTATTTAAGGTTTCTGTAATCTTTGTTCTCAGAATGGTATGTGGGGTATATTCATGGGTTTGTCTTTTATAATGGGAGGTGTTAACTTTTGCTTAAATATGACTCCCTGTCTTCAATAGGTGGTTTCTTGGATGCCCAATTAAGTAACAAACTCAAAATTATTTTCTCTCTCCTCCCCTCCCTCCCTCTCTCCCCAATCGATTTTTTTAGAGGCTGGTAGTACCCTTGGGATAACTGACTGTGGAGAAAGAGTATCACATTGCTATGTGCTTTTAAAATGTTTACTCAGGAGAATTTGCTAAATTACCTACACCTTCAGATTAGATAATTTGACCTTCCTTTAGAAACGGAACCCTTTTTTTGCAAAAACTTTGGAAAGTGATTTCGTCTAAAATGGAATAAGAAACAATGCATTTTAGGCTGTCCTGAGCAATTTCCTTCTTAAGGATAAAGCTGTATCTCTAGACATTCGCATAGGACTGAAAGAAGCTTATTCTTATTGTACAAGTAATACATAATGAAATTTGGGCTATTAATGTACAATGCAATTTAGTAGTGGTTTTAACTTACCAAGAAGAAAGTTATATTGGACTTACCTTGTGAGCTCCTGTCAGGCAGTCAATTTCAACCTCAGAACAGGCTGCTCCATAGACATAGTATGGAAATGGGTCACCCTCCCCCTTCTCCCAGTCCATGAAGGCCTTGTAGCCCCTGGTAGAAGAAATAAAGCCTTTTATTAAGTTTGGGAGTGGGGATAGGGAGGGTGCAAACAATGTTGATTCATTTTAAAACTTTGAAAGTTTTATGATAGTGTTTCTTTTGATTGATGTTGTTTTTCAACTGCCTTTTCAACTCTTTAAAACTGCTACATCAACACCTCCCTCGCCTCCCTTTTAAAGAGGATACTCTTTGTGCTGCAGTTAGGATGCCAAAAAACAGAACTCACAGGTCTGTATCTTGATGGTTTAGTCTTGAGATTTAGCTCTGCCTGTTGAGAAGCTCAATTGATTTTATCAGCATTCCCAGAAGGACCCCCCTACCTGGTATAAAAGGACTGGTAATTCAATGCATTAATTTATAATGGAAGATGTACACAGCTAAAGGGCTGATTTGCTCTCTTCCTGGGTAACTGAACTCAGGAATTTAGAACTCATTATGTACAGGGCACTGGGCTGGGCCTTTACCTTGGCTTTCCTTCTCTCTTCATGAGGATTTGCTTTATTGCTTTCTCTCTGTCTCTCTCTGTCTGTCTGTCTGTCTGTCTGTCTGTCTCTCTCTCTGTAATTTGGTGGTTTGTTTCATTATATTGTTAAGCTAATGTCACATTCGTCCTGAATTTGACAATCAGCTCTCCTCTTTGGACTTCATTCAATTAATTCGAATTTACGGAGGGCCTCCCACTGACAGACACTGCACAATTGATAAATGGTGATGACCATCCTATCCATCTCCTCTTGCCCAGCAAGGAGCTTCAACATAGAAAGATTTTATGGTAAAGGGAGGGAGATTTGTAAAATTAAGTTGCAAGTTATTTCTAATGATATTTTTTTACTATTCACAGTAAAGAATGTTATTCTTTATATTTCCACAATGAAGAAAAGTAAATGATGATTAGATGTAAGTCACATTAAAACAAACTTTTTCTTTTACCCAAGAGGGGTATTTTTATTATTTCATATTTCTTTGGACGTAGCTTAAAGGCCTATTGAAGTCATAGAATTTGGGGCCTAGAAGGGACTTCAGAGATCACATAATAAAAGCTTATTTTACAAATGAGGGAACTGAGGCCCAGAGTGATTGGGTTACCTCATATTGTCTCAGCTAAGTCAACACATTATTGTAATTTTTACCTGAAGTATCCAGTGGCTGAAAGACTGATTCTTTGTTCAAAAGCAGCTTCTATCTGTAGAATAGGCACATTTAGTTAAAATAAAATAAATATATCATCTGATAGGTGAAAATGAAAATATTCTATGTATAAAAATTGACATCTGATCATTGCTTATGGTGCTTTGTTACCAACAATAGAACTCAGCATAATATTTTTTCCCTCAGCTGGTATACTAACAATATCCTACTGATTGAGTTCAGAAGTCTGAATTAAATAAATAAAATAGAATCCTTCTCCCCATCCCTGATGTAGACTCATTTCACAGGGTATTTGGGACTTCATTTCTAAATGTTAGAACTCTAGTAAGTGTGTGTGCAAGTGTGTGCTAATTGTACCAATGAAATAATATATAGGGTATTGTAAAGTTGGATTAAACGAGTCATTTCCCTTGAGACTTACTCAATAGCCTTTTCCTCCCCCCTACTCAAAATATCAATTTTTTTTTTTTTTTTTTTTTTTTTTGTGGCTTAGGAAGTCTCAGTCGTGTTTCCTTTTTTCTTATTTAAGCAAGGTGAGTAAGGCCTTCTGGGAATCCTTCATACACCTCCATTCTTCCTCTCAGTGATGCTGTTCCCTGCATGCTCTCTCCATACATACCCGATATGCATCACAGACCAGCCATCTCACCCTTTGGTGATCTTGCCCCTTGGCAGAAATCCACTCTTAAAAGAACTGTTGCTATGTGGTGCAGATGTATACAGCCATGGTGCTCTCAGCATTGGTTTGGGTTGTTTTCTCATTTGTGGTAAAACAGAGTAGAACACTTACCCAGTCTTCCCATGTACCTTCTGGATTTTTCTTAATGATGGGCTCAAGACGTTTCAGAAGGATCTGACAAGCATTCTTGAAGGAGAAAAGAAGTGAATTCCCATCAGAGAAGAGCCCACTCACTGGTTAAGATTTGTGTGAAAGAATATTAATTGATAATTGATTAGGTCAGTGAATGCTTATGAAGTGCCTGATACCGACACACTGGGAACACCAAGACAATAATAGCACAGCCTCTGACCTTGAGAATAGTGTCGATTACTGGAGGGAAACTTCCTGCTTTACTTCCTGTGAAAATATAGGCTCAGTTGAACTTCTACTCTCAGATCCCTCTTCTAAGAATATTCATGTTAATTCCTTTTCTCTTTTCCTACATTTTTGATTCATACTTTTTTGGGGGGTTGCCAGCCAGTAAAATAAATGGAATAAAATATTTTATTTTCATTCAAATTTGTGCTTTCCAATCTGCAACAAAGACATGCTGACATCCTTCTGGGTTTGAAACATTATTCAACTCTGTCCTTCCCTTCATCTGTTCATCCATCCACCTTCAAACTACTGCAATGATGGCCTTTGCTTTGGGTGTGAAAAGAAAAAATAATTAAGTTTGTTTTTATAATAACCTGAATCTACAAAGTTTCTGATACTCAGAATAGAAACCTAAAACTCAATGTCCTATAAGATGGATTAACAGTTAAACTAACTGTTACAACTAAGAGTTGTATGGGGCTGACAACTCCCATACACACTGAGCTATTCCTACCTTATGTTTGATCCTACCCAAAATTGGATCTCATGAATTTGAGGTTTCCCACACATTTGTTTTGAGTGAAAGATGTCTCTGGTTTTTGAGACCCCAAGGTGTGTCCTCACAAAGATAAGATGGATTTGAAAGTATTTTCTCTTGGTAGCTTTAGTGCAATGTCCTGGGAATGAGGGAATATGCCTTCCCACCACGTCCCAATGGAAAAAGTGGACAGTTTATAACAGAAGCATCATAAATACATATTACTTCAAAAGTACATGCAATCAGATATTTGAATTAAGAAATATGAAGTCATGGTTCTCTTCTGAAAAAGTAGAAATTTAGCAGGTTTTGCTTTTGTTTTTAACATCAGTTAGAAATTTATAAAGAAAAAGGATGAGTATGCTAGTAAAACTCTATTGACACAGACACTTTAATTACATCTTATCTACCTGGCTGGGGCTCTGTCTGTCTACTTGCCTGCAGGAATTTGTTTGTGTCAGGGGAAACTTGCACAATTCTGCATTACTTTGTGTCCAGTTTTCTTCTTTCTATGTCTCCCAGGGACAGAGATTGCCTGTATACCAAAATCCATTCTGCTCTTCCATAGTTGCTGGACATATGGTTACTCATTACTCTATATTTCCACAACCTCCCCTGTGGTCAGCTGTGGCCTCAGACTGGTTCTGCTAATGGATGATGAGTGGAAGTGATTTGCTTCACTTCCAGGTCTGGCCTCTATGCTCTCTCCTTTCCCTGGTTCACTGGAATAATGATGTTCAAGGCAATCTTGAAAGCCACATGTTGAAGATGGAGGAATTACCATTAATTTCGGTGCTTAAATGACTGAACATTCCCTCTGGACTGTTACATGTACAACAAAAGGACTTTTGTTTTGTTTCGGCCATTATGTTCTGGGTTTGTTTGTCACCTCAGTTTAGCCTACTCCAACTAATATACTCTCCCAGCATTTTGGTTATCACAAGCCTATGTTCAGTGACATAGATGACTTCTCTGAAGCCACCCACTTGTGCCTGTATCCAGCTAAGAAAACCAGAGATGTGGTAAAAGTACCCGAGGAAAGACAGACAGAAGGAAGCACCTGCACAGCTCTGCCATTGACATCTGACCCGATGGATGCTGCTGTAGCAATTGTATTAGGCACTGTAGCTGTACTTGTTTCACAGATGTGCATATAAGACATGGGTATTTTTAATTCACGGCTGGCCACCTATAAGAAAAATAAACATTTTCAAGTTTAGCAAAGAGTTCTGTAAAGATTTGAGTCATGATTGTTCTTAACAAAAAAAATTACTATTTTTATTATGTTCATAATGTCCTTTAAAGCGTAAAATAATGTCTTATAAAAATTAAAAACACTTTTTAGTAGAACCTCATGCTGATTTTTAAAATGTTTTCTCTGTAATATTACACAGTGTTTTTTTCATTCAAATTTAGTTAATTTAGGATGCTAAGGATTTCCTTTTTTCTAAGTTTTACATGTATAGAGGGTAGGACAAGTTGAGAGTATTCGTATTTATTTCATGGCAGTGGCAGGAAGAGAGACAGGGATTAGATTGACTGACTCAGAGTTTGGTTTTAAATATGTTGGAATCAGTATCAGATAAACTTGGAATGACCCTGAGAGCCTGTCTTTTTTCTTGCCCTCATTCCGTCCTAACTTTAGCTTCTTTCCCCTTTTCTTCTATTTGTTCCCATTTGTTTATATTCCTCTAGTTACTGTTTACTTTTTTCTTTTCTGTTCTTTTCCTTCCAGTTTCTCTAGCAGACACGTTAAGATATTTAATCAAGAAGAAATTTAAAAAAAAAGAAAGAAAAAGGAAGGGAGGTAAGGAAGGAAAAGAAAATAGCATTATTTTGGCTGATGTATATATATATATATATATATATATATATATATATTTTTTTTTTTTTTTTGCAAAAACGCTTTCTCTAGATGTCTGCAGCTATGTATCTGTTCTCAGATGTCTTCAGATTAATGCCATTCAATGATTAAATTTCCCCAGAAAGAAGAAAAAAAGAAAAAAAGAAAAAAAAGGAAAGGACAATTTTATTGGTTCTTGGTGATGAAAATCCAAAGGGAATTTATTGGTTCATATAACTGGGAAGGACAGATGGAGCTGGTGTCATGTACGTCTGTATTTATGGGCTTTATGATCTCAGCAGGGTCCTCTCAGAGCCTGTCATGTTTGCTTTTCTTTCTGATGGCCCTGTTATTTTCAACAGTAGATAGGCTTCCTCCATGGCACAAGAGAATTGCCTCTGACAACTCCTGGTCTCTAGCATAGTAGCTAAATAACCACAGAAGAACAATAGTTCCTTTCTCCCAGAATCTACATATCAACCCCAGGAAAAGACTGATTGACCTTGCTTGGTCATGTGCCTTCTTTCTGGACCAATCCCTGCATCCAGTGAGATCCAGGAACCATAACTGGCCAGACCTGGGTCTTATGCATATATCTGTGGCCGTGCTTGGGGCAAGGAGGGTGATGGGGCCAGAATTGAGGTACCAGAATTGAGGAGTCCTTCAGAACTATGTGGAACATAGGAAGTGTATTCCAAAGGAGCTGAGGGGCTGGATAGTCAAAGCTGTAGATTGTGCACTATAACAACCTAGTAAATTAGTCATAAAGTTAAATTTGTTCAACTTAAAGTATTATTTTTATCTCTGGGATTGTGTCTTCCTACATTGTGTGTGTATTAAAATATCCTTTAAAAATTATAGGATGATGACAGTTGATGAAATACTTGTGCTTAAATACATTAGCAACCAAATTGTCCAAAATTTAAAAATTATACATACTGGTCTCAAAATAGACAAGTTAAGAAACTCCTACTGTAGGTAAGCCTGCATGCTACACCTCCCACAGCACTGTAGGGGCTCATTACTGGTGTTTTCACTAACAGACATCTCCATCCATGAAACCTGACCAAGCTCTAGGAGTAGTTGCACATGCATGTGATTTCTGTCACTTCAGCCATTCAAAGATGTTTTTCAACTAGTCAAAATATCAGGATTTGAGTACAGGGAGTTGTTATTTATTTTAAAATTAGTGCCAAATGTCAGTCATGTCAATAATAATGTATAGAGATTAATGACTTAATTTTATTTATCTTACCTGTAGCATTTTGGTGTGAATACCTTGTCCCAGTTCATTGCCTCCATGTGTGACCAATACAGACCCATCTGTGTAGATATGAACGAGTGCGGCTGCCTAGTAAAACACCCAGAAGGCACAGCTCAGTGCAAGGTTAGTGAGGGTCAACATAAAACATGAGGTAATACAACACCAGTCTTATAGAGTGTGGAGGGTCAGAGAGACAAGCTTTCCTGGTAGGATTCTGAGGCTTACTTCTGTTTTGTACAAAATTTACATGTAAAGAACATTCCTACATAGGAAACAGATTTTAGTAGAAGTCCTTTGGGATACTCAGGAGTTGTAGGTATCAGTTCCAACTATTTGAAAGTTGGTCCCCTGCTTAAAATCTCTGGCAAACCACTCAACTAGAGAATTAAACATTTTTAAGTATTTGCACATATTATGTGCCGACCTGGGCTCAGCTCTAGATGTGTAAGAGATGAGCAAGACGTGCTTCTTCCTCAAGTAGCTCACAGTGCAGTAGGGGGCCAGGCTGCAAAGCTACTCATTAGAATACAGAATGATTTGTGAGATAAATGGGTGTGGCATTAGGGGCCCTGGAGACTTGGGAGGACAGATCCAACTGCTTCTGCAAAGCTCAGGGAAGGGTTTCCCAAAGTGACAATTGAATGGAATCATGAAGGGAAGCAGGGTTTTCCACTGAGCAAGGTGGGTAAAAACTCCCCATTGTATGTCAGGGAGAGCCCTGCTCCTTATTATAATATGAGGCCCTTCTGGATTAGGTCTCTTGTACTTTTCCAGTTTCATCCCTGTCTTTTCCTGCCTTGCTTCTAAGTCTGGCCTTCCCGCTGTTCCTTCCTGATCTGTGCTTTTGCTTATGCTGTTCTCTCCTCCACATCTGCTCCCCAGTCTTCAGACCCACACCCCATGGTCTCTATTCTGTTCAAACTCCTCAACACCTCTCCTTCCCCTCTGGGAAGGATCATTGACCCCTTCTCTGCACTTATTTTCAGAGGGGTGTACTGGGTTGAATAGTATCTCTCCACCAAATTCCTGTCCACCTGGAACCTCAGAATGTAACCTTATTTGGAAATAGTCTTTGTAGATGAGGTCATACTGGATTAAAATGGGCCCTAAAAT
This sequence comes from Rhinolophus hipposideros, assembly GCF_964194185.1. Taxonomy (NCBI): domain Eukaryota; kingdom Metazoa; phylum Chordata; class Mammalia; order Chiroptera; family Rhinolophidae; genus Rhinolophus; species Rhinolophus hipposideros. The sequence continues at coordinate 70,951,581 of NC_138052.1, read as the reverse complement.
TCAATGAGCATTGTCCTTATAAGAGGCCATGGGAAGACACACAGGGGAGAAAGCCATGTGAAGATGGAGGCAGAGACTGGAGTCATGTTACCACAAACCAAGGAACAGCAGAAGCCACCAGGAGCTGGCAAAGGCAAGGAAAAATTCTTCCCTGGAAACTTCTGAAGTAGCATGGCCCTGCTGACATCTTAACTTTGAACTTCTAGCCTCTAGAACTGTGACAGAAAGGATTTATTGCTTTAAGCCACTCAATTTGTGATGCTTTGTTTCGGCAGCCACAGGAAATGAATACAGGGAGTGACAAGTTCTTTCATGAGAGTCTCTTGGAGGAAAGGCACCTGGTCTCATTCATCTTTGTGTCCTAAAGAGAACTTTGAGCAGTCTGAATCATAGAGACACTAAATAAATGTTTGTTAAACTGGAAAAATGGAAATGTGGTATTTTTCCTTCCAGGAGAAGGAGGAGGAATTAGGACTTCAGTCTATTCTGTCTGGAGATGCCTGGAGGCCCAGGGTGGCTTGGAGGGGCTCCAGGGCATCAAGGCTTAGAGGTGCTAATAATAGTATTTATTCATTGTGTGCCTTTTGAGTCCCTCTGAGGACAGTGCTTCTCATACCTAGTTTAGGGAGTAGGTGTTCCAGCTTTGTGAGTCATCAGCTGTCCTGGAATAACATGCCTCAGCTCCTAGCCTGGTGATTCTTTTTTTAAATTTTTTTACTAAAATTTGGCTCACATACAACATTATATTAGTTTTGGGTATATTCAATTATTGTATTCTTCATTTCTGACTGGTTCTTTTTTCTGTTTTCTATCTCCATTTTTATGTGTCCTATCACTTTGTTGCAGTCCTCACTGAGATCAGTGAGCACCCTTATAATCAGTGTTTTGAACTCTGCATCTGGTAGTTGCCTGTCTCCATTTTGTTTAGTTGTTTTTCTGGAGCTTTGTTCTGTTCTTTGATTTGGGACATGTTCCTTTGTCTCCCCATTTTGGCTGCCTCCCTGTGTTTGTTTATATATATTAGTCAGAGCTGCTATGTCTCCCAGTCTTAGTAGAGTGGCCTTATGCAGTAAGTGTCCTGTGGGGCCCAGTAGTGCAGTCTCCCTGGTCACCTGAGCCCCTGTGGAGCAGGATTCTCTTTAGCAGGGCTCTGGTGCTTGCCAGTGTGCCCTTTGGGTGTGTTATCCTTGGAAGCACTTGGGTGATGCTCCAGCTTGATTTGAAGCTGACCATTGGGTGTGCCAGCCCCAGGGATACCTGGGAAGGGCCCCACTGCAGGCCAAGTTCAGCCGCAGCCTGCATGAGCCACAAAGTAATCTGCAGATGGCTACTGCCTGTGCTGTGCTTCGAGGTGCCTTGAAAGGCCAAGCTGCAAACCAAAGCCAGCTGCCTCTAGTGCTGGGCTTAGGGCTGCTCAGCCAGAGGCATGGGACATGCTGAAGCCAGATGCTGCTTGTCTGGGTTTTGTGAACCTTTGTGAAGCCTTTGGAAAATCTGCAGCATGAGCCAAGGCAGACAGTTTGTACAAAAAAACCACCGGAAGTGGCTTGGGTGTGCCTGAAAGCTGGGTGGAGCGTGGTCTCAGAATAACCAGGGCCAGGTGAATGAATGGCTTTAACCAGGTTGATGGAGACTCCGGTATGGCCTCCACTGTGTCTGCACGCAGAGAAGGGGTGGGCTCAAAAAAACCCCAAAACAATGGCTTCCACTACCTCCTCCGTCCAGGAGAAAGCTGCCCCTCCAGCCCTCCTAAAGCCAGAAACTCAGTTTCTCTCTCTAAGTCCCGTTAGCCTTTTGAGCTACTGTCCCAGTACTGGAGTTCAGAGCAAGTGAGCCATCAATGAGTAAGTCTGTGTGTGGGCCCTGCAAGAGGAGAGCTTGGGAGTGCAGTCGCCCTCTGGCTCACTCAGCCACAATCTCTGCTGGTTTTCTCAACCAGAATTTATGGGGACTCCTCTCCCCGCACCGGAACCCTGGGCTGGGGAGACTGGTGCTGCGCTGGGACCCCTTGCTTTTCCCTGGGGGGATCTCCACAGCCAAGATATCCCTCCGACTTTTTTTTTTTAATTTATTGGGGTGACAATTGTTAATAAACCCTCCGACTTTTAATGGTCACAGGTGGGTATAGGACCAGCCTATTTTGCCTCTGTCCCCCTCCTATTAGTCTTGACGTGGCTTCTGCTGTATGTCCTCAGTTGTAGGGCTGTAGTTCAGCAAGACTTCAGGCGATTCTCAGTGATGGTTGTTTTGTGGTTTAGTTGTAATTTTGATGTGATCGTGAGAGAAGGTAAGCACGGTGTTTACCTACTCCCCCATCTTGACCATAAAAAACAGGTCCTGGTTTTTACAGAGTCCTCTCCTTGGTAATTTTGTGTAGTCCCAGGAATGATTACATCTGGAACAAATTCATCCTAAGTACCTGTTAGTTATCTCTTGCTTGACGCTCCTACTCTGAGCTTCTCTGATGATCACCTTTCACTCTTTTAAAACCATTTCTCCAGGGAGTGACCTTGTGCACATATCATTATATGACAAGCAAAGTCATACCTTGAATCCTCCCTAGCCTGGTGATTTTTGAACGCATCAATTTGGAACTCTGTGGGAAAGCTGCTGGCCTTTCAAATGGAGACTTCAAGTCATTGATTGATTTAAAAATTTTTTGTGGTGAGATGAGAAATTGGCAGGAAGTAGGTTGTGGTATAGGTGAGGGGCATTCGGGCAGGTGAGGGGAGGTGTGTTATAATACAAAACAAATATGTGGTCTCTGCCCTGGTTTTGGGCACAGAGTTCCTAGAACTCTTGGAATTTACTGTCTTTTGTATGCTAATGAGATGACTGTTGTGGGGAACCTAGAGTGCTTGGGGAGGTGGGGAATGGTTGCCAGAAAACCTACCACTGGTTAGAGAGTCCTATCTTACAGCCCTACTCCCTGACCTCCAGGGAGGTGTTAGAGACTAGAGATTGAGTTCAATCACCAATGGCCAATGATTTAATCAATTGTGCCTATGTAATGAAATGTGCCTATGTCATGTAAAAACCCTGAAACAACAAGATTCTGAGAGCTTCTGGGTTGGTGAATACATCCACAAGCTGGAGGGCAGTGTTACTGGATGGAGATGGAATGATAGCCACATGCCCCTCTCCCATACCTTGCCCTCTGCATCTCTTCCATTTGGCTGTTCTTGGCTTGTATCCTTTATAATAAACTGGAAATAATCATAGGTAAAGTGCTTTCCTGAGTTCTACGAGTTGTTCTAGGGAATTATCAAACCTAAGGGGGTAAGTAATGGAAACACCCAAATTTGTAATCGGCTGGGCAGAAGTTCGAGTAAACTGGACACCCCATTTATGCTGGTATCTAAAATGAGGTCAGTGTTGTGGGACTTAGCCCTTGACCTATGGTGTCTGTGTTAACGCTGGATAGTTAGTGTGTGTCTGAGATCTCCTGGGGCAAGGGATGGGCTGTGCTGGTGTTCTAGGAACACAGCCAAGTGCTTTACAGTCATTATCTTATTGAATCCTCATCAATCCTAAGGGAGAGGATTATTATTCTCATTCATAATTGAGCAAGCTGAGGCTCAGAGAGGTTAAATAACTTGCTTAATATCACACAGCTAGCAAGTGGCAGGGCCAAGAATTTCTCAGGCCTGACTCCAGTTGATTAGGGATTTGAGACAACTGCTTTATTCCCTAAGAAAGATTTCCTTTGACAGGGCAGCTTTTGTGGTGTGTGTGTGTGTGTATGTGTGTATGTGTGTATGTGTGTGTGTGTGTGTGTGTGTGTGTGTGTGTCTATTGACTGCCAGTAGTTGGGTATAAGTGGAAGAATGCTTTCAATGGTATACACACAAGGGAGATCTAATGCATTTTTAGATTTAGATTTTAGATTTAGATTTAGATCTAATGCATGCAAGATTTTTCCAGTTGCTTTGTTTCTGCTTTTGGTGAACAATCATGGGGAGGCAACAACCTTTCCCAGTTTTCTAAACAGCTTTTCTGTATATGATGCATTGGAATTGCTGGGGAGACTCATTTGTACAAGTCCTTGTGCCATTTAATGGACTCATCTCTCTGACGTCCTTCCTCCTCTCTTCTGGGTAGGGCTTCTGAATGACTTGCGTCTTCCTTTAGCAAATCTAACTGGGAGGATTTGGGGGCTTCCCTACCCCCATTTCCCCAACAGAATTGATGCAGATTCCTGGGAGAGGTGGCTTGAAACAGCCAGCTTGTCAGGGCAAAATGGAATGACTTCTCTGCCTAAGACTTAGGGTGCACTGAGGAGTGTGGTGGGGGACTGAGGCACAGACCTATTTCCGCCCAAGCCATGAGACCCTTGAGCTCAGAAAGCACAGCACCACAGGCCTCATGGGCTCCTGCTACCCCCCCCCTTTTTTTTTTAAGGAAGGCGCAGCTCACAATGGCCCTGTGGGAACAGAACCGACAACCTTGGTGTTATTAGCACCACACTCTAATGAACTTAGCTAACCGGTGACCCCTCCTGTTCCCTTTATGACTAGGTGATTTGGTGTGTGTGTTGGGGGGGAGAGTGGGGGAAGGTATCAATGCTCCATCTTGGCTGTTATGCTGTGGCAGATCTCATGCTTGCTGATGCTCTTTTCTGCCCTTTAGGTATTATTTTTCTGCTGTACTGTGAAGAAAGTGCTTGCAGATGGGGGAACTGCTCAGGAAAATTCTGTACATTTCTACCAGTGGTGGTGGTGATGGGGAAGGGCTCAGTGCCCTGGGAAATATGACTCTCTCCCAAAGTCAGTTATTTACCACGTATAGGATCTTACCTGATGATAGCTTGTTGCAGCAAAGCCAACTGTAAACTTCATGGGGATAATAGCAATGCCTTTCTTCTTCCAATAATTCTTCTTATTAAACTCTTCCACTTGCATTCTTCTACTATGAAAGGAAGATTTGTCCAGACATTCGTTCCAACATCTTATCAGGGTCTCAGGGCTGAACGCTTGTTTGTAGATGGTTTTATCAACAGTTTTGTACATGTTTTTCTCCCTAATCTGAAATGGGTAGAAAATTGAGTCATAAGTTATGGGAAGACAGAAACTGACTGCAAAATTGAGATTTGACAAGCCTCCCATTACAGTACAAACGTTAGTGGGGAGAAGACAGGATCTTTTTTCTTTTTCTTTTAACCATGTGTGTGCTTTTTCAAAAATGGTGGAGGTCATTTTTCTTCTCTTCTTCAAAACATCAATCAGGGTCTTTCCCGACTGGAAGTGGAGGGTAGTAGTAGTGACCGGTCTCTGGGGAGAAGTAGAATCCAGGAGCCTTGGGAGGCAGAATTGTTCCTCCCCCCTCACAAGATTCAGAGATGGAGCAGACTTGGTAGATAGCATGTAAAAGCAAGGATTTATTGTCATAACAGAAGATTTGTTCTGCTAGAGAAGAACAGCACTACAGCTAATGACAAATAGCAGATCTTCTCTAAGCCTTCCAGTTGCCTTTGGAATGTGTGGTCAAATCTTTTAAAAAATGTATTGGAATATGTGTGTGTCTTCTGTCCTGGAAGCCTGCAACACTTGACAAAGAAGGAGAACCTACTGAGATATGCTTAGGAGTTTTTTCATTATCCACATCTCATTCTAATAACAAATACAATAATTACTAGTATGAGTAGCAGCATTGGAATAATACTATCCCACTTATAAAAACAAATATTTTAACAAATGTTAACTCATTTGATTCTTGCAGGAACTCTGTGAGTAAGTCATAATTGTCCTCATTTTATCAAGGAAACTGAGCTGCAAAGAGTTTGCCTCTCCTTGTTCAAGCTGTTCCACCTGCCTTGATTACCTTTCCATTAGACAATGCCTATCTTTCTTTAAGGCCTATCTTAAGTGCCATCTTCTCCAGAAAGTTCTTCCTGACTTCCCTCCCTCCAAGCCAATGTGATGTTGTCCTTCTTTGTACCCATAGACACTTGATGTGACTTCTCTTAGTACAACTACTGCCTTCCTTATGCTATATTTAGGTGTTCCCTTGTGTATAGGAATACCCTGACAAGCACAAATCACAAGGAATTTAGGGACAACGGGGCTCAAAGGACAATACATAGAGAGTCTTTGCTGGAGCAGAGGGTCTGTATTGAGGAAACAGGATAGAAGTGTAAAAAGTAGGCTGGGGTCTGATTGGAATCTATGAGGAGCAGAAAGGTGTTATCAACAACTATCTCAATTGCCAATGGCTACCTCTTTCTGGCCTATACCTACTGTGCACCTTCTAGGCTATTGCACAAAATAATATTTTTGGATGGTATTCTTTTGGCAGTATCTCTCAAAAGTTTTGAAGTGCACCAGCAATTTCACTCTGTAAATTTATCCTGAAGATATACACAATAGTGCAAAGATATACCCTTGGAACATCTGTACCAAGATGTTTATTGTACCATCATTGTAGTAGCCTAAATGAGTAACAACCTGAATATGTAACAACAGTGGAGTGGCTAAATAAGTTACGGCACATCCATATTACATAGTGCTGTTCAGTTATGAAAAAGAATGAAGTAGATCATTCTACTGACACAGGAAGATGGCCATGGCCTATTGTCAAGTAGAGAAAGTAAGGCGCAGAATAATGTGTTTATGACGGTTTCATTTCGGTAAATAACTGTAATGTGTACATGTAAACATACATCAATGTTTATGTATGTGTGTATGAGTACAGATAGGTGGATACACTTAGAGAAAAAGCCCGAAAAATAAACATGGAACTGTTAACAGTGGTTATCCTCAACCAATAGGAACGAGGGGATAAAAAAAGGGATATTCACTTTTTACTTTAATCACTTCAGTGGGGTTTGAATTTTAAAAAGACTAATTATTTTTGTACAAATTTAAAAAAGAAAGAAAGAAATCTTTCCACAAGGAAGGTGGAAGGTAAGGGGAGGGAGATGAGTTCTTTTAGATAGTGCTGAATTTATCTTGAATCCTAAGCTGGAGCTAATTTGAGTGGTTCTTGGAGGGTATTTCCCTGGGTAGCTCGTTCTCCACCTTGTCTGATTCTTCAGCAACTTTGGTTGCGACCTTACCTTTTCTGGCAGAAGGCCACATTTGGCTGCCACAGCTGTGATGCAGGATTCTGTTACCAGGGTTCCTTGCGGAAAGCCAAATCCACGAAAGGCTGTATTGGATGGTAAATTTGTCTTGCATGCACGGCCTCGGAACCTGAGGTTTTGGATTTTATACGCATTTTCCAGCCTTAGTACAAGAAATTCTATAACCTAAAGTAAAAAGAGATATTCACATATATTGGACAACACCTTTTTTTCTTCTCTCTAAAAGTCAAGTACAGAGTTGAGCTGCTTGTGGAACTTGGTAAGTTCTTAAAGAAACATTCTGCATTCTCTTCATGATCAAGGACACTGGTTTGTGAATGCACATACCTGCTCTGAGTCGTCCAGTGTGCACCCTCCGTTAATGAAGCACTCAATGTCTAGAGCTTTGATTCGCCCGTTGTTCATGAATCCCACCTGTCACCAAATGATGGACGTTTTATGATATGTTTAAAATTTACATGTCAAGTTGGAACCACAGCCCACCTCCACTATTGGGGGGACGGAATAAAGACAGACTCTTCTCTCGTTTGCTTGGGAGTGTCCCACACCTGGTTAGTCCCTTATTTTACAGGGCTTGGCTGACAAAGACCTCCTCTGACCTGAATTTTGCTGAGCCTTTTCCTTTCAACATGTAATTTTCTGGCTTCATAGTCAGTATGGAATTCTAAAGTCCTTGATTATCTTCTGACATATAATTGCTACCCTCTTTTTTCCTTATTCTTGGAAGACTCCCCGTCACTTTTTACTGGTCTTCCTTCTAATTTAGTTTGTGGTAAAGCTCTGGAATTCCAAAGTGCATTGGAATGAATCATAGTGCATCCTTACAAGAAAGCCTTGGAAGCCAAGGAGTGGAATGGACCTGGGGGTGACAGTTCTCAGGATACTGAGCTGGTGAAGCGCTTTATAATTGGTTATGGATTTAGCAAATGTGAACCAGTGCTGCTGTTTTTACTGGGACTCACAGAAGGCACCTTATATTTTTCTGAAGTTGCCACATGCCTTCCACACACCTAGACCAGTTTGTCTGTATAGCCCAGACTGAAAAGAAAAATTTCCACTTTCTGTTGTAGTTCTACCAAAAATAATTGGCTCTGGTCCCTTGCCTTTCTGAAAATGGGGATAAATACAACTGATGTAACCATACAACTATATGGCTATCATCATCTACTCCAAAGAAAAGGTTGGATAATAAATCAGAGCAGTTAGGACATGTAGGAAAATCCACAAATTCAGAATTTATGGTAAATTTGAAAAATGCTAGGTTGAAGTTTACCTTTGACTTTTAATGAATAAAGGATTGCTAAGCAAAGGTAGCAGAGAGAATTCTTAAACTGTTTAATATAACTTTTTCAAGAATTTTGGAAGAACCTATTCACACATAAACATCTATTATGCTATTTTGGTTCTAATCTAATATGCTAAATGGTTCTGAATAACCAAGCAGAACTTTGTTAGCTATGTTTGAATAAGGATCTACACATACATATATATACACACATTATTATATTGGAAGTAAAATTATGTTTCTTTGAAAATAAAATTTGGATTTTTCCAAAAAGTCTGATTACTTTCCCTCTTTTTAATTATATTTTATATTACTATAATTACCAAAATATTTACACTCTATAATCTTCTTAGTAAGTCCCTTATTTTAAAATAGTCTCATAACTATAATATAGATAAAGCCTGATTTGTAATCTAGGCCAAAACCAAAGAACACAATAACCACCATAACACCAATTGCCACAGTCCCAGAGTGTGCCTCTACATTGCTCTTGGTACAAGGAGATAATAATATCTGTGAGTACTAATTTCTGTGCATTCAAAGGAAAATAAAAAGTTTAATGCCACCTAGGGTTCATTCCTCTCTAATCAAAAAAAAAATACTAATGCCAATGGAAGATATAAAATTTTGCTGTACTATGGAAAGCTGTGGCTTTAGTAACACAGGGAACATATCAATTTAATAATACAAGGCAATGACAAAAGCAGATAGAAAATCTAGCTGTATGTATGCTATAAGCAAGTCCAAAATAAATCATATATGATCGGAAAATATGACATTAGAACTATACTAACAACTCAGTCACAAATTTTAAACGTAGTATTATTGTTTGATTTTGGAATTTAGCAAAATCAAAATAATAGAAAAGACTAAAACCATTCAAATACAATAAGATATTTTAATATTTCATCTTTAATACTCACTTTATATTTTCCAAATAATGGGTGTCTTCCCCCAGTTATCAACATATCGTCTTCACGATCAAGAACAAGACGAATGGGATGACCAGTTCTAAGGAAAACAAATCTTACATTATCCACCCAACACACTCATCCATCCATCTACTCATGTAGCATCCATTCACTTGTTTATCCATCTCATTTAACTATCTACCCAACCATCTGTCTGTTTACCTTTCTACCCCTCTCACCCCCATCCATTTTCCCAGCCATTTATCCAACTATTCATTAACCATCATTGCATATATATTCATTGAATACATACAATGCTAGACATTGATCTGAATTAATGTATGAAAAAATTGCTAAATTACTATTGTCTCTGTGGTCCATAATTCAGTAGTTGGAGATCTAGCTAAAGTGGTTAATGTCACATGCCAGTTAACTTGTGTTGTTATGGCTTCAAATTTGACCCTCACCCAGATCTAGCCATTTTGCATATCCCACCACCAGTTACAAAGGAAAAAGAATGTGAACAGATTAATGCAAACTTAAGAACAAAACAAGGTCAACACTTGTCTTAGGACATCTGGGTTAGCGTCTTCATTTTCTCCCATGATTGCTACTATGTTGGCCAAGTTGGGTCCTTAGATAGCTAGGAGCTTCAGCTTTTCTATCTCTAGGGCAAATGTTCCCAGACTTTGGAGTGCAGAAGAATCATCTGGAATGCTGGTGAAAAATGCAGATTCCTGAGCCTCAACACTAAGACTCTGATTCAACAGGTTGAGGAGGGGCCCTAGAATTTACATTTTTCTCAGCGATTCTGATGCAGGTGTCTTCAGATACACATTGAAAACCACAACAGCCCAGGGTTTCCTCGTCTTCTTTAATGGTGGGGACCACCTGAAGCATCAGTTAAATGTACAGTTTCTGGGTACGTGCCCTGGTAATTTTCATTCTGTGGGCCTGGTATGTGAAAGCAGGAATAGCTATGAGCCTGGAAAATTTGTTATCAGCAGTTTGGGAACACTGCTCTGGGCACCACTTATTGTGTGGCAGGTGTGTGATATGGCAAGCTGTAGTTTAAGACACAGATTCCCACACTTGGCTGTACAATGGAACCATTGGGGAAGTTTTAAAGTATGCTGATGGTTGGGTCAGTATGGGGCAGTCTAGGCCCTGGGATGGAAATCCTCCCCAGGAGATTCTAATGTGCAGTCATGTTTGAGAAGTCTTAATGCCACAGAGCCTGGTGGGAATATGAACTGATTATCTCTTGCTGGACGCCTGGTGGGTGTGAATAGAGAAAGGTTCATTATGGAAAGAATTGGAGATAGGATCCAGATCCTGTCTTTACCTACCTATCATTGTGGAAGGAGACACATATCTAAGTGCCTTGGGACCTAGCTCTGAACTACACAAAAGTTGTGAAAGGAAGCAGGACCTTAGAACTTTGCAGGCTGAGTGGGGTTCTGAAAAAGTACCAAAGAAATAGCCATAGAAAATGAACAAGGAACAGAAAAGCCAGGATCATGCCTAGCATGAACAGTGAAGGAGCGAACCTCTGGGTTGAGGTTAGCCGGAAAGCTCTCTTTGAGGACACCATTGAGCACACATTGCAGAACCAGCGCTTCCCAGGGGCAGGGAGGCAGAGGGTAGGAAGGAAAAGTGGGGGAGCGCCTCCCCCATGGCACTCCATTGCGCAGGTTACTTGCCGCACCCCTAAATGGGTCACCTTTCCTAAAGCTCAGGGACAGAACAGCCTCAGCTCTGGAGGTGTTCAACAAATAATACCACTTTTCCTTTTTAGAGCAAATTAGCCTGTTCAAAGTCCTATCTGTATGTGACTTTTCTAATAACTCTAAGAGTGTGGGTATTATATCTACAATTATAAAGAAAAAGAGGCAGGAGGCTGAGTTGCCCAAGGACACACAGGTGGTTATGACAGCAGTCCAAGTGACTCTCAGACTGAGACGGATTTGCCCTCAGTTCTGTCCATTTTACACCCTCGCGCCTCCCCAGGCACACTTACTTGGTAGCACCTACTGCTGCAATAGCCCCGAGTACAGCAGGTCTTGCTACCTTCCCGCCGAAACCTCCACCCACTCGTTTTACATGACAGGTGATCCTGTTGATGGGGATGTTTAAAGTCGAGGACACTGTTTTCTGTAAAAGTTAGGTATTGGGAAAGTTTTACAGAGTGAAACAGCAAAGAAGACTTTTGTTTCCTGAAATACAACATCACAGCAAAATCCATCCACATCTACTTGTCAGTGAAAAGAAGACCAAGGTAATCTGAAATGTGTCTTGCGGAGCCCTATTGAATTCATAACCATGGGTCATTGTCACAGAACAGCCTTTCTAGCAGAAAAATGGTATTTTTCCAGAAGGGAAACTGTCAGCATCCTGGAGTCTGGTCAGAAGCTGGAATCCTAGCCAAATGCCTAGACCTAATGTCCCAACAAGGTGAAAAACTTGTCACGAGCAAATCCGTGACAACCTACTAAAGAAGATATATTAGCAGCTGAAGCCTGGAGCACTTCATGACTGGGTAGGTGAACATGTGCTCTAAAATGACACGTTTACTCCAAAGGTTATCTGTAATGATAATTTCAGAGAAAAATCAAGTTTCAGAACTCAAAAATCAAGTTTCAGAAGTTACAGAAACAACTTAGTGTTTTCATCCAATCACAGAGTTCGTTTAAGCATGGTGCAAATGTAGTCTCGAAATCTAAAGTGACTGTGGCTGTTCTTTTGTTTACCTGACAAGACCAGAAAAAAATAAATGGGTTCTGGAGTTTTAGCTCTTTATTGATGTCCAATACTTGGATTCTAAGTTTCTGCAGGTAAATGACTGCCCACTGTGAGGCTGTGGTGTTTGAAGGCCATGATGGACTTAGGAAGTTGCTGAGTTGGGGCATTTCTGGACCTCACCTGCACGTGGGCTGGATCCTGTGTTGACACATAAATGTCCAGTTCTTTGTCCTCTGTCTTTGGAATAACAAGCACTGTTTGTGTTTCCATGTAAAAGTGTTCCTGTCCTCCAACATGGACTTCTCCTGTTAAGTGCAAGCACAGGGAAGTTCTAGAAGGTGTGTGCTGGTTGAAAACTGCCATTTGGGGAAATTCAAAAGCAAGTTAAGACGTAGACTGGCAAGTCTGGATTTGTCCTAACCAAGGAACGGATGGGTGTGGCATTTGTCCTTTAGCAACTGAGGGCAATCTGTTTCAGAGACTACAGTTCTGGATAACAAGTTGAAAGTGTCTGGTTCTGTTCCTCACTCTGCCTTTGACTTATCAAAATTGTAGGAGTTTTTCTTCTATTTATTCAGTTGCTCCCTACCTCCAACCCCCAAAGTCTCTCTCTCCCTGTCATCTTTAGAAAGAAAAGCTAAAAGAGAAATTTGGCAAAAAGCCAAGACTTTAGAGGATGGACTTTCTGAGAGAAAATCATATGCTCGCAATACCTGTTTCAGAATAGAATCCTGCAAATATTCTATCAAATATCCTGAGTCTCTTACCTTCAACAACTTGATCGACTTTTTCAAATGCCTCCTCAATGTTTCCTTGTTCCAGTTTTTTTTCAGGGCATAGGAATGAGTTGTGTTTTATGGCATCCTGAATGACAGCAAAACAACCCCAGGAAAGTCAATTCTTTTTATTTTTTCTTCTACCGACAGTTTTTTCTTAATCAAAAGCCCGCAAACTCCTGAAAAATCTACTAGGACACATGAAAGGAGTCATGCAAGCATGGGAATACTAGAGTAGTGGACTCACCGCAGAGACGGGATGTCAGAGAGCATTTCTTCTGTATTTCAGAGGAAACCAACAATTATTAGAGAAATGTTAAGGATTGAGATCTGGAGACACTAGGATGGTCCAGGTGATAACTACTCATTTCTCATTTTCAATGTGGTTCTCCAGGGAACAGGTGATAAGTCCAAATGCAGTGTGGGTGAGGCTCTGGGCCCTTCATTTATACCCTCTACTTGAAGAAAAATACTTAGGGAGTTCACATACGAGAACCTCTAAGTCAGGGATCTGAAAGAACTGAGGCTCTGTTGAAGAACAAGACGCAAGTCCTGACATATCTCTGGGCAAGAAAGCCCGATAGAAACTGTAGGAAGTTTGTTCATTTCTTTGAATATTTGGCATATCCCACAGGCCTTTCTAGCTCTTTGTTCTATGTTTTCTTTCTGGTATTAATATGAACTGACTCACACATGAGGACGGGGAGCCACCTCATTCTGAGATTTGGTAGATCAACCTACTGACAGGCTCTCCTTGCTTTCCTTCAGACCCAAGGTGGTTTCCCATACTTGAGAAGAGCACCTGTCTTCTGAATTCTTAGTCTCCAGTAGCTTTAAAGTCATTGCCTTTCTTGCTAATGATGATAATGAGAGTAGCTAATATTTGAGTGCTTGCTTTGTGTCAAGCCCTGTACAACATACAGTGTATTTACATGCATTTTCACATAAATTCTATTATGATCTCCATTTTCCAGATGAAGAAACTGGGCTTAGTGAAGTTATAACTTTCTCAAAGTCATGCTTTCAAGCTCAGGCTTAGTTTTCAGAAGCATTTTGCCTAACAATGAATACTTGATTTCTCAAAGCAGCAGAAAATGAACAATATAGTAACCATTTTCATTTTCTGCTATACCAAGCTCTCAATAAGTCACTCTAGGACATGTGGACGTAGGTTTATTGCCATACTGCAATATGTCATAAAATAATATAATGTTATTATAATATATGCCCTATTTATTGAGCACTAACTACGCCATACACTATTCTAAGTGCTTTACTCATTTAGTCTTAGGGCAACCTGATGAGGTAGGTATTATTATATATTATTATATAAAACCCCTGCTTTACCGATGAGGAAACAATGGCACAGAGAAGTCAAGTAATTTGTCTAAGGTCACACAGTTAATAATTAGTTTGACTAGGATTCAAACCTGGAAGTTTAGTTCTAGAACCTATACTTTTAATCACTATTTTACACTGCTTCTTATATATGCGTAGTCATATAAATGAATGGATGAATGGATGGATGGATATTGGTATATATGACTATTTTGTTACCTTGTTTTGTTCATAAAAGAATTTTTTTGCTGACTCTGGACAGTCCAATTCTGTGGGAATTCTAGATCTCTAACCATTCTGAGACCCAGTATATTTCACGGGGTGTGTCCTCTGGGTGTGACATTTTCTCCTTGAGGAAATGGGATTAGAATTGAAAATTTCAAAACCCATATTAGGATCTTAGTACAACCCTAGGAAGGGGGTGAGCCAAGAAAAGTGGCCTGGACGACTTGCAAACTCGGCAAAATGGGAATTAGAATTAGAGTTGATTTGACCTTTTAAACATTTGAATATAGAGCAAGTAGTTTTAAACATTTTAAAAATGTTTAAATGGCTCAATAGGGCCTTTGAAAAACTTTTATTTTCTGTCACAAGTATACAAGTAAGCTTTCCCAAATTCAATTACTCTGAATTTGTCCTTCATTGAATTAGAACCTGCAAATCCCAGTCCACATTGGATTTTTCTATTCTAACTTCATTATTTTTGCTGAAAATAGCATTTGCATTCCATTGTCTAGATCCAGAAATGAGAGTGAAATTTGTGTGAATTCCATCATGAAAGTCCCACTGATTTTGAGCTCCACCTTGAAAACATGATTGTTCTCAATATCCAGTCTTATCATTTCCCGTAAGTAATAGAGTCCCTGATTTTTAGTGTAAACCTGGCCACCTGGAAAATCTGTTTCCTAGCTCCCCTGTAGATATGGCATGTGACTAGGTTCTAACCAATGAGATGTAGGAAGGTGTGTGCAACTTCTTGGAGTACCCTTAAAGGGAGGGCTGAGCCCTTCTTCCTCACCTCACTGTCTCTACTGTGTGGAATGTGTACTTAATGGCCAGAGCTTTAGTAGCCATTGTGGGCCAAACTGTGACCTGGAGAATGGGAACCATGCATGATAAGAAACTAGATATAAGTAATCCAGATCCCTGATGGACAGAACCCCAGATAAGCTCTGGAGTGACCATATCTAGACCTTCAGAATGTAAGAGAGAAGGAAATTTATATCATTATTTTTTTTCCTGTTTCTTGGAGCCAAAGCTAATTTCAGTTCATAAAAATAATATCTTCCAGAGAAAGCTGAATTTTTCAGAGCAAGCCAGTGACAAGAAAAAATGTTAGAGACCTGAATTAATCTTGCCTTACGATATTTACATTACAAAAGTACTTTTAATTCTACAGCTTTAAAGGAAAGACTGGGTAGCTCTGCTTACCTCGATGGTGAAGATTACAGGTTCCAGATCTTCATAGGTGATTTTTATCGTTTTAATCGCTCGCTTCGCCTGTACATCTGTCTCTGCAACCACAGCACAGATGATCTGGCCCACGCAGAGTACCTGCAGAGAGTGCATGCATGAAGCAGGTAGAAAATTCTACATGGGACTGGGCTTAGCTCACCTTAAGTGGCTGGTGTCTTACTAGTGGCTGAGCAATAATAACCACATTAGAGTCACATTCAACTGCATGTGCTTGGCTAAAATTGTTTTTCTAAATTTTAATTTAATAATTTAAATAACACAGGAAGTTTTATTGGCCATTTTACTCCAGTGAATGTGAATCCTAGAGTGGATGTGAGATTGGCTGTGACCTGAAAGTACTATGTCCTGTGTCAAGCTTGGTTTACATATGTCATCTTCATGGTGTCATTTTAAAGTTTAAAGATAAAAAAAATATTTTTTGTAAAACATGTTCTGACTCTCAATTCATGTGTTGAGCCCTAACCCCCAAGGGAACGATATTTGGAGATAGGGCCTTGAAAGAGGTGATTAAGGTTAAGTGAGGTTGTAAGGATGGAGCTCTAATCCAATCGGACTGATGTCTTTATAAGAAAAAGAAGAGGTTCACACACAGAGAACCTCACACACAGAGGCTGGCTCACACACAGAGAAAAGGCCATGTGAGGACACAGGAAGAAGATGTCTATCTGCAAGCCAGGAAGAGGGGCCTTAGGAGAAACCAAACCTGTCAATACCTTGGTCTTGGACTTTCTAACCTCCAGAACTGTGGAAAAATAAATGTCTGTTTTTATAAGCCACTCTGTGGCTTATAAGTCTGTGGCATTTTGTTATGTTAGGCTGAGCAGATAATATAGCTCCTAAGTGACAACCAACCTCTTTATCTGGAATCCAACCAAAAGAACAGTGATTCATTCCACGGCTGGAGGAGAAACACTCCATTTGGGACTCATTGAAATGTGACAATAATAGCTAATGCTCACGTGCCAAGCACTGTTGTAAATACTTCACACATGTATCCACTCATTTAAATCTCACAACAACACAGCGAGGTAGGGGCTATGATTATTTCTGTTTTAAATGTGCTGACACGCAAGGACACACAGCTAGAGAGAGGCAGGGCTGGAACATGAACTAAAGTAGCCTCGCTCCAAAAGCAATTGCTCAGTGAATGGTTGTAGAATTGAATTAAAAGATGGCAAGAACAACTTTATTAAAAATGGAATATGTGAGGTAGGTGGGAGGTTGGGGGGGGTTGGTGGGTCTAGGAAGGGAGGGAGTCCGGTGTAAATACTATAACAGGGAGTGGTTTTTTTTTTTTTTGTATTCTCATCTCTAGATCTTTCTGGGATATTCTATCTTGATACAGGTCAGTTTTGGCATTTATTCGTCAGATAAATTGACTCAAGAGCACACAGTGGGAAAACTAGGATTTGTTGTTTTTCTGGAATAAGTTTCTTTTTTACTGTGTTATTTCCTGACTCCAGAAGAGTAGGTCTGTCTGAATAAAGACATTAGGTAGAAAGAAGCTAGCAGAACTGGTACTCCTACTCCTGGTGGCAGAGAGGGATGGGAGGCAATGGGAAGCGGGCTGGGAAGGTGGCACCTGGTGAATATCTGCAGAAAGTCACCTGGGAAGGCATATTCCATACCTCATCTACAGGCAACAATTTGTCATCTTCAGCACCATTGGTGCCTGGAATGTCTTTAGCTGTTATCACATCAAGCACCCCGGGTAGTTCAAGGGCCTCAGACAAATCAATTGATCTGGAAAAAAAAAGAAATATTTAAGTAGAAATCAGCAATCTTTGAGGGCCCCAAATCTGAGGGAGGGATAGAATATGGTTAAAAATCAAAATATATAACTGGTTAAACCCTGACCAATCACAGCTGACTTGCCATAGGTAGAGTCCAGGAGGCCCCCTGCTGGGCCAGGAGGGTAACACTTAGCTGCTGGGAGGGGAGCTGAAGGAGGGACCAGAGTGGCAGTGGCAAGGGATGTCCTTAGGAAGCTTAGGACAGTGGTCATTTACCATTCAGTGAGGAAGTATTTCAGTATCACCAGCTGAATATCAGCCCTACTCAGAGTTATTCCTTTGAGCCCTGCCTGAGGCTACAGCAGGGAGTTGAGGTGCTGTGAGGTTAGAATGGAACCAAGGGGCCTATAACTATGATTTTTGTTCTTTCCTTCACGATGGTCATTTCTGGATACTCTCCCTTCCTCCTTCTGGGGCTGGTGAATTTTTCTTTATTCTTTCCACTTTAGGTTCTTTGGGTTTGCAGGAGAATAGGCATATTCATCCAAGGGAATCCTCACATGTGCTTTTAAAAGCCTTTTTGAAAACTTTTCTTTTACTTACATGATTTTTGCATGGGCTCTGGTACTGGTCACCAATGCCATGAAAAGTTCTTTATCCACCCTGGGGATGTCATCACAAAATATGGCTTCACCTGTGGCATGTTTAAGACCTGACAAGTGCATGATGGGACGTCCAACTGGATCTTGGAGGGGTTGGTGAGAATCTACACTCTGTAGAGGAATACTAGAGTTAACATGGAAAACTTTAATCTTCAGAAGTGTCCTGGCTAATTACCAACACTCCTGATTCAGGATTGAGAAATGAGACAGTCATCCTCGGGCAACAAATACTGGAGTGGGTCAGATGATGAGTGTTGCAACTTAATGATGTAACTAGACTGGGAAATAATCATTTGAGTTATGTGGCAATACCGTAGACAGTGCCAAGTTTTTGGCAAAATTGTGAAGTAGGTAAAGGGATACCCTGGCTTCTCCTTTTGGCATCTTCTTTTCCTAAGTGGTGCTCTTGTACCCCTTTCTTCTGGAATTCAGAGGGTCTCCCTGTCCTGCTTTTGTAACTTTCCAGTAATCACCTGTTTACATTAAAGTGATTATGATGATGAGGGCTACAGTGATATAATTCCCGAGAGTGGGGGACCAAAATCTATGTTGAAAGCCTGCTTATTACTTGAGTAGGATCTCTGGTGGGGGATGAAGTAGCAAATGGCAATGGAGTCCATTCAGATCCAGACTAAGGTAACGTGGCTGCCCTTTTAAGGGCATAAAGACATCACTGGGAGTATAAGGAAATGGAGAAAATGTTTACTCTGGAACTCTTCTCAAGGAAGATCTGTGTGTGGTGTGTGTATGGAGATGGGGTGGCAGGAGGGGTTGTGCTCTAGCCATAAGAATAGATACTTTCTAAGTTGTCTTTCTAGAAGGGTGAGTTCAGTTGTTTGCAGGACTCTTGTTTTCCTGACTGGAGGTTAAATATTTGTCATCAGGGCTGGAGGCTGAACTTTGCTACTCTCCTGCTCTGTCCTTCCCCCACAGCGGGCTCAGCTGCTCTTCAAACAAATGCCCAAAGAACACCAGTTTCCTAGTTTGAAGAGACTATCAATTATTAGTCAGTCTGTCAAACCACTCTAGGTTGGTTTAGGTTTGAGTATATCTAGCGGCAGCTCAGGCCTGATTGTAGAGCCAGCATCTCCCTGACATAGCCTAAACAAAGGGCCAACGTGCTAGCAAAAACTGCAGAGTCAGAACTAAAAATCTCAGCTCTGAAGTGCTTTCTTGTTCGCACAGCTATCGCTTATCTCTTAGTTTCTAAGTTTCCGTTAAATTAAACTTACTGACCTGGTACCTTTGGACTCCCTGGGGTACTGTGACCGGGAAATCTTCTAGAGCACTTAGGTCTGAAATTTCAGGATAATGAAGGCAGTCCTGAGAGAGGATTCAAAACAAGGAAGGTAAACTGATTAGTCTGTGATTAAGCTGGGCTTTGATTTATGTGAAAACGGCTTGGCTAAAGTAACCACGAAACTGCAAGGCCGGGGTAGACTGGATAACCAAAATCCACATCACCTCCCAGGATTTCATTTTTTTAAAGAAAGTTTATTGCCCTCCTTCCATTTGTACATAATGACGAACTGGACTGACTGGTTTGAATCTGATCCTCAGTCACCTGGAGAAGGGAGAGGCCTATTAGTGAGCTGGCTGGCAGACAGGTGGAAAAGCAAGAAAACTTGGGGCTGGATAAGCCATCTCAGAATGAACTGGAGTTCACTGTACACAAAAGAGTCCAAATCCTGATTATTTTTCTCATCCACCCAGCTTTTCTGGGAGGGCAGTAAAATTGGGAAAGCTCTCTGTGTGTCACTGAAACATATCAAATATCTTGATTCAGAAATTAAAGAGCAGCAAGGATTATCCTGCTGAATGTGGTTGGTGAGGGTCTTCATCTGAGTAAATGAAAATCAGACACTTTAGTAGCCCTGGACTTTGGGGTGGGGTGTGGGAAGCAAGGGGTACAAGGTAAGGCCAGAGTTATAATCATGGTCAGGAAAGGGGAGAGAGAGAAAGAGAGAGAGAGGGAGAGAGAGATTTGCTTTACTCAACTTACTTCAGAGTTTATACTCAGAAAATCCTGAAAGAAGCTACTTATATATTAGCATACAAATAAGTTTTAGTATTTTTGAAAAATAAAAGTTTATTTTACATTTTATATTGAAACAGAAATTTGGCTGCCTGAGCGCAGGGGTGAGAGGATTGCCTGCAAGAGGGCCAGAGGGTACTTTCTGGGGTGATGGAAATGTTCTGTATTTTGTTTGAGGTTGTGGCTACATGGGTTTACACATTTGTCAAAACTCACTGAATTTAAGTAAGGTGCATTTTCTTATATGTAAATGTACTTCAATAAAGTTGATTTTAAAAGAAAAAAAAATTGCACATCAGAGGCGGGGCACACAGTAGACATCTATGAACTGAAGGCAGTCTGGCATCCTAAGCCTCATGAATCCTGGAAGGAGGGATTCTGGAAGGAAGGATGGCTGGGAACTGACAAGGCCTGACCCAGAACAGGTGACAGATAATGACACAGGTCGCCCACACAGACAGTTTGCAAAAGTAGTGGGAAAGCTGGGAGCTATGGCTGCAATGAGCACGTACAAGCCAGAGCACTTACAGGCACAGAGACCAGCTTCATTAGCTTCTTCAGTTCCTGTAGAACTTCTAGGTAGAATTTGAAGAGGAAGCTGACCACCAGAGTTCTCTTGAATTCCACCCTCCCCCCTGGAGCTGAGCCTGGGAGGGAGACTTCATCCAGAAGTAGTCTGCAAGCCTCATCTAGCATCAGTTCATCCCAGCGCCTGGTAGGGTTGGAGGCAGGAAGGAACCAGTTAAAGGCAGTCTGAATCATGTGGCATGTGCCAGGTATTGGATGGTGATTGTTCAGAGACCCAGAGTCCTTTTTTATGAGTTGGAAGGGAACTTAGAAATCACGTAAGCAAGCCCTTCAGGAAAACTGAGGCCTGGGAGGCTGCACCAAGTGGCTGACGGTTATGGCATGGTGAGGGTGGGAGCCGTTCCATGGCAATATGAACCAAGCATGTTCAAGAGCCAGAACGTGCTGGGACCTGGCATTAAATACATAGATTACTAGGGTCAATTCCAGTATGAACAGTACAAGGCTCAGACTTAGCTACTGCTTTTCCTGAGGAAGCAATAGAGTGCCCTCGAGAGGCAGGAGTGGCAGGTGCCGCCTGGGTGCTGCTCGCTGTGGATTGCTGGGTGTTGGTGCACAAAAGAACTGAGGCTGGTTGCAGTCCTGGGCGGTTTCTGTTGTCTCCCTCACCCAAAGAGTGCCACCTAATTAATCACCATCAAATAAGGTTTGATTCATTTAGGAAAATTACGGACAGAACAAGTAGCAATTCTACACATAGGAGTTTCCATCTTCCCAGGGCATTACCAACACTTGCTGGAGTCAAATTTCCACTGATTGGCTTTGACATTGTTTCACCTCAAAGTGTAGGGTTCGCTGCTCACCTCCCCAGGAGCTGCTGGCAGGATTTGTGTGCACTGATGGTGGTCACCCCAACCCCGCCATAGGCGATGCTCAGATCTTCAATGGTGTCTGTGCCTTCTTTGAGGAGGACTCGCATGCCAGCATTCACGTCGGCCAAGGCGTTTTGCTGGCACTGAGCCTGACGGAAGGCTGACACAAATTCCCACTGTGGAAACAAAAAAACATTTAGGGTTATTTGATATGTCAAAACTAACAGCATGTTTTCTACTTCTTGGTGCCACTAAGTAACCACTTTTGACTCAATCTAAAGGGACACAGAGGGCACTTGGCATGATTAGAGGGCAACTTGGCTGCCTTCTTGTTCAAAGTGAGAACGGTGTCCTCCCAAAGGCCTCTCCCAATGCCCGATCTCCTCAAGGAACATGGATCACTGTGCACGTTTCCCTGAGGTCAGGAAGACTCCGCACACAATGCCGAGCTCATTTCCATGTGCTCTTATTGCCAGGTGCCATGCCCTCTAGGCTGCAGACACCTTCGTGCCCTGTGAGGATGGAGGGGCCCTCCCAACACTGGAGCTTTTAGATGTGATTTGCTTAAAGTGCCAACGAAACCCACCATATTCTTGGTTTACAGAAACAATCACTTTCCATTTTGTGGAACTCCTAAAGGAGTAGTTATAATGAACTTTCCAACAGTGGACTAAGGAATCCTGTGTCAGGAACAGGAGTCAGGAGGGTGGTGGCTGCCCCACTGGCCCTTTGGCAACATGGCCGTTGCCTGTGCCTCAAGTGTGTTTGCATCTGTGTGGCCACCCAGGGTGCTGTGTTTGACTTGGCTTGTTTTTCTGTTTGGTGCCTTTACATAGATGCACATTTGACTGGGAACACATTTCAGAGTTTCCGTTTCACAGGAAAAATAAATGAAGAGCATATATGGCTGAAAGCATGACTTAATTTAGGATTTCCTGCATAACCTGGCTTTTGATGAATGTGTATGTGTGTGTGTGTGTGTGTGTGTGTGTGTATTGCCTCTCTCTAGGAAGACTGTCCTGTTGGATTCAGGTACAGTTTTGAAGAGGCACAGGGAACAGAGAGTGTGGACAGAGAGCCCCTTCCAGAGCCGGCTGGGTGGCCTCTCACCCCGGGGATCCTGTGTTAGCAGATATCCGCGACCCTCATGTTTTTAGGAACTATTGGGGTTAGCTAGAGTGGAGAGTGGGGAGGCCTGGCCCCAGCTTTGTGGGTCAGGCAGCGAAGCTCATTCCATAGCCAGAGCTTTAATTTCCGCCCCCCAGGGTTGATCTGTGGAAACAAGGAAGCAGGACCGCAGGCCCTCAGCAGGCCCCACCCCACAGCTGAAACAACACCCCAAATACACACCCCAGAGCTGCTTGCTCGAGGGTATCTGTGGGCGTTGGTGCTGGGCCAGTCCACAGTGGACAGGAAGTTATTATTTTATGGGCAGAGTTATTTTCCTTCCATCTGTTTTCAGATTTCTAAAGATGACTGGACTCAGTTATGAAAAGAGAAAAACAACTCTCAAAAGCAACCAGTGGAATTCTTACCTTTTGAGAGTGAGGGATATATACAGATTCCAAAATTTCCTCTGGCTTAAGGTCTGCACTTGCCAACCCCGCAAGGAAATGTTCGTTTAGAGGAATCTGCCGTGTACCTTCTGTTGAAGAAAATGACATTTCTACACATGGTAACAAGGAATGTGAGATTATTCTGTACTCTTAAATGTCAGCAGCAAAGAAGAAAAGGTCACTTCCCTCTGCACCAAGTGATGCAAAGATCTGAATATGTGACCATCAGGGCTCCCCTGTTCCCTCCACAGGGAAGGGTGGCGGCAGCTTCATGACATTTACTCTTATCTGTGCTCGTGCTATGTCAACCGGTCTCCTCCCTCCTCCAGGGCCTGGCAGGCCTGTTCCGTTTTCATCTTTCAGCAGAGGCTGATTAACTAACTTGTTCAGTTCTGTGATCACAGTAAGGGCGTAACTTAAGTTGAGAGAGGGTTTGTTTCCACGATTAACAAAGTTTAAACCATTAGATTTGTGTTTTGTTCTTGCTGCTGCTGGTGGCTCCCAAGCAAGGTATCTCCACCTTTAAAGCAAAGGGAAAAATTCACAAAACCTCCTTTCAGTCCAATTGTTACCAGAGTGGTCAGAGCAGTACCTCCAGCTTTAAAAAATGGTTTGTGGCTCCACAGGATGTGTGGTGAGCAGCTCAAACTACAGCCTACAGATTCTGACACGGGTACTATTCCTGGCACAAGCAGCAATATGCTGATTGGAAAGTAGGTGTAGTTGAGAGGGGAGGAGCATCCCCAAAAGAGCCCCTGTTGACCTTTGCTGGCTTGCCCAGCTGCTGGTCAGTGAGCTCATCTACTGGCCTAGCTGGAGCAGAGCCTCACTCAGGTTGGAGATACTTTGGCAGAGCTGGGAAAACAGAGACCTCAGGTAGAGGGCAACAACCAATGGTCCAGTAGAAAAACACGTCTACTGCTTCTAGTGTAGTATGGGACTGGCATTCGAGCCAAACTACCCTTGCTATCCTGATGCCCCAAAGTCTTGGCTTCTTCTCTCCTGGTCTGTGGGGGTTGAGCTGCGGGGTGGTCCTCCGGGATCACAGGCCTGGAGGCCTCAGCAAAATGGCTGATGAAGCCAGGCAGGGGTGAGGGCTTTCCTCTCCTCCCTCCTGGGTGGGCCCCATGCAAAGCTGAATAGAGGCAGGGCTGCTTTTCCTGTACTACCAAGTCTCTCCCAACATGCCGAGTACCCACCAATCAGGGATGGGATTGTGTTGGCTAACAAACCCCTTGGGAGGCTTAGGATGCCTGTGATATAATTTCTGGTCAGACACATGTGGGACAGACTGTATTGATCCCCCTGCACTCCAGTGCCTGGGCCTGTGTCAGCCCATGGAGGGGTAAATGATGGACCAGTTTTGTGGGATGGACAGCAGGAGTGGATATTTGATGGGTTGTGGGTGAAGGAGAGGGAGAAGCAATGGGAAGGAGGAGTTAGAGGCCCTGGGGAAGCGGTCTGATGGAGAAGAGGCAAACACACCCAAATCAGACTGGCTGGAGCTCCCATCCCACGTCTGCCTCTGCAAATGGCCTCCACTGGGTGGCAACATGGATTAGACTTGCTATGTGTAAAGTGTCCAACACAGCCTGACACATAGTTAACACCCACTAAAGGGAGTGTCAGCAACTTTGGAGCAGCCAGAGGCAGTGTGTGAGCTGAGCACTGCTGGGGTAGTTTAGCCGGAGCAGCCCCAAGGGAATGTCCCTCAGCTAGCGTGCAAAATTAGTCATTGCCTTCCTCCTGCCCCCAGAGGGTCCTCAGTGTCTGCAGTGTGTCCTCATCAGACTGCGGCTTCTCACCCAGTAACTGGGAAAGAGTGAGAGGCAAGAAGAGGAAGAGGGAGCAGTCCTCAGGCTATAGAGAGCTTCAGCTTCAGCCTCAGCCTCGCTTGCTGGCACGTGGCCTGACTGAGCTGTGGTCCAGGGTGGCTGTCATGTGCATAGGGGCGTGGTGTCAGAAGGAAGCACTAGCCACCCCCTTGCATCAACATGCCTTCCTCCGGGAGCCTGAGCTCCCCATGGTGCATTAAGAGCCAGAGACCTGGGCTCTGACTCAAAGCAATTCCTTAAAAAAATGAACACAAGACACAAATGTCTTTAGGTGATGTTCAGAGTGTTCTGAGGTAGCTTACCTTCCGATGTCAGATTGAGGGTAGCGTTGCCCACAGCCAGAATTGGATTCATATCCGAATTATAATGCCGGCTTATGATATGTCCTCCTAAGGACTAAGGAGAGAGAGTTACAGACTGCGTCATTCTATAGCTCCAATCCTGTGCCCCAAAGGCACTTGCTTGTGGTACTTCCTCTCTGGTAGTGAAAGGATCCAGAGAAGTCTGGGTCTCCTTTGCAGAGGGCACGCAGTTCACACTGTCCCGGAGTTCATTCTGTCTGAGAGGGTCCCGTCCTACCTGCTACTTTGGATAGAGAGGAATTGATGGTAACTAATACCACACAGCATTTGATATATCCCCCGGCTGTCAAGCCCTTCACACTTATCCTCACAACAACCCAGTTTGATTGATGCCATTTGTCCATTCTACAGATGAAGACACTAGCGCGCAGAGAAATTATGAAACTTGACAAAGGTCTTCCAGCTATGAAGGGGAAGGAGTGGGGTTCATACTCAAGTAGTGAGGCTCAGCGGCCAGTTCTGAACTACCCCCAACTTAGCCTTGGCCACAGCACAGGTGGCCACGATGCTGGCTACAGAGATGCTGTTCTGCCTTGAGTACGCAGGATCTCAGCCTCATCTCACATAGCCTCAGAAATGGCCCGACTTCACGTGGGCCATGCAGGGGTTCTGGCCATCCACACCATTGAGGGCGGGGTGGCTTTTTCTTCTTGCAAGATTCCACTTGGATCTGGTTGAGCCTGTAGCATCTCAGAACTTGAGAGGACAATGACTAGCCATTCATCTCAATACCCTCCTCCCCACGTAGTGATGAGGTCCACAGGGAGCACCTGGGTTGTTGTGGTCTGGGCCGGAACATGGTTTAGGACAGGGAATCCCCATTCCTCTATGTACGGCTTGATTTTCAAGTTCTTGTTTCCAGTGAGCTGAAATGTACCTCCCTGGACTCTCACCTATCAGTCGTCCTTCTGCCCTTTGTGATCATAGGAAATAAATCACACGTGTCCTCAGGAGTCTATAAATGTTTGAAGGCAGCTATTACGATCCCTCTGACTATCCCCTCCCGCCATTCCTCTTACTGATGTGGTTTCCAACCCCTCGCTCTCCTGGCACATCTCCTAGCCAGGCTCCAGGGTGTCAGTCAGAGGTCTTGACAGGGGGAGAGAACATTTTTGAATCACTGGAAGAGCTTTTTCAAAGGAAACATGTCCTCCTTTGATTCCCCATATCCCAAGGATTTCTAAGACACCATTTGGGGTATGTAGGAGAGGAAGCACGTATATTTTGAAAACCTAACTATGTTTCTTGTACTTTCTTCTGAGGTCGGGAGTAACCAGACCTTAAAGTGTGCCTCTCAGATGTGAGCATTATTCCTTAGCTGTGGTCTAAACAGACTGGAGTAGAGAAGGCTACCCTCCTTATGTTAGGTTTTATACTTTTGTTAATGCAGCCTAAGACTAAATTAGGTTCTTTGACAGTCTTGTTATAAAATTAGCAAAAGCATGAAGTCTTTTCCCACTTATATTGCTACTTGGCCCTTCTATTAAACTTGACTTAGAATCCTCCTTTAAATATGTTATTAAATAATGTTTTTAAAATATTAAATATTTATTTATTGTGCCCATCGTTTGAATCTGCTGAGACCCTTTTGCACGTGAATTCTGCCAAGGCCTATTTCAACATTTTGGTGAGATTAAGAAATAGGTACAATGTGCCCAATGATAGGCCCAGAGAACATACGGCCATATTCCGGATCTGCTGGCCCGCCAGGCTCTTCAGGTGCTTCAGGAGGGCTCGGTATGTCTGAGTTTTCTCCTCTGGAAGCTCGGAAATCCTCTCAGCCAAGATGTCCTTCACCTGGGCCAGACTGCAGCCAGCACCTATTGTCAGTCCTGGAAAGCGAATTGTTTATAGAGGGGACATAGAAGGAGCAGTTGAATTGTCATCATGGCACCAGGGCCTTAGTGTTTGACGAGGCTTTGCGCACTGGCTGCATAGAAGATCACCAGGTACCTGAAAACAGCACAGATATCTGCCTCCCAGATCAATTAAATCGGAATCTCGGCATAGGGCTTTTTCAATGGTCCTGAAGGTAGTTCTCCTGTGCAGCCAGGGTTGGGAACCCCTGGGCTGGTCTACACTTTGAACAAACGCATTCTTTCTCTCTAGAGAGAAAGAATGATAGTAACAACTAGCAGATTGCAGACCCTACTAGAACTTTCCATGACCTCCTCCTGACTGACCACAGTGAAGCATGCAAAGATGTTTCGTAATTAAGGGGGAGAAATTTGATGGCATTAAAATAATGGCAAAGGTCTTGTAATTGCCTACATCATTGTCTAAAATCAATAATACTTCGACCGCTGATATATATATCTACCAGTAGTCTTGATACTCAAATTCATCAACAACCAGTTCCATGAAAGTCTTGCCAATCAGAATGAACGCAGCCCATTCGAGGAGCTGCCGTAGGTATTATGCTGGGTGAGGTGGGGTGTGGGGACTTTGGGGGTCCCAGAGGGACGCCAGGGAAGCAGGAGCAATGTGAGCGCATCCAGGAAGACTGGGGTGATGCTATTTGCTACCTAGCAAGGAAGTAATTCAAAATTTTAACAACCATTGCAGCCATAGTTGTGATAATTGGCATGATATTAGCACTGGCTTTGGAGTTTCTCTATAGCAGGGATACAAAAGGTTCAAGTCAATCTTTGAAAGCGAGGAAGTCAACCAAACCATCAGGAGATAACTTAGTCGGCTATTTAAAATTAATACTTTACTGTCAGGTTCAGAATGTTTCCTTATATTCCTAATTTGCTCTGAATTTATATTATAAATGGGTGTTGAATTTCTATTAAATGCTTTTTATCCAGCTATTTAGGTGATCACAAGATTTTTCTTTTACTATGTTAATGTGATAAAGTAAATGATTTTCTAATGTAAAATCTTTATATTCCTGAAAGTCTAGTTGGTCATAAAACATAAAATATTAATCCTTCATCTCTCTGGGGCTTGTAGGATGAATCACTAACACGTAGAGTCTGATTTGATCACTTCCAGGGCTGAGTTCTAACTGCAGTTAGTCTCTTTTTATCGGGTTGCAAGCTGGGTCTTTGATTTTTCTCTTGTGGATTAATCTTTGAGAGCATTTCACCCTCGCACATAGCTTTATTTTTAATCAACATTAAAAATGTACTTGGAACAATACTTCCCCCATCTCTGCCAACATACCCACATAACGCCCTCCCATGCCCACTTCAATACTCTCAGCTAACCCAATTGATAATTGATTACGGAAACCAGTAGCTGCCCCTTATTATCCTTACTCTATGCAAATGTTGCCAAAAAGCAACTAAACTGCTCCTCCTCCTTGGAATGTCTCCACTGAGAGGCGTTACCCTGTTTCTCTTTCAGCATCTCATAAAAGGTACTCCTCTGGAACAGGGTACCCCACCCCAGACCCATCAGTCATGGTCTGTTCACCACAGGTCCTATCACCACAGGTTCCACTGGAGGTTGGCCTTAAACTTTTGGAAAAATCCTAGCCTTATCTTTGCCCAAAGGAGACTGAGTAGACCAAGTTTACTTCATACAATTCTTCCTACCCTACAGACCCAGCATCTTAGTAGGGAAGAATTCAGAAACAAAAAGATTATCATTATTATTATTATTATTTAAGGTCAGAAGCATCACATAGATCAACAGGCCCATCTCTTATTTGACGTAAATAGAAAAGGGCAGTTCAGACCCCAGGGGAAGGTAAAATGTCAGCTGTCTGCTTTATTGTCTGACTCCTCATAAGTACAGATTTCAAACTCAGGTTGAGGCCAGACAATCCATTTGGGGGCTTTCATTGGGCTATTGCCATTGCTCACATTACCCCCTCACTTTGTGTTAGCTATGATACCAACGTACTGAGAAAATTCTTTTTAGGGTACTTCTATTCATGTTTTATTCCATCTTTGGTCACAAAATCTATTCCAATGGAATTCAAAAGAGCTTTAACTTAGTTTGATTCTCAGAACATGGATTTTGTTTTAATTCCATGCTTCTCAGGATTCATGAGTCTATGGGATAAACCTATGGGATAAGTCCAGTAGTAACTTCCTGGAGCACTTACGAAAGGCTTTAAGGAAAAACAATATACTGAGCTAAACATGTATGTGGTATGGATTAGCATGCAAAATATAAAGAAACATAAGTCGTCACAGAAATTTCTTTCCTGGAGGTTGCTTGTGGGTTGGGTGCACATTCGGCTCCTCCAGTGTACCTTTGCCCCACCAGTTTCCTTCACTTTTTTGGGCCTTAGCAAGTTTGAGAATACTGGGAAACGCCCCTGGAGGCCACTAGAGGGCACTCACACCTTAGTTTTAAGAAGCCAGGCGGAAGGCACATGGTTTATTTCCTCACATTTCAGAATCTGGCTCTACTTTGCCTGCAGAGTCCAAAATGAACAGTGAACAGTGCATTTAAACAGCCAATTGGATAGGCCTTGGGGTGGGCCTAGGGGACACAGAATGGCAATAACAAAGGAGCTGTGGGAGATTTGTGGCTTGGTGACGGCCACCAGCCAATTTAGAGACCTTGGACAAGTCCACTTTCCTTTTGCCTCTTGGCCTCCTCATCTATAAAATGAGGGACTGGAAATTACATTGAGGATTTGGATTGTGTCCTGAGAAGCCCTCTCAGGGGCAGATATAGGGAGCTCAGTGATAGGGGGAGCTGAAAAGTCTTCCCCTCCTTCAAAGAGAGCAGCTTATTTTCATTTACTTCTTCAACTTAAGATTTGAGGACAGTGTTGTCATGCCAAAGAGAAGTTTAAAAACCCTGGGCTAAATGATGCTGGGGGCAAAGATTAGGGGAATGGCTTTCGTGTCTTAACCTTCTGCTTAAACCAGTTGTCTATACTTCCAATCCACCCATTTTGCTCTTTCCTCTCCCTCTTCTCTCCTTTCTGTAAGTACCAAGATTTCAGGGAAATCTAAGCACATTCCCCTCATTTTCTGAGTGTCATTCAGGTGTACCACCTGAATTGTCCCAAGAAGAGTCCCTTCCCTTGCAAATGGGTGGGGTGTGGCCAGGGAAGGGCAGGCTTGTTGGTCTGCAGCACAAGCTAGGTTTGGCTGATGATAGTAAAAGGCGAGGAAAGTGTGACTCCTGGATGGTGGTGATACAGCTCACCACTGAGCCCTGCCCACCACTGACCCCCACAAACACGTAGTGGCCTATAAGTCAGTCTTGACTAAAGCTTTCAGTTCAGTCAGTCTCTGTTGGCTAAGTTAAGAAAGTCATTATTACCACTGCATCCCAAATCCCAGTTTTGGACCAAGATTTTCATTTGTTTTTTTCCATTGAGTCATTGAGCACTTACATGCATGTACAGTACTCATTTACATGTATTTATGTGCTAGAAGCTCTGGGGGATAAGAAAGGAGTAAAACAATGTTCCTTTTGTCAAAGGATTGCCATACCTCTTGAAGGCAAAGTCTTGCATGTTTCCTTGGTACTTTGTGAGTGCCATCTTGCCTGATGATATCTGCACATGGTGTGCTCTTAAGGATGTTGTAAGTGACTGGGGGGTGCTTGTCGAGGCAGGTGTTTCCCCACACTTGGCCTCTTGCTATTGTCCCCATGAGACAAATAGTAGTTGAATGCCAGAAAATATTTCTCCTACTTTCCCCCTGCAAATATCCTCAGTCCCTGGAATTGACCATTCAACCCATGGATAGCACCAGTTCTCTCTTGCTGTCTTCCCATCAATGTGACACTGCAAATTTATTGTTTCCGGGTCACCATGGCATTTCACTGGCAAGAATCCTGCAGGTGACTGTAAGGTCTTGAATGATATCACCTGGATACCTCGTATTCTGTGCAGAGGTTTTGATAGTAAAGTTTCATGGCGGGGATAT
The DNA here is from genome assembly GCF_964194185.1 of Rhinolophus hipposideros. Taxonomy (NCBI): domain Eukaryota; kingdom Metazoa; phylum Chordata; class Mammalia; order Chiroptera; family Rhinolophidae; genus Rhinolophus; species Rhinolophus hipposideros. The sequence goes on along the minus strand of NC_138052.1, from coordinate 70,920,543 downwards.
ATATCACATCAGAGAAATGATAATGAGTTAGAAATAGGCCAGACTAGACAAATGTATGAGGAGTTTCCAAACTATTTGGCAAGTGGAAGTTTAGGACAGGGATTAATTCATTGATATTTTATAAGAACACCATGAACTCACCTTCACTTGTTTTAGACACCACACTCAGCTCAGAAATCCTAGCAGGATAGAGGAGAATTGGGTGAAAATGTCCTTGAGATTTCATTGCAGGCCCTGAAAAGTAAATATATATTTTAGAGGGAGTTAGGAAAGAGAAAATGGCTTTTTCCTTTTTTTTTTTTGGCATTAAAAGCTTTTCATGAAAATGTTCAGATACTAATTTTAAAAACTGACAATAATTGTACATAGATATGAAAGCAGTGGCCAAATACCCAGCCAATTGAATTTATAATGCATGCTATCCCAGTATATGTATTTGTGTTATACACTCACTGCGTGCATATAAAACTAGGAATAAAATGGATGAGAGGTTCTTAGAAAACGCTTGCATAGGCACCAGGAGACATATATTAGAATATATGTAATAGTCCAAACTGGGAAAGCACTCCATGTCCTTTTACAACAGAATGAACAAATTGGGCCATCATCATACCATGGAACCCAGCACAGTTACATGCAAAAATGTGAGTGAATCTTAGCTTCAGAATGTTGAGTGAGCAAAAACTAAGTCTGCAGAAGAATAATGCCATGTCAGTCTATTTATATGAAATTAAAAAATATGCAAAACTAAATGACGTATTGCTTAGGGATTCAGATATAGGTAGTAAAACTGTAAAAACAAGGAAGAGACTGACCAGCACCATATTCAGGCTAATGAGTACCTCTGAGAAGAAGGGAAGGAAAGGGGATGTGGTTTGGGAGGGGCCACAGGCCCTTCAAAGTTCTTGGTAAGGTTCTCGTTCTTAAATTGAGTGGGGATGATACCTGGGTGTGCATTGCTAATGTACCCATACATATTTTATACAATTCTATTATATCTACTCGCTATTTAACAAAAACAATATAAAAAAGGACAGGATAAAGTAAATAATTAAAAAAAAATCTCTAACACTTTTTTCCCATACAAGGGGTTACCCTGCATACTCCCAGGGTCTCCAACTTTGGAGACCATTTTAATATGATATGATAATGTTTGTATTATACTTTTTATATTATTGTTCTAATATATACAATTTATATATATCATATATTAGGTTGGTGCAAAAGTAATTGCAGGTTAAAAGGTTAAAAACAATTGCAAAAAGCACAATTACTTTTGCACCAACATAATATAAAGTTATATAAATAACTATGTGTAATTATTGTATTAACATATAATATAATAGTATATTTTTATAATGTACTATCATAATATTTTTATTATAAAGGATGAGGTTTTTATTCTTAAAAAGAAGTGTTTGTAGACCGAGAGCAGAGTAGGGAACAGTACGTCCAACTTGTCGTTAATGGAGGCATGAGAACCTTTGTAATCACTCACCCAGTGAGGTGTTGCCCAGGATGAGAGGGGCTTCGGGGTGTTTCACTTTCAGCTCCAGGAGATCCTTGAGGGTCCCAGGGGAGATCCAGGTAACCCTCTCTCCATGAAAGGTCAGGGTTCTTTTTTCTGGGTTCTCTGCCATTCTCTAAGTGCAAATGACAAGTGTGTGTGCACATGCGCACATGATCTCTCTTCCTGGGTTATGCAAGATCCCAGGTGGAGGTGTGTTCCCCTAGACAGATTTTAGGAGTCCTGTGGTCTACTTAACCAGATACTCACTACATACATTGGCTAATGTCTGAATTTCCATAATTAGATATTTACAATTTTAGCTTAAGACTTGTTTACATGTAGCTTTTTGGAGATAAGAGACAATAGGAACTTGCACCTGTAATTGGCTTTTCAGTATAGATTATAATAATATAATTTAGTATCATGCCTTAAAAATCAGAATTATACTAATGCTCCCTAAGCTGATATGTTCAGCCTCGACTTTTCTTTTAAAATCCAAACTCATATATCTGAATGAGTATTCAATGTCTCCTCTTAGACGTATAACAGGCATCTCAAACTTAACATGTCCAAAACCAAGCTCCTCATATCCCATCCCCTTCCAAACCCCTGCAAAGGATCCCCACAAAGGAAACATAGCCTGCTCCTCGGAAGGTCTTCCCTTTCTCCATTAATGGCCACTTCCCTTTCCAGCTACCTAAAGTCCAGAGTGAGCTCCCTCTCTCTCTCCCACACTCCACATCACATCCATCAGCAAATCTTGTTGGCGCTTCCAAAATACATCCGGACTCTACTCGCTACTCACTATCTGTAGCCTGGCAGCCTGGTCCAGCACCACCACTTCTTAGGATGGCATTAGTGCCCTGACTGGGCTCCCTGCTTCTTCCCTTGCCCCTGTGCAGGCTACTCCCATCTCAGCAGCTAGCATGACCCCATATCCCATTACAACATTGATAGGAGCATACGCCTCCTCTGTTCAGCTTCCCTGAGAACTTCTCATCTCACACAGAGCTAAAGCCTTAAGTGTGGCATGGTCTGCCTGCTCACTCCTCCCTTCCAGCCACACTGGGCCCTGCTCTCTCCCCTAATCATGGCATTCGCCCACCCCTTGCAACCTTTGCACTTGGTCGTGCCCACTGCCTGCATTGCTCTTCCCCCACATATCTTCATGGTCTGCTCCCTCACTTCCCTTAGGACTTCCTTCAACTGTTACCTTCTCAGAGAAGTCTTCCTGGGCTGGATATTTAAAATTGCACCCCCTGCATCCTTTCCCCTTTATCTATTTTATTTTTCTCTTTCTCACTTCCTGACACACTATATATCTCATCCATTATCCTGCTGATTGTTGGTCTCTTCCCCCAGATTACAACCTCCTTGAGGTCTTTGTGTTAGTTTTGTTCGCTGTTGTATATTCAGTACCTAGAACAGTACCTGGCATGTTGCCTGATGAATAAGTTGCTGGACTTACTGAATGCATGGGTAAACATATCAGAACCCCTTTCAGAATTAGATATTTTATAGAGTGGGATCACTGGATGCCTGAGAAGGAAGATAGAAATGCAGGTAGAGAGAAGGGTGAGAAATGGGGGGTGGGGAGTGGGGCTAGAAGTGCTCCTTGGGGTAAATGTACTGGTGTGGCTGGAAAAACCAAGTTAGAAGCTGAACAAAGCTGTTATCACTTGGGACAGTCCACAGGGACACATTCTAGATGACAATGATGAGAGTAAGGGTGATGTCGTTTAAAGACTAGCCTCAGCTGAGGCTTTGGGGAATGTGTCCAGGGCATCAGCCGAGACTTGGTGAGCCGGGCAGTGAAAAGCATCTTGACATGATCAAACATTTCCATAATTTGACAATTTCACAGGAAGGAAAGAGTGGTTTCAGAAAACTGAGTTTATAACCAGTGACATTTAAATAAGCACATAAAACACCCAATTCATCTTACCAAGAGTTCTGGGGGAAATATGAGCTCCTGGGTAGGGTCCAAGGGCTGGAACTCGTCTTTCATAAATAATTCTGTGGAAATCTTTATAAAGAGCAGAAAAAGACGGCCCTGTCAGCCCAGCTGAACTGGAAACAGCAGTATAATTATTTACATTAATTAGACAAAATGAACATAGTTATAATTCTCCCATTCTCCTTGTACAGGGAAATAGTTTAAACCAAATTGTTTTAAGTAACAATTTTGTTGTGAAAGAAATACTGATTTTTCCATTAATACATCTGATACTAAAGGAAAGCGTATCCTGTGAGAGACTTTAAACAGTACCCTGTGAAATATAAAGACAGTCTATGAAAACTATCAGAGGTCAAATAAGTTTGGGACATCCTCTCCACTGTGCTCCAAATACTATTTTCTCATTTGTCAAATCGAGATTCAAATTGCTAAAAGCTCTGACAAGTCCTGTAGCTTAAGTAAAAATGACTAAACATATATGCCCATGTGTAAACACACATATATACCCCACTAAATTTAATAACAGTAGTTAACATTGATGGAGCGCTTACTTTCAAAGTGCTTTTATTTATATTAAAAGTTTATTTAATTCTCACAACTGTAAAAAGAAGGTAAATTATTATCTCCATTTACTGAGTAGGAAACTAAGACACAGGGAAAAGCTACTCAAATTGTAATTTTGTCTGAATCAAATATGTTTTAGCTTTGGACACACTTATTCCCTGAAAACATTCCTGAAGAGGTAGGGGAAATTGGGATAGAACTGTGGGTAGCAGGGTTAGAAGTCTGTGTGATAGAAAAGGGCGTGGAAATACTCTCCTGGGGGCAGAAAGATCGGGGTTCATTCTCAGCTCTGCCACTACTCTGACCCTTCCTATGGAAAGGTACTTCACCTTTCTAAAGGTTAAATGGAAATATGCATGTTTTGAAGGGAAATTGTGACAATTAGGTGAAATGGCCTGACATATGTCGAATACTCATCTTTTTCTATCTCTCTGAGGTCTTCCCGGGATCTATAATAGAAAGAAAACTTGCAACCTTTCCTTGCAAAAGTTCTTAGTAAGACTCTAGATTGAAGCATTGCAGGCCAACATCCGAATGACCAGTTTTTTGTGTTAGCTGGGAATTAGAAGTGTTGGCAGTACCTGGGAGCAATAATGTAGTATATCTCTAAAACCTAGAAATAAAATGTGTCTGAGAATTAAAATGTAAAACAAACACAATGAGGAAGTAAAAGTTCCCCTTAACAAGCATTAGGCCAAGGTGTAACAGTTATCCAATGGAAGATATGAACATAGCTTAAAGAGAAGGGGAGGTCTGGGGACAGACACCTGCCAGCCAGCAGGTCTACCCTGGCAGAAAAAGGGGATATCTATGATGTCATCCTTAAGATTATTCAACTGGTCTGCATCCATGCTCACCAAGCAACCTTCTCATATTGTGGCTTCCTATGTGTATTTTCCTATAGGCAAAGGACATGTGTTCAGTGATCAAAAGATCTACTTTATAATTGTGTTTCTCTTTATAAAAGAATATCTGGGCACATTCCTATTTAAATATCATGTTCTTTTGAGTTTGGTTCAAGTGAGTCAAGTGGTTTCCCGAGCCCAGTCTCTGCCCAGATTGAATTTCTGTGGCCACAAAATTGAGACTCAGGCTTTACAAAGTATTGATTGCTCCAAGGCACTGATCCTCTGTGAAATGGTCATAGGGGTGCAGCCCATTTTCCTTTGCAACAATCTTCTTTTCTATTGCATGCCTTCTTCAGACCAAAATATGGTGACAGTGGGAGACCAAGAACGGGAACAAGGTAGGGCTGAGGGATAGAAATAGGAGGGATAGAAATACAGAAGGGAGGTGATGGACTCAGTTTTCTCTAAGGCCAACTCTATTCTCTCGGATTTCCTTGGCTATGGGGAGCTGACTCTATTTTATCCTGTATTCCAGCTTCTCTAAATAATTCATTTAAGAACTTGACAGTGTGTCTTTTTTGGAAACTAGTGTCTCTGAGAGAGCGAAGCCAGAGATTGGAATGTTTCAGGCTGGATTTCCCAGCTGTAGAGCCATGAACTTGCCACGTGACTTTGGATGGGCTCCTCAGCCTTCCTGAGGTTGCAGTGCCCTCTCTCTAACAAAGGAGGAAACACAGTGATAGAGGACAACTCTGTGTGAGTAGGCCCGGCACAGAAACCCATTTCCACCTGAGGACAGGACTTATCATTGCTGGCATAGGTCTTTTTTTCTCTTGTCTGAACAGGTTTTTGTTTTGTTGTTCCAGCCTTCCAAGAGAATGAAGGGGAAACTAAGAGCTCAGGCTTTGAATCACCACTGTACCCAGCTCCCAAATGAAAAGTGGTTTATTTGTGCAGGCGCTTTGGACCCTTGTAGGTAAAGCAGAGAATGACCATCAGAACTAACAAGCATAGTTCCAACACTAGGCCAGCATTTAGTATTACTCTCAGGGAGAAGACAAAACAAACAAAGGGACTCACGTCACTGCTTTTGCCATGTGAGAAAGAATCATTTTCTCCCAGATCCAAGCAGCATTTTCCTGTTCCTTTCTGTTGACAGCCATTTGACTCCTAGGAAGGTGAAACGCTTTAAGATGGAAAACTTTTTGATAGGTAAATGAGTGTGTGCCTTGAAGGCCTTGGCAATTTAAATGAGACTCCAGATGTTTTTAGCCACTTTAGTTACTCCAGATGTTTTAGTCACCAGGTAGGTGGTTTCTGTCGCAACACGGATAATTATAAGCTCATTTTTCTTTTGCTTTATTTTTAAAGTAAAATGATACATATGGAGTTAAAAATGATATAATCTTATATGTAACATATACAAAATATATAATTTAATATAAAACAATAATATAGAATATAGAGAAGCATAAAAGAAACTATCATTACCCTATTCCCATATTTTGTTATAACATATATTTATAATACAGTATCCTTTTTATTTTGCCTATTTGTTCACTTATATTGTCTTTTTCTATATCATTAAAACATCTTTAAAATATAATTTTGATGATTGGATAATAATGCAACTTCTGGATAAATCTATATCTATATATATCTATATATTTGTAAAATTTGCTGTTGATGTATACATAGGTTTTTTTCCTACATTATAACTATAAACAACATTATAATAAACGTTTCTGTTAATTACATGTATAGCTTTGTGTACATCTCTGAGTTTTTTCTTAGCTGGATTCCTAGTGGTAGAATTGATTGATAAATGCTTTTTAGGCAATAACAATTTATCCATTCTTTAGCATATATAAGACTCAACAGCATTGAATATTATCATTTATATAAGGACCTTAAAAAATAGAAAAAGGAAAGAAATAAAGAAAGATGAAAATCTAATTTTGGTAATCAGACGTTTGGGATCTATGTAGGACTGACTGGGAATTGATGGGCAATTAATTTTAAAGCAGATTTCCATTTGCCAGCTCTTTTATTTCCCATTTCCTCCAAACTCACCTCTTGTATTTCCTTCCTTATATATTTTTTCCTAATAATTTAGCAAAACACTTTCTTCTAGATACCCCAGTTCTCTGTTTCTGTCCAAATGTTTCAGGCTGCCATCTTCCTAATTCTGTCCAAGAAGCAAAACAGGTAGGCCAAGCTAACAGCATTTTCTTTCTTACTCAAAGCTCTGAGAGCTTCCTGGATGGGCCATGAGTCCATGATAACAGAAAAACCCAGTCTTCCTTTGGTCTAGTAGGTAGGAGCCTCAGGTATCCCTGCTGGGGTGCCTGGTTCCTTAAAGTTACGGGGGCCTGCTGACTGCAGGGTGGGTCTCTGACCATATTTTTGCCTTTATTCCCAGAGTCTGTGCCTAGGAAGGTAGATTACACCTACATTCCAGAGGGAGAGAGGTTACCTTTAACTTGCTTTATTTGTATTTCACAAGTGCTTTTCCTTTTACACCAGCAGTTTGATGGGTTTACAAGCTATTCATTTTATTTCTCAGCTTGTCAACTTGGCTCCCCCGTGTGGCAGAAGTCTGGGACGTGCGTGCCAGGGGGACCAGCCTGGCTCTAGGGAATGGGATATGCTTCCCCACCTTTCCTATTTGTAGACCTGGGGCCCCCTTCTGCCCTTCTCGCCCCACCTGGGCTCTGTCCTGTGAGGGGCCTCCAACACTAGTGAGCACCCCAGCCAGAATGTCCAAGCTCTGTCCATCCCTCCACAAACAGGCAGTGGTTGCCCATCCTTTTCCTAGAGGTGCACACACTGGCTGTTATGCGTTAGATAGATGGACTTGGGAAGAGGCTTGTGTCTGGCCTGGGAATGGGATGAAGGCTGTATCTGAAGACTGGTCTAGAAAGAGGTGAAGGCTCCAGATGAACAAGTCACTTTGGCCCCATGGCCTCCTAAGAAAGGGTGGAGGATGACCAGCGAGGGGCCCTTCAAAGTGTGAGGGTCCCCCTTGCTTGGGTCTAAGGTGGTACTGCCTACATTGTCCCACCCTCAGCAGAAAGCGATCAGATGTGCCTGTTTGGTCCCCCATCAAATGATATTTATAGCATCAATAGTGTCCTCGGTAACGGTAGTAACCAGTTGTTGAGTTCTCACTAAGTGCCAAGCAAGACTTTGCTACATGCTTGGCCATAGTGCTCGTTTGATCTTCACAGCCCCGCCCCCCAGTGAGGTCTTCCCATTTTGTAGAGGAAACTCCCTGTGCTCTTGTACTTGGAGTGAATTTTGGATTCCAGTCTGCCTGTTTGGCTTCTTTATCTGCTCACATTTTCTGGATGTTCTGGATTCTTGGGTCAAGCCTTGCCTCCTCAAAGCTAACTCCAGGCCTTTGCTTGTCTTCTTGGGTTTGCTGGAGTCCTGGTACCTGACCTGTCCTGATGCCTTGCTTAACTGGTCATAGAAGATGTCTGGATGGCTGGTTAGATCACCTGACTTCCCTCTGTGGTGGGACATGGAACATCAGAAAAGGTGTCACGTTCACCCTATTCTCAACCAATAGCTACAACTCCTGTGAGTCAATAGGGCCAATCCACTTGGTCTCCCTTATAGTCTGTTTAGATGGTCTAAAAAAAATTAAACTCCTATAGTGCCAGCCTTGACCAGCTGTCACTGTCACTTTTGCTCTGTAGGGTGTCTCCATAGTCACCTACTCACCACACAGAATGTCCTTCCACTCTCGAGAATTGGCCGATACCCAGTGCAACGGCAAAGATTACCTAATCAGAAAAGAAGCATGATTCTCAGCAGGATTTATTTTCCCTGGTTTCTTTTGAAGGTTAAAACAGACCCAGGTTTGCTTTTTTTTCCAGTTTTTTTTTAGAGTATTTAAATATCTTCCAGACTGTTCAATGCTTTTTTTTCTCTTCTTAGAATATTATCTTTTCCACCACCTCAATTTCAGTTTTATTCTTTGTCCTAAAGAGATGATAGTCTATCTGATGAGCTCATTCATTCAACATGTTTCTACTGACAACAACTATATTTCAGACACTACGTAAGATACAGGGCACCCTATAACACCGAAAATATAGGCCATTTCTGAGGCATTATGTGAGCAAAATATCATGCTCTGGGCAGTTTGTTAGTAGTGCTTGTTGGTGGCTTTTAGATCACTACATCAGAATTTGCTAAGATACTGCTAAGAATGCAGATCTCTGGCCCTTCTTCAATTCTCCTGAATCAGAATGTCTGGGGACAGGCTCAGGAATCTGCATTTAAGGGACTGTAGGTAATTCCATTGCATGGTAAAATTTGAGAACCTCAGGTTTCCAAGGATGAAGGCATAAGGGTGGGGATAGAGGAGGGTCAGGGTGCAACAGAGTGCATTCAGGAAGGCCTCACAAAGAAGCCTGGGCTTGAAGGATGAGCAAACAATGGGCTGGTGGAGAGCAGAAGAGGGGCATTCAGGATTCACAGAACAGCGTGAGCAAAGGGGCAGAACTGGGAACGTGCAGAGGAATTGCAAGTTGAGAGGGGACTGGCCAGCAGGGAGCCACGTAGCAGAGGAGGAAGCATGGGTTAGTGAGGCCAGTTGGACTTCTCTGAATGCTTGGTGAAGGAGAGTAGGCTTGGCCGTGTTTGAGGGGTAAGGAGCTGTTGAAGGACGTCACATATGGGAGAAACTAAGGAAAATGGAGATTTTAGATGACTTGATCTGATTTTCTGTAATGGAGCAGAGAGAGTAAAGGAAGTCCACTAGCAACTGGTAGATCAGGAGAGTATCTGTGCTCACCCTTCAGGCCTCGGTCTAAGAATTTGTGTATCTAACAGATGACTTGTTTAAAGATTATTGACACCTGAAAACAATGTTTATTAATCTTGAAAAAGGGATATTTAAGAATTCCTCTTTAGTAACTTAAACCCACTGCAAAATTTAAAGGATCCTTTCAATATGTGCAGGGTGCTGTTATGGGTTGAAATGTGTCCTCCCGAAAGATATGTTGGGGTCCTAAACTCGGGAGCCTGTGAGTGTGACTTTATTTGGAAATAGCATCTCTGTAGATGTCCTCAAGTTAAATTGAGGTCATACTGAATGAGAGTGGGTCCTAATCTAGTAACTGGTGCCCTTATAAAAAGAGGGACAGGAGAGGAGACCATGAGAAGATGGAGGTAGAGATTGGAGTGATGAATGTATAAGACGAGGAATGCCAGGACAGCTGTCAACCACCAGAAGCTAAAGAGGCAAGGAAAAATCCTCTAGAGCCTTCAGAGGGAACATGACCCTGCTGACACCTTGATTTCAGACTTCTAGCCTCCAAAACTGAAAGAATAAATTCCTGTTGTTTTAGCCCACCCAGTTTGTGGTACTTTGTTACAATAACCCTAGTGAAGGCAGCCAAATAAGTCACTGGATAGAGAAGTGGGGTGTCAAGATGGGGGTGTGGTCCACGTGCACTGTGTTAGTTCTGTGCAGGTTGCTCCAGGAAGTGCTCTGATCAGCAGGGTACAGCTTGATATTCTCTCTCCTGGGTGAACTGTAGCTACTTTAGAAATAACCGAGGGGTGTGGTGTCTCTGAGTGGGGCTGGGATGGAGGATGTGGGTGGCGTGAGGCAGCCTGCGGCACACTTCCCACCTGGCCTAGGGGAGATGGTGGGTTTTCCCCATGTCAGACCTACCTCCCAGGGCTTCCATGAGCTGATCCTCTGAGGGCTGCGGGTGGTTCCTGAGCAGCGTGTAGATGGACATTACCATCCCGGGGGTGCAGAACCCACACTGGGTGCCGTGGCTCTTGGCGATCCTTTCCTGGAAGGACACATGCATGGTCACCGGCCCTGCGTTCTCTCTGCTGCCTCTCATCAGGGTTTTTGCCCTGCATCTGCCTTGTCAGGGGTGAAGTCACTCCCTGAGCAGTGCGCTCCTTTTCTCAATCAGAGATGGCCAGTGTCCCCTTTGCTACTCTGCTCCTGGAAGAGGTGACTCAGAGCCCTTTGCTGTCATTATAATCACTTCTTAAGCTCAAATGCCCAGGTCCTTCTAATTAGGAATGAACGGCACGCAGTCTCCCTTTCCAGAGTGAAAAGAATTCTCCAGAAATCAGTGATTATAAGGAAAGTGCTGTAAGTTTTCAAAAACAATTTTCTGGAACACCTCCAGATCCTAGCTTAGTTCTGATCATAGGGCCATCTCTTTGATTCACTTGGAGACTATGTACTATTGACCTCATGTTACTTCTTTAAATTCTTTTGTGTTGGCTCAAAAGGAGGTCTACTCTCAAAGGTCCAAGAGTTTGGTCTGTGTTCCAGATTCTTGCTATTATATTTAAAATGTGGTCCATGGACCAGTATTGTCAGTTTCACCTTGGAGCTTGTAGGAAATGCAGGTCCTCAGGCCTCTGCTCCAAACCTGACTCAGACCCTGCATTGTACATAAGCTCCCAGCTGCCTCTTAGGCACATTGAAGTTTGGGGAACCTGCTCTAGATTTCACAATGTAATATAGTTCTAGAGGCTGTGTTTATTGACCTTGGTGTGAACATCCTCTCTGACCTTCTCGAAGACTCTACTGAACTCTGTTGGGTCCTTTGCTTTGGCTGACCTTCCTGGAATTGGTTCTCATGGGGTTAAACCCAGACTCTTTCTGCTTGGAAGGACTTGCAGTGTTGGTGGATCTGGGCCTATGGCTTTCCAAACCCCTGCAGCAATGACAAAGGGATCAATGTGTTTCTGCCAACACGTGTCACAGCACTCCTAAAACCAGCCTCTGTGTTCCAGCTTCACGTCAAGCTTTGGAGAAATGATTGTCCTCATGCTCTGGTGTGGGGAGCCATGATTTCTTGTTTCTCAGAAATCCTGTGAGCTGGTTAGTATATAGTTAACTTGTTTCAGCTCCTAAGGCATTATCTCTGCAAAGAACCTTGAGAATGTTTGCAAGTTGCTGAGGAATGAGATGGGACTGGCCAGTTTCCCGGACACAGATAACTGGTGGCTATCAGGACATTTGGTAGTCTCTTTCATATGATAATTATGTCTGGGGAACTTTGTGATGATTCTGTAGTTTCTGTGTAAAAGTTAAAAATTTATTTTCTGTGAGGTAATGCACCCATGTGATTGTTAAACTGCACGTACCCATAGGGTATATATTGGTAAAGGTGATTAAATCAGGCGCTTCGGCTTCAGCATCCCTGAAGACCGACCGCATCATCATGAGTGTGTCTGTCTCTTTTTTCATTCCCACTCCCCCTTTCAGGTACTGTTCGACTCGTGGCGGCTGGCTCGCCACACTCTGGTGCAGTCACCCTCAATTCTGATTTTACTTTGAAGACTTTGCCACAGGGAAAATTCCTGGCTTGTATTCTGTTAGTGTCAGAGACATTTATTTATTCTGTGCTATAGTCCAATAGGTATTAATGTTTTGATAATCCTATTTACCATTCAAGTAGAAAAAGTAGGAAAAAGATGATCATTCAATAAAATGTGGATGCATTTCCAGCTTTCTTTTAAATCACTTAACAGCTATTATCTTGGTCAGTATGCAGCCAAAACTTCCGCTTATCTGACCACAGCCTAGAAGCCTCAGGTAGTGCCGTCAACGCAACACTTGTTTAAAAGATAAGGTTAAGAAGTGAGAATATTAGCATGTGCTCTTACCTGCACAGGGTGAAGCTTGGTTTTGATGCTTCCAACTCCTTCCACAGTGGTGACAGCAGCTCCATATAGAGAGCAGATGGGCACCAGGCACGCGGTGATGGAGAAGTGGCTTTGTATGAAAAGCACAGGGAAGTCAAAGGGAATAACACAGACCTGACTCATGGGGAACTTGGGAACCAAGAAGGGCAGCAGAAACCCCCCCAAGCCTATCATTCAGCCTGGGAGACGGGGAACTGGAGGGGTGACAGGGAGAAATACTTTAATTAGAGTCCTGTCTCCTGACTCTGCAATATCTGTAAGAAATGGTGATCCTTGGAGGGCATTCTGAACTTCAGAAAAATGTTCCAAGCCCAGAACAGAATCACCTGGGTCTGGATTCAATGGGAATGGACTCGTGACACCAGGAATAGGGTTGGACCTCAATGGGTATTCATTAGGACACTGACCCATAACAGGTAAAAAGCACACCTACGTCTTTAACCCATATTCATGAACTTTTTTTATGCTTGTTAATTTCAAACTCCCTGTATAAGGTCACCTAACAGTGTTGGATGGCTTGTGTTCTGAGGCGATTTCTTGATTTCTTGGGCCAGTGGATTTCGGTGCAGCCTAAGTCCTGGAATCTTGCCCTTAATTTAAGGATAGAAACATGGCCCAGGACCCAGCTCTGCAGGATTGGTTCAGCCCAACTGTAGACAGAACATTAGTGTTAGAGCCAGAAACAGCGCGTTCAAGTCCTTTTTCTGTGGCTTACTAGTTGTATGACCTTGAGCAAGTCACTACATATTTTTGAGCCTCAGTTTCCTCATCTGTAAAATGAAAGTTGGCCTAAATTGGAGTTTCTTAACCTGGAATGCCTTGGAAGATCCATGATCTACCTTGCAACTGCGTGCCACATGCAATTAGTTTCTGCATTGTTTGAATAGAGGGCTCATAACTTTTATCAGATTTTCAGAGGTGTCTGAGATCCAGAGATAGTGAGAATCAGGAGACTGGGAGGTCCTTAGAGATCTTCAGCTGTGAGATGAGAATACAAGCCTGGCAAAGAAACAAAGCCCTCCTCTGGCCTCTGGGCTTCTGGGCAGGATACCTTATCTTCTTGGACATGGGGTCATGCTTAGACACCATCACAGTGCAGGCACCACAGCTTCCTCTTCCGCATGCGTACTTGGTTCCTGTGAGGCGTACTGGAAGGGGGTGGTCAAGGAACAGATGCCAAGGTGGACATGTTGCCTCCATTACAGCTGCCTCCCTGGAGTGTCACCAGTAAGGGAAGTCTTCTTAGGGCGCGAGGTGCACGTCTGAGAAGTCATTTGCCTGCCTCTAGCTCTTAGTAAAAGCCATTCCACATCTTATCAACTGTGTGACCCTGATTGTATTAAACTCTCCCTGCCTGTTTTCTCACTTGCAAAGATGGAAAGTAATAATGACTTTATCTTCACAGGCTTATCATAAGTATTTTGTCAGATAATGGGTGTCAGATAAAAGCTCTTTGAAAAACCTTATGTCGTTATAGGTATTCTCCTGGGTTCCAATCATGTAATTGGAAGAGAAGAACTTATTTTTAGTAGTTCAATGTATGGCTAGCTTTGCCAGTAATCTGCATTGCATTTGAATGCAAGTGAGGCCTTTGGAGAAAACTCCCAGCCTTATTTTCATATCCCACCTTGAGTGTTCCTCTACTTCTGCTTGACCCAGGTTCAATCCCAAATCAACGCTCAGCTTTTGCCCCCTCTCTTGAGTCATTTCTCTCCCTAATTGTGGTCCATTTCCACAAAATTTAGGGGATTGGATGTACTTAATTAGACTGGCTAAGAAGATTTTGGAATCATTGACTTTTTTTTTTTTTTAAAGCCATAGAGCTTATTCATTTAAGTATAACCTCAAATGCTTATCAGAGAGGTTATGTAAATAAGTGGAGTGGGCTGGGTATAACTGGAAGCTCACACCCCACTTTGCTCAGGTGACTAGGGACAGTCCTTACTCAGCTCTGAGCAAGCCTGTAGCCATGCAGGAATGCCCATTTCATGAGAAGTTGAATAAAATCTCAATTTTAAAAATATGAGATTTCTTCAAACTCATAAATACAGAGAACATTTTGATGGTTGCCAGATTGGGGGTGGGAGTGGGGGGTTGTGGGGATGGGTGAAAAAAGGGGAAGTGATTAAGAAGCACAAATTGGTAGTTACAAAATAGTCATGGGGATGTTAACTATAGCATAGGGAATATAGTCAATAATATTTTAATAACTATGTATGGTGTCCGCTGGGTGCTAGATTTATTGGGGTGATCACTTCACAAGTCATATAAGTATCTAATCACTATGAGAAGCTAATATAATATTGTATGTCAGCTATAATTGAAAAGTAAAAAATTATTAAAAAATAGAACTGTTAAAAGGTTTTTAAAAATACCAAATTTCCCAATTTTTAAACATTGACAACTAAGTAAAAACCATGTGGGCTTTTAACCAAAATTTGTCCAGGGGCCAATCTCTCTATTTTTAATTTCTGTCTTTTTTTTTTTTTTTTTTGGTCTCTTTGAGAACTCCATTAGATTTATAAATTAAAATATGTTTAATAAATTAAAATAATATAAATTAAAACATGCCATTATAAAATATGTTTGCCATCAATATATAAAATGGCGGCGGGGGGGGAAGTCTACTGTAAGAAAACAGATGTAGGGAAAGGCAATCTTTTCCTATGACACATGTCCTTCCTGAATCTGGAGAATCTGGTTTCGCTTCAGGGCAGGGTACGTGCAACATAAGCTTCTATTACATAACTACCCTCCTGGGATCTGGAAGGTCCTTACAGGAGTAAATAGTGCTGAAGAGCTTAGCTTCTATTTCACTGCTATTAAATCAAGATATAAGAAACTCTGGGGAAATTTCATCCTCTCTAAATAGCCCAGTTAACATCCTTTAAGCCATTGCCAAGAGCAAAGAGAGAGCGAGGGCCAAGGGGGCTGACTGGGGCCGGAGAGTTTGATTAGTTTTCATAATCACAGCTGGCCTAAGTTTTAAAGCAAACATATACACGGCAAAGACTTGAATCAAAAGGATTCAGTTCTTTCGTAAGAAGGTCAGCAGAGTGATTTCCGGGTCCGCATTCCTTTCTATCACCTGTGTTGGAAACAAAAAAGAGAGTATTATGGGGACTGAATCAGTGACCCAGTGGAACGACTGTCATGGCCTACTGGATTTAGGGATTGGGGTATAATAGTAGGTCCAATTTCATCTGCCTCTGCTTTTTTGTGATCTGAGGGCAAACAGTCTTTACATACATATATAGAATAGGAGACTCATCAAATAAGTGTGGCAATAGTGGTCTTCTATGTGATGTGATGAGAGCTAGAACTACTGCTATATAAAGGTACACTGGAAGCTATATTCTTCATGTTTGCTCCATTATTTATTTCTGTGGAATCTTCCAACCCAATCTTGTGTGCTCTTGAAATATTTTGAATTGGGAAGAGACCTGGAGAGTGTGTGTGTGTGTGTGTGTGTGTGTGTGTGTGTGAGAGAGAGAGAGAGAGAGAGAGAGAGAGAGAGAGAGAGAGAGAGAGAGAGAGAGAGAGAGAGAGTTTCTATTCTGGTACCCCTGAGACACCTCTAGTAGGAAGTACATGTGATAACATTGGGGATCTTAAGAGTTGGTGGCGAAAAGGGGAGAGTTGCTGGTTGCCGTCATTCTGGACATTCTCAGGACACCAGGTGGAACACTAGAATTCCTGCCTCCCTCACCTTGAATAGTGGAGGATTTAGCACTGAAAGCCATGGAGGGACCTTCTTGGGTGCTTCTTTCCCATTTGCTTATTTGAGGATATTTCCTTTGACTTTAACTTGGGGTGTCCTGCAAACACTTCCAGTAATTCTCTTGCATCAGAGGAAAGAAAGATACAATGGCTACTCATGTTAGGTTCTTCCTTTCTCCCCAGAAGAAAAATATGAACTTGTGTAGACCTCAAAGAATAAAAAAGAACAGGAAGATGCTTCCAAGTTTAAATTCAACTGCTTTCTGGATCTCTAGGGGGCTCCTATTTAACAAAAGAAGACCCCTCCTCTGCCTGCCCTTACTCTCCCATCCCAGGTCCTTTAAAAACATTTACTGAGAATGTGGTTGGATGATATTTTTATTATCTAGCTGACTCCTACCCCCACAACACACACAGCTGTATTTCCTTCAACCCTTGACTTATTCCCTCTTCTGGATCTAGCTACTTCATTCTGGACTCATGACTCAGAAGGGACATGGAATAGAAAACAGAGGAAATAACTTTCCAAGTCTACAGCAATGGAACAAAGGAGTAAGGGCTCAGCTCATAGGTGATAGTCTTGGAAGCTAGTATGGTGGCTGCTGGCCAGGGAGACTGGATACAGCAGAGAGAGTTAGAAGGGAAATAATGAGAACTTAGAGGCTCTATGTTCTATCTCCTTTCTTGAGTCAAGCTCTGGGGCAGGCGTTGAGGTGGATAGGACCAAATCCCAATTTGGTTTGTTGTGGAATCGGAGGGCTGAGGGGCCCTGGAGGAAAGGTAATGAGACCCCAGAGAAACCATCTGTCTTGGGAGTTATAGAATGGTTCCCTTGAGTGACAGATAGGGACTCAGGAGCTGAGGGGAGCTGGGAGAGAACACAGAAGCTTAATTAGTGGCCTGTTGGTGAGGACTGGAGGGGAGGACACCAGGGAAAAGTGGCAATGAAAGAGCCCCTTCTCTTTGTCACATAAATTCCTCCTAGAATGTAGCTGTAACCCAGGGAAAGAAGGGACTCAAAACTGACTGCAATTATATTTCAACCAATTCTGTGTAATGGAGACTCAACAGAAAAATTAAGTTGATAAATAGAAAAATAAAGAAAGCTCTGTTTCTTGTCCTCCTGAGTTTAAGGATCAAAATATGTTACCAGGTAAAGTGCTCCTGATATATCAGCCTCAGTGCTAGTCAGTGATTTATAAACATTTAGGGGCTTTCTAATCTGAGAGGTCTCTCCCTTTTAATCTTGGCAATCACTTTAGGAAGTGGATTTTAAGATGGGTACTCTGAGGCTCAGGGAGAAGTAACTTGTGTAAGTTTATACAGTAAATACCAGAACTGTATTGGAACAAAGACTGACACCAAGGCACATGCCATTAACCTCAATGCTTTACCACGTCCCCATATTCCCAGAGGGTGTGCCCTGGCTGAGTGGGCAACAATTAGTATGGGTTCCCAATCCTTGGCTTCTTGTCCCTGGCTGCAGGGGTTTTAACCCAAATGGGCCACAAGCACTCCTCTCAAGCTAGTAGTTTCCTGCTGTCTCTGCAAACCATCGTAGCAATACCCAACACTTACCTTCCTCCCGTTCACGAAGAAAATCAGCTCATCTGATCTTGATGGGTAAGGCATTGCACTTGTAAATAGGTTTTGCCTTACAACTTTAGGTGGGAATGTACTTTGGCACCAGCCACGGAATTGAGCTCAAAGCATTTAGGTCCAAGCACTGAAATCCTTCCTTGTGTGGAAGCTGGCAGCTGAGAGTCCCAGAGAGCAGGGCAGGAGGTGGAGTCTCTGGTTTCCTGGCTTTTTAAGTCTAGGGCACCTGTGTGGCCCAGCCTCTTACCCGATACCTCACTCTGCCTCCCACCAATCCTGGCTTCGAAGCCTGCTCCATGCATGGTCCACCCCTCTTCTTGCTCTCTCTGAAGTTGGAGGATCTCAGTGTGAAAACCATAAACAACCATCTACGCTTAAACCCACTCTGCACACTGCCTCAGCCCCAGGAATATATCGTGGATGGGTTTCCTTCTTCTCAAGGAGAGATAGAAGTGTGCTTTCTGACACATCCCACTTTTCCCAACTTTTATTTTATTTGAAGAAATGTCTCCTCATAGGAAATCATTTGAACAAGTTCATTCTGTGCCCTAAATTGGAGGTGTGAGGTGTTGTATTCACTCAGTGCTTCTCTACCCTTCCTACATTCTCCCCAACTACACGTTGGAAAATAGTGATCTAGTCAAGGCAACCACTTTACAGATAAATAGAGGCCTAGAGAGGTAAGATAAGTAGCTCAGGGCCATGCAGAAAGTAAGTGGCAAAGCATAAATTAAAACCAAGAGCTCTTGGATTAAAGCACTTGCAAGCGTATAGACAGATTCCTTGATAAAAAGGAAAATATCATTTGATCTTTCTGAATATCTCTAGGTAGCTATCTGTAGATAAAATTAAACAGTTCTTATTCTTTCAACTAAAGTAATGCGCAGGACTTAGCCTCACATAGGGGTGAAACAGGTAGCTGCTCAAGTGGTCTGATTTCAGGAGAGGAGGCAAGAACCCTCTGTTACCCAACACTTTCTTCATGAGTGTGTGGAGTCCTGTCATGCTATCGTTGGAGTCAACCCATTACCTTAAGGCAAGCTCACTGTGTGACAGTGCCTCTGTCCAGAGACAGCAGGTACCTGACATCACCCAGACCTGGTTAACTGAGGAAGATCCTCTTCCCCACTTCATCTAGATGTGCTTTCAGAACCCTTCCCGCCATAGCTAGTCCAGAAACATTTCTAATTAAATGCAGCTGGCAGCTTTCAACTTTCATTTTCTTTTTCTGATGGGGTTATTTATTTATTTATTTATTTATTTATTTCAGTTACAGTTGACGTTCAATATTATTTTACATTTATTTCAGGTGTACAGCATAGTGGTTAGACACTTATATAATTTATGCAGTGATGTCCTCATTAATCTAGTACCCAGCTGGCACTACACATACTTGTGGCAACATTTCTGACTATATTCCCTATGCTGTACTTTGCATGACTAATCTGTAACTACCAATTTGTATTTTTTAATCCCTTCGCTTCTTTTACTCAGCCCTCCAACCCCTTTCATATCTGGCAATGATCGGTTCTTTGTATGAGTCTGTTTCTGTTTTATTTTTTAATTCTGTTCTTTAGATTTCACATGTAAGTGAGATCATACGGTATTTGTCTTTCTCAGCCTGACTTATTTCACTCAGCATAATATCTTCTGGGTCTATCTAAGTTGTTGCAAATGGTAAGATTTCATTCTTTTTTTTATAGCAGAGTAAAATTACATTGTACATATGTACCACATCTTCTTTATCCAGTCATCTACTGATGGACACAGGTTGGTTTCATATCTTGGCTATCATAAATAATGCTGCAGTGAACCCAGGGGTGCATATATCTTTTCAAATTAGCGTTTTGGATTTCTTTGGATAAATACCCAGAAGTGGAATTGCTGGGTCATAAGGTAGTTCTATTTTCAAATTTTTAAGGAAACTCCAAAATATTTTCCATGGTGGCTGAATCAATTTGCAATCCCACCAACACTCCACAAGGGTTGCCTTTTCTCCACATCCTCACCAATACTTGTTGTTTGTTGATTTATTGATGATAGCCATTCTGACAGGTGTGAGGTGGTATCTCATTGTGGTTTTATTGTGCCTTCCTCTGATGATTGGTGCCATTGAACATCTTTTCATATGTCTATCGGCCATCTGTATGTCCTCTTTGGAAATGTCTATACAGGTCCTCTGCCCATTTTTAAATTGAATAGTTTGTTTTTTTTTGGTGTTGAGTTGTATGAGTTCTTTATAAAGTTTGGATATTAGCCCCTTATCAGATGTATCATTGGCAATTATCTCTCCCATCTTTTCATTTTGTTTACGGTTTCCTTTGCAGTGCAAAAAACTTTTTAATTCATTGTAGTCCCAGTTGTTCATATTTTCTTTTGTTTTCCTTGCCTGAGGAGATTAGAAAAAAATACCACCAAGAGCAATATCAGAGAGTTTACTGCCTGTGTTTTCTTTTAGAGTTTTATGGTTTTAGGTCTTACATTTAAATCTTTAATCCATCTTGAGTTTATTCTTGTATATGTTGTAAGAAGGTGGTCCAGTTTCATTTTTTTTGCATGTATCTATAATTTTTCCTACACCATTTATTAAATGGACTATCATTGTCCCACTCTATGTTATTGCCTCTTTTGTTATAGATTAAATGACCGTATTGGAGTGGGTTCATTTCTGGGCTCTCTCTTCTGTTCCACTGATCTATGTGTCTGTTTTTATGCCAGTACCATGCTGTTTTGATTACTATAGCCCTTAGTATAGTTTGATATCAGGTAGCATGATACCTCCAATTTTGTTCTTCTTTCTCCAGACTGCTGTGGCTATTCAGGGTGTTTTGTGGTTTCATATAACTTTTAAGATTCTTCGTTCTAGTTCTGTGAAAAATGCCATTGGTATTTTGATATGGATTGCGTTGACTCTACAGACAGACACATAGATTCCTTCGGGTAGTAGGGACATTTTAACGATGTTAATTCTTCCTATTGACAAGCATGGGGTATGTTTCCATTTATTTGTTTCTTCTTCAGTTTCTTTTTTCAGTGTCTTATAGTTTTCTGAGTATAGGTCTTTTACCTCCTTTGCTAAATTTATGCTGTAGTATTTTATTTATTTTTAAATGTATTTATAAATGGGATTGTTTTTGTAATTTCTCTTTCTGAAGTTCATCATTGATGTATAAAAATGCAACTGATTTCTGAATATTAATTTTGTATCCTGCTGCTTTGTTAAATTCATTTATCAGTTCAATAGTTGTTTGGTGGAATCTTTGGGATTTCCTATATAGTATTATGCCATCTGCAAATAATCACTGTTTTACTTCTTTCTTTTTAATTTGAATGCCTCTTATTTCTTTTTCTTATCTGGTTGCTATGGCTAGCACTTCCAACACTATGTTGAATAATGGTGGTGAAAGTGAACATCTTTGTCATGTTTCAGATCTTAAATAAAACACTTTTAGCTTTTCTGCATTGAGTATGATGTTAGCTGTGGGTTTGGCATATATGGCCTTATTATATTGAGGTATTTTCCCTTTATTTCCACTTTGATGAGAGTTTTTATCATAAATGCATGCTAGATTTTGTCAAATGCTTTTTCTGCATCTATTGATATGATCATATGATTTTTACCTTTCATTTTGTTTATGTGGTGTATCACATTACTTTATTTGCAAATATTGAAACAAATTTGCATCCCAGGAATAAGTCCCACTTAATCATGTTGTATGATCTTTTTAATGTATTGCTGGATTCGATTTGCTAATTTTTTGTTGAGGATTTTTACATCTATGTTCATCAGAGATATTGGCCTATAATATTCTTTTTTTGTAATGTCTTTGTTTGGTTTTGGAGTGAGGGTAATGGTGGGCTCATCAAATGAGCTCGGGAGCTTTCCCTTCTCTGTAATTTTTTGTTATAGTTTGAGAAGGATAGGTGTTAATTCTTCTTTGAATGTTTGGTAAAATTCACCTGTGAAGCAATATAGTCCAGCACTTTTGTTTGTTGGGAGTTTTTTGATTACTGCTTCAATTCTGTTAGTAGTAATGCATTGATTCAGATTTTCTGTTTCTTCTTGATTCAGTCTTGGAAGCTTGTATGTTTTTAAAAATTTATCCATTTCTTCCAGATTGTCCAATTTGTTGGCTTATAATTGCTCATAATATTTTCTCATAATCCTTTGTATTTCTCTGTTGTCAGTTGTCACTACTTTTCTTTCTCTTCTGATTTTATTTATTTGAGTCCTCTCTTTTTTTTCTTGATGAGTCTGGTTAAAGGTTTAGCAATTTTGTTCGTCTTTTTCAAAAAACTAGCTTTTGGTTTCATTAATATTTTGGATTGTTTTTTTAAGACTCATTTATTTCTGCTCTGATCTTTATTATTTCCTTCCTTTTATTGACTTTAGCCTTTGCTTCCTGTTCCTTTTCTAGATCTTTTAAGTGTAAGGTTAGATTGTTTATTTGAGATTTTTATTGGTTCTTGAGGTAGACCTATATTGCTATGCCTTTCCCTCTTAGGACTGTTTTTGCTGTGTCCTTTAGATTCTGGGTCATTGTGTTTTCATTTTCATTTGTCTCAAGGTATCTTTTAATTTCTTCCTTGATCTTGTTGTTGACCCATTCATTATTTAGTAGCATGTTTTTTAGCCTCCAATGTTTGTGTGTTTTCAGTTCTTTTCTTGTAATTGATTTCTAGTTTCATAATATTGCAGTCAGAAAAGATGCTTGATACTCCTCTAATCTTAAATTTTTTGAGACTTGTTTTGTGGCCTAACGTGGTCTATTCTGGAAAACATTTCATAGGCACTTGAAAAGAATGTATATTCTGCTGCTTTGGGGTGAAATGCTCTAAAAACATCAATTAAATCCATCTGGTCTAGTGTGTTATTCAAGGCTACTGTTTCCTTGTTGACTTTCTGTCTGGTAGATTTGTCCATTGGTGTCAATTGGATGTTCAAGTCCCTACTATGATTGAATTATTGTTGAGCTCTCCCTTTGTGGTTGGTCGATATTTACATTATATATTTAGGTGCTCCTATGTTGGGTGCATAAATGTTTACAAGGGGTATATCCTCTTTTTGGATTGATCCCTTTATCATTATGTAATGTTCCTCTTTTTCTCTTGTTATAGCCTTTGTTTCAAAGTCTATTTTGTCAATATAAGTATTGCTGCCCCAGATTTTTTTTCGTTTCCATTCATATGAAGTACTTTTTTCCATCCCTTTACTTTCAGTCTGTGTGTCTTTCAATCTGAAGTTTGTCTCTTGTAGACAGCATATGTATGGGTGTTTTCTTCATATCCATTCAGCTACCCTATGTCTTTAGATTGGAGCATTTAATTCATTTACATTTAAAGTGATTATTGATAGATACACAGTTATTGTCATTTTATTATTCATTTTTATGTTCTTTCTCCCCTCCACCCCTCTCACCCCCGCCACCTCCCACACACTTCTTCTTAAAGAAGCCCATTTAACATTTCTTGTAATACTGATTTGGTGGTGATGAACTCCTTTAGTGTTTTCTTGTCTGGGAAGCTGTATATCTCTCCTTCAATTTTAAATGGTAGCCTTGCTGGGTAGAGTAGTCTTGGTTGTAGGTCCTTATTTTTCATCATTTTGAATATTTTATGCCAATCCCTTCTTGCCTGCAAAATTTCTGTTGAGAAATCAGTTGGCAGTCTCATGGGAACTGTTTTGTATATAACTAACTGCTTGTCTCTTGCTTCTGTTAAGATTGTCTTTTTGTCTTTAAAATTGGCCATTTTAATTATAATGTGTCTTGACGTGGGCCTGTTTGGGTTTATCTTGTTTGGGACTGGCTGCACTTCCTGGACTTCCTTCATCAGGTGAAGAAAGTTTTCAGTCATTATTTCTTCAAATAGGTTCTCAATTTCTTGCTTTCTCTCTTCTCCTTCTAGTACTTCTATGATGCAATGTTGTTATGCTTGATTTTGTCCAGAGGCCTCTTAAACTTTCCTTATTTTTTTTGGATTCTTTTTCTTTTGCTGTTCTGATTGGGTGTATTCTGTTACCTTATTTTCCAAGTTGCTGATTAAATCCTCTGCTTTATCTAGTCTGCTGGTGATTCCTTCTGGTGCATTCTTCATTTCAATTATTTTATTCTTCACTTGTGACTGGGTCTTATTTATTTATTTATTTATTTATTTATTTATTTATTTATTTATTATTGTTGTTGTTGTTATTATAACTTGCTTGATATCTCTTTGTTGAAGTTCTCACTGAGTTCCTTGAGCATCCTTATAACAATTATTTTGAACTCTGTCTCGGTGGGTTGCTTGCCTCCATTTTGTTTAATTCTTTTTCTGGAGTTTTCTCCTGTTTTTTTTTCTTTAGGATGTATTTCTTTGTTTCCTCATTTTAGCTGCTTCTCTATGTTTATTCCTTTGTATTAGGTAGATCTGCTATATCTCCAAGTCTTGGCTGGGTGACTTTATGTAGTACGTGCCCTTGTGCGACCCAGTGGCACAGACTCCCTGGGCATCTGCTCCGGGTGCTCCAGGAATGTCCCTTGTGTGGGTTGTATGTGCCCTACTATTATATTTGAACCTTGATTTCTATTAGCACATTAGTGGGTGGAATTGACCCTCAGACTGACTGGCTGTGGGCTTTGGCCACATCCATAGCTTATGGGCTGCTGTGAGGTGTGCTTACCCTGTGGAATGGGATTTGCCTCAGTGGGATTTGCCTGTTGAGACTGCTCTTTATGTGTGTCACTTGTGGGGCTAATTGGATGGTGCTCTGCTGTGGTCTGTTGAGCCTGGAGTTACTCAGCAAAAATCTCAGAGCACACTGAGGCCAGCTGCCGCCCACCTGGTGACCATGGATCCCTGAGCATTGTCCAAAAAAGAGTGCAATGTGGGCAGGGCTGGCTGCTACCCTCGTTCCCTGAAAATAACACTTAGCCAGACAATCAGCTCTAATGCTTCTTTTGGAGCAAAAATTAATATAGGACCCAGTATTATTATATTATGTTATGTTATATTATATTATATGAAAGAGTGGGTCTTGTATTACAGTAAAATAAGACAGGGTCTTATATTAATTTTTGCTCCAAAAGACACATTAGAACTGATTGCCCAACTATGTCTTATTTTGGGGGAAACACAGTAGCTGAGAAAATGCCTTTGGCATTGCTCGAGTTTGGTGGGGTCTCAGGAAGTGACCAGAGTGGAGTGAGCAGAACTTACCAGGCCAATATACATTCAGATTTGGTTGTGTGGGGGAGGGCTCAACACAGGAAAGATGGTGTCCACCTGCTAGCTACACAGGAGAAGGACTCCACACAGGGAAAATGGTGACTCATTCTGTCTTCATCTTGAGGTCACACAACTCAGTCTCTCCCTGTATGTCTCTGACCCCTTCCAAATCATTATCCCTCCACCAGAGCCTGGGGTGAGTTCCCCTGAGTGAGTCTGTGAGTGGGACCTTTAAGGGTACCTGAGTTTCCTGGAGTCTTCTGTCTAATCCGGTCAGTTGGAATCCTCACTCTTTTTTACAGCCAAATGCCATGGGGCCTCTTCCCAGCATAAATACTCCAGGCTGGGGAACCTGGTGTGGGGCTGGGGTCCCTTGCTCCTCTGTGGGGAATCTCCATGGCTGAGATGTCCCTCCGAATTCTCAACTGCCACGTGGAGGTGTGGGGCTGACCTGTTCCGCATCTCTGTCTGTCCTACCAGTCTCAACATGGCTTCTTCTTTATATCCTTTGTTATAAAACTTCTGTTCATGTAGACTTCAGATGGTTCTCCAGGTTGATTATTCTTTAATTTAGCTGTAATTTTAATGTGGTCATTGGAGAAGGCAACCACAGTGTTTATCTATTCCTCCATCGTGGATTCTTCCTTGATCAGCTTCCAACTTTCTTTACAATTGTAATACCTAGGTCCCATCTTCATGCACCTATGGAGATGAGTGTTTACGAACATGTGCATGTAATTGGGTGTGTATGTGGTAGTTTCACATGTGTTAAATAGTTGCTGAATAAATACATAACAGGGTCATGAGAGGAGAAGTTGGAGATGATGCTGTGAATTAGGGCCTTCAAGTCAGATTTTTGATTATGCCACCTTTGCTAAAAATACCCCCAACAGCTCTCTGAGGTCTAGAACATAACGACCAAACTCCGGGCCCAGTGTGCAAAGCCCTCCACAATCTGTCCCTGCTTCTGGCCTCAGACTCTCTTGTTCTTCAAAAACAATCTTCTGATCCAATCAAACTACTCTCCTCATCATAATTCTTCTGCTTAAACCTTCCAATGGCTACCTTCACAGTTAGCAAAACCTGATATGCTTTCCATAGAGGCCTTACGGGATTGGCCCCACCCATCTCTCTGAGCACATCTTCAACCACTTTCTCCCTTGTTTGTAATCTCTGCCACATTGGCCCTTTCCCCGCTTGTTGAAAGTGCTGAATTCTTTTCTGTCCCAAGGCATTGGTGTATGTTATGCAGTCTGCCTCAACTTCTCTTTTCTCAGACATTGGCATGGCTGATGCCTTCTTCTTATTTGAGTCTGAGTTCTTTTCTGAACACCCAGTCTGAAGCAGCACCTTCTTCATGCTCTCTGTACCACCCCATTTCATTCCATCTATAGCACTCATGTTTACCTGACATGGATTCTTGTTCACCTTTTTAGTTGCTTTGTACATTGGAATGTAAGTTCCATGATGTCAGGGGCATTACTTTCAACTCACCACTATTTCCCTGGGACTAGAAAGGTGCCTAGCCTAGAGTAAATGCCCCATAAGTACTTGATAAATGACTGAAGAAGGTTCTTCTATGTCTGCAATGTTAACAACCCTGTTCCTGTCCCACTGTGATTGCCCTCCCTCCCTCTTTATCTAACACCAAAAAGCAGCATCGAACCTCCCTTCTCTCCTTTCTCTTAATTCCAAAAGCACCAGTAGAGCCAACCAATTGCTTCTTTACTTTTCATTTAACAAACCAGGAACCAGGAAACTAGACTCTTACCTGCCACTAATGGTTGGCTGTACTTTCAGTGTTTGTGTCTAATTTTCTAATTAGGTAATAAGCTCCTGGAGGTTAGAATAGCTAGTTGTATCCCTCTCAATGCTCAGCATAAATAACAACTTGTTCTTTGCAGGGGTTAATAAATGCTTGACTGATTACCTAAAATACTTTAAATGAACATTAGTGATTCATTCACCCAGTAGATATCGAACATCTATCTGCACCAGGCATTATGCAAAGTGGTAGAGGCACAGTGAAAAACAAGATCTACAACTTTCTTACTCCAAGGAGTTTATGGTTAATAAGAGAGACAATTAACATGTGATTAAATATTTACCATTGTGAGAAGCATAGAACAGGGGGATTAGCTTTATTTTGTGGAGAGGGATCAGGGAAGGCCCTGAGGGACATCTAGGACTGAAAGATAAGTAGGAGTTAATTCAATGAGGATTGGTAATAGAGGGGGGCCAGCTGGGGAAGGAGAGACAGGACAGAGGCTGTTCTTATGGATGCTTCCACGTAGGGAAAAACTGACACAGGGATTGCTTTTAGGGGTCCACAGTTGGTTCACCACTTTACTTTGTCCCTTGAAAAAGGGAAACCAGTGAACACAAAGAGCACAAGATTCCCATTTATAGGAGCAGGAACACTGCCAATGAAAAATATGGATCATTGTGTTTTAAAATGCTTGGGATAAATCCTTCAGCGTTGATATAAAATACAAGCATTTAATGTATAAGAACAGCTTTAGAATACTATAATCAGATTATGGTATTAAGGTTGGAAGATATAAAAGGACTTCGGATTAAGGGAACAAAATATGTTAATTGCTGAGAAACTGAAAACTGACCTTGAATATTTTCAAACTTGTTTCAGCCAGAGAACCTTTTGTTTGAATGAAATCTTATGAAGTGTGAACAAATTAAACACAAAGGTTACTGCTTGGCTGAGTGGGCTGGGGGTGAGGCCTGCAGTTCTTTGGTTTTTTTCTTCCTTCAGAAACCCCCAGGTTCTGGGAGCTCAGTCTAAAAATCGTTCACTGCAGAGTGAACACGGGCTTGACCAAGGTAGGATGCTTTCTCTGCCAAGAGTTTCTCTCAGATCTCATCCAAGACAATGGGAAAAACAGCCACTGCTTCTTTCCTCTCCTCTCCTCTCCTCTCCTCTCCTCTCCTCTCCTCTCCTCTCCTCTCCTCTCCTCTCCTCTCCTCTCCTCTCCTCTCCTCTCCTCTCCCCTCCCCTCCCCTCCCCTCCCCTCCCCTCCCCTCCCCTCCCCTCTCCTCTCCTCTCCTCTCCTCTCCTCTCCTCTCCTCTCCTCCTTTCTTTTCCTTTCTTTTCTTTTCAAGGAAAAAGGAAGACTAAATTTCTTCACTTGTAAATGGATTGTTCTGGTGGGTGAGAGAAACTCAAATCTATTGACTCAGGTGCTTGTATGTTTGTTATGAAAAGGTATTATGAGTTACATCAAAGAATCATGTTACTCAATTGCAGAATTAACATTGGAAATGACTCTGCCCTTCCCCATAACTTAAACAAATCTATTTCTGGGAAAAAAATGTAATGAATCCTGTTCGCTGACGTAAATGGAAAAGTACTGGCCACTACTTCTGTGTCCCTGGTGTGCTGCCATGTGTTGTGAGCTCTTCAAAAGCCAAAGATGGAATAAATGTGGGCAAATCAACAGTGGGACACTTTTTAGGACCCTTGGGTTGGTCATTAAATGCTCATGTTGCAGACTGTACATTCTCAACCTTTTTGCCTATGAGGCCTCTTCCCTTTCCCTCCCAGCTCCAATTGTTCAGTATTGGCTGAACCAGGTGGCTGCTGGGCCTATGGGAAGCTGGGTACCAGTGAGGCCTCGGGCTGTGTGGGAGAGGGGTTCTCTCCACCACGGGCTGGGGGAGTGCCTGAAAATCCGTACCTTGAGAACTGTGAATCTGGAGGAGAGTTTTCTCCTTTGGAGTATGAATGGGGCATAGAGAAAGTTTGACATTGGTGTGACTAGGAGGTCACCTGCCAAATGAGTCGCATGTACCTTTCCTACCCTAGGTCTAGATGAGTATGAGGAGTGGGCCTGGAGGGTAGAACATCTGGCCAAAGAGGAGTATTCTGAAGCCTTAAGAATTTCAACTTGCTTGGGACCTGCCATCCCTTTCTTCTTTCCTATTTCTCTCTTTGGAATACTAATGTCTGTTCTATGCCTACCCACCATGTATTTTGGAAGCACGTAACATGTTTGGTTTCCTAGGTTCACAGCTAGAGAGCAATTTGTCTATGTATGAGAAGGACATGAATTTTGGGGGCTTAGGTGTAGAATAATATGGTCTGAATGTATGTGTCCCTCCAAATTCATATGTTGAATCCTAACCCCCAAGATGATGTTAGTAGGAGGTGTAGCCTTTGGGAGGCAAAGAAGTCATGAGGTAGAGCCTTCCTATTTGGAACTAGTGCCCTTATAGAAGAGACCCCAGAGAACGCTATTTCCTCTTCCACAGTAGGAAGATAGCAGTCTGCTCTCCAGACACCAAATCTGTTGGTACCTAGATCTTGGACTTCCTGGCCTCCAGAATTGTGAGAAATAAATGTTTGTTTTTTATAAGCCACCCAGTCTATGGTATTATGTTAAGTCCCAAATGGACTGAGACAAACCCCATGATGTTGTAGATCTTCAGGATAAGGCAAGCAAAAATAATTTTGACCCTTTATTATACATTTTGGTGAAACTTTGCATCCTAAAACATAATCATGCAGTGACCTAAACTCCAGAGAATAATTGAAACATGCAAAAATTACCCTTGACAATTGGGACCAACTTGTATTTTGTTCTGGTTTGAAAATGTTAAGGTCAATCATGAACTCTTTCATTTTCTAAAAAAAATATAGGATTAAGACACACGGATGGACCAAGGTGTAAATGTTGAAGGATCATCTCTGGGTATCTGAAAAAGATCAAGAGAAGGAAGATAGTTACTAATGACACAGTGTTATGGTGAACAAACAAAACAGAAACAGACTCACAGATACAGAGAACCAACTGATGGTTGCCAGATGGGAGGGGTGTTGGGAGGATGGATGAAAAAGGGGAAGGGATTATGAAGTACAACATAGTCATGGGGTGTA
Source organism: Rhinolophus hipposideros (assembly GCF_964194185.1). Lineage (NCBI taxonomy): Eukaryota > Metazoa > Chordata > Mammalia > Chiroptera > Rhinolophidae > Rhinolophus > Rhinolophus hipposideros. The sequence goes on along the minus strand of NC_138052.1, from coordinate 70,890,547 downwards.
AAGTACAGTATAGGGGATATGGTGAATAATATTGTAATAACTATGTATGGTATCAGGGGGGTACTAGACTTATTGGGGAGAACACTTCGTAATTTATATAAATGTCTAACCACTATGCTATACACCTAAAACCAATATAATATTGAATGTCAGCTATAATTGAAAAAAAACAAACCCAAAAAACTTAATAAACAGGTCAAGGAAGAAAATCTGTTTAATCATCGCAATAAAATAAAGCTTCTGAAATTCACAGCTGTTAAAAAACAAAAGGGGTCTGAATTCTGCTGGTGTGCCCATGTAGCCTTTGGCCTCTATCCCTTTCTCCTGCCTGGAGCACAGTCGTGACATCAGTGGTGCAGCCAGCATCTTGTAAGCCTGAAATTGAAAGCCACACTCTGAGGAGAGTGGAAGAGGAACAGGGAAGCCACCTACATTCCAGATGGCATTATTGGACTGCCCTGGGCTCCAGAACTTTTTGTTTCTGAAAAATAATCTTTTTTCTTGTTTTTCAAAAAATTGCTGTGATGTGAAAAAAATTATACTTAAGAAAAATTGTATTTTTAAAAAAGAACAAATCAATGTCCACTTTATCCTTATCAAAATCATAATTTTCATGTTTCTTTCAGGCCTTGAGTCATAAATATCCTTAGTCTTATAAACATCTTTTTTTTGAATGCATTTATTGCCCCTATTATAATTATTATTACTATCATTTTATTAGTTTCAGGTGTACAAAGCAATGTAATAGTTAGACATTTAAACCCCTCATAAAGTGATAACCCACCCGCAAGCTACTACTCGTCTGACAGCGTATATAACTGTTCCAATGCCATTGACTATCTTCCCTATGCTCTACTCCACATCCTGTGACTATATATACCTGTGTATTTATAGTCGACGTTCAATGTTATTCTACTTCAGCGTCAGGTGTACAGCACAGTGGTCAGGCATCTACACAGTCTATGACGTGATCCCCCTGGTAAGTCCAGTGCCCATCTGGCACCTTTCCTGATCTTTACAACAGTGTTGATTATATTCCCCCTACTGTGTTAACTATCAATTTGTATTTCTTAATATGTTCATCTTTTTCACCCTGATCCCAACCCCATTCTAAACTATCACCCTGATAGATCTAGTACCTATCTGGCACCATACCTAGTTATTACAATATTGTTGACTATATTCCTTATGCTCTACCCTACATCCCCATGACTACTGTGTAACACCCAATTTGTTCTTCTTAGTCTCTTCCCTTTTACCATCCTCAATTCCCCTCCCGTCTTAAAGAAGTCCCTCTAAGAGTCCTTGTAATACTGGTTTGGTGGTGATGAACTTCTCATGAACTTCTTATGTTTGGAATAAGATGCATCTTATTAGGAGGCCCTGTAATTTCAAAGGCATAAAGTACAATCTAATTTTATGCCAGAAACTCATTTAGGGCTGCAGTAAGCAGCGGAATACAGGAATAGTCTCTGATGATAGTTCCAGATATATTTTTAGCAGCTGGAAAATGGAACTATATTCTATTAATGAGACTTGATAGTTTCATTTAAGTTATTTTTATTAATTTGCTTAACAGATACTTTCCAAATAATTGACAGGATCAGATATCTATTTAATATAATTTGGCTATTGGGGTAATTAAAATATCACATCAACTGCATTTCAACCAAATGTTTAAAGAAATAACCTACCACTTCCATTTGCTATTAACACTGACTGAATTGGGTGTGTTTTTCTTTGGGGTCAGAAACAATTAAACCATCATTTAGAGAGGTTCGCTCACTTTGCGGTTGCTTTGAAGCATATAGGTAGAAGCAAGTGGTGGGAAAATGAGAATTTTCATTGGAAGAGATGAACCTGCCCTGTAAAGTTTGTCATGGTTACCAAATTTATGCCAAGAACCTGAAAGTTCATGTAAAGGAGATTACAACAGGAGCCTCTCCTCACGACCCTTACCATCTCCGTAAACTGATCCATACAATTCATTCTAATCAACTCAGGAGTTGCTGGGCTATTCAGGGTGAAGGTCGTGGTCAATCCTCTTTCTCTTCGGGCAGCAGTCACTGCATCTTTTATGGCAAAAAATACGGAGGATCCCAAGAACACTCCAGACTCACCCAGTCCCTGAGAAGGAGTGCAAAAGGCCATCAGAAATGCATGGGTCTTTTAGGACTAATTTGTGTTCACACACACATGCACACACACACCCACTCACCTCTTCTGGCTTTATTACCTTCAGAGTGGAGTGTGTCTGACTTGCCAGAATTGATTCCCCTCATGCTGATTTGTGTGTGGGGTCCTCCTCAGAGTAGCTCGTGAAAATGCCCCAGGGCATCAGGATAGCAGGGCAACTATAAACTCCTGTTCCTCCACCCAGGTCAAGAAGACCAAAGCCCTTGGTGCCCTGTAGGGTACTCCAACTTTGGTTTCAGACCATTTGTGTTTAATGCAAGACCACAACAAAACCACAATCTTTGTAGCTGAGCTTGAAAGACAGTGAGATGGTTGCCTTTGGACTGCTGAGATTTCATATGTGCTCACTTCCCTGGTGTGGGTTGGATGCTTTTGAATTAACAGTGTTGTATTCTGAATAATTCTTGTACTAATTTTTCTTCTTTCTTCCTTCAAAGTCGTCTGGTCTCTGGTCTATGTCCAGGGCTTTAGAAGAGAGATAGGACAAAGTTCCCTAAGTAAATAAAGACTATCTCATGCTGTGGTTTTTACTCTGAAGCAGATGTGGAAGGACAGGGGGAGCTGGTGAAAGAAGTGGTTTCCTCTGAGGTGAGGAGAAAGGGAGGTCTTGTGCCCTATTTGGAGCAGAACCAGCATGGAGGTGGCTAGACCTCAAGAGGCAGGGTCTGTCAGGACAGTCGTTAGAGATGTCCCTGGACAAAGTGTGGTGCACAAGTGGAGATAGAGGCCTTTCATACAGGAAGTCTGACCTTCCTGCCAACTTGGACCTACTTCTGAGAAAGACGGAGAATTTCCTGAAAGCCTAAGGTTAAAGATGCCATCTGTACGGCCAGATATGGGCTCAGAATGGCACTTACTTGGGAGAAGTTGTGTTTTTGTATACTTGCATTAGAGAACCTTTCCCTTAAGTCTATATGGGCCGGTGATACGCCCCCTGGCTACAGGGAACATGAGCCAACACCTCTTGTATCAGTGTCTATTAAAACCTCAGAGAAAATCAATGGTCAGGGAGAAACTTGTTTGAAAACCCATGCTGACTTGGGAAGGGTGTGAGAAAGGAAGAATTGAATCTGGAGGACATGTGGAAAGGGTGCACAAAAGAAGACTCTGGGCTGGTGAAATTTGCCTAAAACTTCAGTTTTATCCCATGGTGGCACTTAGCCTAATGAATCAAGATGTTTGACTCTTCCTTTACCCATCTTATTTGATTTAAATTTGTTTCATGATCTCTCTCAAGAGTGAAGATTCTATTTGGGTTTCTGAAGGTCAGTGAGCACCACTTTGTCATGAGTTTGTTTTCCTTTTCCCATCTCCCTTTGGGATCTGCAATTCCAAGGAGGAAGCAAATTCCGGAGACTGTTTCATTACTTCTTGAAGGAGTATGGACTCAACTAAGCACCCCTCCAATTCATGTGCTGAAGTCCTAAACCCCAGTATACCAGTATAAGACCATATTTGGAGACAAGGTCTTTAGAGAGACAATGAAGTTAAAATAACGTATTTGGGGTTGCTTATAAAAAGGAAATTAGGACACAGAGAGAGTGACATCAGACATGTGCACACACAGAAAGATGCTTATGTGAGGACACAGTGGGAAGGTGGCTATCAGCAAGCTAAAGGGAGGCCTCAGAAGAAATCAAATCTTGATCTTGGACTTCCAGCCTCCAGAACTGTGAGAAAATATACCTCTGTTTTTCAATTCATCCAGTCAAATATTTTGTTATGGCAGCCCTAGCAAATGAATAGAGAGATCTCAAGTTCTTACCTTGGATGAGTAGATGGCTATGGGATTTTGGGAACGCACAAAAGTGATATAGAACTCTTCTGGTATTTCAGCAACAGCGGGGATTTTGTAGTCATTTGTACCCCGAGAATAAAGCACACCTTCTGGAGAATATTTCAGTTCTTCTGTGGTATATAATCCCATGCCTTGAATAAATCCTCCTTCAACCTACAGGCAAAATTTTCCCAGTTTATAAGCATATGATATTGATTGGATAAATACTCCCATGGGACTGCACATGGAGCTCTGAACCATAGTAAGCCATTTTTGAAAGCACTATGACAGACTTTACAAAAGATCCTTCAGGATCTGGTGCCTGCCATCCTGCTTAACCTCGTCTCTAGCTCTTCTTGCCCAGCCATCCTGCATTCCAGGGACCGGACACTTGTCAAATTCCAGGTAACCCTCCAAGCTCACCAGATTCCTTCAGACCTCCAAGTCTTTGTAAAGGCAGTTGCCCCTGACTCTCTTCACTGCTCCCCACCTCAGCTTGTCCACCTGGTAAACTCCTATTCATCCTCCAAGTTCCAGCTGAAGCAAAACTGCCTTTTTGGAGCCTTTGGAATCCTCCCACCATCTCCTGGGTGGATTTAGAAACTGCTTCTTCCAGGATCACTGCATTTGGACCCATTCCCCCATCAGGGTGGCTCTCAGAGGGAATTTTCCTTGTTCAAGTCTCTCACTTTTGCTCTTGCTTCACTCTCTTCTTGCTAACTTATAATTATACTGAGTCCTGTCCTTCTTGTATCGTGTACTTCGCATGGTGCCTGGTACATAAATTCTCAACAAACTTCTGTTGTATTAGATGAAAAAGAAGCTAACATTAAAGGAACAGGAACTAGAATAAATGGAATTAAGACACTATTCATTATAATATTTGGATTTTTAAACTTCCGTTTATAAATTACCATGAAGAGTAAGTAGATCAATGTTAAACAAAGTGGGTTAAAAGAAATATTTCTATTAAATTAAATATTTTTTTATTAAAAGCCATGTTGAGTTTTAATTGCAAACTATAATGATTAGGGAAAAAGGCTTAAGGTCCTATTTAAAGGCGGTGTCTTCCTTGAGGTTAAACAAATTGAAGGAAAGTTACAGTTTCCATTTTATTGATTTGTAAACAAATTTGGGTGCTGCATTTGGATCTTTCCAAATGCTTGCCCCTAAAGGAAAAGACTGAAGTCCAAGAGCTCCAGTCTAACACACTTCTGGTTTTCTTTCCTTTTCCAATGGGACCAATGTAGTGTTTCCCTATCATGACATCTATATTTTTGCCTTTGCTTAAGCAATAAAGAGATGGTAAGAAGCTGGGAGGAGGGGATAGAAAGGGGAAAGGGAGTTGGAGCCTGAGGCTAGCTTTGGTTCTCAAACTTTAGACTTAAAATGAGTTTCAGGTGCAGATTAAATGTGCAGATTACAAGTCCCAGTTTAGCAAAGTATGATGGAGAAGTCTGCACTTGGGCATAGGAATCCACATTTCTAATAAACACTATAGGTGCTTTTGTTGCAGAGTCTGAGGACCACATTTTAAGGAACACTAAGGGAACAGTTCAAGTTTTCCTCAGAAAGCCCAACGGCCAATCTAGGTAAACCAATCTCTTAGGATTTAGGAGGGCAGGGAGCTGTTGGTAGACGAAAGTACCACATGTCTGTCAGGTTTAATGCCAAGCTGCTCAACCTGTCCAGCTACTCAGGTCTAGACTGTTGACCAGCTGTCTCACTTCACCTGGGAGCTGGTGGGCAGGTCTGGGGTGAGGTGATGCAGCTGGTCCGTTGGCCCCACTTTGAGTAACAAAGCTAGGAAAAAAAAAAAAAGCAAAGCTACAAGCAAAGCTACACCAACAGCTGGAAAGATTGTAACTTAAAGTTTAAAGAGGCTGTGGGTGGGCGGTGGGTGGGTGGTGAGATGGCTCAGTTGGTTAGAGTCCGAGCTCTGAAAAACAGTGTTGCTGGTTCCATTCCCACATGGGCCAGTGAGATATGCCCTTCACAACTAGATTGAAGGACACGACTTGGAGCTGATGGGCCCTGGAGAAACACACTGTTCCCCAATATTCCCCAATTAAAAAAAACAAAATAAAACAAAAAAAAAGATTTCACTCTTAAAAAAAAAAAAGGCTTTGGATGCATTAATTTCATTTATCTGTGAGATAAAAAGTCAAAAATTCAGTAAAGGGGAAAAATTGTGTTTAAGTATTTCTTTTTCCCTTATATTTCTCTAAATTGTTCAGTCTATTTAAATTCAATATTAATTTGAATACTAATGTAATTTTATTACGTATTTATATAATATTACCTAATTATAAACGTTAATTAATTGTACATTAATTAAGTAGAAGGCATGGAGAATTATAAAGCAGGATCACTCACACATATACCTGCCACGCAAAGACAACCATTGTTTACTTTTTCTTGAATTTTCTTTCAATTTTTAACCAATTTTTTTGTGTGTAATATAACACACATTGCAGAATACTTGCAGCAGGTATAAATGCCATTTGGAAAACTCTGGGAAATAATATTCTCAATGGAATTGACCGAAAGTCCCTTTGGGGTGGTCGGGTATCACGCACCTGCCCAATGTCCACGGCTGGATTTATGCTGAAAGCAGCATCTATGAAGATGTCAGTCCTAAGGAGCTGTGCCAAGAGAAAATATAGCAGGGAAAATGTTAATATTATTGATTTAAAATAGATCTTTACTCCCTGTCCCTGGTTCTTCCACCAGCAGGATCAGGGCGGGTATTGTTTCCAGCATAGAAAACATGTCCATGCTCCTGTTCACACTATGAAGATGGTGAACACCAGTGTCGCTCTTTACCTTGTGAGCCCCAGTCAGACAGTCGACTTCAACCTCAGAACAGGAAACTCCGTAAATAAAATACGGAAAAGCATGACCTTCCTCCTTCTCCCAGTCCATATTTGTCTGGTAGCCTCTGAGAAGAGAAATCAGGAGGGAAAGTAAAGGCACTTCCCCACCAGTGGTCTGATCACCTGTGGTGCTCTGGGTCCTGGGGATGAACAGAGCTCCTACCCCTGGCTGAAGGCCTGTCTCCCCTTCTGTGAGGGGGACTGTGGTGATCAGAGAGGCAGACTGTGGACATGGGGAGAAGGTCCACTAGTGTCTGAGCCCTACTCTCCAGCATACAGTTACTGGGATGGGTCAGATGTGTGTCCCTCCTGGTTGGTAAACAGCTGTGGCCCCAAGGAGTCCCTGGCCCCCCCACTCCCGGATCTCCGTCCCCACCCCCAGGACCCATGACTGAAGGTATAACACAGGGCACAGCAGCGCTCCAGTGCGCTCCATGCATCCGTTCAGATTGATGAGCGCACACCATCTCTGCCCAAGTATAATTCTAAACCAAGGTGAAAACGTCCTTTACTTGAAATATCCAGTCGTCGACAGGCTGATGGATTCTTGGAAGGCTTTTGCAATCTGGAAGGCATGATTGTTACAAAGAAATATAAGTTTAGGAAAAGTAGTGAAAAATTTCACGCTGAGCTTGCCTCCTCTTGTTTGCTCACTGCAGCCACATTCATCTCGAGCACAATACACCTTGTAAAAGCCATAGGTCATGCTTTTCAAGGGAGGTGCTTAAAGGCAGCTGCTAGCTGTGCTCCGGGACCCTCTAGTTTTTGGAGTTGCACCGTGTAAATGTTATTATATTTTCATCCTTTTCGCTTTTTAAATTAGGGAGGGGGCTAGGCCATATTCATGTACTTATGTGCATAGGCACGTACACAGGAAGATGAATATACACATATACACACACATATGAATACATATGTATATGTGTGCATATATGTATGTGTGCATTTTTAACCTACTTTTTCCCAAAGAATTCGATTGGCTGTCTCAGTATATATAGTGTGTCAGCTTTCCAGCTGGAGCAAACTGGGTAGGGCTGGGAATAATAATACTAGTGATGATTGGAATAATTATTAAAAACAGAGTAATCTTTTCCTATTAGGACTGCTATTATCTCCATTGCTCTGGTGACCAAGGCTCTGACACACAGAGGAAGAACTCATCTCACAGGAACTTGTGACAGAGCTGGGGCAGCAACGCCAGTATGTTTTTACTTTCGAGCCAATGCTGTTACCAGGCTCTGTGAGAAATTGGGCTGTGAGATAAAGGCAAGTGTCAATGAACACCGACATCGCTTTCACTCTTCTGGAAAAGCAGAAGTACATGTTAATAAATACTTCGTTTCCTGAATGGACACCACCAGCCAGCCCATGCACTTTGGGCATGTACCCAACAGGATGTACTTGCCTTTTCCTGGTGGGGATGATAAGGGGAACACTCACCCAGTCCTCCCATCTTCCCTGAGGGTTTTTCCTGATGATTGGTTGAAGACGGGCCATGAGAATTTGGCAGGCATTCTAAAAATAAATATTTCAAATGGCATAGGATATAAAAGCCACGGGGAATGGCAAAATGTTAAATAGTCAAAAATCAATTCAAATGTCAAATGTCAATCAATTCGATGTTCCATTGAAGAACCTGCGTCCCAGTCTTCAAGGCAGAGTTTCTTAAACTTGAGTAATACATGGAACACCTTTGAAAGAAACAAGTATTCCTGTGGATCCTGCAGTGTTAAAATTATGTTTATTATAATGTGGTTTAAGTACCTGCTGACATAAATCTAGGTTGAGTCTTCTTAGAGTTATAGCTCTTTAACAGCGATAAAGCAAAAACAAAAATGACAAAGTGTGTAGACCAATCTATGTATCAATAAACACCAAAATAACAACATTAACCATCATTTATGTTTTCTGGAGCTAAACTGCTGCTTGGAATACGGACAATGTCTTGACCGCTGTGGCACACACACTTTGGAGTTCACTGTGCCTATTGCGTATAAGCTAATGGATCAATTTTCTCTGCACTCTTCTTATTTAAATTGCTATTAGAGTTTCATTTGCATTTATATCTTGCCATCATCTGCTCTTCAAGAAAACATCATTCACGTATAAAGTCTTGCCCTTGTTGCCTTGATACAAAATATACTTCTTGGTCCCAAATGTAGGCAAAGAGATTTCATGGCAGTACTCCACTTATAAAATGGTCATGCTGATGATGCAAAAAGTGCTTGTTTTAATTGAAATGAGAAATTCAATTAAATTTCCATTTCAATTATTGCTGTGAAATCTTGATCTCCTGAGATTATACCTGCCAACCCCTGGGTGTCTGTGGGCCCGAGCTTTCTTCCTCTCTGAATTCAAATACAAATCTGTTTGTATGTGTGCCCTGACTTATTTATCGCAGCCTTAGAATACTCCTCATGCCCTCTCTTCATATCTGTTCCTTCTGTTCTGTCATCCCCTTTTTGGGATATGGTCTCTGGCTTCTCATGCATTAGCGAGACCCCAGTGTTCATAAATCTATCTTTGCTGGTACAGTCAGTTTTCAATCACTGACCCCATTACAAACGGATGCCTTCCAAAAGAAGGCCACGTCCAAGGAAAACCCAAGTAGCACAGTTCCTGCCTGTCCAAATATCAGATTTTCTTCTCCTTATCGTGCCCTGACCACAATACTCCTGTGCGCAGCTTTACACACAACAGTCTGACACTCTCCTGAGGTAAGTTTTCCCTTTAAGAAAGCGAGGTATTGCAGAGAACATTTGTAATTCTTTTGTGACGTCCTGAACTGCTTTCTTTGTGTGGAGAATTCTCTCACCTTACATTCCTTGGTAGGGTCGCCTCCCCCATTGAAGCTCCAAATGCCAGATATTAATTTGTCCAGTTTCCTTTGCATTATAGAAAATTTCAAAATACACAAAGGTAGAGAGGATAGTACAATTCCCCCTTAAACCCTTTACCCAGCTTCAACAATGAGCATTTACACCCCAACCTCATCCCCAGCTATCTGTCTTACCTCTTCCCCCACCTCATTCTCCTTTGCTCTTTCTGCTCCAGCTACCTCAGTTCCCTGCAGCTCCTTAAGCACAGGAAGCGAGCTCCCTCTGCTCCCAAGTACCTACATGGCTTCTTTCCTTGCTGCATTCAGGACCAGGCTCATGGATGACCAGTCAGTGCCTTGCCTGGTTTCCCTGCTGCCTAAGAGGGCAGCTCCAATTCTTGCACTTTCTGTTTTCATAACTTCCTTTATTTTGATTCATAACACCTGTCACTATGTTTCGTTTTCTCTTCTCTTCTCTTCTCTTCTCTTCTCTTCTCTTCTCTTCTCTTCTCTTCTCTTCTCTTCTCTTCTCTTCTCTTCTCTTCTCTTCTCTTCCTCCTTCCTTCCTTCCTTCCTTCCTTCCTTCCTTCCTTCCTTCCTTCCTTCCTTCCTTCCTTCCTTCCTTCCTTCCTTCCCCTCTCTCTGTCTCTCTCTGTCTCTCTCTCTCTCTGTCTCTCTCTCTCTCATTATTTAATAATTATTTATTAATGAAATGTAGGCTAGGAAGCTGGGTGGGGAGAGGGGAGAAAGTACAGGGAGGGATGGAGAGAAGACACTCCACTTGCTTTCTACCTGCAGGTCCAAGCAGGAAAGTAGCAGAGACACTGTAATTTGAAGTGCATTTTGGAATTTTGAACTGGACATTTCAATAATTGAAATGGATTATTTTCTGCAAATAAAAGTGATCAAGGGATTTTTAGTCATCTTAGAGTGATTAGAAAAATTATAGGTAGATTTTTTGCAAGGGGAGAGCAGAAGAAGGCCACAGAGGGAGCTTCAAACATTTGGAGTCTCTGCTCTGCCAGTAATTAGCTCAGTGACCTAGAACTAGCCACTTGACCTCTCCTGGCCTCAGTTTCATCTTCCATAAAAGAAGGGACTGGACAAGGATCCTTCCAGCATTGTCCCTGGGTGACTGAGAAATGGAAGGAAAGTCACCTGCACGGCCTTTCCGTTGATGTCTGTTCCCATTGAAGCCGCTGTGAGGAGAGCATTGGGGACTGTGATTGTGCTTGTTTCATACAGGTGTATATACGATGAAGGGATGTTCAGCTCTCGACTAGCCACCTGCCAGAAGCAGAAGAAAACCATTATTTATTTCATTGATTCTAAGCCTCCCTTGCTCTCCAATTGAAAACTTTAAAATTCTTTTTGGAACTGAGTATCAAACTTGGCTACCTTATGGGAACAAACATTTAAGATAGCATCTTGTGTCTTATATTTAGATTATAAGTTTGGAGATTTTAAATGGCACCGTAAAAGATACACTGCTTTCCACAGCTATGTTGCCAACTAAAGCATCTTCTTGTGCTTTCATAGAAGAATCTTCTTGTACTTTCACCAGTTTCATAGAAGCCACGTGGCAGTATGGTCACTCTGAGACATCTAGTATAGTATGATATACATACAGGCAAGTTTGAAGTCCCTTCAAGCTAGAAGATACATACAGTCTTATTGTTTTGCCTTCATCTTCTTATGCGGTGTATAGACATTTAGCATATTGTGTTTCCTTCGTGCGATATTTTGCACGCATAAAGGTATTGTTGTAAAGAAGCAAGATCTGTTCAAAGAAGGCCCTGTGGATTTTTGTGATTTCCTAATTCCAAACACACTACTAAATAGTATTATTTCCTTAAAGAAAATGTCTTCTCTATATTTCTCATTGACAGAAAAGCTTTGCCCCCTCCTACCCACATTCTTAATTCAAATTTCATATTCAACAAATTCTTTTTTTAAGTATAACTAATACTTTTATTTTTTTAAAATTTATTGGGGTGACAATTGTTAGTGAAATTACATAGATTTCAGGTGTACAATTCTGTATTACATCCTCTATAAATCCCACTGTGTGTTCACCACCCAGAGTCAGTTCTCCTTCCATCACCATATATTTGATCCCCCTTACCCTCATCTCCCTCCCCCAACCCAACAAATTCTTATTTAATATTAGAAGAGATAATTTCCTATTGCAAACAATCTCTTGCTCTTTCAACGACTTCTGTGAATTAGCACACATAACAGCCAATCACGTGGAGTTCCTAAGGAGACTGAATTCTAAGAACATAATTTCTCATCCTATTCAATGCTTTCATTTCGAATGAAGATGTGAATTAATACCATAGTGCTTTGAGCAGTTGCCATAAAGCTGAAAAGTATTTTATCTTTGAAAATTTGAATCATGTTTCAGAGGACCTATGGACTTGGTTCTTTAGTATGCAGAAAGAATACTATAACATATTTCCTCAATTTGAACACCCCACTTCCATCAGCCCCCTGCAGTCTTGTGTGTCTGATATCTAAGTGAGTCTTGTAATTGACCTGTGCATTTAGTGTGACAGTATTTCTCCTGCTCAACAAGAAAAAAGCTGTTAAACTGACTGTACAGGGGTATAGTCTTCCACCGTAGAGAAAATGGGTACTTATCTCACCTGTATCATTTTGGTGTAGAGGCCTTGTCCAAATTCACAGCCACCATGAGTCACCAAGACAGAACCATCAAGATAGATGTGGACTAGAGCAGCAGCCTGGTGGGGAATAATTATATTACCAGTTTGGAAACTGATGTGGCCAAATGTTGCTGTGAGTTTAGCTGAGGCTGCCAAGTGAATGGTCTGCTTCATTGGGCCAATCTCTCATTGTTTATATTGGAGAAGAACACTATGGTTGGTGGCGATGGACAATCCCTTTCAAAATCCTCCAGACTTGAAAACCAGTACTGTAGGTAGGTGAATGGTGGCTCGTCTCTACTCCCACCATCTCCTGCCCACTTGGAGGACTTGTGTGGTTGCCTTGGAAGCTGCCTCTCCAAAGCACCAAGCTGTACAATACTTTATTATTCTTTCCTCCCTTCATGTAAAGATTAATTTTAAAGTAAATGGAACCTGTATGAGTAAATTTCCAGGCAAAACTTTCACTAGAGGAGCTGGGAGAACGTTCGGCTGTTTTAATAGTTTCCAAATACTTCTGACCTTTAGAATTATGGTGAGGTTGTGGTATAGCCAAATTTTGGGAAATCCAATTCATCAGATGGTTGGAGGTGGAGCCCAGATGCCCATTTTTTGTTTTAAGCTCTCAGGTGTTTTGATGATTGGCCAAGTTTGTCATCCATCGATTTAGTTCAAATTCTTCACTTTGTATGTGGGGGAATAGAAGCCTAGAGAGGAAAATGCTTGGCCAAACCCAGTGCCTAGTTCATGGTAAAGTCAGGAATGGAACCCACAACACCTAACTTGAGCCCAGCATCTTCCACACGCATGCCGTGCTGCCACCTTCAAACTAGCTGCTGTTGTCCCTCTGTGGGGTTGGCCATGAGCTCCAGGAACCGGACCAAGGAGGGATGAAGGGGGGAGGCTGGGCTATGTCAGGGGGTTCTGCTCGTTCTCAGAATTTTTCTTTAGAGAAGTCCTCATCATATGCTCCCGTATGTTCCCCAGCCTCCTGCATCTACTCCCTTGGGACCTCTACCCCCATGTTGATACAAGGATACGCTAGTGTCCTTGCTTCCACACGTTCAAAATATCAACTAATTTAGCTAAGCCAGTCTCCTGGGTCTGAGACTGTAGGCTCAGGACCATCAAGTTCCCTGTAGAAACTTTTAAACTTTGTGCTTCCATCTCATGGCAATTTAACAAGAGTAATGGATGACCATGTATCAAAGGGTATTGCCACATGCTTTCAGAGCCCATGTTAGATTCTATGTTGATGATTGTATAAGCACCAAGTAGGACTACTTTAATTGATGGGGCACATTAGAGACAAAAGGTGGGACGGTGAGTCATCACACCCCACACAAATATTTAGGATGAAGACTTCAAAATGACTTGAAGTGCATCAGCAGCCAGAACCACCATCACTTTGTGAATATTTAATTTTAGAAAAGCGACATCATCTACCACATTAAGTTAACATTACTGTTTTGAATATTACTGGCACTTATAGTACTATTTTATTTAATTTCCAATTTTGTTTGTATTTTATAAAGGCATAAGAGCTATAAGAAGCTTATTTTTGCTTTGCGGTTATACATGGTTAAATAACATTAAATTAAATAATTTAAGCAACCACTTAGAGTTACAAAAAAATTTTTTTTTCCCTTTTAAGGGAGTCTGTTTTTTATTCTTGTTTCAGGAGTATTCCCTGGGGGGAAGACTGAACATCTGCTCCAAGTGTGCAGTGCTCGTGGCCTTCCCCTCCCTCCTTCTCATTTTGCTTGCTACCTTGTCAGTGGACTCTGAGGAAGCTTGTGGCAGAATGTAATTTTGATAAGAGACAGCTTGGGCATCCCTCATCCACACCGTGAGGAGGTCTATATTTTTTCCTTGGCAAAGATTTGCTTATGGGGACATTAGAGAGATTGATGGGAATAGAAGCAAGCAAACAAAAAAGTAATAATAAAATAAAAGCAGAATCAGTAACAGAACCCACAAAAAACTGTTTAAGGTGAAACTAAACAGAAGGCACAACAGTCATGGAACCTCAACACGGTAACTCTGGATTTCTGTGTGAATGGGGAAGCTCTGCCTGTTCTTATGTGTTTTTGAAAGTTCTGTCTTCAAATGACCCTACTGCCATCATTAAGAAATTAGGAAAGAGAGAAAGGGATCCTTTTGCTTCCCCCTATTCTTTCACGAACTTGAAATTTGACCTCATACCTCAATACTCATGTTTGGAGCGTTGCCCAAGACCAGACCCCCTTGAGCTGGACTTTATCAATTGATTGCTTTCTGAGGCTCAGGTAGTGTCTCACACCGGGTTTTCCCTGAAGATACTCATGGTCCCCAAGTTTTTGCCTAAATCCACTTTGTTTCCTGCTATAGGAAACTGCCCCAGTTTCTTCTTTGTCCTGAGTGGGACCATACGTAGTTGCTCACGATTGCCTTTTACAGATAGCTAGTCATGTGGAGAAGGGTTTTTGGTATAAAAACATTTCTCCCAACCTCACCTGATTATAGTAGGTCTGGGGCATCCCAATGGTATATTTCATGGGGATCACGGAGAGCCCCTTTTTCTTCCAGTAATTCTTTTTGTTAAATTCCTCGGCGGCCTGTTTCCTAGCATAGAATGAAGATTTCTCCAGACATTCTTTCCAGCATCTTCGCAAGGGCTCTGGGTTAAACATCTCCTTAAAGGCTGTTTTACTAATTCTCTTATACATGTTTATTTCTCTAACCTGAAAGACAGAAAATAAAAAGGATTTCAAAGATATATGCTTATTCTATATGTGAAAATGTGTTTTTGTTACACACCTGACATGAAGAAAGTCTTTCTGAAAAAAGAAACAACGACTTAAATGGCTATAAATATGTAAATGCAAATGTAAATATATAAACAGAATGATAATAACAATAATCATAATGATAGAAACTATATTGAACACTTTCTGTGCTCCAGGATATAGGCTAAGTGCATGATCTCAATGAAGTTTACAGTAATCCTGAAACATAGTAGGTACTATTATGAGCCCTGTGACAAGTTTTGTTAGTGGTGAGACAAAATTCTTCTGACTCAAATTTCTTTTACTCTTACATAATGTTTCATTATTCTTAACTGTCCTCAAATTAGTTTCTCAAATCTGAACTACAGTAGAATGTTTGCAAAATGGCGGTAATAATGCCCCCTTCCCTATTCATGCCCTTGAGTGGTTTCACACTGACTCTGGGATTGGCCATGTGACTTGCTTTAGCCAATGGAACAACTCATAGGTAATGCAGGCAAAGACTTGAAAAGTGCTTGTGAGACGTCATAGAAACGGTGGCGTGAGGTGAGCCTCTGGAAATATCCCCTGTAATTTACAACAAATCAAACAGAAATAACTCCACAAAGCTCTCCCTGTACAGCAGACAGGCAAGACAAAGAGGCTGACTACTGAATTCACCTAAAGGTGGGCAAATGGCACGTGCATGGGAGGAGGGAATGGAGAAGTACAGAGACGGGAGCCGCGTGGTCGTAGGACACAGACCTAGCTCAGTGCTCTGAGCTTGTTGCATCCCGGACCTACCGCAGCTGCAGGAGAGGGAAGAACTCAGATTGCTAGGGCTCTGCTTATGGCCCACAGGCTGGAGGGGACAGTATATTACACGGCTGAACCCAATGCTCACAGCAGAGACCTTGGAGCAAAGAATGAGGGAAGAAGTCTGAACACGGTGGTTTAAGCCCTCACTGCCGAGCAGAGAACAGAAGCCTTAGAACTGAGAGTAGCCACACCCTCCCTACCCTCCCAGAGTTCACCCTGCCCCCATTTGCCAGTGCTAGAAGTGGAACAGTAGCAGTGTCAGGTCAAAGGAACAGAATATTTGCAGTTCTGAGAACTGTAATCCACAGCCCAACTAGTTCTCACAAAGGAGAGGGAGCCATGGAAGCAGGACAAGCTGGTGGTGGTCCCCGCCATTGCTCTGGGCTACCTCTCACAACCTACCCCGCCCTTGTCCTCACCTATCTGGGTGGATACCTGCAGGTGTAAATAGAGCTGTTGAAACACACAGACTCTGAACCTCGTGTAGAAAGATCTTTGGAACTTTAGCAGCTCTCTGCATCCCCACAGGGACGTGGTGCCCTATGACCCAGGAGAACTGTTAACAGAAGAGAAGCCCACCTTCCAGGGAATCCCGCCATTGTGTGAGAAGCCAGAATAGTGCAGAGAAAACATAACACTACAGCCTGAGAGAGAATAAAAAACTGCAGTCGGAGAGAAAATAAAACATTCTACCAATACCTACTGGAAAACAAAGTAAAGCCCTTTATCAACCTGTTGCAGAACTGACTCCTGTAGAAGTTTAGAAAGAGAAATAATAAATCATTAATAGCCATGAATAACCAAGGTCACAAGACAGCTCAGAAAGAAAATGAAAAGTCTCCAGAAAATGAACTTAAGGACATGGAAGTATGTGACTTAAATGACAGAGAATTCAAGATTGTAGTTCTGAAAAAAACTCAACGAGATGCAAGAAAGCACAGTCAGTTTAATGAACTCAGAAACACAATCGAAGAACAAAATGAACATTTTAGCAAAGAGATTGAAATTGTAAAAAAAGAACCAAATAGAATTTCTGGAGATTAAGTACTCAGTAAAAGAAATGAAGAATGAAATAGTCAGTTTAGGTAGTAGAGTTAACCAGATGAAGGAAAGAATCAGTGACATTGAAGATAGAAACCTAGAAATGACATCGATGGAAGAAGAAAGAGAGTTGAGACTTGAAAAAACTACAAGAACTTTCTGACTCCATCAGAAAGAGCAACATAAAAATAATGGGCATGCCAGAAAGAGAAGAAAGAGAGAGGGAACAGAGAGTATATTCAAACAAATAGTTGATGAGAACTTCCTAAACTCCTGGAAAGAACTGGATCCTCGAATCCAAGAAGCAAATAGAACACTTAATTACCTCAACCCCAACTGGCCTTCTCCAAGACACATTGTATTGAAGCTGTCAAAAATCAACAACAAAGAAAGAATCGTCAAGGCAGCTAGGGAAAAGAAGACTGTAACCTACAAAGGAAAGCTCATTAGATTATCATCAGATTTTTCAGCAGAAACTCTACAAGCCAGCAAGGAGTGGATTCAAATATTCAAACTATTGAAAGAGAGAAATTATGAGCCAAGAATAACATATCCAGCAAACATATCCATTAGATACATAGGAGGAATAGAGTCCTTTGCAGACATACAGAAGCTGAGGGAATTTTCTAACACACAACCTGCACTACAAGAAATACTGAAGGAAGCTATTCGACCAGCATAAATAGGGATAATTTGTGATAACCAAAGCATAAAAGGGGGGAGAGTAAAGGCCTGAACTGGAACATGGGAATGGAGAAAGTAAGCACGCTGAAGAAAATGGGATAAGCTAAATATGAAACTTATTTTTACATAAACTTAAGGGTAACCATTCAAAAAAAAAACCCAGAACTGAAATATAGAATGTAATAAAAGAAGAAACAGAGGGAGAAATCACAGAATACCACCACACAGAAATAATAGACAACAACAAAAAAGGAAAGAAACAATGGAAACACAATCTTACCAGAAAACCAAAGATAGAATGATAGGAAATCCTCAGATATCAATAATCACCCTAAATGTAAATGGACTGAATTCACCAATAAAAAGGCACAGAGCAGCAGACTGGATAAAAAAACTAAACCCAACCACATGTTGCCTGCAAGAGACACATCTCAGCTACAACGACAAACACGGACTCAAATGAAAGGGTGGAAATTGACATTCCAAGCAAATGGTATCCAGAGAAAATCACGTGTAGCTATACTGATATCAGATGAAAAAGACTTCAGGATATAAAAGGTAACAAGAGACAAAGATGGGTATTTTATAATGATAAAGGGGATTATACAAGAAGAAGACATAACAGTCATCAATATTTATGCCCCCAATCAGGGAGCACCAAAAGATACCAAGCAACTACTAATAGAACTAAATGGAGAAATTGACCAAAACACAATATGGTAGGGGACCTAAATACATCATTGACAGCTATGGATAGATCATCCAAACAGAAAATAAAGTAATGTCATCCCTAAACGACACAAGATGAAATGGACATAATTGACATTTATAAAGCACTTCATCCTAGAATACCAGACTACACATTTTTTCTAGTGTACACATAACATTCTCAAGGATAGACCATATATTGGGACATAAAACTATCCTCAGCAAATTTAAGAAGATTGAAATCATACCAAGTGGATTCTCTGATCACTTTGAAATTGGATATCAACTGCAAAAAGAAAAGAGGAAAAAGCACAAACATGCGGAGATTAAATAACATACTTATAAAGAACAACCTTGTCAAAGAAGAAATAAGAGGAGAGGTCAAAAGATACATAGAAACAAATGAGAATGACAATACAGTTACCCAAATTTTTGGGATGCAGCGAAACCAGTTTTAAGAGGGAAATTTATAAATCAACGTACGACAGTCCATTGTATTCCTATACACTAATAATGAAATCTCAGAAAAAGAAATAAAAATAAATTCCTTTTGCAATTGCAACAAAAAGAATAAAATACCTTGGAATAAACTTAACTAAGGATGTGAAAGACCTATATGCTGAAAAGTATGACATTTTTAAAAGAAATTGAAGAAGACACAAAGAAATGGAAAGACATTGCGTGCTCATGGATTGGAAGAATCAACATAGATAAAAATGGCCATATTACTCAAAGCAATATAAAGATTTAATGCAATCCCCATCAAAATCCCAATGGCATTTTTTTAAAGAAACAGAAAAAAAAATTATCAGATTTTTATGGAACCACAAAAGACCCCAAAGAACCAAAGCAATTCTAAGAAAAAAGAACAATGCTGGAGGTATTACACGTCCTGATAGCTTGTACAACAGGGCAACAATAATCAAAACAGCATGGTAGTGGTAGAAAAACAGACACAGACTAATGGAATAGAATTGAGAACTCAGAAAAAAACCCCATAAATATGGACAGATAATTTTCAACAAAGAAGCCAAAAACATACAATGGAGAAAAGACAGCCTCTTCAATAAATGGTGCTGGGAGAATTGGAAAGCCACGTGCAAAAGAATGAAACTGGACTGCTATCTGTCACCATTTATCAAAAGTAATTCAAAATGGATCAAAGACTTAAGCATAAGACCTGACACAATAAACTGCCTAGAAGAAAACATACGTACTAAACTTATGGACCTCGGGATCAACGAACATTTTATGAATTTGACTCCAAAGGCAAGGGAAGTAAAAGGTAAAATGAACGAATTGGACTATATGAAACTTAAAAGCTTCTGCACAGCAAAAAGAAAAACATCGACAAAATAAAGAGGCAACCAAATCAATGGGAGAAAATTTTTGCAAACAACGCCTCCGATAAGGGGCTAATATCCAAAATATACAAGGAACTCATACAACTCAACAACAACAGAAAACAAACAGTCTAGTTGAAAAATGGGCAGAGGACCTGAAGGGACATTTCTCCAAAGAGGACATACAAATGGCAAATAGACATATGAAAAAATGCTCAACATCACTAATCATCAGAGAAATGCAAATAAAAACCACAATGAGATATTATCTCACACCAGTTAGAATGGCTATCATCAACAAGACAAATAATAACAAGTGTAGGAGAAGCTGTGGAGAAAAAGGAACCCTCATACACTGTTGGTGGGAATGCAGACTGGTGCAGCCGCTATGGAAAGCAGTGTGGAGGTTCCTCAAAAAATTAAGAATAGAATTACCATATGACCCAGCAATCCCTCTCCTGGGTGTCTACCCAAAAAATCTGAAAACATTTATCCATAAAGACATGTGCTCCAATGTTCATTGCAGCTTTATTTATGGTGGCAAAGACATGGAAACAGCCAAAATGTTCTTCTATAGATGAATGGATAAAGAAATTGTGGTATATACACAATGGAACACTATTTGGTGGCAAGAAAGATGAAATAGTACCATTTATGACAACACGGATGGATATCTATTTATTTATTTATTTATTCATGATTTTTTGTAATTTATTGGGTGACAATTGTTAATGAAATTACATAATTTCAGGTGTACAATTCTGTATTACATCATCTATAAATCCCATTGTGTGTTCACCACCCAGAGTCAGTACTCCTTCCATCATCATATATTTGATCCCCCTTACCCTCATCTCCCTCCCCCCATCCCTCTTACCCTCTGGTAACCACTAAACTATTAACATGGATGGATCTTGAGATTATAATGCTAAGCCAAATAAGTCAGACAGAAAAAATAGAGAACCATATGATTTCTCTGATATGTGGTATACAAAACTGCAAACAATAAAAGAACAGTACAAACAAATGAAGAAACCAAAACTCATAGACATAGACAATAGTTTTGGGGTTACAGGGGGTTAAGGGGGAGATGGGCTCTAGGAAACGATAAACGGGGTCTAATATATGGTGATGGAAAGAGAACTGACTCTGGATGGTGAACACACAATGCAAGATATAATGTTTTATACAATTGTACACTTGAAATCTATGTAACGTTACCAACAATTATCACCCAGACTGAAGAGCTACCCAGCAGCTGACTTACAGAGTCAGAGCAAATACTATTTGTTGTTTTAATACACTAAGTTTTATAATTGACTAGTTACCCAGCAAAAGCTAACTGATAGATAGACAATATATTTTATTTCTTTAAATCTACTTAGAAGCTGATATAAGGCCATACGTAGGTGCTCTGTGTATATTTGAACCAAATGATGTCAGAATTTTGTTAGGGGGCTCTGACTGATCACTTACCTCTTCAGGAGGTAAGTTGCACTGAGATGCCACAGCAGTTATATAAGCTTCAACTACCACCGTACCCTGGGGAAAGCCAAATCCTCGGAAGGCAGTGTTGGATGGCAAATTTGTTTTGCAAGCCCTACCCCGGCACCGGAAATTAGGAATAGAATACGCATTTTCAGATTTCAACACAATGAACTCTATCACCTGAATTAAAGCAAAGAAAACAAAACTTCTTAGTTAGCAAATATTCAAAACCACATATTCACATTTTATCTCTAACTTGAATCTTTCACAGAATCTATCTAATTTATAAGACAAATATTCCTGCAGATAAAGGGTGGCACATACAGCTAAGGATGACCCACAGAAAGTTGTATTTCTCATTTACCAACTCAGATTCATCAGGAGTGCATCCACCATTGACATAATATTCAACATCAGCAGATTTGATCACACCATTGTTCATGAATCCAATCTGAAAAGTGATATAACAAGTAAAACAACTTTTTAAACCGTCCTTTAAAAGCAGACCATGTTGTACACAAACACATCTGATCACAGTTGCCAGTCCACACCCAACTTCTGCACATGATTGATGTGACAGTCACCAGAGGAACACTGAAGATGGTGACTAAGTTGACCATGATTCCAATAGCAAGTTCTGATTAGTTTTAGGTAGCATCCAAATATCCCTTTCAATTGGTGTGGAATTTAGTAATTGTCTTTACTATTGGCTAGTTATCCTTGAAAAATGTTTTAGGCAGATTCCTGAAAATTTTGCTTTCACTCACTTTGTATTTTCCGAGGAGTGGGTGACGGCCAGCAGTTATCAGCATGTCATCCCCACGCTCTAGAATAAACCGGATTGGGCGGCCAGTCCTATAGGAAACGATTGTTAATATGCTGGATGCTTCAGAAAGTTGTAGAAACATAGAGATGATGAAAGGCGTCTGGAGATAATCTAGGTTAGTGGTTTTCAGTGGGGGCAGTAACATAATCTAAACCACGTAGTGGTTTCTGTGAGGGCATTAAAATGTAAAAACAAACAAACACCTATTACTATTATCATTCTAGTTTAGTCATATCTGAGAATTTAATTATTGAAATGATACATTATTTGGTTATAAGTTACCTTACTTTTATTTCCTTTATACATTACGTTAAGGCATTGGATGAATATTTTGCAATTATGTGTATCAGATTATATTATCAATTTATCAACTTGGGTATTAAAGGGGGCATTAAATACTTGCCATAATGGGAATGTTGAGGCTGAAAGTGTTGAAAATCAATGCCCCATTCAGCTTAACCCCTCTGCATTCAGACTCCCCTTTTGTTAAAGTGCCCATTAAAGGCTCCTCTGGCTTCTAAGGGAATGCTTCCAGTAACTACACGCCTGTACTTTAGGACAATCTTTTTTTATCATTGGAAGTGCCACACAACTAATATATTCACAGTTTTCTTTTTGCAGCTATAGACTGGGATAAGTTAAGTTTTTCCTGAACATACTTAATGAACTCTGGTATATAGAGGTTCACAAAAGTCGTGGCTATTCTTATGTCTGGTTATTACATCCAGATGACAGAGAGACTAAGTGAACATTCCCAGGCACCAGCAGACCCTGGTCTATTTCATGACAAAACGTGTTTAAGTTTGGGGCTTTGACCATTCCTCCACTCAGCCATCTCATGCTTGATTTATTTTAATGATTTAAAACAAACATTTTAAAGAGTGAAAGTCAATGCAGTTCACAAAAAAGTAATACATAGTTATGTCTGTGCAATGAGTCAAAATTTACAGTGATTGCATTCATTCCACACAGCTATCTTGTGAAACAGGTAGATATTATTTTCCCCACTTTACGGGTGAGGAAACTGAGGTGACTTGCCTAACGTGACCTCATGAACGAGTGGGGAGAGCAGGACTTGAGCATAGGTCCTCTGGCTCCAGGTCCAATGTCATTTCACCCACATGCTAACCATACATACCCTTTGGAAATGAAAGGCTATGGCCTAAGGAATGAAAGCTGGGTTGCAGGGCTGGAAGGGTGTGGATGGCATCTGCCCTGCTAGGACTTCTGATATCAATAGCTGTCACTGCGACTCTTACTTGTTGGCGGCCACAGCAGTGATAGCAGCTAGCAATGCGGGCTTGGTTACTTTCCCCCCAAATGCTCCTCCAGCTCGTCTCATGTGGCAGGCGATTCTACTTCTTGGGACGTTTAGTGCTGTCGCCACAAACTCCTGCAAGAGGAAAGTCCCCGAAGCCACATAAGTGCAATTTAATAGTATATTTCTTCACTCATGTACTTCCCCTCTGTTTAACAAGAGAAATTCAGTAATTCAACAAATACAACATTACAGAACGACGCAACCATCATCACAATCTAATTTTAGAACATTTTAAGCATCCTCAAAGAAATCTTAAATCTGTTAAGCAGTAACTCCTAATCTCTTCCAACCTCAATTCCCCCTAATACCCTCACTACTAGGAAGCACTTATCTGCTTTCCGTGTCTATTCATTAGCCTGTTCTAAACATTTTATGTAAGTGAATAATACAATATGTGGTCTTTTGTGACTGGCTTCTTTCACTCAGCATTGTGTTTTCAAAGTTCATCCATGTTGTAGCATATATCAGTACTCCATTTTATTTTATTAGTTTCAGGTGCACAAGACAAGGTAATACTTAGATGTTCATCATTTATATCCCCCACACTGTGGACCCCCCTCCTCCATCCCCCCATCCACTATCCCTCCGACATCGCACCGAACCATCACATTATATATATAAAATTATAGTTGGCATTCACCATTGTTCAGCTTCAGGTGTACAGTACATTGATCAAGCATCTACATCTTCCCTGAGGTGGTCTCCCAAATGGGACACGTGTCCATCAGATACCCTAAGTACTCCATTTTTTAATGGCTGAATAATATTCCATTGTATAGCAATATCACTTTTTAAAAAATCCATTTATTAGTTGATGAACATTTGCATTGTTCCCAATTTTGGATATTGTG
Source organism: Rhinolophus hipposideros (assembly GCF_964194185.1). Classification (NCBI taxonomy): domain Eukaryota; kingdom Metazoa; phylum Chordata; class Mammalia; order Chiroptera; family Rhinolophidae; genus Rhinolophus; species Rhinolophus hipposideros. The sequence continues at coordinate 70,866,386 of NC_138052.1, read as the reverse complement.
AACAGTGCTGCTATGAACACTTGTGTAGAAGTTTTTCTGTGGACATGTTTTCATTTCTCTTGGGTAGATAGATACCTAGTCAAGGGATTGCTGGGTTATGTGGTCACTCTATTTTTAACATCCTGAGAAAATGCCAAACTGTTTTCCAAAGTGACTGTGCCATTTTTCATCCCCATTACCAATGCATGGCAGTTCTAATTTCTCCACATCCTTGCCAACACTTGTTATTGTCTATCCTTTGATTATATATTTAGTGTACATGAAGTGGTATTTTTGTGGTTTTGATTTGCATTTCCCTAGTAACTAATGATGCTGAACATCTTTTCATGTGCATATTAGTCATTCATAGACCGTTGGAGAAATGTCTATTAAAATCCTTTACTGGGCCTGCTTTTGATACTGCCTCAAGTTCCTGTGGGCTATGAGTACACAGTGTCCTAGCACCCCTGGGAAATGCCTTCTGTCACGGAGCTGACTGATTGTACCCTAACAGGTATTCATGGTAGACAGCAAGGATGACATTGACACATACACGTTATCCCTTTGGAGCCCAGAGCCAGATGGTGTCTACTAAAAGCGACCTCACAGGTGATATTTGTCACCTTCCTCAATTTACAGAAAAAGATATTGCTGCCCAGTGACTAGTAGAAGACCATGTAGCTGCTTGGGGAAAAAGCCCATATCTCCTCACTCCTTTGTCCACTTCAAAACTTGCAACTGTGGAGGCCGCAGCCAAATCCCAGATCCGCGTCAGTCCCCTACCCTTTCATTTTGCCTTGAGTGGCAGCAGGTAACTTCATCCTCCCATCGAACCTATCCACTGTCTTAGGACCGTAAGGTACCAACTCACTGTGCTCCACCAGGAAGCCCCCAGCTTTTCCCTTCAGTGATACTGTCATTACGCCTCCTCTCAGTGTAATTGTTTAAGTACTCCCCTGTGTCTCGTACTCTTCTAGGACGTACAACTCCACGTTTCAGAAGAAAGGAATGTCAGAGGATTTTCTTTACTTGCCTGGGGATGGCAATGCCTTACATCTCAACCACTGGAACAGGACTGTAACTCACATGCTACTATGCCGGGCTGAAATGTCTTGGAAATGCAATCACTTTCCATATGCACAACCAATACATGAAAACATTCATATAGAGAAGCAACACAAATGAGCCACAAAGAGAAATTTAAATATACGTGTACCACCAATACATGAATTGGTGTACCACCAATACAACATTCATACCGAAAAGCAATCCACGGGATATAGAGTACAGCATAGGGAACAGTCAATGAAACTGTAACAGCCATATACGATGTCAGAGAGGTAATAGATTGGAGGAGGAGGGTTATCACTTTCTGAGGGGTGTAAATATCTAGTGATTACATTGCTTTATACACCTGAAACTAATAAAAAAGAAAAGAAAGAAAGAAAAAGAAAAGCAATGCAGATGAATGAACCACAAAGGGAAATGTAAATGTAATACAATACTAAGGTTTTTACCTCCCCTGAGATTAAGTTTTACACTATCAATTGTTATAAGGGAACGATAAACTTTGCCCTGTATATTGGAAGGCAGCAAAAATTTCAGATCTCTTTGAAAGGTCTAGCTTCTTAGTGAAACATTTACCCCATTTTCTTCATTCTGGACTTTAGCTAATGTCAAGTGGGCAGCAAGTTTGAGGCGTGGGAGTGTGAGGAGTCCACAGGCCCCTAGAGCAGAATGCCTGGTTGTAAGGGCCTCACGTCACATAGTCACGTGGAGTCTCATTTTCCAAAAATACCTTGTTACCTGTACATGAGTTGGATACTGCATTCCAAGGTGTATCACCATTTCTTTATCTTCTGCTTTTGGGATAGCCAAGATAGTTTGCGTTTCCATGTAAAAATGTTCCTGTCCTTCCACATGGACCTCACCTGTAAAGCATAAACACAGGACAATGTTTACTTGAAAGTCCCAACTTGGGGGCTCTCGGTGGTGTTTGTTTTATCAAAAGTGAGTTACTTCAGCTTATGGAGAACTGAACTTTGTATCATTTGGTTAAACCACGTTTTCTAATTAAGCATCACTGTGCCCAACATGACCCTGGGTAATTCACTCCCCTTTTCCTGGACTCAGTTTCCTCATCTGTCTAGTGGGGTGGTAAGATCTCCGGTGTGTTGGACTTGAGCGCAGAGATTAACCTGACCACTACCCAGGCTGTCATCTCCTTGCTCAGTGAATTTCGCCAAGTTATTACACCCTCATTTCCTCATCTATAAAATGGTGGGTAATAATAACATGTACCCCAATTAGGTGGCATTAGGATTATTGAATCACAGAAAGGATAAGTAGCTTGCTAAAGGACACAAAGGTTTAAAATTGTGGAACTGTTCCCTACACTAAAACTATCCTGTTCTTACTGTTTTATCTGAGATTTTTTGGCCTATTTAATATATCCTTATCATTTTGTAGGCTCTAACAAGAGAGGTATTAGGGGTATTTGGCCTTAGTTTAAACATTTCAAAGGCAGTATTTTAACTTTAAAACTAGCCAAAAGACTCCTGTGTTGTTAAAATACATGAATTATTTTGCCAGGGGTCAAAGGATTTCTGGAATGCATTTCTTGGGAATATAGAATATGAGCCATGCAATATGCCCTCTAAAAAAAAAAAAAAGCTTTGCATGTATATCCTGAATTTAATCTACATCCAAATTTATTTAACAATTACAATTTTTACAATATGCTGGGCATTGCTCTGAGGCATAGTACTTTGCAGATAATGAATTCATTTAATCCCCATACCAACTTTATGAAGCAAGTATTACTACAAAACTGACATGGTAGAGTTAAGTAAGCTAAGCTGTCCAATGCCACAGCCAGTAAATAACAGAGCTGCAATTCAAACCCAGGCAACCTGAATCCAGGATCCATGCTCTTAACTACAATGTTACTCTATGTTGGCATACTCTATCCAAACTCCAAATTTCCTTTGTTTTTCAAATCTTCCACTTGTGTCAAAATTTTGAATTCCTACAATAGTCAAAATCCTGAATGACAAAGAGCTAGCACCTTGTCACTCTGATGCCCTTAGGGTAAGTATAAAAATTAAAAGAAAATATACGATGGTGGTTAAGAGCAAGGACCTTGGGTCATCTAGTGCTGGGCTCCAGTCCTGGTTCTATTGCTAATTAGATATGAGACCTCAACAAATTACCAAACTTTTTTGAGCTTCAGTTTCCTCATCTGTAAAATAGAGCTACCAATATGTTTTTCTCAGAGTTGTTCTGCTTGCATGTTAAATAGTAAGCAGTAAATACTAAGTAGCTTAAAATAGGTTTAATAATACTCATTTCTCAGGGTTGATGTCAGGATTAAATAATAAAATAAATATAAAGGACTTAGCATGGTGTCTGGCACAGTAAGTTCTTGATAAATGCCATCTGATATTATTATTATTACTAACTAACCTTTAGTTTATAGGCTTTGTAAAATCGCATTTAGTTTTATAAAATCCATTATGAAGTAATGAACGTTTGACACAAGTAGTAGATACTGTCAAAACTCTGAGCATCTCTCATGACTTTCCTCGTTGTATCTAACTATTCTGTGGCAGTGAATACTTTTTATAATTGGAAGGCAGCCTACATTTTATGCTTAAAGAAAATGATGTCGGGAAACAAGTATTCTAAAGTATTTCTGATGTTTTAGTAAAAGATAAAAGCTTATAGCACTTGCCATTCCAGTTATTTAGAAGTCGGTAATAGATCCTGTGAAAATCATTATTTTTCTCTTACCTAAGACCAGTAGTGATACTCTTAGTAGAGATAGCTGTGGTTCTCAACTTTGGCCACACCTTGAAATCACCCACCTAAGGAGCTTTAAAGAAAATACTAATACTCTGACCCTATACTACAAGGTTCTGATTTCATTGGGATCTGGATATTGGTATTTTTAAAAATCATAGTAACTAGGTCTAGCCTGTGCAGTAAGTCAAAACAAACAAACAAACAAACAAACAAGTAATAGTATCAAAATTAGAAAAGATAAATAAAACTGTTATGATATGATTTGTACATTCATACAGAAAATTCAAGAGAATCTATAAGACTATTAAGTAGTAAGTAAATTCAGCAAAGTTCCTGGATATATGATAAATATACAAAAACTAATTGTGTTTTTATATGTTAGACAAAATCAGTAGAAAATTAAATAAAAATACCATTTATAGTAGCGTCAAAAACATCAAATACTAGGAATAAACATTAGGGAGCCTGTGCAAGTTCACTATAGTGAAAACTACAAATTTACTAAGAGGAATTAAAGTAAACCTAAGTAAAAGGCAGCATCTACCATGTTCATGGATTGGAACTTAATGTTGTTAAGATTTCAATTCTCTCAAATTGGTATTGTTTCAGTGCATTCCCCCTCAAAATCCCAGCAAATTATTATTAATGGATATTAATGAACTGATGATAAATGTACACAGAAATGCCAAGAACCCATAATAATGAAAGTCATATTGAAAAAGACATAGCAAAAGGGCCTTACATTATCAGATTTCAAGAGTTACAGCAAGTAAGATCGTGTGATATTAGCACAAAGATAGATAAGCAAATGTGTAGAATATAATAAAGAGTTCAGAAGTAGAACAACATATATAAATATGTAGACACCTGGAAAACAAGAAAAGCTGCACTGCAATTCAATACGGGAAAAAACAGTCTTTAATAAATGGTACTAGGTCAATTGGATATCCACTTGAAAAAATTGAAACTTGACCCCTGTCTCACACCATACAGAGAAATTAATTTGAGATGGATCATAGATGTAAATGTCAAAGCTAAACATGTTATCAAGCTTCTAGGAGAAACCGTAAGAAAACATCTTCATGACATGTGAATAGGCAAAAGTTTTTTCATGGCACCAAAGCATGAACCATAAAAAAGACTCATAAATTGGACTTCATGAAAACCATGAGCTTTTGTTCACAAAAAGAGACCATGAAGGCAATGAAAATGCAATTTGCAGGCTGAGAAAAGATATGTGCAATACCCATAACCAATAAAGAATTCATATCAAAAACATAAATTCTTCTATAAATCCATAAGTAAATAAATTATTATATTATAAATTAAAATCAATAATATATAATTATAACTAATGATCATTTTAAATTTAATTAATTAAAAAACAGGCAATAGCCTTGAATAAACATTTACCAAAGAGCATATTAAAATGGCTAATGTACATATGAAAAAGTTTCATCATTAGTCATTAAAGAAATTCAGTTAAATCCACAATGAGATACTACTATACACCCATCAATTACATAAAATTAAAAAGACTAACAATAACAACTGAACAATGAAACTTTCATAATTGTTAATAGGAGGAAAATTGAAATGATTCTTTAAATGTTTGGCATTAACTGATAAAGGTAAACATATAAAAACACTATTATTTGACAATTCTCCTCCTGGGTATATTCCATTGGAAACGAGTGCCCATGTTCACCAAAAGACGTGTGTAATAGTGTCGATGTAAAAACGTCCAAACCTATAGAGAATTTTTATGAGTTTTTTTAAGCGAAACTGATGACATTGCTGGGAAACAAGATTTTAAATGCTTCAGAGGATAACAGTTTTGTAATTTCTTTTATACATTTGGAATTAAGAAGGGAACCTAAGGAAGATTACATGAAGGTGGGAGGATTGGATTACAGGACAGTTAACAGATTATGTATTTCCTTGAGGGTGGTTTGAAAAAATGGCATTTCAAAGGTGTATTTATCACTTTGTGAAGGGGTTACCACTTCTTGAGGAGTATAAACGATAAATGTCTAACTAGTACAGTGTTTTGTACACATGAAACTAAAAAAAAAAGGTGTATTAACCTAGATGCACAGAAACAATGGACAGGGCTTGCTTAAGGCAAAGAGAAACATTTTTCTAAAGGAGTTACTGTATTTTGCCGTGTATAATGCACTCCCATGTTTAATGTGCACCCACATTTTTGGCCCAAACTTTCATGGGAAAAAAATCTTTTGTTTTAATTTTTAATTCAAATTTTTATTTCTTTACATTGAGGTACTTGTTTTTTTTTGTATTATAAAGGAATTTTAGCATTTATTTTTTAACATATTATGGTACAAGCAATTTTATGTAATAAATAATTAAAAAACACAAGAACAGATACAAGGTACAAGAAATTTTATGTATTGGTAACAAATTTATGATATTTATGCATCATAGAAGGCCAAGAACTCTTTGTCATTGTGAGTTTGTCGTAAGTTCAACAAAACCGATTATCGTATTCCAGGGTATTATTTTGCATACGGATATCGTATTGATTTCTAGAGTTACACTTTTAACTCATAAGCATAAAATAATTAAAAACGTTTATATAGATACAGAATTAGTACCATGTATAATGTGCATCCTTATTTTTCCCTCACAAATTTGAGCAAAAAAGTGCACATAATATACAGCAAAATATAGTATATCCTGGGGGTTTGACTACTCATCAAGACCTGCGCAGGCAGGAATTTATGATCAGATCACCTTGCGAGATTACTTTCAATTACATTTATTATGGCACCCATTTTTCATCCACAGTAGTGTTTTAGAAACTTTATTCATAATAGTCCTAAGTTGAAACCAACTCAAATGTCCATCAACAGAAGAATAGATAAATTGTGCTATATTTATACAATGCAACACTCCTGGACAATGAAAAAACAAAAACAAAAAACTACTGATCTATGCAACAACATGGATGAATTTTTCCATACACAAAGATGAATCAAAGTAGGCACAAAATAAATTACACTCTAGCTTCCATTTATATGAAATTCAAAACAGGTAAACTAATCTATAGTGACAAAAGTTAGAATAAGACCTTTTGGAAGGTTACTGACCTAAAGGGGGCACAAGGAAGCTTTCTGGGGTGCTAGAAATGTTCTTTATTTTGATGTGGATTTCTACCTATGTAAAATTTCATCAAGCTGTAAACTTATTATTTATGCATTTTAAATTATGATTTAAAAATCACAGTAGAGTTGAGAAGTTCTGACTCAGAGTTTCAATATTTCTCAAACCAATTGATTGAATTTAGAGTCTTCAACTTCAGAGGCTTCAGTTTTATGGCCCAAGACCACTTACCTTCAATGATTTGATCAACATGTTTAAAGGCTTGCTCTACATTTCCTTGCTCAACTTTTCTCTCAGTAGTAAGAAAGGAATTGTGCTCTAGGGCTTGCTGCAGGGGAAAAACAAACAAACAACACCAACCAAATAAAAAATGTTTTTATTTTGCATTTTTTTTTCCCATTGTGATAAGCCAGTCATCTCCCATCAAACTCCCACACTCCTGCTCTATCAGACCTTTACCTACCAACACTATCTGAGCAATGTGGAGTCAGCAGAAATCAAGTTAAAATGGATTACAGGCACTGGTGATGGCTTAGTTTTTTTTGTTCAGGGTTCTGAGGAAAAGCTTAGGGGAGACGAGGATACGTAAAACATGGTCCTAGCCTCTAGACAGTTTGGTATTAAGGTGCCATCTTTGTGCTCAGGAGGCAGATGATAAAGAAAGGCCAAGAAAGAAAAGGCTGGTGGTGGTGGCCTTGTGTAGATGACCTATCTTATGTGCTAAATTGGATGGAATTAGGACAGTCAGAGAAGAGATGGCAAATGATTTGAAGTCAGGGAAACCTCATAAAACAATAGTTTGAGGTTGAAACCAAGCCGAGGGGTCAAAATGAGAACAAGGTCAGGCTGGCTGGGGAGAGGTTATTTTATTTGTTATTTATTTATTTATTTATTTATTTATTTATTTATTTATTTATTTATTTATTATCAAGGAGAATTTGGATGAGCTTGAAAGGTGGATTGAGACTGGACTATGCAGAATCTTGAGTTCCATACTAAGAACCTTAACTAAGGGTACATTGTTGTTTAGGAAAAAGTGATCTGATGAACTTCTGTGGCTTAGAAAAGTTAATATGATAGGTAGATGTATTGAGATAAAGTACAAGAGCCTCTTTAAGTAGTTATTGTAGTAAATCTGGTAAGAAGGTGGCGAGAAGTGGGCTGGAGGGTGGGATGGGGGTGAAAGTGAGAATAGAAAGAATGGTGTTGGATGGATACTAGATTATGTGGGTGATCACTTCATATGTTATATAAATGTCTAATCACTATGTTGCACACCTGAAACTAATACGGTATGTCAACTATAATTGAAAAGTTAAAACAAAATTTTTGAGCTAAAAAAAAAAAAGAGTCATTTAAAGGATAACTGGGGAAGACTTGAACTTGGCAACTGTTGGGAAGAACAGGGGAGAATCAAAGAGGATGATAAAGACTGCATCCTGCTTGGCCAATTTCATATTGCTTATGCCTACATTAACAGTCTATTCCTCCATCACACATATGTATTGAGCACCTACTCTGGGTTTAGCACTTCACTAGGTCCTGGGGATATAAAGCACCATGGACATGTTCTTGACTTCATTAATAACAAATAACAAACACAAAATTGACACCTAATATTTACTGAATGTGTTCTACATCCTGGGTGCCGTTCTAAGCATTTTACTTGGATTCTCTCATTTCAACCTCACAATAACCTTTGGTTGTAGGTATTTTCATAGTTCTCATTTTACAGATAAGGAAGCTGAGGTATGAGAAATTTAAATAATTCATCACAGCTTTCAGTGCTATTATTAGCCTATTAAGTGGCAGAATCAGAATATGAATCTGAGTATTCTATCTCCAGAGCTTGTGCTTAAGCTGGAAGTGGGCAAGGAGACAGAGGACTCAAGTTGTGATTCGCTAAACGTTAAGCTATTCTGAGTTTCACAGTGCTCTGGATTTTTCTCACTGACGAGTTTTGTATTGAGGCCATAAGGACCTTCCTCTAGTGTCGCTTATCTAGATTCTCAGGCCATTCCTTGGCAAGAGGCCATGCAAGGAGAAATGGACACAGGAAAGAAAGGGGGCTCCAGGCAGGGAAATTCTCAGTATTATGTCTCAAGGTGCAGATTGCTAGAGCCTTGTCTCTAAAACTACAGATAACACTTAAGAAAGTATAGACGAAGCCCAAATTATACTATTTTGTGACTCCATGGGCCAAATCTGCCAAAAGTACATCACCCTAGTCATCCTAGAACACCCAGAGTGTCCTGAATACCTCTATTGTGATAATCCTCGGTTCTATGTCTTCATAAGTGATCTTCACTTGTTTAGCGGCCTCTTTCGCATGATCATGGGTATCAGCAGCTACGGTGCAGACTATCTGACCCACACAAATGACCTGCAGAAAAGCCGCACGAAATTAGCTACCACATAAATGAATCACAAAAAATATTTACTGTTCTCAAATTCTTACCTTTACCCACTGGTTCTTGTGACCAAAAGAAAGATTATTTTTCTACCTATGAGGATAAATTGAGTGGGACTTAGGGCATACAGAAATGGGATGCAGAACTTAATTATCTGGCCTATGATTGTCTCCAGCCACATTTCTCACCATTTCCCACATTACCACAGTAATTCAGTCATCCTGAAATTCCTGAAATTCTGCTGGTTCTTTTAATGTCCTATGCTCTATATTGCTTCTATGACTTTTATGATTTTTTTAGAAGCCTCCTTTGAGAGGGCTTATAGCTTTTATCAGTATCTCAACAGGGTCCACAATTCAAGAGAGATTTTAGGCATCACTGAGGTGGCGTCATTGGTTCTCTGCAAGTCTTTGTGATGTAAAAATGAATCTATGGATGTTTAACAATAGATTAACAATTTATAACCAACACCAATAATTGTTTTGGCATTTCCAGCAAAGTATTTGAATAATAAGCCACACACCAATCACACACCTCATTTTGTGCATAGAGAATCTCTTCCTGAGGGTTATTATCTCCCGGAACATCTTCTGCTGTTATCACATCAACAACACCTGGAAGTGCGAGCGCTTCTGAAACATCAATTAATCTAGGAGGGAAAATTTAAAAGTACACAATAAAGTTGCAGGGGTAAGTTCTGGGTACAATAGCAATGATTTCTCAAGCACAGGGAAAAACTACGAAGGACCTCTAACTAAATCGGGCAATATTCTATGTTGGTGTTCTGACACTTGGCCATAGATTCTTTCGTAACTATCCTTAACAAAGGACTGATTCCCATCCAGAAGAGGAAATGAATAATCTTAATTGACTTCATTATATAATAATCTCTCAATTTGAATATGAAATTGTTAATGCAGTTCAGTAATGTATAAGAACATCTTTTATTTCCTTACATGATTTTTGCATGAGCTCTGGTGCTGGTGACTGGAGCCAGGAAGAGTTCTTGGGCGATGGGGGGCATGTCATCTACATACACAGCTTCCCCTGTAGCATGTTTAATGGCTGACTGGTGCATGACTGGGTGGCCAACAGGATCTTGTGGGGGTTGGCGGGGATCCACACACTGTTAATGAACAAAGCACATTATTTTACTGCCAGACATTCTCAGGCACTGGGAATTGGGTCTGATATATGTGGTTTACTCACAAATCAAGGAAAACTAGAGGCAATTGGGTATCCGTACCCATGAGTCAAAGTTAAAAATATTCATTGAGTATTATTATGGTAAAGAATATATGCCAGTTATAGCACTGCCCCCTTTCGCCCCAACGAAAAAAAGAGAAGACATTGTTTCTGTCCTCAAGATTCTACAACCTTGTTTACGAATCAAAACACACACAAACACACATTACAATAATGTGATCAAATTTATAAAGCAATAAAGACTCATTTGCACAGCCAATATGGTACAAGGAAAATACAAGTTTCTTGGTAGATTCGAGGTGGCTGTAATAAAGTAGGGAAGGCTTTCCAGAAGCAGTAAATGTTGAGCGAGGTTTTAACGTTAAGGACATTAGCCATGAAAAGGAGGAAATTTTAAGCTACAAAACTGAAAACAGTGAAAAAAGGGAGATTCAAAATTGAATTTCTTGTGTAGTCTTGGGTAAAAGCATAGAAGCTAAACCAAACAAGTCGTGTGTGGGTGACAATGGCTTTAGCAGACTTTATCTTTACAAGCAATGCAAAATATAGCAGTTGACAGGAGGGAGATACATTCATAACGCATATATCCGAATGAATAAACAGATTAAAAAACAAAAACTCTCCCCACCAACCTGGAACATCTGAATTCCTTGGGGTGTTTCTATGGGGAAATCTTCCAGGGCGCTCATGAACTTTTCTGGGATATCAGGAAATTTCTGGGGATCCTGAAAATATTATTTCACATTTAATTTTACAATCTGAGTGACTAGCTTGGAAAAACATATGTAGAAATACGATTACCCAATTTGTTCTCCCAGATATTAGATGTCAGTTCTGTTGGGAAAAAGCACTGAGCTTCAAGTTCCCTTGACTAGTAGCAGTTGTTTGAAGAATAACTACGTCTACTTATGTATAGAGAAAAGTGAATGTGATTTCCAGGAAGTGGAGACTTCCCTTCACAGCCAGGTCTCCTTTTGAATGAATGGAAATATGTACACTTCTAAATGGGCTCTGTGCTTACAAATCCAGACCAATCTTTTGGGCATGTATCTCAAGAATGATTGAAGGAATTGTGACTCATCTACCAGGATGTCCAATTACAGATTATTTGTAATTGATAGTGAAGAAACTATAATTAACCTAAATATCCAACAACAGGGAAATGGCAAAACAAGATATAGTATATCCACAAGCTACAATATTCTGCAGGCACTAAAAATAATGTAGTTATTGGCATTGAAAAATGCTCATGAAATACAGTTAAGTGAAAAAAATGGATTACAAAACTTTGTGTACAGTATGATCCTATTTTTTATCTAAAAAATATAAATGTATTCAAATGTTAATAGTAGGATTACTGCATTAGAGTTGAGTTTTTAAAATTTTGCTTCTCTGTATTTTGAATTCTTCTATAATGATAGTATACATAACGTAATAGAATATGTAATATGTGAAAGAATATATGATAAGGTGTAAAGTAAAAAACATATTTAATAGATTATGTATCTTAGATCTACACTAACTATATATTAATATACTGAAAATGTTATGTAATATATAATGGAGTAAATAATAAAATAGAATACGATAATACTAACAATAAATAATGTTAATAAAGTAAGAAAAAATGACTGGTTGAACTAAGAGAGTAAAGCTCTCAGCCATAAAAGAAATGTGGTATAGTCATTGTCTGCTATTTTTGAGACAACTCAGGATTTATCAAGGGGACACTCAAAGTCATGGACCGTATTTTGAGAAACACTGCTGTGAAAGTCATTTAAAACTAGACTATTTAAGAAAGAAATAGTTAACAAAAAACCGGAAACAATCTAAATGTCTAAAAATGAGGAGTAGATCAAATAATAGTATATCTTTCCATAAACATGCCACACAATCATTATGTCATGAGGTCACTGAAGACACTGAAAGATGTTTGTTACTAAGTGAAATAAGGAAACTATACTAAACAGTTCTATAGACGTATACGTGTGACAAATATACATACACATCCATACAGAAGGGTTTAGAAGGATACAAACCAAAGTACTAATAGTGACTAACTATGCTGATGGGATTACAAATGCTTTTCTCTTCCTTTTTGGCTTAATTCACATTTTCTAAATATTAAAGAAGGTATTATATTAACAAGAAAATTTTCTTTAAAATAGGAAAAACATGTTATATTTTACTTATTGAAGGATTTTTTGCAACTATAGGTCAATTTTATATTGCATATTAGTATTTGTCACACAAATTATAGGGCAAATGGAATAACAAGGCCGTCCCCTTCTCAACCCAGGAATGAAGGAAAAGGGCAAGGGAAGGAGAGGAACAAAGAAGGGCCAGGAGGAAGCTGCTGGAGCACCACACTGAGGGCTCCTTCCCTGGGACCCTTGATGTATTATCAAAACCAAGCAACTCTTTCATGTGCAGGCTCACACTCCGAATATCAACGCACCCAGAGACAGAGAGGTCATTTACCATTTTATTCAGTCCTCGCCTCACTTTGAGGTAGAATTTGAAGAGTAAGCTGATGATGAGGGTTCGCCTATATTCTACCATGCCACCCTCAGCTGCTGGTGGAATGTAAATCTCATCCAGGACCAATCGGCATGCATCGCTCAGCATTTGGTCATCCCATTGTCTAGTAGAAAAGAATGTGAACGTTTCACAGAAAAGGCAAAGACAGACTAAACGGACAGGGCAAGGGAAGACGGAGAGCCATCTGTAGCCATCTTTGAAGTCCACACAAAATAACCTCATGTATTTCACTGGCTTTCTTTAGAATCTGATAATTATGAAATTATCCGTACCAAGTCCTCCTTTATTATTATTTAAAATCTTTTTATTATTTTTACTTTTTCATTGACATATAATTGGCATGTAACATATTCATTTCAGGTGTACAATATAATGATCCAATATATGAATGCTATACTGGGAAATGATCACCACAATAAGTCTAGTTAACATGCATCACCAGAGTTACAAAATTTCTTTTCTTGTGATGAGAACTTTGAAGATCTCCTCTCTTGTGGGTGGCCAGATGGTTCAGTGGTTAGAGGGCACAAGCTCTTAACAACAAGGTTGCCAGTTTGATTATCACATGGGCCAGTGAACTGAGCCCTCTGCTACTAGATTGAAAACAATGGCTTGAGCGTGGAGCTGAGCCACCAATGGATAGCCTGTTCGCTGAGTGTTTGGAGCGCAATGCTCATAACACCAAGGTTGCTGTTTTGAGTCCCACATAGACCAGTGAGCTGTGCCCTCCACAACTAAGTTAAAAAACAACGACTTGACATCCTGGAAAAACACACTGTTCCTCAATATTACCCAATAAAAAAAAATCTACTCTCTTGACAACTTTCAAATATATAATACAGTATTATTAACTATAGTCACCATGTTGTACAAACTCCCATGCATTATTTATTTTATAGCTGGAAGTTTGTACTTTTTAACCCCCTTCATCCTTTATCCCTCCCCTGCTGGAACCACCAATCTGTACTCTGTATCCATGGCTTGGTTTTTGTTTTGTTTTGTTTTGTTTTGTATTTCACATATAAGTGACATCATGTGGTATCTGTCCGTCTCTGTCTGACTTATTTCACTTTGTATAATTCCCTCAGGGTCCATCCATGTTATTTCAAATGGCAAGATTTCCTTCTTTTTCATTGCTGAATAATATTCCATTGTGTGTGTGTGAGTGACAATACATATATCACTATATATGTTATATATCACATTTTCTTTATCCATCCATCCATCAATGGACACTTATATATATGGTTGCTTCCATATTTTGGATAGTCTACATAATGATGCTATTAACGTGAGGGTGCATGTATCCTTTTGAGTTGGTGTTTTCATTTTCTTTGGATAAATACCCAGAAGTGGAATTGCTGGATCATATGTTAGTACTATTTTTAATTTTTTGAGGAGCCTCCATACTGTTTCCCACAGTGACTGTACCAATTTACAATTTTACGAACAGTGCACGAGGGTTCCTTGTTTTCCACATCCTTGACAACACTGGTTATTTTTTGTCTTTTTGATAATAGCCATTCTAACAGGTATGAGGTGATAATCTCATTATGGTTTTGATTTGCATTGTCCTGATAATTAGTGACATTGAGCACATTTTCATGTGCTCATCTTTTGGCCATCTGTGTGTCATCTTTGGAAAAATGTCTATTCAGATCCACTGCCAATTTTAAAATTGGACTGTTTGTTTTTATTATTGTTAACTTCATGGCCTGGGAATGTTGATTTACCTCAAATAGCGTGGGTAACAAAAGTATGAAAATCAAGTTTCCTGTGATCTGGGACTTCATTTTGTTCAATGCTGTATCTCTAGCAACTAGACCATATCTGGCACATACACTCCTCAGGGAATGACTGGTAAATGACCAAATTATTAATGATGGTTGTAAAATATTTCAAAAATGAAAGGTTTTACATAAAAGCTGTAAAAGCATCAAATTATTTTACTATCTGAGAAAAAAACTTTCATTAAGTTCTACTTGTTGATACTGAGTACGATGGGTGGATAAAAATTATTGTAAAAGCACTAATTGGAAGAATTTTAAAAACTTAACCTTCCAAATGCTGGAAATAATGAGAGTGACAAGAGGAAGGCCATTTAACCTTTTGGAACATTTCATCTACTTTATGTGGTTTAAGGACATTTTCAGGTGTCTTAGGACACAGTATTGAAATCAGTTACTTATTTTGCAGGTTAATTAAAAGTGAAATTTTGAAAATATCTGCTTAGATTAATTTGTGTATTAATGTTAGTATAGAAAATGTAATAAAAAATGGTTATATCTTCAAGGTGATTGGCTTTTGGGTGACTTTCATTTTTTTTTACACATTTTTTTACACTTTTCTACACTTTTTTTTACACTTTTCTAGTGTTTAAATTTTAAAAACGAACATATATATGTTGTAATCAGAAAAAAGTTTCCAAGTTCTATTTTCATTAAAACAGTAAAACAGAAATGTCTGAGTTTCGCATTCCGCATGTGCTATGACGTACCTCCCGATGAGCTGCTTGCAGGTTTGGCTTGCAGAGACCACGGTGGGGCCAACACTTCCATAGAACATTTGAAGATCCTTGATCGTGTCTGTGCCATCTTCAAATTTCACACTCATCCCGGCATTGACAATAGCAAAGGCATTCTCCTGACATTGGGCCAGCCGCATTCCTGACACAAAGTGCCACTGGAAATAGAAACACATTCAGAATCTTTAGTGTTTATCTCCACTGTCTGATGAACAGAAATAACTTAGATGATTATTAATGATGAAAAGGATCTTGTGAAAGGACAGGAGTTCTCACATAGGTACTGTTATTAACTACAGTGGGGACTGTATGTGAGTACTGGGCTACGTGCTTTAGATGTATTAATATTTAATCCTCACAACAACTCTATTCATTTCCAATTTACTGATAAGGGAACTGAGAAATTAAGTAATTTGCACAAGGTCACACAGTAAGTGGTGGAGCTGGGGTTCAAATCCAAGCAGTCTGGCTCTCCAGAGTCTATGCTTTTTCATTTTCAACTCAGAATCACTACACATGGCCTTGGGCAGTGACTTAAACTGTTCCAGTCTTAATTTTCTGTAAAATGAGACAGTTGGGTTTGATCAAGGGTGGCTCAGGGGCTGCTGAGAGGGATGAGGGGAAGATAAGGAGGTGAGGTACTTCTCAGAGTGAACTACCACACTTCCACTTTTAACTGTTTCAATTTGGTGTTCTTTGTAAATTTTATTTGAAAAGAGTTCTATTAAAAAAAGAAGCTTCAAATCTACTGGACCAAATGGTCTCCAAAGTGCTTTCCATGTTTAAATTTGTCATTGTAGCTTAAATCTCATTACTAGTGTGAAACATTAGAGTCATAAGATGGGAAAGCTTCTTTGTGAGGCCAGTAGCTCGGTGGCGGGCGGGAGAGAGGTTCAACCCCACCACCATGGAACTTGTCAAGGATAAAACGTTTTCTATATGAAAGCAAAGGTGATAAAGAAGTGTTTGAGACACACATCATATTTACTCTCCTGTACTGATTGATAAGACGTCCTTTTCCATTCCTGCTGTCACCATCCTCATTACCTTTTCTCACCTGAATTATTGGATTAGCCTCCTAAGGTTGAAGTCTTCATTGAACCTTCAGTCTATCCTCCCACCAAGTTATTTTCTATCTTTCCAGTGCATCGATGTTCTTAAAATACCAGTTTCATTAAGATTTTACCTTGCGTTAAGGCCTTCAGAGGTGGCTGTTTGCTAGAATACATGCAAATTCCTTGATGGAACAATCGATATGGAGCCCCAGCCTCATGGCCTCTCCAACCACCTTTCCCGGCTGCCTAGCCTTCAACCTGCCTTTCTCCCATGACTTCCCGCCTTCACGCTGTTCCCCCATCTGGAATGACCACCCCCTTCTCTTCATTGATCCACACTTGATCTCAACTGCTTGCCTTGCCCTTTGAACAACACCGGGGAGGGCTCTCCCCACCACCAGAACTACTCCCGCTCTGCGTCCACTCATTTCCTGTCTAAGATGATTAGCTGTTTCCTATTTAAGCCCCTTTTCTTAGATTTAGAGACTTTGAGGACAGGACACCATGTCTGAAAAATCTGTGTAGTGTCTTCTGGGTTTAGGACCGTGTCTGGCATGTAGAGTGGTAGGCAGGTAATAAAGAAATTAGTCTCTTTTAAAACTTTGGTTAAGTATACCAACTACACTTAAATAAAAAAAAACAAAAAAACAATTAACAGAAAAAAAGTATTTGGTTAATAAATGTTGGTTGAGTTGGAAGTGTTTTTATGATAATGAACTGTGAGTTTACCGGGAACTTGCTGTAGATGATGTTGGTGATAGTTGTACTCAGTTTTGTCTAAGATGCATATTTATCTGAAACCAAAAATTCAACTCCTCACACAAAAGGCTCTCCTTTTACAGAGATAGGGCCCAAAGATATTCTGTTCTTTTAATTTCTTTTAAAAACAAAATTAAAAAATGAATACAATAATAATGAATATATAACATCGAATGGAGCCTGTATTGTATTCATCTTTATACTGACACAGTCATTATTTTATTCTATTTTTTATGGAGAAAGAGACCCATGAAGGCAAAAGTGCTGATATAAAAACAAATCAAATGGTCATCTGGAAATTTGCTCCTTTCACAGAGCAGCCCCAATAGTCTCCTTGTAGCAGGTGGTTGGAATTGGAGAGGACACCATCCCCTGGAAGCCTCTCTGGGGGTCCTGCATAGGACACAGGATGAGTGGGCTCCCTCGGGGCAGGTGGCGGGTGAGGGAGTCCTTACCTTAGTAGAATGGGGAATAGAAACAGATAACACAATCTCTTCCGATTTAAGGTTGGCTTCAGGTGCTCTCTCAAGGAACTTGCTGTCTAAAGGAATCTGCCGCTCTCCGTCTATTAGAGAAAATAACTTTGATTAGAATGAATTTATCTAATTGGAGACCATGCAGCAAGGGACAAATATGATGTATGTGGTGGAAAGGGGGAGCGCAGACTGGGGGCCAGAAAATGTGGCTTCTAGTTCCAGCTCCCAAGCTGAGTCACCCTATGTAAGTCACAGAAGCTTTGGGGTTCCTGTTCCCTCATCTGCAGAATGACAGGGTTGGACCAGATAAGCTGAAGAGTCTTTTCTGGTTCTTAGAGCCCATTATATGCTACTCACAAATGTTGGCCTTGAAGAACTTTAAAGCTATGTGGGAACAACTTAGTACAACATAGGTTCACAAATGGAAAATGGGTACAAAGTATTTCACAAATGGGAAAATTGAGGTCCAGAGGTCCAAGGAGGTTAAGTGACCTATCCAACGGCTAGAGGTGGGACTAGTGGCAGAGGTGGGGAGCCTTATATACAGCTTTTTTTCTTTAAGCAGTTTACCGTACTCTTTTATCTACCAATTTTTAAAAATGTGACCTTAATCAATGAGAGTGTATCTTATATCAATAGCCCGATAAATAATATGCATTGTTTTTGTTTCCTGAAATTTAAATCATTTTCCTTGGCAAAGCTCAAACTGTCTTTGAATAAAGAGAGAAGTCATGAGTAATATGCCTCACAAACTTGATTTTGTTTAAAATGAGAAGTCCTAGAAAAAAAATTTCTAGCTTTATGAAACTCTGAGATAAAATATGCCATAAAACTTTAAAACCACAGATACATCTCATTAATTTTTTGGTTAACTGCTTTAATATGATTTGGACTGTGAAAAAATGTGGCCAAATCGTTAAGAAAAATTGTCAGGTGCAGGAACTTATCTGATCTACAAGACAGAGAGCATCTAGAGAACAAAATAATTGATCGGAGTTTCATCCTTACATTTGCAGTAGTGCAGATATAGCTGATGTGTATTTTGTAAGTCTAAGTTAGATGTATTGGGGTTCCTAGTTCATGGTTTATAGAAGGAACTACCTAACTGACAGTGATAACTAGAAAATAGAATGCCTAAAGCTTCGTCTCTTACCTTTAGATATGAGGTTGATGATAGCATTTCCTGCTGCTAAAATGGGATTTAGGTCAGAATAATTAGGCCTGCTCACCACATGTCCTCCTAAAGTCTAAATAAAAACAGAGATGACATTTTTTTTAGATACACTTAATTATTTAACAAAAAAGCAATTATATATACAGAGATGTTGTATAAGCTTTTAATCCTATTGCTTCATGGAAAGATCTGGCAGAGTTTCAGGGCTACTAAACAGATTTAAACAACATATTGTGCAAGACTCCCACTTCTTACTTCAGTTCAAACTTACTGCTTGAGAAAATATTTGTTTCCCATGTACAATGAGGAGGTAAATTTCCTTGAGAACTGACCCTAGTATGAGTGTTTAATAACATAGGGGAAGGTGGAGACTTGAGCCTGAGTGTACTCCAGAGAACCCGGATATATAGCATTCACATTCAAAATGTTTGCTGCGCTGCTGTGCCATAGAATTCTTCTCTATTGCACCAAACCATCAATAAAGCTGCATCAGACATGGCCTTGAATGAAGACTTTTGTTGGGAATCAACGGGGCAAGATGATGTTGAGAGGAAGAACATGGTCCAGAAAAAGGGACAGAAGATGCAGAAGGTGTAAACACACAGTGGATTTTGAGAGTCAGCAGAAATAGGGCCAGAGTCAATCAGGAGAAATGCCCTCCACCCTAACCCTGCTGAACTACACCCATCATGTGTGGAATGGGCCAGTGGTTCAAACCAATTTCTCAGGAAATCTTAAATAATAAGAAAACCTCAATAAGCTAGATAACGGGGACATCCAAGAATAGACATATGAGATACACCTGTTTAGAAACTGACTAGTACGAAGGTCGAAGAGGAGTACCAGAAATAAAATAGCATTTTGGAAATGTAGGCTCTTGTTTACTAATCTTTTTATAAGACATATTTCACACACTGTTAGAGCTGGACAGGATTTTAGAGATAATCCATTTGATTGAGCCTTAATGTTTAAAATGAAGAAACAGAGGCTTAAAGAGGTCAAGTGGTTTCTCCAGGATCACACCACTCACAGGCGACAGGCTGGGATTGAAATTTGGGCATCTTCAGACTCCAGGACCATCATTGTGCAATAGAATATGATGCTTCTCACTTTGGGCAAATGCATACACAAAAGGTGATGCCTTTCACTCTGGGCTCATACACCACACTCACACTCATGTTGCACAGACTTATCTGACATCGACTTGGGATTCCTCTTCAGAGTAATGTTTGCTAAACTGAACAGAACTGCATGACTGTCTATAACTGCAGCTCATTTTACATAATGCTAGAGAACGTGAGGTAGATAAAAAGCAGGACTTGTTGAAGCAGATGAAAGGCAGGACCAACTGCAGAATAAGAAGTCCCAGCCGTTTATGAAAATTGTGCTTGAAACTTATCAGCAGACCAGCTGCAGAAAAAAGGAAATCTCCGCCCTTACCCAGAAAATTCCTGAATATTCCTCCTATAAATTTGAATGTGCAGTCCCTAATTCAGCCCTTCATTAAAGGGACATCAATAATAGGCTTAAACCCCAGCTGAGTGCTTAAACCCCAGGAGTGCTGCGGGCTATGGGGTAGCCTGCTTTTTCTTTTTCTCTGCTTGAAAAACTGATCCTTGCTTTGCTTTTGTTTTAGCTTGTGCTTGAGTAGTTTCCTGTGCGCTGCCAAGAACCCAGGGGCGAAGGCATCGCCTAGCCTCCTGGAACAAATTTACCGCCATGTTCCTAATCTGGGGTCCGGCAAGTGTCCTCAGATGCTTCAGGAGGGCACGGTACGTCTTAGTCTTCTCCTTTGGTTGCTCCGAAACAATATAACCTAAGGCATCATTCAGCTGGGCCAGGCTGTAGCCTGCACCTATGGTCACCCCTGAAAATAAGATAGTGGAATAAAAACTTAAAATCAACTGTAACAAGGTGCACAGGTGGCATGGAAACAATCTTTCAAATATTTCTTCTCTTTTTGGATTAATTTAGAATGACAAAAACTAAAGATAAAGATATTTCTGGCCATTTGTCTTGTTCCCAAATATTAGTTACCAAAATCTTCTCAGTCATGTATAGTCATATATGCCATACATTTTAGAAATACCATCACAGATATCTAAAATTGATTGCTTTGTTTATTCCTAAGTGAGTTGTTTTCCTGAAAGAATTGATCAAATGTGAAAATTCCTTCACACCTTCCTCCCAACCCTCTATTATACCAGCATGGCCTCCCCTGGTTCCATCTCTTTCTGTGAGTCCGTTGATAGGGACTGTGCAACAGGGAAAAAAAGAATAATGGGCAGACTCGTTTAATATTGGCATGCCAGAGGGGAAAGTAGACAAATTTCCATTTGATTTCTGCTTACTGGGCTGAACATTATTTTATGTAGGATGTTTAGCTCCTACATCCTGTTATCTATGCAAATGTTGAGTCTGCGTAGTGGATGGTGGGATATGTTTCTCAGACAGCCTGATTTGGTGCATGATGTGGAAGGAGTACTTGGCTAGGAGTTAGAATACCTAGGATGTAGTCCTGCCTTGACCATGTGTTAGCTCTGTGAGCTTGGGGATGTCACTTAAGCCCTTAGTTTCTATATCTTCTTCAGGACAATGGAGATACCAAGGCTACCTGCTATGTCTACCTCCCAAGGTTGTTACGAGGATCAAAAAAAATAAAAAAATAAAAAAGAGGAAGAAGAAGATATGAAAGCACTTGGTAAATTGTGAAAAGAGTATAAAATAAGTAACGTTGTTCACAGTTCAAATTTCAGATTTGTGGCCCAGATTTTTTTTTTTCTTTTTCTTTGTGATTGTGTGGGGGTGTAGATGAGCCTTGAGCAAATTTGTGAATCACGGAGTAATGTCTGGCAAGACCCTTTCCTACTGGCTTGCTAATGCCTTAAGTCTTTTTATTTATTCAGTCATTCTCTCCGTACATGGCAGCTACGTGGTATCTTCCCACTATTAGGGCTCCTATGAGAATGTAGTGCTCAGTGACACACCTGAGAGGGTCAGCTTGAAAAGCTCACGGAAAACACATGTAGATGCTCAATAAATATTTTTGAATGAATACATGAGGTCAGATCTTCTATGAAGTGCTGAAATCAGCCCAGGGAATATAATTAACAGCTTACCAACAGCCAATCATTACATTTTATTTGAAAAGAAGGCACGTACCATTATCTGTGCTGTCCACAAAATGTAGTTCTGGAAGCCCAAGTGGAGTTATGAAAACTGGGTAGAATTCATCTTCGAATTTAATTCTGGGTCCTTCAGGAGAAAAGCATTAGAGGCGATTAGAACAGGAAGGCAATGGCTGCTAATAGATGTCACTTATTGACGTCAAATGATTGATGTGACACAAATGATTTACTTGCAAAAGAAAACAGCAAAGCATTTTAAAGATCATAGGTATCCATTAATAAAAATGAATTGTATTTACGCAGAGTTTAAAAAGAGACGCAGATGTTGGGTTACCTAAAGAACATACTTAAAAACCACGCACCCACTTCAGTGTTCCCCATGACAAGGGGGGCTTGGGGGAAATTGACTTTCAGCTCCAGAAGGTCACCGAGGGTCACAGAGGTTATCCAGGTAGTCCTCTTCCCTTGGAACGTGAGCCTTCTCTTGTTTGGATCTTCTGCCATTCTCTGCACAGAAGCAAAAGCAACAGGCTTTCAAATAAGGCTGCTGCACTACATTGTACGAATATATCCGCCGTTCTGGGAGTCCAAATGGCCTGCTGGTCATTTTAGCTTTCTGAGGCGACCTCACTGATAGCGATTAGGAGAGGGTGGCCTTATCTGAAAATAGACTTAATTTTCGTGTGGGCACCATTGAATAAACATCACAATAGGTGTTTGTCCGTTAACACCTGCTAGCTGGGTTGAGTTTGTTACAGAATAGAGCAAACTCTATCTGCATTTGTGAAATATGTGAAGAGGAGGCAGCAGGGTATAGTTAAAGTGTCTCAGCCTGGAGCAAAATGGCCAGGTGTCTTGTTCTAGTTCTGCCCTAACAGTGACTCACAGGGGCCTCATCTCTGGGGATTAGGTTTTTCAGTAGGACAGAAAGTGCTTAAAGGCAAAATGATTCTTGAAAAAAAAATTCTTAAATCATTCAGCAGATATAGCATAAATAGACATTTTTTTTACAACTCTGTAGACACACACGTATGTCTTTATATCTATATCTATATGCATACATATAATCTTTAAATACTAGTTATGTCCAACTTCTCGCACTCTGAGGGGTGCGTGGAGTCTGAGACCCTCTGAGAAGCCAGGAGAATGATATCCCTCATCTCAGGCTCTTGTCAGGGCATAGTCATGGAATAGAATGATGGGCATATCACACTATTTATATTATACTCTTTTTACTGAGTTGAAGATCACAGAGATTAATAATAAGAGTAATATAATCCCATTATAAGTATCATTTAATTTTTACTTTACCAGTTTTACAAAATTCCTTAAACATATCTCACAGTGTAGCTGTGTGACCTTGGTTACGTTGCCCATATTCTCTGTGCTTAGCATCTCTAACTGAGGGGGTGAATCAAAGCATCTTTGAGGTCCTGGCAGCACCACTCTTCTAGGCTGTCTTTTTCTAATTATTTATAATGGAGTTGAACAGGTTCCTACAAATGGGTTATCATATTGGACACAATCCCAGATTTAACGTCTAAAACTCAGTAATTCCACAGTGTAATACAAAAAAGCTTATGCAACGTCATGTTATGAAACAACAAAAGTAAAGTATCTTACTATCAGTTCAGGAGGAAATATAGGTTCCTGGGATGGATCGAAGGGCTGGAATTCGTCTTCATTATACAGTTTGGTACATATCTAGACAAAACAAAATAAAATACAAATGCAACTTCAGAGTTTCTGAGAGACGTATAGGAATCTCTACTTCAGAGACTCCTGAGCCAGGGCCTAAACCTCTGACACCCCTGACACAAAATGGAGGTACCAAGCCACAGGGCATCCCTGAGTGGAATTCTTCTCACCCTCAGAGACAGTGGGTTTCCCCGGCAGATTTACTGGACACTGGGCTTCCTCTTTTGGCGTCAGGTATTGCGTTTTAAGTTTCTGTGCTGGGTGTCAGATACTGTTTGCAGAGAATTACTTGCCATGAGCATGAATATGCACCATTGCTAATGTCTCTTGAAGTGCTTGATTAGGGGGTGGGTAGGGGGTGGATGGGTAGGTAACCCAGAAAAGACACAGAAAGTTGTAACGCTTCTGAAGGAAAACAGACTTCTGTGGTGACTGGCCTCATGAAAGTCCAGGGCTTGCTAATTTTGGAACTTTTAAAGGCTGTTTATGCCCTGAATTCACTAGCTTTGTATTTGACTCACTGAAAAGAATAGAAAGCTTGAAGGAATTTGGATTTTTGTAGGTATATTCCAGTCAATCCCCACCTGAAGTGGAACACCGGATACTTACTTTTTCCTCTCTGTCCACAAAAGACTTCTCTTCTTGATCCATGCAACATTTTCCTGATCCTTTCATTTGACATGCAGTTGATTCCTTAGGAAGTAATTACATGTAAAGCAAATTCATTGGTCGATTTTTAAAATACTAACCTGAGTACCTGGCAGTGTCCAAACCCTAGAGGAGCTATGGAAGAAGTAATTGAGTGTGTCCTTGACATAAAAAACTCTGTAGTAGGATGGGGGTGGAGACAAGCTATTCCATCACTGAACAATTAGAGAAAATTACATGGAGTGTGCACTCTGCTCATGATAGGGTCTTTTTGATGGTGCCACTCAAGTAACAGGGGAGGACCAAGTGGGTTAGAAGGAGGGATGGGGTCAGCAGCTAAGGCTTCCTACTTAAAGTGAAATAAACGGAGTATAGTTGGTAATTAAAAAACTAAAAAAGATGGCTCTTCTTTACTGTAAGGGTGAAACAGCATGTATCTGTAATGAAGTCCTGTGAAGACAAACTACCTTTAAGACTTTCTACACACAAATATAAATACATTAAAAACTTGAATTTATTTGCATGTTATTGGAGCTAGTCTGAATTATTTGGATAATTCAAATCCCAAACCATTTTACCTTAATTTTCAGAACGTTTCAGTCAGACCCAAAATAGTGTTTTTGGCCTGAATTCACTAGTTAGTTATTACAACTCTCAAATTATTTCGTTCTTGTTTGCCCTTTTCACTTGCAGACACAGCCTGAGTCTGTGGCTATTTGCACATCTATAGTTTGACTTCATACATGGAGGCAAAGAGACCTGAAGGAGACCTGGGTTCTAGGTCTTAGTGTAACACATACCAGCTGGGTTGAGTTTGTTAAATTAGAAAAGTAAAACAAATTTCTTAGATTTAAATATGCAAAAGACATGCATAGTATCTGACACATAGGAAGTGCCGAAGTGGTGGCTGATATTTTAACTTCTTAGGTAATTTTTTACAGAGTAAGAAGGGATTTGGATTTTACGACAATGCTATGCACTATAATGGAACTAACTGTAAGTGGCCGAATGTGGGGACCCAGATTGAATGAGCCAAAAATATCTATCTTTGCATAGATTTTTGTCTCCAAGAAAATGATTATGTAGTACTAGGTTGAATCATATGAAGTTGCTGTTTTTGTACGTCAAAAATAGTGGAATATTCGCCATTCATATGGTTCAACTGATATAGTATCTTACTCAGGATTTAAAATAAACTAGTGTAGTTTGTAAGAGGTTTTTGAATTCTTCGTTTTTGGTCTTTTCCTTCAAAAAATTAGTATTTGGAATTAATTTGTACACCTTGAATTGTTTTTTTCAACCAAAATTATGCATAGTTTATTTTTTCCATAAAAAATTAGTGCTCAGAAAATACCCTAACTGCAACTGTGTAAAGTGTGTCTCCTCTTAATATTTAACGTCCTGAAAACTTAAGATATCTCCAAACTATCCCCCCCTTCATACACTAAATCATTCTTTTCCAACTTCCTTTATCTATCTGGTTCCTAGATCTCTCAACTTTGAAGGTGATTGGGATTTTTTATTATTATTGCACTTTATCATCTGGAGATTATGATTTGGGCGATATCTTTCTTGAAAGTACTCTTTCTGGGCTCATACTCACACATCGGTCTAGGTCCTCATTCTCTTATGTATTGGATACTGCACTGGTCCATGCCCTCATCCTTACCATGTCTCTCCCGGCTCTCCTTCCTACAGACACGTACCAAGATTTTTTCTTTTGAAATAATATTCTCGTGTTACTCCTAGCTTGAGAACAGATGATGATGACTATATATTGGTTAAGTCTAAATTCCTTAGCCCCAAATAGTACCTTTTTACTCTTTAATGCTTCAGCCACATCAAAGTCTTAGCTGAACCTTGGACATCTTGCTTTTTCCTATATCCATGTATTGTCTTACTTGGAATTTTCTAGTGCCTTCTCTTCACCTATCCATTTCTATCACTTGCTTTATGAACTGGTTCAACACTCCCTTTTTCCAATAAGTTTCCTTTGTGTCTTCTCTTCCTGCTCATTAATTCTCTTTAATCTACAATCTTTCAAAATTTATACACACAGTACGGAAGATATATTGAGCTTTTAATTATTTTGCCCTTCAATTATGGTTTAATTTCACTTACTTTAATAGAGTTTGCATCTTTTGAAGTCATGGACCATGTGCTTACTTCTTACATAACTGCCTAATTTAAGGCTATAAACAAAACAGATGCTAAATGTTTATTAAAAACAATCTCAACAGTGGCATTCAACTTTCAGTGGTTAGAAAGGTCAGCATGAGGTTATTTTAGAGAGAATTAAATGCAATAGATGATTATGCATAGGTTTATTAATGTATTAAAAGTGCTAAAAATTTATATACGTATTTTCCATTTTAACTTACCTCACTGAAAGTTTTTCCACTTTCTACAATTAGTCGGTATCCAGTACAGCGGCACAAATTTCCTGATTAAGAAGAGATCAATTTTTGATGGATGATATAGAAATACATTGCATATTTGTGTTTCATGTTTTCAGTGGATGGCCATATTAGTAATAAGATTCTTTTTTGTTTCCCAAACCAGCAAAATGGCTCTTTGGAACAGAGGTACTCTTCAAAAATAGATCTTGTGATTATATTTTCTTTCTGAAATATCACAAAGATCTCAACAATTTTTCCCAACCAACTCTTCATGCCTTAATCCCACCCCTGTCCTAACTTATATAACCTGTCACCCCCAAAAACATCTCAGATGTAGTCCTTTGTTAAGCTTTTCTCATGTAGTCTCGTCTCCCTCAATGTCTTCTTAGGCAAAGTGTATCCATTTTTCAGGGCCCAGCTCCTGTTCTCCATGGGATCTGCTCTAACATCCCAGTCAGAGCTGTACCACTCACTGCCTGGATCCTTCTGCAGGCCTATGATTGACTATGCTGGAGCAGGCTTGTTTATGTACATGACTTACCTCCCTCGTTGGATCTTAAACTCCCAGGGTAGGCAAGGATTGTCTTAGATGCTATTGAACCCTCTCAGTATAGCATGGTAGGTGTTCAATAACTACCTGGTATTATTTTAATCAGTCAGCATTTCCAAAGCATGGTGGATAGGTGAGGAAACCACTATCTTTTAAAAAGTATATTCAAATTTTGCAGCCAGCATAATATTTATGAAGATGTTTTACTAACATGGGAACATTCTTAAGTTATACTGTTAAAATTGTGTTTATAATGTAAAATTACACACTGGCGGTGCCAAAAAAATGTCTACACATTTTAAAAGTCTATGCTCAAGTAGTAGTTCACCATAATCAGAATTGTCTGTCTGCTGATGGTAACCACTTTGAGCACCTCCTGTAATTGCAGAGGTCAACCGTGACTTGTATTCATCTTTTGATATTGGTATATATTGAGTATTACAATTAATACAGTTTTTTTCCTTTCTAAAAATGTGTATACATTTTTTGGCACCCTATGTATATCATAGTCACAAGTATTTAAAGAAAGAACTATGAATAAAAAGGCTGATAGAAAATAGAAGTATTTGATTGTGGCTGTCTTTTGGTGGCAGACATATGAATGAGTTTTCTCCTTGTCTTTTAATTTTTTTTCTTAATAGGAAGGTGTTATTTTTATACCCAAAATAAATTTAAAATTTTTACGTTCAAATACAATTTAAACATTTCAGAGGAAATGTATATGTGTCAACTGGGCAGGTTTAAACACCTAGAAAGAAAGTGTTGTGTGGAAACTTCATGGTAGTGAGTCATGTGGAAACTTGGTTAATAATTATATTCCTTTTTGTAATAGAACGGGAATAGTTTAGGAAGAAACTGCATGCACAAGACAGATTCAGATTCATAATCTACCTTTCCTTTTGCTAGGAAGAAAGAATATACAAGATGTATGAATTAAGAATATCTCTTTGGAGTAGAGGAAAGGAGCTGAAATATCTGGAACATAACTACATGGCATAAAATAGTATTTAAGTGGCAATGGACACTTTCTGATAAACTGTAAGCAAACAGTAAAGCTTAGAGACAGCTAATGTCAGAGTTTTCTAGTTTCTTTTTGTTCTTGGCCACATAATCAGTGCTAAGCCCTACTAAAGGCCCACCAAGGGATCGCTTATAACACCCATTGCAAAAATTCTTCTGACTCTAAGGAAAAGGACAAAACTCCAAAAAATTTACTTCCTTAGTCTTGAAGGGAAAGACAAGATGAAATGAAGTGGTGATTTATATCAGTTGACCATCTGAGAAGGTACATGCCATACCTAATAGCATTTCTTTGAATTTTATTTTATGTTGTTGTTTTTCTTAAAATATGAACATAAAGGTTGTCTGTGTGGCTAGTATTATGATTTTAGAAAGAGCTCAAGTAAATGGATTGCAAACTAAAATATACTCTTCAAATTATTCACTCCTAGTAGAATAAGGCTATCTACTTCATTACTTTATCCAACCTTTACAACACCATTTCCTGGTGGTCATTATGTGAATTACAGTCATCGAATCTGGGAGAAAATAATCCATCTCTGTAAGACTGTGCATATTCAAAGAGACAAACAACAAAGCAATATACAGATTTAATGCAATCCCCATTACAATCCCAATGGCATTTTTACAAGAAATACAACAAAAAATCATCAGATTTGTGTGGAATCACAAAAGACCTTGAATAGCCAAAGGGATCATAAGAAAAAAGAATAATGCTGGAGGTATCCCACTCCCTGACTTCAGTTGTATTACAGACCAACAATAATCAGAACAGTATGGTATTGGCAGAAAAATAGACACACAGACCAATGAAACAGAATTGAAAACACAGAAATAAACCCACATAAATATGGACAGATAATTTTCAATAAAGGAGCCAAGAACATACAACAGAGAAAAGACAGCCTCTTCAATAAATGGTGCTGGGAGAATTGGAAAGCCACGTGCAAAAGAATGAAACTAGACTGTTATCTGTCACTGTGTACCAAAATTAACTAAAAACAGACCAAAGATCTAAACATAAGACCTGAAATAATAAACTGTATAGAAAAAAAAACATAGGTACTAAACTTATGGACCTTGGGTTTAAAAATCATTTTATGAATTTGACCTCGAAGGCAAGGGAAGTAAAAGCTAAAAGAAAATGAATGGGATCTATATCAAACATCCATATGAAAGCTTCTTCACAGCAAAAGAAACCACTGACAAAATAAGGAGGCAGCCAACCGAATGGGAGAAGATATTTGCAAATACCTCCAATAAGGGGCTAATAGCCAAAATATATAAGGAACTCATACAACTAAACAACATAAAACAAACAATCCAATTTAAGAAATGGGCAGAAGACCTGAATAGACATTTCTCCAAAGACATGGCCAATGGACATATGAAAAGATGCTCAATGTCACTAATCATCAGAGAAATGCAAATAAAAACCACAATGAGATATCATCTCACACCAGTTAGAATAGCTATCATCAACAAGACAAATAATAACAAGTTCTCTCCTAAGAATTAGTGACCGGTTACCTTGAAACTATATATGTTTGTCACAGAAAACGACATTTGCTAACATGCTTTTTTGGGTAGAAAATTGTGTTTGTTCATTTAAATTTGATAGCTATTTGTCATAGGATATTAAATTGTTTACCACGCTTATTTGTGATAACCAATTGTGATAACTTATTTGTGATAACTAATTTGTGATAACTAATCTTGATCTTATAATGAACCCAACCAGAATATAAAAATGTAAAGTATCTGAAAGTTTATCCTCTATGTAAAATTAATTTTAATGAGAAGAGTTAATAAAGAATTCTAACAGATTAATTAAAAAAACCAACAGGGTCTCGTTTTTCCATACTACCCACATTTCCATAGTTGGAAAAGATTATATTAAAAGTATTAGAAACGACCCATTTGAATGCCTTTACAGAGTGACAACGGGCCCCATTAAGGAAGAAAGGTTTGTAATGAAACCAGTCTTGCCCCAATTTTTGTCATCACTGCTGACAAAATGAAGGCATCACATCCTGTAAAAATTTTGGCTAAAGAAAAGGTACTAAGGAGGAAACACAAAGCAGTGCCATGACATCTCTCCATGGGTTGGGACCTCCTTCCTTAGTTGCTTGGGTAGTTTCCTGCCCGCAATGGGGGAAGACGGCTCACCTCCAAGAGCTTTGGTTATCTGGTCAGGGGTCGGCTCTGGGTGGTTCCTCAGCAGTGTGTAGATAGACATCACCATCCCTGGGCTGCAGAAGCCACACTGCGTGCCATGACACTTGGCAAGTCTTTCCTGGGAGAAAATGGTACATTATTTATGCTTTAAGCCTCTTGTTTCCCTACCTTCGACACTGGAAAGGACAGAAGCTTATATATTTGGCTTTCCACAAATAACTGCAGGGAAAAAATGTCACCCTGGAAGAAACATGTTTCTATTTTTTGAAGTCATATGCTTGTTTTTCCCCCTCAAGGAAAGCCTAGTGACAGATATTAATTAAGTCCCTCTGCTTCCTAGATTCTGTTTTCTTTATCTGTGAAATAGGCAGTGTAGTTTAGAGAACAAATAAAATACTTTGCAATCGCGCTCATGTGACTTTCAGTGCTTACTGTACCTCATTAATTGTGCGACCTTAGGTGATTTACTTGACTTTTGTTCATCTTTAAAATTAGGATAATAATGGTATCTACTTTACAGGATGGTTGTGAGAATAAATGAATGAACATATGCAAATCATTTAACAGTTTCTGACAAGTCACTTTCATCCTCTGCTCCATCTATATTATAGAATTTTTGATAAATTAAATGACAAAATCTGTACAAATGCTTTGAAAATTGTGAAGTGTTACTTAGTAGTATTGCTCCATCCATATATTTAATTTACGCACATTCAACTTTATGCATTTAAATACAACAACAAGCCTTTCTGTAAGTGGATGCCACTAAGTGTCTTAAAGTCTCCCCTCCTGCCATCTGTTGTTATACCTAAGTCAGTCTTCCAAAGAGCCTGAACAGCTGTGGAAGCTCTGCATGGGAGGTCTGAGGTTTGAAACAACTGATGAGAGTGTGAGGAGTCATTTTGAGCAATGGAGAACGCCCACAGAGTGTGTGGTGATGAGAGACGCAAACACCGAGTGCTCCAGAGGCTTTGGGTCCGTTACCTGTGGCCACCATGGAGGAGGTGGGTGCAGCCATGCAGGCAAGGCCACACAAGGTGGATGAAGAATTGTGGAACCAAAGAGGGCTGTCTCAAGAGAGGATTCTCAAACACCTGGTGCTCACTTAACTGGGAAAAAGATTGTTGTGGGTGGTATTGAAGAAAACACTGAAGAACACCACCTAAGAGATGATTCTGAACAGTGTGGGAAAACTGAAGTGGCTGAAATCATGACTGACGGAGGCGGTGGCAAGAAGAGAGGCTTTTCTTTTCTGACCTTTGATGACCATGACTCTATAGACAAGATTGTCATTCAGAAATACCACGCTGTGAATGGCCACAACTGTGACGTAAGGAAAGCCCTGTCTAAGCAAGAGATGGCCAGTGCTTCATCCAGCCAAAGGGGTCGGTTCGGTTCTGGAAACTTCACTGGTGGCCAAGGAGGTGGTTTTGGTGGGAATGACAACTTTGGTCGTGGAGGAAAATTCGGTGGTCGAGGTGACTTTGGTGGCAATTGTGGTGGTGGGGAGGATATGGCAGCAGTGGGAATGGCTATAATGGATTTGATAATGATAGAAGCAATTTTGGAGGGCTGAAGGTAAAATGATTTTGACAATTACAACAATCAATCTTCAAATTGTGGACCCATGAAAGGAGCAAACTTTGAAGGCAGAAGCTTGGCCCCTGTGGCGGTGGGGGCCAATCCTTTGCCAAACCACTAAACCAAGGTGGCTGTGGCAGTTCAAGCAGCAGGAGTAGCTATGGCAGTGGCAGATGATTTTACTTGCTGTCAGGAAACAAAGCTTAGCAGGAGAGGATAGCCAGAGAAGTGACAGGGAAGCTCCAGGTTATAACAGATTTGTGAACTCAGCTGAGCACAGTGGTGGCAAGGCCTAGCTGCTATAAAGAAGACATGTTTTACACAATAATCATGTATGGGCAAAGAACTCGAGGACTGTATTTGTGACTAATTGTATAACAGGTTATTTTAGTTTCTGTTCTGTTCTGTGGGAAGTGTAAAGCCTTCCCAACAAAGGGTTTTAATGTAGATTTTTTTTTGTACCCACATTGTTGATTACGAAATGCAATAGTCTGATCATGACGCTTAATAAATGTGTCTTTATAAAAAAGTGCTGTGTAAAGTCAGTCTACTCTGAAGCCTTCTTGGTAAATTAACCCTAACAGTGTGAAGTTAGAATTCCTTCAGGGTGATGGCAGGTTCCAGTTGAAATTTATTTTCAACCAGCTTGGGTGTAGAAGCCATTGTCTTCAGAAACCTTGGTGTCATTGAATTGACAGTTACTGTGTTGTGACCTGGAGCTCACCGTTAAAAGTGTCAGTCACCCAAGCAAAGTCCTGGAGTTTATTTCGTTATTAATGATTATTGGCACATTTTATGTAATATAACTAAATTGAAATATGGTGCCAGAAAAAATTATAGATGATAACGAAGCTTGTGTATTATCCATTACCATGTATAATCAATAACTGATTTAAAAATACAACAACAATAAAAAGAGAGGGAGAATTGACAATGTACTTTGTCCACTCTATACAAGAGCCTGTGCCATGAAGATCTAGAAGGGAGACATGACTCTGTGGGTCCCTCTGTGTGTATTTGTCCCGTGTGTCCTTTGATGTGTACTCAACTGGTTGGCTCAACGTTTTTCAAACAGCTTGACTCGTAAGATGAAAGCCAAATATTTCCTTCATCTGTGGCTCAACTGAAAGGACAGACATTCAATAATACTGTAATAACTGTGTATGGTGTCAGATGGGTACTAGACTTATCGGGGGGGTTCTCTTCATAAGTTATATAAATGTCTAACCACTATGCTGTAAACCTGAAGCTAATATAATACTGGATGTCAGCTGTAATTGAAAATTTAAAAAAATTAAAAAATAATTAATTATGTTAATTCAACAATGACATACGTAACCCTCAAAACTAATGCAGATTAAAAAAAAAAGGACAGACACTGTTCTAATGTTACAGGGAAATATGGTTCTGTTGGATTTATCTAGCAGATGGCAAGTTGTTTGAGATGTGGCATTTAAACCTGGCTATAAATGTGCTGCTAAATATTTAACAACTGGATAGCTGAGGGGAAAAGCCCTGATTTACAGTTTCTAACATTTTTATTTGTACAACTATTTCCACCATTGCTGATGCCAAGCTTTCAACATGAGGTCACAATGTGGATTAGGGAGGAAATGCGCAGTGGAATACCATTCTATGGCACTTCCACCACGTGGACACAATAGACAAATAATCTCAAATGCATAGATAGTAAAATGTAGTAAAATAATTAGGAGATGATGACTGTTGATATTGATTACCTTTTTTGAATATTACTTATTTAATTTTAAGTTTGTATAGTTTAATTGTTAATACTGGCTGTGTTTAAAGACTGGCTCACAAAATTCCTGAAAATTTAGCAATTAGCTCTCACAATACAGAACAAGTCTGCTCCAGGGCACTACTGAACAAATCTACCACCTGTGTTATTAAGATTTGAGAGAAAGAAATCTTATAAGCTGAAGCATTTGGTGCTGCCATAAGTGTAAAGGTGTAGAGCCAGGTATGGGGTGAGGTGGGCACCAGGCACGCAATAACTGGATGAGATTAAAAGTCAGTATGGTTACATCTGCTGAAACTTTAGAATTTGATAATTTGGGGTTAATGCTTTTTTTTCTGAGTGGGAACTTTGAGTTTTTTTCACCTTGTCTTAAGGGGAGGAAAATTTATTCATATAGTAAAAAGCTATGGGAGGGATCTGTTGGTTCAACAGATAGGCAAAGAGTAACTTTGTTGATGTGTACGTTAGTTTACAAAGGTCAAATTCCATAACGTTAAAGTCCACATGTTGCATATAAAATTTTGTAGAGTTACATCAATATTGAGTAAATTTGTTGGTATGTCAAATTTTAGTTTTCCAGTTACTTGAGTGTGAATTCTCACATTTACAAATACTGAGGTATTTCAATGGACCTCAAATGAGGCTTAAGTAACACTGGACACTGTCGTACTACAGTTAATTGCATCCAGATTCTAGGAAAAATGAATGCTACTGGAAGTTGAAAAACAAAGCCATTAGGTTCATGAAAGTCATGCACTATCACCAAGTGCCCCTCCGTGGTAGCACACTGTCAGAGGAAGCTCTTAGCCTCCACTTTCTAACCACAATCTTCTATGGAAAGGAATTTCAAGGGAAACGATGGCTCATCATAGTTTTCTTTCTACACACTGCTTTTAAAACTTAACCTCTGCAGAAGTTCCGATTCTAGTATATAAAAATAACATGGTTATTTAGAGAAACAACCATTTCTCTAAAAAGTCCTCTAAACTTGAGTAAACGCTGTCGTGTTAGCTGTGTTTTATTGCAGCATGGTGTTCAGTTACTCATGAGACATCTGGGGGGCATCTGGAGAGTATGTGTACCCATAATTGCCTCCTAGTAAGAGTTCAGGAATTTTGAAGTAGACAGCTGCTATATTGTATAAACTTTTGGTTTTCTATCCAATTTTCTTTTCTTGTCACACTGGATTGTCCGTGTTTTAGTTTCAGGCAAGGATAGGGCTGAGAAGTTAAGATATATTAAAATCAGTGAAGGAATCTTGGTTTATATACCAATGTCTGAGAAGATCCCTAGTTATGAAGCACTGAATCTCATAAAATGAGAATTTGTAATCACAAAGGATTTCACAGTGGGTAGCCTATTTGGGGTACATTAGACTCTGTGGGATACCATGTGGGATGGCAATCACAGCACACTCTTACCTGCACGGGGTGAATCCTGGTTTTGATGCTTCCTACACCTTCTACTGTGGTGACAGCAGCTCCATACAGAGAGCAGATGGGCACGAGGCACGCAGTAACTGGATAATGGCTATGATGGATTAAAGATAAGACACTGGAATCATAGGGAGTGGGTAACATAATTCAGGGAGTAATTTCAGTCCAGGAGAGTCATGAGACTATATTTCTTTGAGAATACAGAGACTACAGATACAAACCCATAAAGTTCTGGAAGAGTCCAAGAAAGGACTTACATATGGCTGGTGTAGGATGGTAGAGAGAAATGGAAAAAAAATAACAAAGAGTTTTGTGTAGGATCACCAAGAGACCCTCATTCTCCTTTTTTCCCTCCTCATTGTAGGGAAAGGAAGCTTTATACTCATCAGATGATATATTGACTTATATTAAGTACCATGAGGTAGTTAAGCCCAGTGATTCTTAACCATGTGAACCTTTTAAAAGTACAGGTACTCTGTTTGCACATCAGCCCAGTGAAATATATTCTGATGGGAAGAAAGTCGGCGGGAAAGCTCTGGAGCTTGGGAAGCTGCAGAGAGAGTTGGCCTGGACCCAACAAGACAGTGACAGACACCTGGAGAGAGGGGAGGAGCGCATGGGGACAGAGAAGTGGGAGGCTTCGCATCCTTCCCAGATGTGCCCAAGCAGGGCCCTGGCCAATGCAAAAGATACTGGATCTTCTTGTTCTTGGGGTTGTATCTGGACACCATGACGGTGCAGGAGCCACAGCCTCCTTCCCCACAGCTGTACTTAGTGCCTGTGAGGTGGACTGGAAGGAAGGGAGTCAAGGAAAACGGGCTCGGGCCCCTCTGTTTTTCACACTTTTCTGCCTTGGATGCTGATAACAAGCAACACATTCTCTTGGGTTGAAGGTATCAAGGTTTCTTGCTCAGAGAGTTCCACTTTTTGCATGTAAATGCAAAGGTGAGAAGAAATCCTTACAGACCCACACTGCCTGATCTGAAACCCTCAGAGCCAGAGGCATTTCTAAATGTAAAATTTTCCATATTTTTGGAAAAGGAAAAAGATAACACTCCCAAGCAGGGCTAGAGAAACACCTTGTAATCCAACACGTTACTATTTCTGCAGTGCACCATCTGGATATTCACACTGCGTGGGATATATTAAGACTACAGAGAATGTCCTGCTACTTAGATCAGGATTTATATCCAATTGAGGTGGGAAAAAGCCTGTTGAATTTAGAGATGTGGAAATGGATTCTAGATTCATGTTGCCTTATTGCTGTGGAGGCGGAGCGTGTACAAAACTTAGAAAAATCCCTGTAATGCAGGGTCTCAGCTCCCACGTCCTGCACAAGAACACAGGATATGGTGAGGTCACAAAGGGACACCATCAGAGCCATAGATAGGGAAGTTATACCACTATATTCTCAATGGTGGCTGGTCGAGACACAAAAGCAAACATCTGCCAGTACCCCAATGAGGGGTCTTCCTGCACCCCAGACTCGCTGGCAGCTGGGCAAGACACAGGAAGTAGGATCCACATGATCCACAATCTGCCATGCATGCTTGCTAACCCCACTTGCTAGCCGCAATCCACTGTGCGCTTCTCTGCCAACCAAGCAACCCGCTAGTGGAGCCCCGACACTTACATCAGCGGCTAATTGGGTAACTAGTCACAGCTGATGGCCATCTACTACCCGAGTCAGCACCTTTCCACATGAGGCTTAGAGCCTGGAAACTGCTGTCTGGAACTCTGGCCCCATAATCCCTTTGGGAGGTTTACCTTTCCTGATTCAGCAATGTAATGCTTTTACCTTCTTATGGAATTAGAGGATATTGATTTAATAACCATGGTTCCTGAGCCAGTAATGTCAACAACCATTGTGTAATATCCCCCTGTAAGACGCTTGCATATTTTCATAAAGGGAGACCAAATAATATACACAAATCTTTTCCTGCTTTATGTTCTATAAAAATATGGAA
The DNA here is from genome assembly GCF_964194185.1 of Rhinolophus hipposideros. NCBI lineage: Eukaryota > Metazoa > Chordata > Mammalia > Chiroptera > Rhinolophidae > Rhinolophus > Rhinolophus hipposideros. The sequence continues at coordinate 70,828,970 of NC_138052.1, read as the reverse complement.
TTTGCTTGAGGCCTTTTCTGAGTGAGGTTTAAAAAGGATTTCATGCGTGGTAATAATTGGCTTTGGTGGAGGTTAAGATTAACTTCACCTTAGAAATTGCTGCCACGGAGATGTAATACTGGGTCAGGACTCCCCTGGAGTAAAGCGCTGAAAGAGTCTCTGCAGAGGTCCAGAGAGGTTGCACACCCCCTTCTCTGTTCTTTAGTCCCCTGTCTGAGATAGCTATTCCTGCTTAGGCGGGCCAAGCTTCCCACTTGTAGGCAGAGGGCCAAAAGTCATGTGGGTAATACCTTAATTAGAGTGCCCCATTAAACAGGGCAGAAAAAGCAAAGAAACTGTCATGCAGGGTCTCTGGTCCTGCTCCCCGCATTAGAATGCAGGATATAGTGAGGCCAAAAAGGAACACCAACAGAGCCATAGATAGGGGAGTCATAGCACTATATTGGCCGGATGAGACACAGGAAGTAAACATCCACCTGAGCCCCAACAAGGGGTCTTACCGTACCCTAGTCTCGCTGTTGGCCAGGTAAGACACAGGAAGAAAAATACACATGATTCACAATCCACTGTCCGCTTCGCTGTCAACCAACCAACCAACCAACCAACCAACCAACCAACCAACCAACCAATGTAACCACTGCAGTTATATCAGTGGCTAATAGCTAACCGCTAACAGCTGATGGCCAACTAGTCAAAGCAGATGGCCATCTACTACCCGAGCCAGCACCATTTCACATGAGGTCAAGAGCCTGGATACTGCTCTCTGGGATTCTGTCCCCATAGAAACCCTTCCTCCTGCTTTTGGTGTCCTAAAATTTCCAAGTAAAGGAATCCAGAGCTTTCTGGTTCAAAGATGAATAGAGGCCACTTTTCACTTTTCACTTTGTCAGACAGCTTTGCGATGCACATTTTAACGTGGCTGTGGGGACAGAGCCAGGAGAGCACTTTTCAGGCTCTTGGCCTCACGTGGAAAGGTGCTGGCTTGGGCAGTAGATGGCCATCAGTTAGCCATCGGCCACTGATATAACTGCCGTGACTAAGCTCGCAAGTGGATTGCATTTCGCAAGTGGGGTTTGTTGGTTTGTTGGCAGGGAAGTGGACGGTGGATTACGCATTGTGTGGCTCCTGCTTCCTGCGTCTGCAACCCAGACACCGGTGAGAATATAATGGCATGATTCCCCTATATATGGCTCCGTTGGTGTTCCTTTTTGGCCTCATAATATCCTGCATTCTTATATGGGGAGTGAGACCAGAGACCCTGTATGACAGTGGCCTTGGGTGAAAAATTCAACTAACTGTTTTGCCCTCTGATCACCAAACAACTAGTTTGATGTCTCCTTCCTTCACTCCCACCAAAACTGCCTGACTCAGTTAATTCCATATTTGTTGGCTCATCCTAAAGATCATCATTACATAGGATTGCCAGATAAAATATAGGACGCCAGATAAAGTAAATTGAGATTTAATTCAGTTAAATCTGAATTTCAGATACTGAATACTATTTTAAGATAAGTATATCCCATGCATTCAAATTTAACTGAATATGCTGTATTTTTGTATGTTAACGCTGGCAACCCTACGTAGGTCAAATGGAAATGGTAATATATTAATATCAGAGTTTACTATTTGGTCTTTAAAGAGAAGAGCTTTCTCAGTTTCCCCTAGATACACAGCCTTAAAGCATATCCAGAAGTGAACCTGAGACTAAATGCTGGCAGCCAATGTATGTAGTTGACCCTAGAATTTCCAATGGGATCTGGTCATTCAAAAGTGAGTTATTGTGTCCCACCATGCCAGGCAGGGAATGTGACATTGGGGTCAAACTTGATCTTTTGCCTCAAGGATCTCACTCCTCCTTCATCTCTTGCCTCAACCTCCTAGTAAAGCGCGGAAAGAGTCTCTGCAGAGGTCCAGAGAGGTTGCACACCCCCTTCTCTGTTCTTTAGTCCCCTGTCTGAGATAGCTATTCCTGCTTAGGCGGGTCAAGCTTCCCACTTGTAGGCAGAGGGCCAAAAGTCATGTGGGTAATACCTTAATTAGAGTGCCCCAATAACAGGGCAGAAAAAGCAAAGAAACTGTCATGCAGGGTCTCTGGTCCTGCTCCCCGCATTAGAATGCAGGATATAGTGACAACTCTTTACATTCCTCAGAATAAATTTTTTTCAGTTCCTCAAAAGCACTGTATTCTCTGCCTCTGCCTCCACGCCCACCTTCACCCCCTGCACTGCTGACTGGAATACCCTTGCCCCCAAGCTTTCCATTTAGCCAGCAAACTCCTACTCAACCAAACTCCTACTCAAACTCTTTCCTTTCCTCCCCAAACCCGGTGTGAGTGCCCTGCCTGTGTCCCCACATCATAGCACTCATCACCCTTGCTGTTGCCTCTTCACTGGCTGTCTCCCTCCCTAGACTGAGGGCAAGGCGTGTCTTCTAGCTTACATCTGAACACTTGGCGCTTAGCACAATTTGTTAGCTGAATGAGGAATTGTTTTGAGAACTGCAAGTAGTGTTAGGGCTTCAGTGGCAGGCATGTGAAGGGTGTGGGAAAGAAGGACACATGTTTAGGGAGCCTCTGAGACATCCTGTTCTCCAGTTCTATCCTAGAACCAGGATCTCACGGAGATTTAGCAGCTTTCAAATGACACACCCTCTTTGCCCCTAGTACTAGCTGTGGACCATTCACTCTTAGCAGTGTATTACCTGGTTCCACAGGTTAGATTGCTTCAAACCAGGCCGGGAGGTACGGAGAGAGAAGAGGGAAAAGTGATATAGAATCTCACCTCAGCAGGTCTGGGCTGGGCAGCTGGGATAGGTGGAGTGACTCTGTGGGAGGCAAAGACCTTGGGAAAGAGTGGAATGGTAAAAGGGAGCGGCGAGACCCTTAAATAAATTTGGCTCCTTGTGTAACTGTGTCCCATTCTGGGAGTGACACCTAAGCCAGGCTCCAAGTCAGCAGCCAATTAGGGTTTTCTTGGTGCCTGAAGTTTTTATAGTATTGGAGACCTGCCTTCAGGAAAAATAAAAAAAATATGAATATAAATTAGGTACAAAGCCTTGGAAGGGGCCTTGGAGTTCCGTGAAAAGTGAAGTAGGCTGGTGCTTGTATGTCCACGTGAGGGGCTGACTCTGGCAGAAAATCTGTGTGGTTATTAACAAATGTTCATGAGAATCACCTACTCGAGGAACAAGTTAAAAATAAAGCCTCTGATGCCATCTCATAACTGTTGACTCTGTAATCAGAGGGTGGGTCCTAGAAGTCTCAGGTGAGTCCTATTTTCTCAGAGCAAGTTATTTATGATGTTAGGTACCAGAAAGGAATGAACAGAGGAGGAGACTGGGGAGATGGGGAATTAGGATGGTAGGGTGGTTCTGCCTAGAGCTGCTTTTGGCCATGTTTACTTGGCAGTCCATGAATTTTTAGCTTGCTCCTAATATAGATGAATTTCTTTATTTTAGGATGTGCAGAGAAAGCATGGTGAAGTGTGTGGTGGATTTAGAAGCGGAATAAGAGGGAAGTGATAGGGTGTACTGACTAACAGTGAGATTTTGAACCTGAGTAAGTGGGAAATGGTAGAATCAGTGAGGGAGGATTTGGCCTGTGTTCTGTTTTTCTTTGTTTTCTAGCTATAAGCCCAGTTCCTGGAATAGTGAGTGGAATAAGGACAGTAGTGGATAATATTGGCTAGAGTAGTAAAATGAGGGGGTAGGAAACCAGATTGAAAGGGCTGAAATAGAAAACGAGGCATCAGGCACACATAATTTGTTAGATATGTTTGGCAAGGAAAAACAGGGAGAAATGAAGTAGTGTTTTTGGGTGTGTATGTTGGGAGGCAAAAAGTGAGGATCCTGGAGAAAGAGGGGGTGATATTGTCTTGTATATCACTGAATCGCTAGAGCCCAACACAGTGCCTGGCTCTTAACAGGTACTCAATAAATATTTTTTAACTTATATAACAAATTGTTAAACTTATATAACAAACATACATTTTTTAAACTTATATAATAAATATATACTAAATACACATGTTTTATACATTATATATTTTGAAATAATTATCGTCTCACAGGAAGTTACAAAAATATTACAGACAGGATCCCATGTGCCTGTGTCACAGCTTCCCTCAATGGGGACAACATCAAAGCTATAATACAACATCAAAGCTGGGAAATGCATCAGCGCTACACTGATAACCAGACAACAGGTTTTACCACTTATCCATGCACTCACACCATGTGTGCAATTTTATCTCATAAATAGATCTCTGTAATCACCGCCACAATCACTCCTTTGTGCTACATCTTTATAGTTGCACCAAAACTCAAGAAGTTCTTTTTGAGGTCCTGATCCAAGACGGAGATCTGGGAGTGCATTCACTCTACTTTGCAATTTTGAAATATTTTTCTAAAACTTTGTTTTCTGTAATAAGGATTATGGAAAGGAATAGGCGACAAGTCAATGAAATACCCTTGTGGGAAACTCTTGTCAGATATGCACCCCGAGCAATTGACTGGTCATTTTCACATTCACACTCCTGAGTACGAACCCACCATCAGGGTGACTATGGGGCTCAAAAGTCTAAAGTTATTTCTAAAGTTATCACTCTCGTGGTTCACTGGAGGGGGTCTTTTGGTTTTGCTTGGGTGAAAACTACAACAACTAAAGTACAAATTTCTCACTTTTAGATGCAATTGGACTCTATAAATTGAACACAAGGCTATTTACCCAGAGCAAATACCAAGTGACTTTCTTCAGAAGTCTTAGCGTGATCACTTTTTACCACCCAACCCAGACTGACGACAGTAAAATATAAGGATATGGACTTTTCTCAGGTAGAATAGTAGATTTTGTTCAGGATCAGCACTCTTCTCTATGACCTAGATTGTGAAATGAGAGAAGGAATTTAGGAAGATAATATCAACATGTTATGGCAATCCATTGTTTGGGGGCATGTTTCTGATAGGTCATGGCTTCACAGAGAGGAAAAAAAAAAGATATCTCTTTAAACTCCTGGAACCAGAATTTTGAAGAAATCGTGGAGCTTTATTTCAATGTCTCTGAATTTTCTAATATATATGACAATTATAAATTCTGGGTTGTTTTTTCCTTAGAGTTACCTGGAAAGGACCCAGATTGGGGAAATGGATACACAGATTCCAAAATTGATTCAAGACAACTCGGGGCCATAGAAAGTCATAAAAAAGGTTAGCCAGAGATGATTTCTTAAGGTCATAAGGGAGTATAGTATAGGGGATCCACTTCTGTGTCCCCAACTTGTCCTCCCCAGTGAACTAGAGGTGCCAGTAGGTGAAGGAAGTGCAGAAGGGACCATGAGTCCCCACTGTGTTGCTCATGTTGTACTTTAGGCTGCCACTGCCAGTGGGTCAAGCTGGCACATGAGAGGAAAGCTACCTGCCCTCCCTGGCCCAAGCAGTTCCTCCGCTGGGTATAGTTAAGCAAGATTAGAGAGGAGAACGGAGAGAAGGGTAACAGTGAACCCAGAAAAAGAGGGTATCATTCCACTAAAAGTGCTTTTATTTTTATTAACCCCCCCAAAAGCAAAAAATGACTTTATTTTTCATAACTGCCTCCTATTTCTAAGCCTCCTTCCGAGCCCTCAGAGGATCTGAGTAGCCAGAGATGGCACAGCACCCATTATGGAATTGAAGAATCAATGCCGAACACGGAGAAAGCAAGATTAGACTCTGGGAAATTAATTAAAACCTGCTAAGTGCAATACTGATGTATCAAATCCATAGTATTCCCAGGCATTTAAAATAAATATTTCAGTAATCATATGAAATGCTGGTCATAACATTAGCTGCACTCACAGAATTGTACTGGTACCATCTGTTTTTTCCAATAATTTGTAGACACTTAGGAAATAAATCCTTGTTTAGTAAGTACATGAGAGCAGGAGCAACCTCACTGGTGACCATAGACATGCAAATGAAACCCACAATGAGATACCACTTTACACCCATCAGATTAGCAAATCTCAGAAAATCTGTTTCTATGAAGTATTGGTACATCACAGATTGGCAAATTATAATTTGGCCAAGAAGTGGCACCCATCATGCAGTGTGAACTGCGGGAAACGTAACTTGTGCAGGATTCTGGAAAGCCACCTGGTAGGACCTATGAAATCAGCATGCTACAATTTCACTTAGAGAGTCTCTTGCCAGTGTCGGTAAGGAGACACATGGTAGGATGTTCACCGTGGCATTTCTTGGGATGGTGGGGAACTGGAAGCATCCTGTACGTCTATCACTAGAGGACTGGATAAGTGGAATGAAGGATGTGCACAGCCTGGAGAACTACGCATGCAGAACTAATGAGCCAGGTGTACAAGGAGCAACATGGATAGATCGCAAACACAGTGGTGAGTCACAAAAAAAATAAAAGGAGATTCAAATCACAGTTCCACTTGTATAAGTTAAGAATATACACATGCTCATGCACAGCCAAACACTGAACAGTTGATCTTTGAACAACACAGGGTTTCGGGGCTCCGACCTATCCCCCACTGCAGAGTTGAAAATCTGTGTATAACTTTTAGCTTCCCGAAAACTTAACTATTAATAGCCTACTGTTGACTGGAAACCTCACCGATAACATACAGTCGATGAACACATATTTTGTATGTTACATGTATTATATACTGTATTCTTCCAATGAAGTAAGCTAGAAAAAATGCTATTAAGAAAATTATAAGCTGAAGCTGAACAATAATGAATCTCAACTACAATTATATATATATATATTTACAAGAAGTGGAGCACAGCATTAGGAATAGAGGCAGTGGAAATGTAATGGCTGTGTGTGATGTCAGGGGGTAGTAGAGGGGGGGAGGGGGTTGTCACTGTGTGAGGGATATAAATGATAAATGTCTAACTATTACATTGTTTTGTACACCTGAAACTAATAAAAAATTAATAAAGCTACAATGACCATCAGAGCACACATATTCACTGATAAGTGGGATATAAAACTTAAAGCAACAAAGGAACAAGACAAACAAATAAAGAAACAAAAACTCATAGAAATACACAACAGTTTCGTGGTTTCCAGAGGGTAAGGAGGGAGGGTGGTAGTAGATGAGGGTAAACAGGATCAAATAGAAGGACAATAGAAGGAGAACTGACTCTGGGTGGTGAATACACAGTGTAATATATAGATAATGTATTACAGAATTGTACACTTGAAACCTATGTGACTGTACTAACCATTGTCACCCCCAATAAACTTTAATAAAGAAAAAGAAAACTTCCAAGAAAAAGAAAATTACAAAAAATATACATTTACAGGATTTATTGAAAAATTCCTGCCTATATGTAGATCTGTACAGTTCCATCCTGTGTTATTCAAAGATCAACTGTGTAAATTTCAAGGATACATCCATATTTCTAAATAACTATATGGAAAGTGTAAGGGAAGAATACATATTTCAAATGCACATGGGGGGAAGGAAATAAAGAGAAGACAGGAAATCAAAAGAAAAACAATAAAATAATGTAAAGCAAAAGAAGAGCTTTATCTAGACTGTGACGATGATGCGTCATTGAAGGAGTGTGCTTTGCTCAATTTCGTGCCACTGGGTCTAAGGAAGGAAATACAACCACAAAACTAACATTAAAACCAATTTCTTTGAAGAGGTGCATATATTTCTTCCCCCACCCAAAATTTTTTTTTGACCATCTGTAACTTGTCTTAGACATTTGTAAAACAGAGAAAAGTAGTAAAAACATCTAAATGCCAGATGTGAATCAAGAGTAGAGACCTGGAGAGGGAATATTCTAACATGATAAGTGGTTTTATTCACAACAAAGGTAAAGTAGCAACGCCAATTTTCCTTGCACTCAGAAAAGTTCTTCGCTTTTGAATTACTACAAATTGTCACTCAGCAATTATTTTTCTGCTATTCTAGTTGGCTTCTGGTCATTCAAGATCCTCACCTATGAGTAAACATTATCACCAAACCCAGACTTTTTCTTCTTTTGTTTCCACTTTTTGTTTTTCAGTTCAGAGGTTTCCCAACAATGATGTTTCCCTGCTCTTTGACATGCAAAATTGTCAAGAAATTTTTCCTTGATTGAAGTTGTGTTTCCTCCTTTAGGGAAGAACACCCATAATCCACAACTGAGGCTTGAGAAGAAAAATCACTAACACAAAATTTCTTCCCAAAATAATTTCCTAGTTTAATATTTTACTAGTTTTTTCCTCAAAGCACCTCAAACTTTTCGTTTACTCATCTTGCTCATCAAAGTCCAGGGTTGAGAACAACTGAGCATTAGCGTTGCACATTTCTTCTGCAGTGGAAAAAGTAGGCTACTTATTCCATTGAGCAGAGGTGCTTCAGCCTCTAGGTCAATTGATCCGACTGAAGGGATTTGTTAAGGCAAAACAAAATCATTCTTTCCTATTTCATCCTCAATGTCATATATGCCTTCTGTTAAAATAGCATTGGTGAACTTGAGTACTGCTAATAGCCAAATAAAGAGGGGAAAGACAAAGACATAGTCTTTCATACCTGTGTCAGAATTCACTCCCATTGTAATCAAACAAATAAAAATAAGAATTCCTTACTCATTTGAAAAGGAAAGTGAAGAGCAATCAAAGGTCCCCATGCTTTAATATTTTTGCAGTAAACCGTGAACTAACAACCCATGTTTAAGTTCATAGCACTATATTCAGAGGGTGCCAAAAAACATATACGTATTTTAAGAAAGGAAAAAACTGTATTAAAATTGTAATATTCAATATATACCAATAACAAAGATGAATACAAATCATGTGTATACATTCTTTGGCACCCCCAGAGTATATGACTTGAAGAAGACAGAATTGAGAGGTTAAATAAGAAATGGCATAATAGTGTAAAAATTAGCTTGGCTTTTGTTCCTGGTATACAAAAGTTCACATAATCATTCACAAACTTACCTTTCTTCCATTCACAAAAAAAATCAGCTCATCAGAATTAGGAAGAGAAGGCATTATGGCAGAAAAAAATGCTTCCACAATAGAAGTTTTTTTCTCCTAAACAGCCGATATGTGAGGCCCAAAGCCTGGATGCCAATCAGTCTTGGGGAAGCCCAAGCTGCAGCAGCAGGCTGATACGGGATGATTTATAGCCACACTGCCAGACAGGAGCACCAACCAGGGCTCTCTGCTCGCCCCACCTACGGGCATTTGAAATAGCTCTTGGCAACGCCCTGTTTTTTTCCCACAAGTGAGCCAAATCAGAGTCTTTGCCATTCCCCTTTGAAGTCCAAGATTGGTTTCCCAGGGGAATGTGTTTAAAGGGAGTAATAAATAAAAATGTTGGATGGTGAGAAGGGGGAAGATTTAGTATGAATTTTGGAGGTAGAACCCACTGGATCAGTTAATAGGTTAGATGAGGGTCAGGGTAAGGGAAAGAGGACTCAAGGATGAGTCCTGGTTTTCTGGGTTGAGAAATTGGGTGAACGGTGGAGCCATTTGTGGAGATAAGAAGACTGGGGACATGACGTTGGGGATGGAGCTGATGGAACCAAGATCCTCTCTTGGGTCTGTTCAATTTGAGTTGCCTGTTTGACTTCAAGTGCATGTGTCAGTTGGACATAGGAATTCGGAGGTCAGGGGAGGAGCCTAGACTGGGATGAAAACCTAAGCGTCATCAGCTCAGAGATGATATAAGCAAAAACTCTGTGGGGGTTGTAGTGTATGGGGGGAAACTCACACTTCTACTGTGGCAGGATGTTTATCTGATGTGCTTCCCACTTGCCATTCCTTTCCCCACTTTTCAGGTATCAGTGAGGGCATTAAACACTCCTGGACTTCAGCGTGGCATTCTTCTGTTAGGAATAGGAGTGCAAGAAGAATCTAATGAAGGCTCAGACTGAGCTTTAAAACAGGCCTTGAAACTCTTGGCAGAGACATCAGGAACAAAGACAGGTGACACTGTGGACAGATATGCTAAACTGTCCTTAATCTGCTACAGGAACTTTGTCCTCTTATTGAGTTTCTGCTGCCAGTGAAATGAGGCTTGAGATAAAATTTAAATGTATATATATATATTTGATGAACCAAGTATATAATATATGCCAGGGATGCCAAAAAAATTTATACAAATGGACACTTTGGTCAACGTTGCTCAAGCAGTAGTTCGCCATAATCAGAAGTGTCTGGACGCTAATGTAACCACTTTGAGCACCTTTTGTAATTGCAGAAGTCAAACGTGTATTCATCTTTTGTTATTGGTATATATTGAGTATTACAATTTTAATAGTTTTTTCCTTTCTTACAATGTGTATACATTTTTTTGGCACCCTCTGTTCACACACACACACACACACACACACACACACACACACACTCATGCATGCACGCTCCTGGTGTCAGACAATTAAGTTTGCAAACTTGTTGCAACGATGTTGCTAACCGTTTTTAACATCAGAGGGATTATTCATTATGAATTTGTACCAACTGGACAAACAGTTAACCAAGTTTACTATTTGGAAGTGCTGAAAAGGCTGCGTGAAAAAGTGAGACAAACTGAACTTTTCGCCAACAACTAATGGCTCTTGCATAACGACAGTGCAGCAGCTCACAGGGCACTGTCTGTGAGGGAGTTTTTAGCCAGTAAACAAATAACTGTATTGGAACACCCCCCCTACTCACCTGATGTGGCCCCCAATGACTTCTTTCTTTACCTGAAGGTAAAGGAAATATTGAAAGGAAGACATTTTGATGACATTTAGGACATCAAGGGTAATATGACAACAGCTCTGATGGTTATTCCAGAAAAAGAGTTCCAAAATTGCTTTGAAAGTTGGACTAGGCACTGGTGTAGGCACATAGCTTCCCAAGGGGAGTACTTTGAAGTTGACCGTAGTGATGATCAGCAATGAAGAAGTATGGAACGCTTTTTTTTGGATGAGTTCGTGAACTTAACTGTCACAAATTGTGTGTGTGTGTGTGTGTGTGTATTTACATTTGTGTAATAGCTAACCTCTATTCAGTATCCAAGTACATACCAAGTGAAATGCTCCCCTAAGTTAGCTCATTTTAATCTTCATGACAATCTTAGAGGTGGGAATATACTCTCCATTTTACAAATGAAGGATCTGAGGCACCACAGAAAGATAGTTATATGTTTTGTTTGTGTCCTATGAAATTCTTGTTTATAATCTCACATGCTTGTTTCCTTAACCACCTGGTGAGACAGAAAATAATTCTGTTTCCCTGGGAATCTTGGGTAGTTTACCCTAACAGAGTAATAAAGTTTTCGCTGCATGTGAAATAGAAACTATTGCAGGTTTAAATGTCAGGGCAATTCATCCGCTAGCTTTTATCCCTAAAGTTTTCAAAAATTCCAAGACCTGACTCTGGGTGTCTTGTAGCCACAGACTGGGTTGGCTTAGTTTTACCACTGCTGGGATGTGCTTGGTAGGAAGACCCAGCATGGTTCTCCTGAGATGTGTTGACAATTCCAGGTCCAGGCTATTTTGATGTCCTTTGTCAAGCAGATGAAGCTGAAGTGTCTCCCTGGTGAGTAGAAATGTGTATATACAGAACAGCGACTGTCCTTGAAGATGTAATAGCACAAAGATCCTTTCAGAGCCCTAAGGCTATTTAAGTGTGTGTAATACAGTGATGTGTTCCCTCCTAATACGTGAAAATCAGAAATTACACCTTGGAGTTTTAGGTATTTCTTGAGCTTCTGCTTTGTCAGTAGGCTTGGAACTTGTTTGCTCAAAGATGTAAAACTACAGATTTTTCCTTGTCACAGTGGGAAGTCTCAACCACCCTGGAAATGCAGGCCATCTTGGGAGCTTGGCTGCCTCGTAGGCCTGGAGACCTCATCAAGGGACTACCCTCTCAAGTCTAAAAGTAGCAGATGTTGAAACACACACTTACCACTTGTCCACATGTAGCAAATCAAACACCCAGGCAGAAATAAGGCTCCTTGGGACAGAATTGTCTAAAGTATACTGCTTTCCTGAAACATTTCCACAGCTTTTGTCTATCATTTACAATCTGTACTTGATTTTGGTGTTTTTGAGTTCTGGTTCATCTATAAAATGGAGCCCTCAGTTCTGCTACCAAGTGGCTGGCCAAGAATCCCTTAGCATTCTTCGGCCATACAGTTGCTATCTACCCCAGGAGCTAAAGCAAACTTCCACATAGCGGCAGAATAACATTGTCTTTTTCTTCTTCGGTCAAGAATGGATTCTTTTTGAAGCAATTCTCCAAGGGTGCATCATATCTGAGAAACAGTGCAGAACTCTCCTTCCTACATACCCCTGTGCTCACTGCCTCTCCTGCCTCCACATAGACTACTGGTCTCCCCAAAGGGCAGTTCTATTAGTGCATTCCATATTGTCATTGTAACAAAGTTAGTTATTTTTAAAGGCTTTTGTCTTTTGCAATTAGGACAAGGCAAAGACTAACAAAGGAGGTGTGTCCCTAGCCCTCCTTCCTCCTCTCTGCGCCTCCTTAAGACCTTTTGTTCCTCCCCACTGGTCTCTGATGGTGGGGAGGAAACAAAAGGAAGACAGAGCTAGAAGACAGACAAGACAGACTAGGGTCAGAATTTGGTGGGTTTTGGAGAAAGAGCATTCTCAGGGCTTTGGAGAATTAGGAGAAAACAGGCTTCCTAAAAGTGTTATGATGAGTTATCAATCTCAGTTAACATTCTTCAAATATACGAGTATTGGCAACATATTAGCATTATTTTTGTTTATCAGACTATTTTTTAGTGCTGTTTGGTATACGGACCTGTGGGAACAGAAATCTGTTGGTACACAATTCTGTCCACCCAGGACCAAAACATTTATTTGGATCCTAGTGTACTTTGCTGAAGGGACAGCCAGTCGTGTTCTCTGGGGAGGATTCTATGAGAGTTATATTGCTTCTTACTTTCAGTTCAAGTCTCCTCTATCTCGGGACCCACCTGCCTGCCTTCCTGGATTCTGCCCTCTGCCGGTCAGACATAGCCCAGTTCAGGGGTTCATGAAAATGTTTTCCTTTCTTTTAAAATCACAATCATAATAAAAGGAATATAAACCAGCCTCGATTGTATTTGTTTTTGTATCAATACAGCTGTAAAATATAGTTTTTAATGTTTGTGAAGGAGCCCATAATGGCAAAAGCCCCCCAAACAGGCCCAACCCTGCACTGTATCCCCAGTTGCAGTGCCCGCTACCATTGGGGCAGGTTGAACTCAGGGGTGAAACATTTGCGACAATGCTTGTCAACAGACCTACGCCAAATGCTTCAACTTTGCTTTTAATAAATTCAGTATGATAATTTGGTTTTCATCTGCTTAATTCCTCTCTTGCTCAACTGTCCTGAATTCCGGTGGCCTCTTCAAACCCTCGCACATCAGCGAAACTAATCATTTCACAGTCTCAGTCAGTTTCACATTCCAGCTACTTATTTCAGTGTGTCAAATCCATTCTTTCACAGCCTTCCATGTGGCTAAAGTTATTTTCGACACTTCCAGTGGAATTCCCTGGCATAAACTACTGCAGTTCTTTCCCTGGCTTTGATTCAACTAAATTTAATGCAAATACAAGTTTTACTGCTTGAGGAACCTCAATTATTTCTCCTATGGTTTGGGTGCCACTCTGTAGCATGGAGTGCCCAGGAAGATAAGAGGTCTTAAAAACCTGCTACAGCAAAGGGGTCTTCGTTTTGGTCGTGCTCACCATAACCTTGACTCTCTTGGCCAGGTTGCAAGCTTCGCACATGGACTTCTCTTTTCTATTGTGGTCCCTCAAACTTATTTTCAATACTACAATTGGAATGATGGATTAAAAACACAAATCTGAACATGTCACTTGTGTATGCCTAAAACCCTTCAGTGACTTGACCTGTTTTGGGAGAAAACAAGATGCTAATGCAGCCACACAGTTTGGGGGTCTGGCCTCACCCCCCACAGGCTCTTCATCCCACTACTGATGCTCACAGCACAGGTCTTCTCCCACTTCCTGGATCATCCCCCACATTTCTTACTAGAGACCCTTTCAGCAGAATTCCCTGGTGTGAACTACTGAAGTTCTTTCCCTAGCTAATTACTGCTCTATTATTTTTCAGGGAATCGCATTACGATCACTCTCTCTAAAAGTTGTCTCTGACCCCCAAATCTAAAAGCCCCTGATATTACCTTCACTGACTACTTCCTATTCTGAGCACCATCAAAGCTTACAATGACATGTGTGTGATTACTTGTTTAATGTCCGTCTCTTCTATTAGATCGTGAACTCCACGGAGGCTGCTTTGTCTTGTTCACCATGTGTCTCCAACGTCTAGCACAAAGCCTAGCTCACATAAAGACAAAAGGATGTTTTGTTTGTTTTTTTTTTAGAAGAATGACTGCAGTCATACTATAATGAGGTATTTACAGTAAAGATTTTAGAGTGAGTCTGCTATGGGTTTCCTGTTCTTTCTCTCTAAAGAATTGATAATAAGACTACACAGTGTGGCTGAGAGAATAATCTGCATTCTTTTTAGACCCCCTACTGGGTGATCTGTTTTATTTGTCCCACTAGGAGTCCCGCTATTTCAGGGCACTTAGTGGTCATCACAGACAGTTTTTAACTTGCTCAAAGAAAAGTCTTTTAGTACAAAATCTCTATCAGTTGATTTCTACTGAAGTCTTGGCCTCTCTCCAATTTGCTTGGCATCTTCCTGGATGGCTGTTTAACTTTTTAATGAAAAGGGCGGGGGGGTGCTGTGGCTTAGCTTAACTTGAGCATCTGTGTTCTGTATCTGTGTTCTCTTTGGTAGCTTCATTCTCTCTGCAGGACCGGCATTGTCTCTGTGACTGTGCAGTGGGGAGGGTACCTGCATTCTGCAATAACAATAATAAGAGTTTATTTTTACTGAGTGCTTTCTATGTGCCAGGTACTGTTCTAAACATTAGCTCATTTAATCCTCAAACAAAACGAATGAGGCAAGGACTATTACCATCCCCATTTCGAGATCAGAAAAACTGAGGCCTTAGAGTTTAAGTAACTTACCCACAGTAATATTCTACTAATTAATACAGCCAAGGAATAATGCGGGAAAAGATCATTTAGTCTTAAGTCTTAACACTTACACTATCAGAGCAGATCAAAAGCAGATCAAGCAAGACATTCCTTGCTGGGCTTCAAAACCCCATCACAACCCAGGAGCAGTTGGATTTTCTCTGAGGACTGTTTTTCCTGGACATTTCTTTTGATACTCTCTCCTCATGACCTTCTGATCTCTAACACTATCTCACATCATGTACCCTACTCAACAATCCAAGCCTACTGTCATGCCCATAACTGACAAGCAAGTCCTCTGCTCTGTCCAGCCACTTGGGCCCTTTTACTTTCTCCTCTTATTTGTGCCTTGTCTTCATTATTTTTTTTAACTCTTTAATGCTGTATCTCATGATTATGTCCTCCCAACCCAGTTTATTCCTTATTTTATTTTCTACTCATTTTCCCTTTAAGCAACCACTTGTGATCATAATGTACTCAAATTGGCAATTAATGACAAAAAGATATCTAACCATGGATCAACTTTAAAATAAAATTAGAAATATTTAGGTTCAAAGAAAGAATAACAACAGAAAATAAAGCCACCAAAATGACAACGAAAAGAAAATAAAGCCACAGTAATACGTATCAAAATCTACGAGATGCAACTAAAACTATATTCAGGGGGAAATTTCATAACTTCAAATGTTTTTATGTTTAACCTAGAATGATTGAAAATTGAAAAAACCCTGAACGTTCAACTTAAAAAAGTAGAAAAATAAATCAAGAGAAACTAGGAATAAGTGTACAACAAAGATACAAGCAGAAAAAATATTTAGAAAATGGGAAGAGTAGAATCGATTAAGAAAACCAAAACTTTTTAGGAAAATCTAATAATTAAATATCTAACAATTCTGCTTAAGGAAAAAAATGAGAAAATTCAAACAAAATTACGAATAAGAACTAGGATATAACCATTATGTTCAACTTTATGCCTACAAATTTGCATTGCTCATGTTACCAAACATTTGTAATAAGAGAAATGTAAAAAATAGTTGATATAGAGATACTAACTATATATCTGTATGATAGAGAGATACCATGGAAAACTGTTTAGCCATAAAAAGAATAAAGATTTCTATATGCAGGATATGAAGGGCTATGGCCCAGTATTAATCCTTCCAAAGGGGGATTCCTAGAGTCTTCTCTCCCCAGTCCCTCCACTCTGTTCCACCCCCTTCCTTCTGCCCATTCACCACACATTTTCCTGCAGTTCTCTGATTGTGTCATTCATCTCATGAAGCCTTGAAAGCTCTCCCATCATCAAATCCAGCAAATCTCTCACTTGAAGCTCTTAACTGCTTGGTAGTAAGTTTAAGAATGTTTATTTCTGAGGGATATAAAAATATATATAAATATGTATATAAATATATATATATATTTGATATATATATACCAAAAAAGAAATTTTATATATATAGTGTTTAGGAAATTCAAGACATAGCTCCCACCCTCAAGAAATTGGCAGCTGCATATAATGAATAATTCAGTAAAAATTACAAAGCAAGATTTTGTTAAGGACCCAGAGTCAAACTTGCAGGGCTGGAAAGGTGGCATGCAAACATTGGTTACTTTTGTTGCTGTTATTTTCCTTGCCAGAGTTCCAGCAGAAATTTCTCATGACCTGCATAGAATGTACATTACCTCCCTAATTTCAAACTCCTGCTTCCTGTAGTCAGCCTCCCTTTTCACCCTTCACATGATCCTCATACGAGGTTCTTCAGTGTGGAAAATAACAGCTGCACAAGGAGAGCACCCCGAAGGAAAAAGTGAGAAAGAATGACTGGGAATTTAGACAGGATTTACTGTGTTAAGTGGATTTATGGTGGTGCCATGCGCAAAATCAGTTTGTTTGTGTATATAAAAATTGGACAAAAAGTAATTTGATATTATGTATATTTCAGTGTTTGAACATTTATGTTATAATACTCCATCCTGGGCAACTTTTTTTTCCCTATTCATTCAACAAATATTCATTGAGTACTCATGAACTGATCCTAGTGACTATTGTACAAAGTGAGAAAGGAATAAAAAGCCCAAAAGATAATGGATGGAGAATCACTGGAGAAAGGAAAGTTGCAGAGACAACATGATTTAAGGAGGCAAATGAATAAAATATAGAAGTTAGTAAAACAGTTTCTCAGTCTCCGGAGTAGAAAGACTCTTGGCATGTCACACTTCAAAACAGGTCGACTGCCAGGTCCTTGTGGTTTCCCAGGATTCCAAACTCACTGATGGAGCCAGCACTTTCTATGAGACATCAAAACAGTAGTGGGATTTGTTCAGAGCTGTGGGAAATTCAACTGAGGTGTTTTATTGCATTTGGCTGATATGTACTTAGATGTAGCCTTTGATGTGGTAGCTCTAACATGTTGGGAACAGCAGGAAGAGTGTCACCTGCTCAGAAATGATTCAATCACAAGGCAGAATGTACTGTGATGGCTGTAGGAAAGAGTATAGCCTACCTAAATGTATGTCATCTAAGCCATATCTAGAAAACACCATCTTTCAGTATGAAAATCAAATTCTGGAGATGAGGAACTGTTTTCGTAAGGACCGTTGTTTTTTCTTTTTGTTGTTGTTGTGTTTTGCACTGACACACTCACTTGAGAGCACCAATTTGAGTCTTTGTATTCAGAATGTACTGAGCTGTAGAATGAATAAACTATACATCGTCTACCTTAGGCATTGCATTGCAAATATTTCATGGCTTTAAATATGTGCCATGATAAGGTACGCATTTTGTTTGTTTGTTTGTTTGTTCTTTTGATTAAAAATATCCTGCAATGCCTCATCTGGAGAGAATTTAATTTTTTTTTCATTGTAAGCTCTTTTTATTACTTTGTAAAATGCAAAAAAAAAAAAAAAAGAGCACGTTTTCAGTTACTATTTTCACCTGCAATTCCTGTCTTCCTTTCTTTTTTCTTTTTTAATTCTTTTAGAAACTGTTTATTTTCCGTCAACCTTATTTCCATTTTGCGTAAGAGTTTGTGGAAGAACAGCTTAGGACCACTCAGTGGTCGTTCCCACCCATTCAGGGGCCTGCGCAGTGGGGGCTGCAGACCAGTCTTCAGGGGCAGGCTGGGCACTCCAGTCTTCAGTAGGAACCTGCTGAATGGGCACAGCGGGCACCTGCAGGCCTTCACACCAGTCTGCGACCTCAGGCTGAGCAGCAGTGAACTCGGGAGCTGGAGCAGTCCATTGGCCCTGAAACTCCTCCTTGGTCACAGCCTTCTCAGCAGCGTACTGCTCTTCCTTTTTAATCTCCTCAGTGTCTCTAGAAGTAGGGATCAGGCATGACCTGCCACGCCTGCTCACGGGAGATGGTGCTACACGTGCTCATGGGAGATGGTGCCACGCATGTGCAGGACTTCCCGGGCCAGCATCCACCACATCAGACCCACGGAGTGAGCTCCCTTGTTGTTACAAGGGATGGCAATGTCCACATAGCGCAGAGGAGAGTCTGTGTTACACAGAGCGATGGTCGGCAGGTTAACGTTAAGATGCCTCTGTGACAGGCTGGTGGATTGGTCACCCGGGGGATCGGTCACCACCAGGAGTCTCGGCTCCCAGAAGGCTGCCTGGATCTGGTTAGTGAAGGTCCCAGGAGTGACGCGGTCGGTGATAGGAGTGGCTCCGGTGGCAGCAGCAAACTTCAGCACAGCTTGCTGGCCAGTATTTCTGGACCATATGACACTGACATCAGCTGGGTTTTCAATGGCAACAAGGGCACGAGCTGCCAGCAGAAGCTTCTCGCAGGTTCTCTTCAGATTTATGATGTAGATGCCATCACTTTTCCATTTGTAGATGTACTGTTCCATCTGGAAGTCAAGGTTGGTGCCACCTAAATGGGTTTCTGCTGCAAGGAATTTGAGGACATTCTCCTCTTTCATTTGCAGGACATCAAGGGCTCCAGACATTGTGAAAGATTCCCTTTAAGTTACGTGGGAACCAAGTACAACGCTGTGTGGATCCCTTTCTTTTTATAACATTTTTTTATTAGTTTCAGGTGCACAAAACAATGTAATAGACATTTATCATTTATATCCCTCACACAGTGACAACCCCCCTCCCCCAATCTACTACCCCTCTGATATCGCACACAGCTATTACATTTCCACTGTCTCTGTTCCTAATGCTGTACTCCACTTCTTGTAAGTATATATATATATACATAAAATTGTAGTTAACATTCATTATTGTTCAGCTTCAACTTCAGGTGTACAGTGCAGTGATCAGACATCTACATCACCCCTGAGGTGGTCTCCTTAACGAGACAAGCGTCCATCGGGTACCCTACAAAAACTTTACACCATTATTGATTACATTCCCCAAATTGACTTTTGTAACCCCATGGCAATCTTGTGGTTACTCACTGTGCTTTCTAATCCCCTCACCTTCCCCTTTTCCCCACCCCCACTCCCGTCTAGCAACCCTTAGACTGGACAACTTTTGAGTATGTTTTGGATACTAAAACTACTGAGTGTTTATGCCTTTTGAAAATGACCTAAAGTACATTGGCTGCAATTATTGGCTTTTCTCAACTTAACACAGTAGAACTATTTCAGAAGGAAATACAACCAATCTTCCTTTTGAGCCTACACACAGGGAAAGTATTCAATGAATAGAATTAGGCTAGCTGTTACTCTGTTGAAGTTATGGTAGCAAATATCTCCATAGATTTTTCTAACGGTTCTCTTAAATTGCCCTCAAAAAATCATCTTAGATGGTGACTATGCTTTATCCAGTGAACTGAGTGAATTAATGATCTTTGATAACTGAGAGCCTTAGATAGTCAAGTGAATTGTGCATTAAAATAAATGAGTATTTACTTTTGCAGTCAACATAGACTCGAGTATTTAACACAGACTAATGATAAGAGCTAAATAAAAACATTTTTAGGCATAGCATCTTAAATAAGAAACTTTACAAATACCAAGCAAACAACCATAAAAGCCTTCTGTTCTCCCATTTTTCCACAGAACAGAAATGTTTTGGTGTAGTCTTTTATTTTCTTTATAAAATCAGCATGGAAGTAATGCATACAATTGAAAAAAAATGCTATATTGACTTAAACACCCTATTTTTGTTGAAGCTCCAGGAACATAATTGCTTATACACATAATTGGAAATTACATGATGTTTTAAAAGTATTACCATGCTTCCCCGAAAATAAGACCTAGCCAGACAATCAGCTCTAATGCGTCTTTAAGAGCAAAAATTAAAATAAGACCTGGTCTTATTTTACTATAATATAAGACATGGTCTTATATATAATATAATATAAAGTCTTATATTAATTTTTCCCCCACCCCTCTCCTCCCCCACCCGCTAGCCTGGCCCTGTCTTATGTTAATTTTTGCTCCAAAAAATGCCTTAGAGCTGATTGTTCAGCTAGGTCTTATTTTCGGGCAAACACGGTTAAATGTGAAAATTCTGTAAATAAGAATTACAAATTTTGAGTTGCCCTTATTTTATATATAGTTTAGATAAAGATTTTCATACTCATGAACTGACAAGTCTTTAACTTATTCAGAAAATCAACTTCTGTTCTTGAGCTCTGAACATTAGGCAACAGCATTTAAAATCAATCATGGAATCTAAGACAAAAATTTGGAAGACAAGGTTTAAAGACAGTAAATAAAAAAAAGTTAAAACAGCCACTATAATTAATTAGCAGGAAAATAGTTTCTGTTTTTAAACATTTTATGTATGTTTCAAAAATGATTTGTTGGACTTGCATAAACTTATTTTCTCTTTCCAAACATGTCGGTAGTCATTATTTTTGTGGATAAATTCAAAGGATTCCTAATTCTTTGACATACCAAAGCAGAGACTAAATGTACACAGTATTTACTTAGCTAAAAATAAGCTAATAATTTATGTAAAAATGTTTTATGTTTAGTCTTCTATTTTAGATCTTGCGACACTAGTATCATTTTATATGAGGTTCCTATCAGCATGAGTAAACTGCAGTCAGTTCAGAAGCTCAAATTCTTCAGTTTAAGTGGGAACTAGACTTCGATCAAAATTGAAACAAACAAATTATGAAACGCAGAAAATACACTTTAGATGCATCATATTTATGCATAATTATTAAAAAATGTATAGAACTTGTTTAAGAAATAGCACATAAAACAAAGGAACGGCTTCATAAAAATCTAGGGATATTTTTTTTCCCTTGTGAGCTTGTTTGCAAATTTACAATTGAGGGTTTTTGTTTTTTTTCCTGTAAGGAAAGCTCAAATTAAGTAAAAGTGAAGTCAAATTAGCATAAAGTTATCCTAAGTTAAAAAAAGGTCATCTTTTTAGTTTCCAAAAAACCAAAGAGTTATGCAACTTTTAAAAGCAAGTACCCACTGGAGGGATATGGGAACTGAAGAAGGAGTCAGTATGTAATAAGAGCAAAAAGCTAAACACATAAGTAAAACAGAATTTATATTAGGCTATCAAATTCTTCTCTAAACAACCTCTTATCTATGTAAAGAAAAAATTTACAGATGGATAACCGGAATTCACCAATATTCAGTAGGGTCAAACTTTATCTAATAAAGCAAATTTGTATTTATGACACAGAATAGAATTTCAGATTTTTTTCAGTACTTGTTTATGAGAAACCAAAAGCACAAGATGACATCTTCACAGCATATTTAGTTTAAAAGACATTTTTTTGGCTTTAAATCTTTCTATGTGCAAAGGAGCATGCTAAATAAAAGTAATTAACATCATGGGGACGTAAAATGCAGCTTAAGGAATATAGTCAACAATATTGTAATAACTATGTATTGTACCAAGTGGATACTAGACTGACTGGGGGGATTGTTTTGTAAATTATATAAATGTCGAACCACTACGCTGTGGTTGTAGGATGCCTGGGAACATCTCTGTAGACTGGACTACCTCCACAGCTAAAGCCACGACTCAGTCCCAGTGCTGGATCCGTGCACCATTTCCAACATCTGCTGGAGGAGGACCTCCCTGGAGTATCTGTATGGCAAGTCAATCCGAACGGACAATGATGTGAAACAATACTACCTAGCCATCCACGTGGAAGTCTTGGAAGGACTGGACGTTATTAAAAATTAGGATTGGCAGTGTGGTCCTTCTGATATTGGTCATTGGTGTGCTCAAAATCATGGTTGAGCAAATATTACGGCAGGGTGGGCTCCCACTAGTATCTGTACCAATGTTCTTGATGCAGCGTTAACCACAGGTATGAACCCCATAAACACCTCCCTCACGTTTCCTGATGTCACGCCATTGTTTCTTTTTATCTATTTCTCCCTCATTGAGGTGATGTTGTTTTTCTCCCCCATTGAGGTTAGGCTTGTTCCCTTATGAGGTGATGGTTAGGGTTCTAACATCTGTTTCTTTGTTCCCTCACGTGAGAGACTGCATGTGAGGTGATGGTTAGCGTTTGTCTGTTTCTTTGTGAGCTTTCGTCTATTCGCTTTTGTCTGTTACTGCATGTGAGTTAATGGTTAGATTAGGGTTAAAAGATTTCTGTGCTGTGATTAGGGGTTGAGTAAATTCCCCCTTTGGTCTCATTCTCCCGAGTAGGGGAGATATGAGATGATATTGCTTTCTGGGTCTCAATCTCCAGACTAGGGGAGATAAGGGATGAGGCGGCTTTTCTACATATGAGATAATGTTGCTTTCTGTCTGTTTCGCTCACATCAGCAGATGAAGTAAAGAAATAGCTAAGTTATATCAGGATGATGTGACAGGCATGTTGCCAGGTTTTGGAAGACCTTGGGCCGATGGCCCCAAGCAGCAACAGTAGATGTTGTTTGTCTGGGTGAACTAGCGCTTCAGCCGGATAAGCAATATTTTTATCACTGAGTGCTGGACCCTCCCGGAACTGGCCATTTCCAGAGGGGAGGCAGGAACAAGGAGGTTGGCTCTAAGGAACATTTGAAAAAATATATGACAGACCTTAATTGGCATAAGGATTGATAAATTGCCATTTCAAGAGATTGCTATTCAGAAGGCTTGTTGTTTCAGGACTGCCTTTCAGGATTGGATTGTTTCAGGGTAAGAGATCGGAACTTGCCTCAATGGACAGTAGAGATTTCTTTTGTTGGTGATTTGTAATCATTCTAGCGTCTTTGGGAACTTGTATGCAGCTTGCAGCTTGCAGTATCAGAAGACTTCCTAACTTCTAACAACAACGGCAACAGCAGCATTCTTGGGAACTAGCAAGCAGCAGTGGGAGACGCCGGAGTTTCTCTCAGCTGCACACCTGGCAAAGTTTAGATTCCTGACTGTTCCACGTTGTTGTTCCTACAGGTGGGTGAGCTTCTGTCATCTACTGTAATAGTTACTTTTGTATAGAGTTTGTCACTGCTTTAGAATACTCCTTATTGATGTTATTTGTGTATTTGGCCAAGTGATTTTTGATCAATAGTAAACATATGTTGGGATCTCTTAAACTTATATGTGTGTGCACTCCTTCGACAAGAAATTGTTATCAATAGAAATAGTTTAGTCTTAACCACCTTTACTTCCTGTCATTAGCATATTCAGTTAATTGCCTTTGTCTTTTGCTATTGCATATTGCTAAATAAATTAGATATTGCTAAATAAATAAATAGATAAATAAATAAATATTAGACCCTCTGTAGTGTTCTCCTCCTCTTTTCTTTTCCCTGCTCCTCATTACAGCTGTATACTTGAAACCAATATAATATTGAATGTCAGCTGTAACTGAAAAATTAAAAAATCAGAAAAGTCGTTAAAAGAGGGCTTTTTTCACTGTTAGTCACCTTAGAAGTGGAGTCATTAAATTTAAAGCAGGTGAACAAGTTTGTAAAGTTCCAGCTGATGAAACAGTCGTCTTCCTGCATTTTATAGCTTTGTCAGCAGTTTTGTCATTTGCAGTTTTCTGATATACATACAGGAAGTTATGTTTACATGAAATTATAAGCAGACACACAAAGAAGAATTTTATTGTCCAAGTTCAACACCCAATGCTATGGAAAGTGGGTGACTGTAATCTGAATACTGGTTCTTCAAAGTGATAAACATACAGATCTACCATATAACTCATTCAGTGTCTTGAGCTATAAAAACAATTCTAACAGTTTCAGTGACAACTTAGCTCAACCAGTGCACACCAGCTGTACTCACCAGCTTGGGCAGCTCCTCTGGCATTTCAGGCTTTTCCTTCCAGTTCTTCCTCACTCATTTCCTAGGTCCAGAGCATCGCAAACCAATAACCTGAAAATGAGGACGGCCCTGCAATAGTGAAATGCTTTGTCCAATATTCCTAGGGAGGCCAGACCACTGATGATTAAATCCTCAAATTAATGCTGGCACGTTTTTGTCCTTGCTTAGCTCCAAGGGAGGAATTACACCTTTTCTACACTTGGGAAGCCAGGTACCTGCTTCACGTAAACTCTTTTATCTATATCCAGAAGGCACTTGATGAAGAAACATCCATTTCTTGAAAGCAAAATACGCGTGTACATCCATTTGTACTTGCTTCGTTAAAACACAAATGTATAATGGTATTTGACTGAGTTTTTGAAAAGTTCGACATGTGGCTTTAAGACTGGGTTTTAGAAACACTCAAGGTATCTATTTCAGACACTTCTCTTTATAGAATGGATTCCTTCAGCCTCTGCTAAGTAGTTTTCAGTTTCTGTTTCCTACCAAGATGTTTTTGAAGAAGCACTGAATCTACCGCAGAAAAAAAGCCAGAATAACTTAAACATGTTCTGCTTAAATTCTCTTTGCTCCAGAGCACAAGGATAAACGCCACCACTTTCATCATCTTGTGCTTTAGGGTCCTCAAGTCAACTGGGTGCGCTGTTTACAGGCATTTCCTGGGGGCAGTACTGAGGAGTGGCTGCTGCTTGGCCTGGTCGCTGTCACCAAACCCCTGAGATTGTGGTCCTGCGCCAAGCCCCGACTGGCGGGTCCAGATCCTGGTGCCCAGCGCTGAGAGGCGGCGGCACCATGGGGGCAGCGGCGCCAGCTGCCTGCACAACCACCGCCTGCTTCTGCGCCTCCAGGCGGGCTGGGGCCAACGATGGCACCTGTGGGCCCCCAGGTGAGAGGCTAGGAACCCTTACCTGGCTGCCCAGTCTGGGTCCCAGGTCCCGATGACCCCCCTCCCGGGGGTCTCTGCACCCCAGAATCCCTGGGTGGTGGAGGGAGGGCCACAGTCGGTTGACTGTTGGTGTATCCGCGATGGAGCGCAAAATGTCGGTTGAGCTAAGCAGTAACGTTTCAGGCCCCACCATAATTCTGTGCTCATCACGAGGAGCTCCGGGTCCCCGCGGGGACCTCGCCACACCTTTGTTTGCTCGGATTATTGGCAAAGCGGAGAGGTTGGGCAGCGGGAGAACCTGGCTCAGAACGGCCTGTGGGCTTCTGCCCAGTGCTGGCTGAACCGCAAACCACCACGTTCAGGCGCAGTGGCCACGAGGCAGGCAAACTGAGTCTGCACGTCTTCCCCGAGGTCCCCTGCGGCCCACACACCCATTTCTGGTGACTTCCCCTCCCTCATGTTCCCGAAGGGCTTCTCTCTCCCGTTCTTGTCCTACTGTGAGCACCCTTGGCATTAAGTGGCCTCATCTATGCCACTACCAAATGACACTTGCCGAGCAGTCTGCAGAGAGGAATCCATGGCTCCTCACTCGAGTCTCGTGGGTGTGGTAAGAGCACGGGACAGTCGTGAGGCAGGAGACAGGGCTTTCATACTTCACCCAGCCTTTCAGCACCCCTGGATTTGGGGGTACATGAGCAGAGGCTTCCTGGGGCTCCCGCTGCCTCCATCCTGGGTGTGTGTGTTTTCAGGCCAACAGAGGAGAGGGTTTTGTTTTTCAAGGAGGTGGGTATGGGGATGCGGGGGTGAGGCATACAGTGGGGGACTGTTCCAGGCCTTTAACATCTTGCTGGCTAATAGCAACCTCAATGTGGGTGGGATGTCAGCTCTTTCTGAATGGGGGCTCCTGCAATGAGTAAGAATGGAGGCTCAGCACTCCACCCTTAGTTTCAAGGTTGCTTAGTGCTTCCTTCCCCTACACCCACCTCTCAGCTCTGCCTTCCTGTAGAGCCTTCCCTGGCTCAATCCTTCCCCTCTCGCCTCCCTGTTTTCCTTCTTCTCTTTCCCTCTCACTCCTCGCCTTCTACATTTTTCTCTCTTCCTTCTCTGAAGTTTTACTCACTAGTGAGTTTTCTCCAGTCTTAGGGCTCTAAGTACTCATTGCACTCGTGCCTCATAAATCTGCATCCCAGAACTTTTGCCAACCGAGGATTAACTGTTGGATAAATCCCTTGGCTGACCACCAGGGTATATAAATCTAAAATTCACCTTGTTCCCTTTGAAAGCAGCTCCTCCTCCTGTACTGCCTATTGCTACCATGTCCTCCCACTCACCCGAGCATACCTGAGATTTATCTTTGACTCCTCCTCTGTCCACTCTGTCTTATCAGATGACAGGGGCTGGAATCTCTATTATCAACAGCACCGTTGTCCCTCACGCCTTTGTTACCTTTGGACTATTCCAGTAGCTTTCCAACTTTATGTTCCATGCTAATTCACGTTATACAATCTGTCAGATTAAATGCGATTACGTAATTTCATTGTTAATAAATCTCCAAAGGACTGCATTGTTGACAGAATAAAACCTAGACTTTTAACTTATATTTAAGCCATGACCCGATACATGCCTGATCCATGAAAATATAGTTTTCCAGTTTTCTCTCCAGATATCCCCCATTCATTCTCTATCCTCTAGCCAAACGAGATTACCTATGTTCTGATACATACCTGGTACTTTCCTGACCCCCGGCCTTTGCACCTCTATCTGCCTCCACCTGGAATTACTTTTCCCTGTGTCTACTCATCTAGATCATGTCACCTCCTTCTCCTTACTGTCTATAGACTGCATCTGGGACACTTTCTACTTTGGGCAGCTTTCATTATAAGACCACATACAATTAAATTATAAACTCCATGAGGTGAGATATCTGATTTATTTTTGCCATTCCTTAAATGCCTGGCCACAACTTTTTAGGTGCTCCGTAAAAATGTGGTGAATAAATATATGAATGACTATACATCTCAGTCTGCTCTCTGCTCCCTCTTTTGCCTTAGCCCCTGGAGAGAAATGACTAACAGTTTAACCCACAAAAATTACTGCCATAGAATAATTGATCTGTTGCCTGATTTACGGATCAAAAATATAGAACTGAGCTACATTTTTTCACATGCATCTTAAAATGTTTAATCAGATCAGGTTTGCACATATTCGGTGGCTTAAAGTAATTATCAACCGACACTAACTTAGAATAATGGGTTAAAGTTTATAGCAGCCTTGCCAAACCTTAGACACCTATCTTCTTTGCCACTGTGACTCAGAAAGTCTTCCTTTGCTCAGTTCTCCATTATGGCGTTGTGGGTTAGAGAAATCAGAAAACACAAGGCTGGAAGCGTAGAGGACTGGCCGACAAGCAGTAATGATCATTATTATGATAATCACTCGTAACATTAATTTATCTGTTAATGTGTGCTGGCACTGGGTTAAACACTTTTACATCCTAGCTCATTTAATACAGCGACCCTACTATGTAGGTACCATATTTTCTCTATTTGACAGGTGTGGAAGCTGAGGCACAGGTAGGTCAAAACTTGCCCAAGGTCACACTTACAGCTGGTTTAAGTGGCAGAGCTGGGATACGAATCAAGTTAATCTGGTTTTAAAGTCCCCATGTCATTTGAATCTTTTGTAATCACTCAGCATTTTCTGAATATTGGAGCTCAGTCCTGGAGGCAGAAGAAATAAGACAAGCTTCCTGCTCTAAAGCTTGCAATCCAGCTATGGACAAAGAGAAAATCAGAAAACACTGGGGATGAGCAAAGCGCTCTCAGTTCTCGGCTCTCTCAATGTGCAGACACCAGCACTGGGAGGTTTGTGTGTCAATCGCCTGCTTCCATGTCTGTTCCTCTGCAGAGTGTGGTCGCCTTGGGGCAGGAGCATGTGTGGTTACTGTAGCGCTCTCTTGGCCCAGGACAATGTCTCACACAGAGCAGGTACATACAATGTGCTTGTTAAACTAAACCAAACTACTAAATAGTGTTGTTGTTTGGAAGACAAATGCAATAACACGGCAGATGTGAGCTGGTCAGTCTGAGTGGGGTCATTGGGGCGTTCAGGGAGGAGACTTGAGGGATGAATACAGTTTGGAGGTTGTTATAAGCAATGTTTGTGGCCTGCCACTGCACCCCCAAATAAAAGTTCATGTGTTGAAATTCTATCTCCCAAGGTGATGGTATTAGGAGTCGGGCCTTTGAAAGGTGGTTAGGTCATGAGAGTGGAGCTCTCACGAGTGGATTATTGCTCTTATACAAGAGACCCCAGAGAGCAATTTTGCTCCTTCACCATGTGATGACACAGTGAGAAGATGGCCATGTGTGAAGCAGGAAGCGACACTCAGCTGACACAAAATCTACTGACACGTTGACCTTCCCAGCCTCCAGAACTGTGAGAAATAAATGTTGTTTAAGACACCCCAGTCTATGTACTTTGTTACAGCAGCCAGAACTGACTGAGACAGAAGTCCTTTTCCTTTGCTGCTGTTTCACTCCTCTCCCTCTTCCCTTGCTCTCCTCTGTCCTGCCTTCCTCTCCCTTCCACTCCCCTCCCTCTCTTTATTTCTTGGTATGTGCCTTTTCATTCTGAATCTTATGAAGTTTATTTTTTAAACAAAGGGTTGATCTCCTTCCCTGGCCCTTTAAAGCCACTAAATATCTTCTAACTGCCAGTGCCTCTAAGTCTTGTCTTTTTTTCTCAGGTCAGGATGCGGTAGGGATAGCCAGATCAGTGCTATCCAATAGAAATGCAATGGAAGCCATAGAGGGAAGCCACATATATAATTAAAGATTTTCTAGTAGTCAGAGTAAGAAAACTAAAACAGGTGAAATTAATTTCAATAATATGTTTTACTTAACCCAATATAGCCAAAGGGTATTTCAACATCTAATCGTTATAAAATGATTAATGAAGCATTTGACATTTTTCTCTTTTGGTAACATGTCTTCAAAATCTGCTGTGGGTTTCGCACTCACAGCATGTCCCCAGCTGAGCTGGTTTCATTTTTGGGCTCAGTAACCCCATGTGTCTCATGTTTGTGGTATTGCACAATGCAGGTCTGGAGCTGTAGGTGGGGCTTCCCAACATTTTCCAGGCCATGGCACTCTTTGGAA
Source organism: Rhinolophus hipposideros (assembly GCF_964194185.1). Classification (NCBI taxonomy): domain Eukaryota; kingdom Metazoa; phylum Chordata; class Mammalia; order Chiroptera; family Rhinolophidae; genus Rhinolophus; species Rhinolophus hipposideros. The sequence continues at coordinate 70,799,705 of NC_138052.1, read as the reverse complement.
ATGATAATATTGTGCAGCACACCTGGGGTAAGTGGAGGAGGTTGACTGTGGCTGAAGGTTGCTGCACAGCTCAAAGGATCAATAGTCTGCCTATAACCCACTCCGGGTAGACAGACGGTAAGGACCAAGTCGCAATCCTTTAAAATCCATACTCCCTTTTGATAAATACAAACATCTTACAGCTTTCTATTTGAAAATTCAAAATGGGTAACTCTTATTTTCCAAATGAAAGCATTCTATTTGTTGAACTTGTGAGTTTACCTTTAAATTGACATATGTCCCCCGCCCCTATGTGCATCAGGCATCAGGAAGGAGTTGTGAGAATTCACGGATAGGGAGGAGGGACCACACACCAGGTCTGCAAACTGATTCACATAGGCCATTTGAATCAGCCCTGGTGTGGCTGGGCTGTCCATTGCAAAGTTGGAGCCAGGCCCATCTCCCTGCCAGCTGCAGCCATAGTGTCTATTATGGTAAAGAACACAGAAAACCCTAGAAACATTCCTGACTTATCTAGTCCTTGGGGGTAGAGGAGATAAAATTAAATGGAAGATTTTTAATAAACATGTCTTAGGACACCTAGCCCATGGGGAGTGACCAAAGTGACCACCTGCCTAGGTGACTTAGAAAAGCATCTGAACGGATCCCCTCCCTTGCATTCCTGGAACATGCAGCGGGAAGGCCACTGGGAAGCAAAAGATGGAGTGAGACTTCTGTCTTGATCACTGCTGTATTCTCCAGCCTGACCCAGTGACTGACCAAGCAGGGGCTCAGAGTATGCTTGTTGAATAAATACACCACCGATTAAACACGTCAGTCCTGGCTGACAACACTAGCCTCTTCCAAATAAATGCCTGCCTGGGCTCATTTTTTTTTTTTTTTTAACATGATGGTGTTTTCAACTGCCTCTTATGACCAGTTCCAGGACACCTCTGAGCTTGGTTGCAGAGCTTGGTTTCTATTTGTGCAAGGAACTATGGACCCTGAAGGAGCTCTGTTCTGCAGGAAGGTAGGCCCAGGCAGTAATCCAGTAGCTGGCCAAGCTTGCCAACCAGTGAGGGAGACTGGCAAGGCCTGGAGGGCACAGGCCCGAGGGCACAGTGTAGGTGGGATGGGTGAGGCTGGCTGCAGTTTCAGGCATTATCCACACCATCCCAGCTTTTACATGAGAAAAGTTTAGAAATATCTCACTTTTTGACTGACACTCGTAGTCAGGCTTGCGCCAAATGTTTATCCTCTCTACTTCAAATTAAGTAAATAATCGGCTTTTCCCCCCAAAGTATAAACTTAGAGTACTAAATCAATGAGTCCATCCTCTTTCAAGGAATACATGTTCCTTTTTGGAGATTCCAATGTGTCCTCTTGGTGAGCGGTGCCTGCCAGTGAGGGTCTCTGGGTTAGATGTGCCCTGGGGCCTATTCTGAGGGTGTATGTTGCCATATTCTTTTCAATTGCCAATTGCCACTGACACCTTCAACCCTATCTTTCTTCCTCCCGCAAAAGGGTGTTCTTTAACATCCTTCTCCTATCCTTTAGTCTTCTCCTCCGTGCCTACCCCCACCGTGGTGCCTGAGGTCCACCCGCTGCCTGAACCCCACCCCTCTCCACACATACAATCCTGAGTCCTGCTCCCTCACTCCTCATCTCTTTACATATCTCCCTCTCCAGTCGAATCCAAGCAGCCTGGAACGTGGGCCCTGCTCAGCTGTGTCAGGGACATCACTCACCTTGTCCTCTGCAGAAGGCCCTGTCATCCCATCCTGCCTGGCTGTGCAGGCGAGCTTCTGCACGTGGGCTTCCAGGCAATGGGGTGAAATCCAGCCTCCATTCCCCTCCCACCAGGCCCCGACCTGTGAGGGGCACCTATCAGGAGGAAGGAGCCCTTTCTAATATACCCAACAATGCTACCACCTTGGCTAAAAACAGGGTATAACTGGTGGAAGAATCTCTTTTCCAATGATTGTGACCTTTTGAAATTCTAAGATGATCTATCTGTTTGGCAGTAACTGTGGAGAGTGTCACTTTGTCCAATTTCAGAAGTACACAAGGAAAAAGCCATAGTGATGTATCACAATTCTCTTTCTGTGGTTTGCTTTTTTAAGGTGTGCATTTTTCAACCAAGACATACATAGGTTACAAGAAACATCTTGACCCAGCACCACATCTACCGTTGTCGCCCAGTTTCCTCTTCCTCCTCACCCAATGCCACACCATCTAGGCCAAGTGACAGAGGAGAGACAAGTGGTTCCCCTTGGTTAAGCAGTGGAGAGAATTTCCTGGGACAGGCTCCAACCTGTACCTGACCTCATGGTTCTCAAAACTTAATTTGCGTTAAATTATTATGGCGGGCCTATTAAAACAAATTGCTGGGCCCCCACACAGAGTGTCTGATCCAGCAGGCCTGGGCATGAGTCTGTGCATTTCTAACAAATTCCCAGGTGACAGTGATGCTGCTGGTCCAAGGACCACACTTTGAGAACCAGTGACCTAACTATTTCTGGCTGCACCTTCCCTCAGAGAAATGAATGGCTCCACCCTCTCCTTCCACAGCTCTGCAGAACTTTGAGAAGGGACAGCATTTTGCCTGCGTGGGGCTGGGGTCCTAATCCCAGCTGCCTGATCAGCTGAAAATTAGGTTGCAGAGGGTCAGTGTCAGGAGCTCTTATGTACAACAGTAGCTGCCAGAGGGGTGTGGCAATCAAAATCCAGTGAGCTCCACGTTAGAGACTGTAGGGAGATGATGGGGTGAGACCGGAAGAGTGGGAATTCTGTCCTACTGACCAGTTTCTGTGTTTTGTTCTGTTGTGAGTATCCATATGTGCAGCCTTTCCTCCCTGGGGTTATTCCTGTCTCTTGATGGGAACACTCACACCTCACACCTCAGTTTTCTTCTTCAAACTAAATGTTCTGAGTTTCTTCCATGGAAGAAATTAGTTTTTCAGTGATGTAGTTCTCAATCACTGTTCTGGCTGACTTCTTGGTACTCTTTGGTAAGTCCTATGAAAGGACCCCAAACTGGTAATCCATCTGTTGAATGAATGACCACTCCAAAGAGAGCAGGCATCTGGGGCCTCTTGCTGCCTGACTCCCTGCCTCCGGTATACTCTTCTGTCACACACTGCATTGCAGCACATACTTAGTGAGCCTCCTTTATGTGTATTTTGTGCACTAGATACTAGGAAAATAGAGATGCAAAGACAGAAACCCGCCCCCCACAAGAAGCCAGAAGTCTGGAGGGAGATGGGCTTGTGACCAGCCATTTGATTCAGAATGACACGTTCAAGGCTGGACATCTGCACAGGTACCAGGAGGGAAAGACAGCACTCGGCATTGGGAAGCACTCACTAATTATGATGCTAAATGAACTAACTGTGTAGGGAATCCAGGTTCACTCAGGGATTTCCTAGAGAAGGTGATTTCTGAGCAAGGATTTGTTCCTATTCCATGGGGGAGTGCAAAACCATCCATAATTGTAATTTAGGCTTGATTCGGCTCCGAGAACCAAATATCCCACATACAGGCTGAAACCTCTGGGGTTTAGTACCTGAGCTTTTCAATGGCTATCAGATTCTTAGCAGCATTTTCTGCGTCTTTCTGGACTCAAGGCTATATTCCACAGTGCTGAAGTTGCCAGAAGAATATCCTTCAGCGAGGTGGGAGCACTTTTACAACTAGGTAACAAATGCATAGTATGAATCAGGCTTGGACTGGGGTCACTCCAAATCCAATATGTCTGTATTCCTGAGACCCCCAGAAACAGGGAGACCTGAAAATGTCATAGCTCATGTTGCCTTTCGCTTTTCTCTCATTCCCTGCATGAATGTCCCCTTTTCTTTCATGTGGATTGACTCAGCTGTCACTTAGTGCAGCAATACACTAGATTGTCATCTAGTGTAGCAATCGCATTATCTGAGGGACATAAGGGTGAGCATAGGCTCTGCAGATATTTGAAGTTGCAAGTTAGTGAATCACTGAATTTGAATTGGGTCTAATGACTTTATGCTCACCTTACATGTCCTAAGTAGGGGTGGCAACCTCCAGTTATTAATATGTCATCACCACGCTCTAGAATAAAACGGATTGGTGCCAGAGAGAAAAAAAATAGAATCACAAATTTAAGTGATTTGAGATTGCAAGTTCAGGTTTGTGGAACGTTCCATAAACCTTGTCATCCTCTTGCCTATACGAGTTAAGAGACAAAGATTAGAATTACTTTTGGGAAAGTATACATTTCTTGGTTCTCTCTAACAAATGAGGCAGCTAAGAAGTTATCTTTAAGTTTAAGAAGTTCATATTCTGTTGTTCTTTTTCAGGAGTCACAGTAGACCACTTTTTTGATTGTTTTTGTCCATAACTCTCAGTTTTTAAGATTGGTCATCAACAGCTATTCATTGGATTACCTCTGTGTAGTGTGATTTTTCTGATTCTTTTATTATTACCTTTTGACAGATTCTTCATTTATATTAATGGCATCAACGTTTAACTGTCCTGCAAAGTTTAAAGTCTTAATTTCTCACCTTCTTCATCCAAATACTAATCCATGTTCAAATCCTGCCATTTATTTCTTCTCACAACATTTCTAGGATCCAATTCTCCTCTTTCAACAGCCATTCCCTTGTCTGAGCCTTCAGCTCCTTACATCCAGACTATTGCAGTTGTTCAATTTCTAGAGTCTTCTCTGACCATTTCCATCTTCAGTCTACTCCATAAAAATAGCAGAAGCAACCTAAGAAAACATCACTTGGATTGTGACTTCCATAACAGAAACCTAGTGGTTTGCCTTTAGAATACTGAATCTCACCCTTTTCTTCATTCAATATTTCAGTTAATATTACCTCTTGTATGAAGCTCTTAAGATCACAATCTACCCAATTTTGGTTAGAGTACTAAAATTGAACATATGCGCCATGCCTTTTTAATTATGTGTATGTTTTTTCTGAAAAGTGGTATGTGTGTGTGCATGTGCGTGTGTGTGTGTGTGTGTGTGTGTGTTATGGTTCATGGCCCCTGAAGTCCTGGACACTCTACCTAGAAGCTGGGCTACATAAGAACATGTCTGGTCTGCTTTAAAGAGGCAAAATTTATGATCTGGTCCCTCCAGCATCATATCAGCATTCCTTTATGTTTATGTGCATCAGTGATGGTCACATATTTAAAAAAAATAACAATTTTGTTGACTAGGTAATATATGCACATATTACACAATCCAAAACATTCTAAAGGTATTCATTGTGGAGGCTCCCCCTTTTCTGTCCTGCAGCTCCATAGCTCTTCCAGGAAGCACAGCTACAAGCAGGTGTTTGAGTAACCAGATATAATGTCATTTAACCAAGGGCAAAATATCAATGTACTTTCCTTATCTTATCTTCAAAACCAAATAAATTTTTTGGACAAATCACATTATGTTTTACTTACTTTTTCTTTTTTTTTTTGCTGTTAGAAAATACAAATGGCTTTAAACTAAAAGCAGTAAAAATATTGAAATAGCATGCAACCACCACTGCCGACTCAGGTACAAGCACAAATGGAGGAACGCCCAACGCTGGGCCACCACCACTGGCCCTCATTAATTAGGCCTGATGGTAATGGCAGCCCCTTGGCTGTTAACCTGGAGTGTCTTTTGAGAGACCTCGTAGACATAGTAGAGTGAAGGGCTAACAACGGGAATATAGGGGCCCCTAAGTCTGTGAGTGTGTGGCTCACCGATACTTGTTTGCCACTCCACCGCTCAGGAGACCTGCTTGATTTCCCTCTGAAGGCTCCTCCAACACTTTTCAGATGATAGTTGAGTGCTCTTGGAATGCCCAAGTTACAAGCCACCTCACCTGTAAGTGAGTCAGTTGTGAACAGTAAGTGGAATCAAAGATGAGGGCATAAAGATTGGCCCTGGAAAGGAGGGAGGACCCCTGACCCTCTGAAACTGTGTGTGGTGGGAGTGAGAAGTGGAGATGGGGATCGGGGCAGTTCATACCTGATGGCCTCAATATTATTATTATTATTATTATTTTTATTTTTTTTATTATTATTATTAGTGAATAGGGGGAGGGGGAAAAGACTAATAAAAATTGGGACTGGGCTGTGCTTCTATCTTGATGTTCAATGTTTGATTAAACACTATGTCTTAAACAGGGTTCCACAGCTATCAATCAAGATGACATCTGTCATATGGGGTGTCTGCTCTTAATCCCCGCATAAGAACGCAGGATATGGTGAGGCCAAAAAGGAACACCCATGGAGCCATAGGTAGGGGAGTCATACCACTATATTCTCGCCGGTGGCTGGGTTGTAGACACAGGAAGCAGGAGCCACACGACCCACAATCTGCCTGTCTGCTTCTCTGCCTGCCAACCAACCAACCAACCAACCAACCAACCAACCAACCAACCAACCCCTCGCGTAGCCACGGCAGTTATATTAGTGGCTAATGGCTAACCGGTAACAGCTGATGGCCACCCAGCCACAGTGGATGGCCATCTGATTACAACTGATGACATCTAATAACCGAGCCAGCACCCTTCCACGTGAGGCTTAGAGCCTGGAAACTGCTCTCTGGGACTCTGTCCCCACAATATCTCATTTAGAAATGCAGCAACATGACCCCCAAATCATGACTGGATCGGAACCAACCTGTGTGGATGCTGCATCCTGGCTTGACACATATATGTCCATTTCTATATCCTTTGCCTTGAATTTCCACTTAAAAATGTTCCTGTCCTCCAAGGTGTATTTCCCCTGTTAAACACAGCAAGTAGGTGGGGGTCTTATTTTTAGAGATGTAGTAGTACCTCGGTTGTCTCCGTTGACGAACATTTCGGTTTACAAACGCCGTAAATTTTATGGATCTATGGTATTATTAGATAGTAAAATTCATGCTAAATTTGCAGTTTTAGGGGTTGCTTTTAAAGGTCTGGAATGGATTGATCCATTTTGCATTACTTTCTATGGGGAAGCGGTGCCTTGGTTTTTGAACGTTTCAGAACTCAAACGGACTTCGGAGCAGATTCCTTTCAAAAATCGAGGTACCACTGTACTTAATTTAAATACATTCAAGACGGAATGTACTGCGTTTTACTAAATGTTAATATTATTTTCTTTCAGGTCATGGGGATAACATGTGCTTTCCAGTCTTGATTTAAAAGAATATAATATGACAAAGTTTACACAGGTGCCCATTATTTTACACAAGATAATTGAACAATTATGTGCAATGACAAAAACCTCTTACACTTTTGGCTCCGTCTCCTCACCTGCCCACATTCCCAAGAACTAGAAACTGATTATCACTCATGTGAGCAACAACTCATCATCAGATAAGATGTTCTTACCTAAGGGTGAATCCATTTTTGTAATGAAACAGCCTGATGCCAAGGATGGCTTTATATAGCATGTAGAAATTTGTACTTCAACAGTGAAACCCAACATTCTTTGTTTTCCTTTTCCTATTATTAGAAACATTAAACCCAAACCACCATTTGGCACCACTGAAAGAGGCCTCTTTAAACCCCACAGGGACCTTAGCCACTAAGAAATAGTTGCCTGTGAGGGGAGAAGAGGAGGAAGGAGCCAGGATAAATCTTTTTTTTTTTTTTTTTTTTTTTTAATTAATTTTATTGGGGTGACAATTGTTAGTAAATTTACATAGATTTCAGGTGTACAATTCTGTATTACATCGTCTATAAATCCCATTGTGTGTTCACCACCCAGAGTCAGTTCTCCTTCCATCACCATATATTTGATCCCCTTTACCCTCATCACCCACCCCCCACCCCCTTACCCTCTGGTAACCACTAAATTATTGTCTGTGTCTATGAGTTTTTGTTTCTCATTTGTTTGTCTTGTTCTTTTTGGTTTATATACCACATATCAGTGAAATCATAGGGTTCTCTGCTTTTTCTGTCTGACTTGTTTCACTTAGCATTATTCTCTCGAGATCCATCCATGTTGTCACAAATGTTCCTATATCATCTTTCCTTAACGCCGAATAGTATTCCATTGTGTATATGTACCACAACTTCTTTACAGGATAAATCTTTTTTTTCTAAATTTTACCGAAGTAGGGTGTAAAATGTTCTGAAATCTGTAATGAATTGTAGGTATTAAAAAATGAAGTTTGGTTGCATTCAAGAAGCTACAGATGGCACAGGAAAAGTATCAGGGCAATTGGGTGACTTGGTGAAGTATTTAGTGATCAACACATCAATATAGATTTATATTGACCTGGCATTAGAAAATATTTACATCTGAGCAGCCTTTGAATTCATACCCTTAAGTGTCTAGGATGGGCATCCTGGAATTATTGGGTTCATCCAATTTTAGTGATTTAGGTGATAGAAGTTTGGGAATTTAGTAATAACTCCTACTGAAAGTGTTGCTGAAGAGTCTATCTTTAGGGCTTTTCTCTCGTTCTCTATCTATCTCGTCTTTGTCTCCTTTCCCCCAGCTTCTGTGTTTGGTGGCTATAATTTTCATCAGATTCCGTCTCTTTCCACCCCTTTTATTAATACTTCAGATTTTTGTCTTAAAGTACTTGTTTTTTTATTTGAAGGCCACATAAAAACCTCTGTGGAACTAGGAAAGATACATATTTTTAAAATAGATTTTTAGACTCTCTACTAACGCATGCAAACTATACTACATTAGAATATTCCTGGGACCTCATTGAATGGGCTTTCAAATAAGTAATTAAACATTTAAGATGTATTGATTCACTAATAAAATAAAGAAAGTGCAATGTCTCTCTCTCTCACACACACACACACACACACACACACAAGATTTTTAGATATTATCCTTGCCTTTGGTGGCTTCACTCACTCTCATGGCTTCTCCCAACCCATCTCCAGCCTCAGCATTTCTCAAAGCACCAGAATTCCCTTCTAATCATCCATGGACCGTGCCCTTTGAATGCCCTGCTGGCCCCTTAAACCCCTCATCTGCTTGCCTCCACACATGTCGCATGTCTCCCATGTCATTAATGAGGCCTCTTTCCCTCAGCCAACCAATCTCTTATTTCAAGGTTTTCTTTGATTCTACTTTGCTCTTCACACCTAGATGGTGACTTGTACTTAAATTCTCCTCTTTTCTTCAACGCACCAGTCATCTCTGAAGAGACAGGTAGTGAGTAACAGGAACAAGATTACGATGATACAGGTAAAGAGTTAACAGGAGCAAGCTTGTGAGTTAGCAGGAATGAGCTTAAAAATTAACCACTTGTCTCTGAATCCCCTGCTAGCACTGCACCTACAAGCTGACAAGCACCCTACATCCATCATAGATGGGAACAGAATAGCTCCCAGAAGAAGCCAATTGTAACAGCAACCCCCTGCAAACTGAGAAGCACCCTACATCCTGCACAGAAAAATACAAAACGGCAGCTAAACAGAAACCCTCGGCAGCTGTCTTCTCTACCATAGGCATCTTTCTTTATTTGGTTTTCCTATTTTTCTGAATCTCGTGAATTCTTTCATATTCTGCGAACAGTCAAGAGTATCCCAAAACAGTACAATCATCTCCTACGTGGCATACTGTAATGACCTTCAACCTTGTTTCCAGTGGACAGTCTCTTCCCACTTCAATCTAAACTGCACCGCCAGGTTCACCAGAGGGAAATTTTGCTCTTACCACATTCCCATTCAAAATCTCAAATGTCTTCCACAGTCTATGGCACCAGTACTAATTTTTTGGCCAAGGAATCAAGGTCCTTCATAAAAACCACCCTCTCCTCTCTGAGTCTGATGTTCTGGATGGTCCGTTTCTTTACTAATTCCCATGAAAAAACTTAAAACGAGTGATTGCATACAAGTTCTACAGAAGCAGCCTCATTGATTAAAATTGCATCAGTATGTTAAAAAGTCTTATGATAAAAAGGGACTTAAGAATTCACACTCAATGATTTGATCAATGGAATCAAATGCCTCCTCAATGTTTCCTTGTTCTCTCTCTGTCTCTCTGTCTCTCTGTCTCTCTCTCTGTCTCTCCCTCTCTCTCTCTCTCTCTCTCTCTCTCTCTCTCTCTCTCTCGCTCTCTTTTGCAGGTCCAGTGAATGATTTGTGTTATATTGCATCCTGTGGGTGGTAAGAAAGAAAAGGTTTTTTACCCAGGTAGTGCATTCAAGTTTTCTGACTTGGGTCACCTACATATCCCTCACGCTCAAAACCACCTGTGATGTTAACAATCACTCCTAGAATTCGCTAGGACAGCGCGGATTTCAGACAGTACGTCCTAGTGCCTCAATGGGAGAGCTGCCCTTCTCAGACCATGTACCCTGACCTGGCACACTTCAGAAAATATGACCACCATGTAATAGGATCCCATTACATCCATATTTAATTTACCTATGAATTTCAACCTTCACTGGAATTGGGACTCCTTTCATCCTCAGAAGAACAAATTCACCTGTTCTGGAGGCTTAATAATTGGTTTAGCCTAAGCCCTGCAGGCAAGTACATGCTCTTTAGAATTTCCCACCTACTCCCAACCAGGGACTTGGTAGGTGTGTTAAAGGAGAATGATTTCAGTCCCCAGATACCTGCATAGCATCTTAACCTTTGTTCCTTATTTTAGTCAAGTTGTTTTCAAACTTTAGTCTGCATAAACATTACAGAGTAGGAGCGCATGTAGAAAATCTTATGTTCTAGACTTTATGGACAATTTCAGAGACTTTTCAAGGCTATATTTTGAATTTATATTTCAAAAATAGGCAACGCAAATGATTTAAAAATGGAACAATTAAAACATATTTGATGAAGAGTCTTGTTCTTATCCCTGTCTCTCTGTCTAGTTCCAACTTACTCCTTCCAAAGGTGACCCCATTGTCAGTTTCTTGTATGTTCTCCTAGAGTTCTTATATGCAAATATAAGCAAATATACTTACATATATTTATGACCCTTCTTTGCACAAATATTTTTCCACATTTTTTCTTTCACATATCAGTATAACTTGAAAATATTTCTGTATCTGTGCATAGATAACATCCTCATTCTCTATATCTCTGTATCTCTATATCTCTATATCTCTATCTGTGTCTCTATCTCTATCTCTATCTCTATCTCTATCTCTATCTCTATCTCTATCTATCTCTATCTCTATCTCTATCTCTGCAGGATAAATTCCCAGGGTGAGGTTGGATCAAATGGCATATGCATTTGGAATTTTGAAAAGTGGTGCTAAATTTCCCTTCATAAAATTGTTCCAGTTTTCACTACACCAGCAATATAAGACAGCATCTGTTTTCTCACAGCTTTCATTCTTTTGTATTTTTGCCAACCCAATAAGTGAAAAATGACATTTCTTTAGAACTTAAAATTTGCATTTCTTCTATTAGTAAGAAGAAACATCTCTCCCTATATGTATATTTGTTAAAAATGCCATATATATGTATATATACATATATTATACATATAACATATATGTATAATATATATGAATATACATATATGTGTAAAATTTTCCTGTGATTTTTCTGCTTGCATCCTTTGCCCACTTTTCTACTGCCTTTTCTTTTTGCCTTCCAAGAGATCTTTATATACTTAGGGAATTGGCTTGTTGTCCAAGGAATGGTTTGCAAATATTTTTCCCAGTTGGTGCTTGTCTTGAAACTGTGCTTATTATATTTTTCTTTATGTAGAAGTGCATTATTTTATTTTATGTAATTAAACTGAATGTTTTCTTCTATGGAATTTAGAGTTTAAGTCATGACTATAAATACTATAAAGGAATTCTCCTGGGTTCTTGTGTTGTTTGGATTTTATTTCTACGTTGTAATTTTTAGTCCTTTTTATCTTGGTGTGGTGGTGTCGCATGTTAGGGTTAATGTTGATCATTCTTGATTTTCACTTCAAACCTGACCCCAAGTGAGATGAGATTCTACTGTATTCCCTAGTGGACAGATCTTCAGTTCCTGTCCTGAGGTAAAGGTGTGAGTGTATCTACTAGGTTGTCCAGCCTGGCCGATGTAAGGCAAACAATTTCTATCACTCTCCCTCCACTAATAGTGCTATTTCCCTCCTCAGTGCATCTATCAGGAATGCATGAGGGGAATCATTGCAGCTTTACCTTGGAACCTGGTAAAAAGTGCAGAAAATCCAAGAAAAAAAGGGATACTTCCCACATTCAGTGGAGAGTGAGCCAGTTCCATGTAGAGTAAGAGAAAACTTACGGGAAGTGAAGGACTAGGGCAGTTGGAATATGGGTCAGGAGCTAAGGGTAAAAATTTCAAATTTAAAACTGTTAAAAGGCAAGGATTTGAACTTCCTAAGATTCAACTGTCAAATTTGGACTTTGGGGCTTTCCTCAATTGCTTCCCTTTGGGAAAACCAGAAGCGTTTCAGGTCCACTTAGGGACAGTGGGCATAATTAGAGATCGGCAATTGCTGAGAGGATGCATTCCCAGCTAGCAGTAAGAGAAAGAAAAGCGGACTGAAATTTTTAGGATTAAATGTGCTTTCTAGTCTGTTATCTCTGCAACAGCTGGGAAATGCCACACAAGATACAGGGGTTTCTCAAGTGCTGTGGTAACAACATGCTTTGGAAATTTCTGTAAAGATTCGTGATCAAAAGACCAATTGGATTCTGAGTCAATGCCGACCATCACAGGCTCCACATCTTGATACACAATCTTCACTGTTCTTTTTTTTTTTGGCCTGCTTGGCATGAGCGTATACATCAGCAGCCACAGTATAGAAAATGTAACCTACACAAATCACCTGTGGCAATAAAAGACCAAGGAGTATGCCAGAAGGGAACAAAACTGTACGTCAGCAAGATCCCTGTCAGCTGGGGGTGACATACTCTGATTATATTTGCGGGGTTACTTGTAGGGTAGAACACAGGGTTGGGATTGAATACTGGCTCTGCCACGACCTGCTATATGACCTCAGGAAGTTTACAAGCATTCTGGAAGCCTCAGTAGCCTCATCTTAAGATGGAGACATCCATGCCAACTTAATGGGGTTCGTTAAGGTGCCTCAAATTCGTTCTGAAAAGGCTTAGTCCAAATAAATAATCTAAGGTTGTTAAGAGGACCACATGTGGTCATGTGTATAAAAGTGCCTGGAAAAGCAAGCTGCCGTTACTAATACTCCTACACACTATTGTCATAGTGTCACCTCATCTGAAATTCTAAATTTGGAGGTGGAGTGAGGATAAAGTACCATTCAGGCAAGGGGACAACATGTGAAAGGAGATTTTTAAGGGCTGTCGGTTCTTATATTCTGTGATTCTGTGTAACCAGTTACGTAGTGAGTATTCCCGACCCTTGCAGATGTCTTCCGGTGATCCTGGGTATGACTCCTTGGCAGTTCTTCAAATAACAGGTTCTCTTCTGCTATCTGGTAAACCTACATGGACCAATAATCAACCCAGCTACAGCAGATCAGTCGATGCCAGTGGTAGAAAGAGGCTCTGTAATCTGGGAAAGAAATGTGACCACTTCTCTGTCCTCTCTCCTCCGGTGGTCTGGGTGTACAGTGGTGGGTTAGCCTGGGATCCTGAAGGTCATGTGCATATGACTGTATGTTATATAAGTCCTTCTGCTTCAGCCACAGGGGTCAGCTTTAAAATGCTTTCCCCCTACATTTCCCTCAGGGTTCCAGCTGCCCTTTTGTTACATTTCTGTTCTTTAAGTGTGTTCATTAGTGTCCATTATCTGAGATTTCAATTACATAAAAACATCATAGAACTATAAATGGTCAATAAACATCTGAAAAAAGTATAACTTCATTGATAATTAAAATAATTTTGATGAAAAATAACAAGATACCATTTTTCTATAAATATTACAGATTCGAAATATATAATATCCAGTGTTGGTAAGAGTGTAGTGAAATGGGTTTAATCATACCAGTTGCTGAGAGGGTAAATTTAAACATTAGTGTTAAGTATGCAAAATTTGAAGAAACTTCACTTCTAGGAATCAATTCGAATTGGACATAATTGGAAATGTGTGCAAAGATTTCTGAACTAGAATATTCACTAAAATATGATTTTCACCCCCAACAATGGGGATTGGCTAATAAGTTACAGCACATTCATTTGAATAAAACGAATAACCATTAAAAACCCTGTTATTGAAAACTATTTAGTGAGATGAGTAAAGTTTATGGTTAAGTGAAAAGAGAAATATGTATGATTATATATACAACATAATCCTCACTTTGTAAGAAATATGTTTTATTTATTCACATATTTATATATACACTAACAACTCTAAGGTTGGAAGGAAATCTTTTAAAATTATAATGGTATGTTAAGAAAAATCTGAGACTTGGACAAAAGGCCAAAGAATGCTTATTGTCCTTTACGTGTCTTATTGCAACAGTCTAGCAGATCCACCCGATGATAGTCTGATTACCTAGGAGAACATTTCTTTAAGTTATTATTGGTTATTGATTACAGCCTAGAGTCTGTGACATGTGGATCTTTTCCCAGTTGTGAATTAGATTATTTCTGCTCTCAAAGTTTCCAGTTTTATTCTCTGTAAGATATTAACCAGTTTTGTATCTAAACTAAACATCTTCTTTCATTGTTCTTGCAATGCCTGTTTACTCTGTCTCTCAAGTTCACTTTCATTCAGTTTTATCATCTCGCTGGTTCCCTCATTAGTGAGTTAAATAAATCTTTGACATGCGCTTACTTTAGGTTTACATGAGAATCAAGTTTTTAATATTTTCAAAATACTGTGATGTATATGAGTGGTAGGTTTACAGAAGATTTTTCCTTTTGTCTTTATATTCTTCTGTATTGGTCAAATGTTCATTGAAGGACATGTTTACTTTTCTAATGAGAAAGTGCAAAAACCAGGGGTTCCAAAAAATGTATACACGACTTGTATTCATCTTTTGTTATTGGTATATACTGAGCATTACAATTTTAATCCAGTTTTTTCCTTTCTTAAATTGTGTACACATTTTTTGGCACCCTCTGTATGTATGTTTATATGTGTATAGGACACCTACGTGTCCTATATTGATTCTCAGTCCATGCTTTCCCTGACCCTGTACCCAGTGAAAAGCCTACCACCCCTTGGACTTCTAAAAGTGGCTTTGCAGTTGACAGGGCAAACTCCATGGGACACATAGAAAGAGGTGTTATTATGCTCCCTGAAAACTAATCTGCATTGCTGGATAAGAAGAGGTTAAGGCTGATAAAATCCATTTCCACCATGCTGAGCTGGGCACAGGATTGCCTTTTCAGTGGGGGGTGAGGACAAGGGCCTGAACATGCACTCCTCCCCACAATGCCCCTTCACTGAGGGAAACTGGAGTCTGAGTCCCAGGTGAGGGACTGGGAAGGGTGGACCAGGAGAGGGCAGAGAGGACCACAGGAGGAACCAGGCCGCAGCGTGGGAAAGGAGCCTGGGGCCACAGCCTGGTAAAGGAGCCTGAGGGCCTCGGACTAGAGAGGGAGACTCCCTAAACCTCAGTACCCCCAAACAGGGGAGGGAGCTGTTTCTGGCTAGGTCTTTGCACTCACACTCTGATTTTATCTTTCATTTCCGTCTCCCAACCACTCCTCATTTCCAACCCCAAAGCCATGCAAATAATATGACTCTGATTGCTGGTGGTTGCTTAGAAATGTAAATACTTTCTGGCAGTTTTCTGGCTTCCGTTGCTTAACTAGTTTCTAGTCGCTTAATTTATTGACCAGTGGAAAAGATTTTCACTGAAAAATCCAGATTTGAGCCCCAGTGCTTTCAATGCCAGCTTCCTGCAGAGACAGCTGCCAGACTCAGTAATAACCTAGGAACAGAGGTGCTGCCATCCACTGGACCCTGACGGGTGCGACAGCAAAACTCCCGCCATGTTGGATGTGCATATTCTAGGCTGGAGAGAAGGCCCCAGAGACACCACCTAGCCAGCCACTGCCTAATTACTCATTGTCACAAGAACTGATAACATATGTTTTCTTGCTGCATTCTGAAACTTCAGAAACCGCATCAGAGAAAACGCCACTTTGAAAAACCAACATAAAATACATGAAAGCAGGACAGAAGGCCTCTGCTGCCCCCTCTTGGTGGGCATATAAGAATATGCTATTTGATTTCCCTATTTTGGTCCTGGTTCTGCCACCTGTATTCACTGTGAAACTATGTTTAAATAATTACAATTCTTTGGATCTCAATCTCCTTACCTGTACAATAAGCTTATTAGTCTCTTTAAATGATATGATTTGTGATTCCAAGGAACCTAGGTTTTCAGAGCATTTGAAAAAGAAGGATAAAGAAATAATGCAGTCTCCTGAAGTTCTCTAATAAAGCAGATCAACATTTACTCTGTTATTATTGTTTTCACTTTGGAATGTATAAAATGTTTGTTGGAAATTCTATTTTTATGATTTGAATTTAATTCAAGATAAAAATAAAGCAACTAAAATCAAACAGATGAAAGTGAACGTCATACGTTTCATATTCTTATACATTTCTGGAGACAGGAATGAAAACAGAAACCAGGACTTGTTCTGGCTTAAGGTTTGTATTTGTTGCTCTAGTTGAAAAAAAATTGTCGTGTTCCTTCTGTTAAGAATTAAAAAGCATTTCATTTAAAGGTAACATATACTACTGAAACTCTTTATATCTTATTAAGTCCACTAGTTTTCTCATTATAAAAAGGCATTTTAAAGTTAAAATGAAATTGAAAAGTAGCCACACATAACATGACTCTTCCATGATCTGGTTATATCCAGAAATATCTTGAGACCCTGCCTTGGAAAAGCTAGACTTTTGCCTGTGCTGACAGAGCAGAAGCCCTCCACCTAATGGAATGCACACTGCCAAGATTACAATGTGTGATTTGTAGGGCAGAAGGATCTGAGTCTGTGGGTACATGTGGTGACAATGACAGATGGGCATGTTGTGGGAGAGAGCATGCAGTGTGTTTGAAGAGTTGAAATGTCTCTAGAGGGTCGATGTTAGTCACGGGTGTATTGCTCAGTGACGTTGACAAATGAAATACAAATGACAGCAGTAACATTAGTACATAAAAAACAGCCAAAAAGTCATGGGATTATTTTAAACCAAAAATCTTGAAAGAGGGACACGCAAACAACTGTTACTCCCCTTGAAGTAGTTATCTTGGGAGAGATGACACATTTATCTCAACAGTGCTGTCTATCTCAAGACACTTTGGGAATTCTTTGGAAGGATGTTCTTGGAAAGCCTGTGGTCTCCATGGCAATAAATCGTTACTTTTTTTTTCTTTTTAAAAATTTATTGGGGTGACAATTGTTAGTGAAATTACATAGATTTCAGGTGTACAATTCTGTATTATATCATCTATAAATCCCGTTGTGTGTTCACCACCCAGAGTCAGTTCTCCTTCCATCACCATATATTTGAATCCCCTTACCCTCATCTCTCATCCCCCGCCCCTTAGCCTCTGGTAACCACTAAACTATTGTCTATGTCTATGAGTTTTTGTTTCTCATTTGTTTGTTTTGTTCTTTTGTTGTTTTTGGTTTATATACTACATATCAGTGAAATCATACGGTTCTCTGCTCTTTCTGTCTGACTTATTTCACTTAGCATTATACTCTCAAGATCCATCCATGTTGTCACAAATGTTCCTATATCAACTTATCGCTGAATAATATTCCATTGTGTATTTATACCACAACTTCTTTATCCATTCATCTATCGAAGGACATTTTGGTTGTTTCCATGTCTTGGCCACCGTAAACAAAGCTGCAATGAACATTGGAGCACATGTGTCTTTATGGATAAATGTTTTCAGATTTTTTGGGTAGATACCCAGGAGAGGGATTGCTGAGTCATATGGTAATTCTATTCGTAATTTTTTGAGGAACCTCCACACTGCCTTCCATAGCAGCTGCACCAGTCTGCATTACCACCAACAGTGTATGAGAGTTCCTTTTTCTCCACAGCCTCTCCAACACTTGTTACTATTTGTTTTGTTGATGAAAGCCATTCTGACTGGGGTGAGGTGATATCTCATTGTGGATTTTATTTGCATTTCTCTGATGATTAGTGATGTTGAGCATTTTTTCATATGTTTATCTGCCATTTGTATGTCCTCTTTGGAGAAATGTCTCTTCAGGTCCTCTGCCCATTTTTCAGTTGGGTTGTTTGTTTTGTTGTTGTTGAGCTTCATGAGTTCCTTGTATATTTTGGATATTAGCCACTTATCAGAGGCACTGTTTGCAAAAATTTTCTCCCAATCAGTCGGTTGCCTCTTTATTTTGTCGATGGTTTCTTTTGCTGTGCAGAAGCTTTTAAGTTTTATATAGTCCCATGCGTTTATTTTAGCTTTTACTTCCATTGCTTTTGGAGTCAAATTCATAAAATGCTCTTTGAATCCAAGGTCCATAAGTTTAGTACCTATGTTTTCTTCTATGCAGTTTATTGTGTCACGTCTTATGCTTAAGTCTTTGATCTGTTTTGAATTAATTTTGGTACATGGTGACAGATAGCAGTACAGTTTCATTCTTTTGCACATGGCTATCCAATTCTCCCAGCACCATTTATTGAAGAGGCTGTCTTTCCTCCATTGTATGTTTTTAGCTTCTTTGTCAAAAATTATCTTTCCATATTTGTGTGGTTTTAGTTCTGGGTTCTCATTCTATTCCATTGGTCTATGTGTCTGTTTTTCTGCCAATACCATGCTGTTTTGATTATTGTAGCCTGCTGGTACAAGCTAAAGTCAGGCAGTGTGATACCTCCAGCATTGTTCTTTTTTTTCTTAAGATTGCTTTGGCTATTCGGGGTCTTTTGTGGTTCCAAACAAATCTGATGATTTTTTGTTCTATTTCTTTAAAAAATGCCATTGGGATTTTGATGGGGATTGCATTAAATCTGTATATTGCTTTAGGCCATTTTAACTATGTTGATTCTTCCAATCCATGAGCATAGAACGTCTTTCCACCTCTTTGTGTCATCTTAAATTTCTTTCAAAAATGTCTTATAGTTTTCAGCATATAAATACTTCACATCCTTGGTTAAGTTTATTCCTAGGTATTTTATTCTTTTTGCTGCAGTTGCAAAGGGAATTGTTTTTTGTATTTCTTTTTCTGAGATTTCATTGTTAGTATATAGGAATGCAATGGACTTTTGTACGTTGATTTTGTAGCCAGCAACTTTACTGTATTAGTTGATTGTTTCTAACAGCTTTTTGGTGGAGTCTTTAGGGTTTTCTATATATAGCATCATGTCATCTGCAAAGAGTGATATTTTAACTTCTTCATTCCCAATTTGGATGCCTTTTATTTCTTTCTCTTGCCTGATGGCTCTGGCAAGGACTTCCAACACTATGTTGAAAAGCAGAGGTGATAGGGGACAGCCTTGTCGTGTTCCTGAACGTAGTGCAAAGGGCTTCAGTTTTTCACCATTAATTATGAGATTAGCTGAGGGATTGTCATAGATGGCCTTTATTATGTTAAGGTGTTTTCCTTCTATACCTATTTTATTTAGTGTTTTAATCAAAAATAGATGTTGTATCTTGTCAAATGCTTTTTCTGCATCAATTGATATAATTACATTATTTTTGTCTTTTATTTTGTTTATGTGATGTATCACAGTGATGGATTTGCAGATGTTGAACCATCCTTGTGCCCCAGGGATGAACCCCACTTGGTCATGATGAATAATCTTTTTAATGCATTGTTGTATTTGATTTGCTAGAATTTTGTTTAGGATTTTTGCATCAATATTCATCAGAGATATTCATCTGTAGTTTTCTTTTTTTGTGTTGTCCTTACCAGGTTTTGGTATCAAGGTAATGTTGGCCTCATAGAATGAGTTAGGGAGTACTGACTCTTCTTCAATTTTTTTGGAAGAGTTTGAGCAGGATTGGTATTAGATCCTGTTTGAAGGTTCGGTAAAATTCACTAGTGAAGCCATCTGGTCCCGGACTTTTGCTTTTGGGAAGGTTTTGGATGACTGATTCAATTTCTTTACTGGTGATCGGTCTGTTTAGATTTTCCAGTTCTTCATGGTTCAGCCTTGGGAGGCTATATGTTTCTAAGAACTTGTCCATTTCTTCTAGGTTATCAAATTTCGTGGCATATAGTCCTTCATAGTATTCTTGGATCATCCTTTGTATTTCTGTGGTGTCCGTGATAACTTCCCCTTTTTCATTTCTGATTTTGTTAATTAGTGTCTTCTCTCTTCTTATCTTAGTGAGTCTAGCCAAGGGTTTCTCAATTTTGTTAATCTTTTCAAAGAACCACCTCTTTGTCACATTAGTTTTTTCTATTGTCTTTTTGTTCTCTATTTCATTTAGTTCTGCTCTGATTTTTGTTATTTCCTTTCTTCTGCTGACCTTGGGTTTCACTTGTTCTTCTTTTTCTAGTTCTTTCAGGTGTAACATGACGTTAATTATTTGGGATCTTTCTTGTTTCTTGAAATAGGCCTGTAATGATATAAATTTCCCTCTTAAAACTGCTTTCGCTGCATCCCAAAAATTTTGGTGGGATGTATTTTCATTGTCAGTTGTTTCTATGTATCTTTTCATCTCTCCTCTAATTTCTTCTTTGACCCAGTCTTTCTTTAAAAGTATGTTGTTTAATCTCCATGTATTTGTGTTTTTTCCTGCTTTCTTTTCAGTTGATATCCATTTTCAA
This sequence comes from Rhinolophus hipposideros, assembly GCF_964194185.1. NCBI lineage: Eukaryota > Metazoa > Chordata > Mammalia > Chiroptera > Rhinolophidae > Rhinolophus > Rhinolophus hipposideros. The sequence goes on along the minus strand of NC_138052.1, from coordinate 70,779,133 downwards.
AGCCTTGTGATCAGAGAATATGCTTGGTATGATTTCAATCTTCTTAAATTTGCTGAGGCTGATTTTATGTCCCAATACATGGTCTATCCTTGAGAATGTTCCATGTATACTCGAAAAGAATGTATAGTCTGATGTTTTAGGATGAAGTGCTCTATATATGTCAATTATGTCCATTTCACCTAATGTGTCATTTAGGGCTGCTATTTCGTTATTTATTTTCTGTTTGGATGATCTATCCATAGCCGTCCATGATGTATTTAAGTCCCCTAGTATAATTGTGTTTTGGTCAATTTCTCCCTTTAGTTCTGTTAGTAGTTGCTTGGTATATTTCGGTGCTGTCTGATTGGGGGCATAAATATTGATGACTGTTATGTCTTCTTGTTGTATAGTCCCCTTTACCATTATGAAATGTCCATCTTTGTCTCTTGTTACCTTTTTTACCCTGAAGTCTGTTTCATCTGATATCATTATGGCTACACCTGATTTTCTCTGGGTACCATTTGCTTGGAGTGTCAATTTCCACCTTTTCACTTTGAGTCTATGCTTGTCCTTGTAGCTGAGATGTGTCTCTTGGAGACAGCATATGGTTGGGTTTAGTTTTTTGATCCAATCTGCTACTCTGTGCCTTTTTATTGGTGAGTTCAGTCCATTTACATTTAGGTTGATTATTGATATGTGAAGATTTCCTGTCATTCTGTCTTTAGTTTTCTGGTAAGGTTCTGTCTCCATTGTTTCTTTGCCTTTTTGTTGTTGTCTATTATTTCTGTGTGGTGGTATTCTATGATGTTTCCCTCTGTTTCTTCTTTTATTACAGTATATATTTCAATTCTGGATTTTTTTGTGAGTGGTTACCTTTAAGTTTATGTAAAAGAACGTTTGATACTTAGAGTATTCCATTTTCTTCAGCATGCTTACTTTCTCCATTCCCGTATTCCGGTTCAGGCCTTTACTCTCCCCCTTATTATGTTTTGGTTGCCACAAATTGTCCCTGTTGATGGTGGTTGAATAGCCTCCTTTAGTATTTCTTGTAGTGCAGGACATGAATTAGAAAATTCCCTCAGCTTCTGTATGTCTGGAAAGGTCTTTATTCCTCCTTCATATCTAAAGGATATCTTTGCTGGATATATTATTCTTGCCTAATGATTTCTCTCTGTCAATAGTTTGAATATTTGGTTCCACTCCCTCCTGGCTTGTAGAGTTTCTGCTGAAAAATCTGATGATAATCTAATGGGCTTTCGTTTGTAGGTTACTGTCTTCTTTTCCCTGGCTGCCTTGAGGATTCTTTCTTTGTCCATGATTTTAGACAACTTCAACACAATGTGCCTTGGAGAAAGCCTGTTGGGATTGAGGTAATTAGATGTTCTATTTGCTTTTTGGATTCGAGGATCCAGTTCTGTCCACAAATTTGGGAAGTTCTTATTAACTATTTCTTTCAATATATTCTCTGCTCCCTTCTCTCTTTCTTCTCCTTCTGGTATGCCCATTATTCTTATATTGCTCTTTCTGATGGAGTTAGAAAGTTCTTGTAGAGTTCTTTCATTTCTTTTAAGTCTCATGTCTCTTTCTTCTTCCATCTGTGTAATTTCCAGGTTTCTATCTTCGATGTCACTGATTATTTCCTCCATCTGGTCAACTCTACTACCTAAGCTGGTTATTTCATTCTTAATTTATTCTATTGAGTTCTTAATCTCCAGAAATTCCATATGGTTCTTTTTCAAAATTTCAATCTCTTTCGTAAAATGCTCATGTTGTTCTTTGATTGTGTTTCTGAGTTCATTAAATTGCCTTTCTGTGTTTTCTTGTATCTCTTTGAGGTTTTTCAGACTGCAATCTTTAATTCTGTCATTTACGTCACATATTTCCATATCTTTAAGTTCCTTTTCTGGAGACTTTTCACTTTCTTTCTGAACTGTCTTATTGCCTTGGTTATTCATGGCAATTACTGATTTATTATTTCTCTTCCTAGACATCTACAGGAGTGGCTTCTGCAACAGGTTGATAGGAAGAGGTCTTTCTTTTGTTGTCCAATACTTGTTGGCAGAATGTTTTATTTTTCTCTGACGCTGCCTTCTTTTTCTCTCTGACACAGTAGTGGTATGTTTTCTCTGCACTATTGCCGCTTCTCACACAATGGGGGATTCCTTGGGAGACGGGCCTTTCCTCTGTTAACAGTTCACCTGGGTCATAGGGCGCCACATCCCTGTGGGGGTGCGGAGAGCTTTTGAAGTTCCAAAGCTCTTTCTGCACCCGATTCAGAGCCTGTATGTTTCAGCAGTTCTGTTTACTCCTGCAGGGATCTGCCCAGATAGGTGGGGCCAGGGGAGGGGTGAGTTGTGAGAAGTGGCCCAGAGCAATGGCGTGGACCACCAACACAGCCAGTCCTGTTTCCACTGCTTCCTCCCCTTTGCCGGAACTAGTTGGTCTGCGAATCTGTGTCTGTGGTCCACAGTTCTCAGAACAGCAAATATTCTGTTCTTTTGATCTGACACTGCTACTGTCCTGCTTATACCCCACCGGGCAGGTGGGGGTGGGGCGAGCTCTGGGAGGGTAGGGAGGGGTCGGCTAGTTTCAGTGCCTAAGGCTTCCGTTCTCTGCTCAGCAGTGAGGGCTTAAACCACCATTTTCAGCCTTCTTCCCTCAGTCTTTTCTCCGAGGTCTCTGCCATGAGCATTGGATTCAGCCCTGTTACATGCTGCCTCCTCAGCACTGTGGGCCATAAGCGGAGCCCTAGCAGTCCGACTTCTTCCCTCTCTCACAGCTGCGGTAGTTCCGGGATGCAGCGAGCTTGGAACATTGAGCCAGGTCTGCGTTCTGCACCCACGTGGCTCTGTCTCCATACTTCTCCCTTCCCCACTCGATTCTCACATCTGTAGGTAAATTCAGTAGTGGGCCTCTTCGTCTTGCCTGTCTGCTGTGCAGGGAGTCCTTTGTGGAGTTATTGTTGTTCGATTAGTTGTAAATTCTAGGGGAGCTTTACTGAGGCTCACCTCACACCGCCATTTTGATCTGGATTCTTTTTCTTTTGCTGTTCTGATTGGGTGTATTCTGCTACCTTATTTTCCAAGTTGCTGATTAAATCCTCTACTTTATCTAGTCTGCTGGTGATTCCTTCTGGTGCATTCTTCATTTCAATTATTTTATTCTTCACTTGTGACTGGGTCTTTTTTATGGTTTATTTATTTATTTATTTATTTATTTATTTATTTATTTATTTATTGTTGTTGTTGTTGTTATTATTATCTTGCTTTCTATTGCTTTGTTGAAGTTCTTACTAAGTTCCTTGCGCATCCTTATAACCAACCATTCTTTTGAACTCTGTCTTGGTGGGTTGCTTGCCTCCATTTCGTTTAGCTCTTTTTCTGGAGTTTTCTCCTGGTTTTTTCTTTGGGATGTATTTCTTTGTTTCCTCATCTTAGCTGCTTCTCTATGTTTATTCCTTTGTATTAGGTAGATCTGCTATATCTCCAAGTCTTGGCTGGGTGACTTTATGTCGCATGTGCCCTTGTGCGACCCAGTGGCACAGACTCCCTGGCACCTGCTCCGGGTGCTCCAGGAATGTCCCTTGTATGGTTTGTGTGTGCCCTACTATTATATATGAACCTTGATTTCTATTAGCACATTAGTGGGTGGGATTGACCCTCAGACTGACTGGCTGTGGGCTTTGGCCACATCCATAGCTTATGAGCTGCTGTGAGGGGGCTTACCCTGTGTAATGGGATTTGCCTCAGTGGGATTTGCCTGTTGAGACTGCTCTTTATGTGTGTCACTTGTGGGGCTAATTGGATGGTGCTCTGCGGTGGTCTGGTTTGGTGCCAGTACTGAGCCTGGAGTTACTCAGCAAAAGTCTCAGAGCACACTGAGGCCAGCTGCCGCACACCTGGTGACTACGGTTCCCTGAGCATTGTCCAAAAAAGAGTGCAATGTGGGCAGGGCTGGCTGCTACCCTCGTTCCCAGAAAATAACACCTAGCCAGACAATCAGCTCTATGCTTCTTTTGGAGCAAAAATTAATATAAGATGCAGTATTATTATATTATGTTATGTTATGTTATATTATATCATATTATATTAAAGAGCAGGTCTTACATTACAGTAAAATAAGACAGGGTCTTATATTAATTTTTGCTCCAAAAGACACATTAGAGCTGATTGCCCAGCTACGTCTTATTTTTGGGGAAACACAGTAGCTGAGAAAACGCTTCTGGCATTGCTCGAGTTTGGTGGGGTCTCAGGAAGTGACCAGGGTGGAGTGAGCGGAGCTTATAGGCCAATACACATTCAGATTTGGTTGTGTGGGGGAGGGCTCAACACAGGAAAGATGGTGTCCACCTGCTAGCTACACAGGAGAAGGACTCCACACAGGGAAAATGGTGACTCACTCTGTTCTCATCTTGACGTTACACAACTCAGTCTCTCCCTGTATGTCTCTGACACCTCCCAAGTCATTATCCCTCCACCAGAGCCCGGGGTGAGTTCCTGTGAGTGAGTCTCTGAGTGGGAACTTTAAGGGTACCTGGGTTTCCTGGAGCTTTCTGTCTAATCTGGTCAGTTGGAATCCCCACTCTTTTTTATAGCCAAATGCCATGGGGCCTCTTTTTGGCATAAATACTCCAGGCTGGGGAACCTGGTGTGGGGCTGGGGTCCCTTGCTCCTCTGTGGGGAACTTCCGTGGCTGAGATGTCCCTCCGAATTCTCAACTGCCACGTGGAGGTGTGGGGCTGACCTGTTCCGCATCTCTGCCTGTCCTACCAGTCTCAACATGGCTTCTTCTTTATATCCTTTGTTATAAAACTTCTGTTCATGTAGACTTCAGATGGTTCTCCAGGTTGATTATTCTTTAATTTAGCTGTAATTTTAATGTGGTCACTGGAGAAGGCAACCACAGTGTTTATCTATTCCTCCATCGTGGATTCTTCCTTGATCAGCTTCCAACTTTCTTTACAATTGTAATACCTAGGTCCCATCTTCATGCACCTATGGAGATGAGTGTTTACAAACATGTGCATGTAATTGGGTGTGTATGTGATTGTTTCACATGTGTTAAATAGTTGCTGAATAAATACATAACAGGGTCATGAGAGGAGAAGTTGGAGATGATGCTGTGAATTAGGGCCTTCAAGTCAGATTTTTGATTATGCCACCTTTGCAAAAAATACCCCCAACAGCTCTCTGAGGTTTAGAACATAACGACTAAATTCCTGGCCCAGTGTGCAAAGCCCTCCACAATCTGTCCCTGCTTCTGGCCTCAGACTCTCTTGTTCTTCAAAAACAATCTTCTGCTCCAATCAAACTACTCTCCTCATCATAATTCTTCTGCTTAAACCTTCCAACGGCTACCTTCACAGTTAGCAAAACCTGATATGCTTTCCATGGAGGCCTCACGGGATTGGCCCCACCCATCTCTCTGAGCACATCTTCAACCACTTTCTCCCTTGTTTGTAATCTCTGCCACATTGGCCCTTTCCCTGCTTGTTGAAAGTGCTGAATTCTTTTCTGTCCCAAGGCATTGGTGTATGTTATGCAGTCTGCCTCAACTTCTCTTTTCTCAGACATTGGCATGGCTGATGCCTTCTTCTTATTTGAGTCTGAGATCTTTTCTGAACACCCAGTCTGAAGTAGCACCTTCTTCATTCTGTCTGTACCACCCCATTTCATTCCATCTATAGCACTCATGTTTACCTGACATGGATTCTTGTTCACCTTTTTAGTTGCTTTGTACATTGGAATGTAAGTTCCATGATGTCAGGGACATTACTTTCAATTCAGCACTATATCCCTGGGCCTAGAAAGTTGCCTACCCTAAAGTAAATCTCCCATAAGTATTTGTTGAATGACTGAAGAAGGTTCTTCTATGTCTGCAATGTTAACAACCCTGTTCCTGTCCCACTGTTATTGCCCTCCCTCCCTCTTTATCTAACACCAAAAAGCAGCATCAAACCTCCCTTCTCTCCTTTCTCTTAATTCCAAAAGCACCAGTAGATCCAGCCAATTGCTTCTTTACTTTTCATTTAACAAACCAGGAACCAGGAAACTAGTCTCTTATCTGCCACTAATGGTTGGCTGTCCTTTCAGTGTTTGTGTCTAATTTTCTAATTAGGTAATAAGCTCCTGGAGGTTAGAATAGCTAGTTGTATCCCTCTCAATGCTCAGCATGAATGACAAGTTGTTCTTTGCAGGGGTTAATAAATGCTTGACTGATTACCTAAAATACTTTAAATGAACATTAGTGATTCATTCACCCAGTAGATATCGAACATCTATCTCGCACCAGGCATTATGCAAAGTGGTAGAGGCACAGTGGAAAACAAGATCTACAACTTTCTTACTCCAAGGAGTTTATGGTTAATAAGAGAGACAATTAACATGTGATTAAATATTTACCATTGTGAGAAGCATAGAACAGGGGGATTAGCTTTATTTTGTGGAGAGGGATCAGGGAAGGCCCTAAGGGACATCTAGGCCTGAAAGACAAGCAGGAGTTAATTCAATGAGGATTGGTAATAGAGGGGGGCCGGCTGGGGAAGGAGAGACAGGACAGAGGCTGTTCTTATGGCTGCTTCCACGTAGGGAAAAACTGACACAGGGATTGCTTTTAGGGGTCCACAGTTGGTTCACCACTTTACTTTGTCCCTTGGAAAAAGGAAACCAGTGAACACAAAGAGCACAAGATTCCCATTTAGGGGAGCAGGAACACTGCCAATGAAAAACATGGATCATTGTGTTTCAAAATGCTTGGGATAAATCCTTCAGCGTTGATGTAAAATACGAGCATTTAATGTATAAGAACAGCTTTAGAATACTATGATTAGATTATGGTATTAGGGTTGGAAGATATAAAAGGACTTCGGTGAATGCCAACTATAATTTTTTATATATGTAATGTGATGGTTCAGTGTGAGGTCGGAGGGATAGTGGATGGGGGGAGGGGGGTTCACAGTGTGAGGGATTTAAATGATGAACGTCTAAGTATTACCTTGTCTTGTACACCTGAAACTAATAAATAAAAAAAAAAAAAAAAAAGAGCCATAAAAAATAAATAAATAAATAAATAAAAGGACTTCGGATTAAGGGAACAAAATATGTTAATTTCTGGGAAACTGAAAACTGACCTTGGATATTTTCAAACTTGTTTCAGCCAGGGAACCTTTTGTTTGAATGAAATCTTATGAAGTGTGAACAAATTAAACACAAAGGTTACTGCTTGGCTGAGTGGGCTGGGGGTGAGGCCTGCAGTTCTTTGGTTTTCTCTTCCTTCAGAAACCTCCCAGGTGCTGGGAGCTCAATCTAAAAATCATTCACTGCAGAGTGAACACGGGCTTGACCAAAGTAGGATGCTTTCTCTGCCAAGTGTTTCTCTCAGATCTCATCCAAGACAATGGGAAAAGCAGCCACTGCTTCTTTTCTTTTCTTTTCTTTTTGAAAGGAAAAAGGAAGACTAAATTTATTCACTTGTAAATGGATTGTTCTGGTGGGTGAGAGAAACTCAAATCTATTGACTCAGGTGCTTGTATGTTTGTTATGAAAAGGTGTTATGAGTTACATCAAAGAATCATGTTACTCAATGACAGAATTAACATTGGAAATGATTCTGCCCTTCCCCATAACTTAAACAAATCTATTTCTGGGGAAAAAAATGTAATGAATCCTGTTTGCTGACGTAAATGGAAAAATACTGGCCACTACTTCTGTGTCCCTGGTGTGTTGCCATGTGTTGTGAGCTCTTCAAAAATAATTTTGACCCTTTATTATACATTTTGGTGAAACTTTGCATCCTAAAACATAATCATGCAGTGACCTAAACTCCAGAGAATAATTAAAACATGCAAAAATTACCCTTGACAATTGGGAGCCAACTTGTATTTTGCTCTGGTTTGAAAATGTTAAGGTCAATCATGAACTCTTTCATTTTCTAAGGAAAATATAGGATTAAGACACACGGATGGACCAAGGTGTAAATGTTGAAGGATCATCTCTGGGTATCTGAAAAAGATCAAGAGAAGGAAGATAGTTACTAATGACACATTGTTATGGTGAACAAAGAAAACAGAAACAGACTCACAGATACAGAGAACCAACTGATGGTTGCCAGATGGGAGGGGTGTTGGGAGGATGGGTGAAAAAGGGGAAGGGATTATAAAGTACAACATAGTCATGGGGTGTAAAGTACAGTATAGGGAATATAGTGAATAATATTGTAATAACTATGTATGGTATCAGGTGGGTACTAGATTTATTGGGGAGAATACTTTGTAATTTATATAAATGTCTAACCACTATGTTATACACCTAAAACTAATATAATATTGAATGTCAGCTGTAATTGAAAAAATGAAAAAACAAAACAAAAAACTTAATAAACAGGTCAAGGAAGAAAATCTGTTTAATCATCGCAATAAAATAAAAGTTTCTGTTAAAAAACAAAAGGGGTCTGAATCATGCTGGTGTGCCCATGTAGCCTTTGGACTCTATCCCTTTCTCCTGCCTGGAGCACAGTCGTGACATCAGTGGTAAGGCCAGCATCTTGTAAGCCTGAGATTGAAAGCCACAATCTGAGGAGAGTGGAAGAGGAACAGGGAAGCCACCTACATTCCAGATGGCATTATTGGACTGCCCTGGGCTCCAGAACTTCCTTTTGTTTCTGAGAAATAAATTTCTTTCTTGTTTTTTTAAAAATTGCTGTTATATGAAAAAATTATACTTAAGAAATATTGTATTTTTAAAAAGAACAAGTCAATGTCCACTTTATCCTTATCAAAATCATAATTTTCATGTTTCTGTCCTTGAGTCATAAATCTCCTTATTCTCATAAACATTTTTTGGATCGATTTATTGCCCCTATTATAATTATTATTACTATCATTTTATTAGTTTCAGGTGTACAAAGCAATGTAATAGTTAGACATTTAAACCCCTCATAAAGTGATAACCCACCCGCAAGCTACTACTTCTCTGACAGCGTATATAACTGTTCCAATGCCATTGACTATCTTCCCTATGCTCTACTCCACATCCTGTGACTATATATACCTGTGTATTTATAGTCGACGTTCAATGTTATTCTACTTCAGCGTCAGGTGTATTGCACAGTGGTCAGGCACCTACACAGTCTGTGACGTGATCCCCCTGATAAGTCCAGTGCCCATCTGGCACCTTTCCTGATCTTTACAACAGTGTTGATCATATTCCCCCTACTGTATTAACTATCAATTTGTATTCCTTAATACCTTCACCTTTTTCACCCTGTCCCCAACCCCATTCCCATCTATCACCCCAATAGATCTAGTACCCATCTGGCACCATACCTAGTTATTACAATATTGTTGACTATATTCCTTATGCTCTACCCTACATCCCCATGACTACTGTATAACACCCAATTTGTTCTTCTTAGTCTCTTCCCTTTTCACCATCCTTAATTCCCCTCCCGTCTTAAAGAAGTCCCTCTAAGAGTCCTTGTAATACTGCTTTGGTGGTGATGAACTTCTCATGAACTTCTTATGTTTGGAATAAGATGCATCTTATTAGGAGGCCCTGTAATTTCAAAGGCATAAAGTACAATTTAATTTTATGCCAGAAACTCATTTAGGGCTGCAGTAAGCAGCGGAATACAGGAATAGTCTCTGATGATAGTTCCAGATATATTTTTAGCAGCTGGAAAATGGAACTATATTCTATTAATGAGACTTGATAGTTTCATTTAAGTTATTTTTATTAATTTGCTTAACAGATACTTTCCAAATAATTGACAGGATCAGATATCTATTTAATATAATTTGGCTATTGGGGTAATTAAAATATCACATCAACTGCATTTCAACCAAATGTTTAAAGAAATAACCTACCACTTCCATTTGCTATTAACACTGACTGAATTGGGTGTGTTTTTCTTTGGGGTCAGAAACAATTAAACCATCATTTAGAGAGGTTCGCTCACTTTGCGGTTGCTTTGAAGCATATAGGTAGAAGTAAGTGGTGGGAAAATGAGAATTTTCATTGGAAGAGATGAACCTGCCCTGTAAAGTTTGTCGTGGTTACCAAATTTATGCCAAGAACCTGAAAGTTCATGTACAGGAGATTACAACAGGAGCCTCTCCTCACGACCCTTACCATCTCCGTAAACTGATCCATACAATTCATTCTAATCAACTCAGGAGTTGCTGGGCTATTCAGGGTGAAGGTCGTGGTCAATCCTCTTTCTCTTCGGGCAGCAGTCACTGCATCTTTTATGGCAAAAAATACGGAGGATCCCAAGAACACTCCAGCCTCACCCAGTCCCTGAGAAGGAGTGCAAAAGGACATCAGAAATGCATGAGTCTTTTAGGACTAATTTGTGTTCACACACACATGCACACACACACACAGACACACACACACACACACACTCACTCACCTCTTCTGGCTATATTACCCTCAGAGTGGATTGTGTCTGATTTGCCAGAATTGATTCCCCTCATGCCGATTTGTGTGTGGGGTCCTCCTCAGAGTAGCTCATGAAAATGCCCCAGGACATCAGGGCAACTAAAAACTCTTGTTCCTCCAGGTCAAGAAGACCAAAGCCCTTGGTGTCCTGTAGGGTACTCCAACTTTGGTTTCAGATCATTTGTGTTTAACGCAAGACCACAATCTTTGTAGCTGAGCTTGAAAGACAGTGAGATGGTTGCCTCTGGACTGCTGATATTTCATATGTGCTCACTTCCCTGGTGTGGGTTGGATGTTTTTGAATTAACAGTGTGGGGGCATTGTATTCTGAATAATTCTTGTACTAATTTTTCTTCTTTCTTCAAAGTCATCTGGTCTGTGGTCTATGTCCAGGGCTTTAGAAGAGAGATAGGACAAAGTTCCCTAAGTAAATAAAGACTATCTCATGCTGTGGTTTTCACTCTGAAGCAGATGTGGAAGGACAGAGGGATCTGGTGAAAGAAGTGGTTTCCTCTGAGGTGAAAAAGAAGGGAGGTCCTGTGCTCTATTTGGAGCAGAACCAGCATAGAGATGGCTAGACCTCAAGAGGCAGGGTCTGTCAGGACAGTCGTTAGAGATGTCCCTGGCCAAAGCCTGGTGCACAAGTGGAGACAGAGGCCTTTCATACAGGAAGTCTGACCTTCCTGCCAACTTTGACCTACTCCTGAGAAAGATGGACAATTCCTTGAAAGCCTGAGGTTAAAGATGCCATCTGTACGGCCAGATATGGGCTCAGAATAGCACTTACTTGGGAGAAGTTGTGTTTTTGTATATTTGTATTAGAAAACCTTTCCCTTAAGTCTATATGGGCCAGTGAGACCCCCCTGGCTACAGGGACATGGGTCACCACCTTTTGTGTCCATTAAAACCTCAGAGAAAATCAATGGTCAGGGAGAAACTTGTTTGAAAGCCCATGCTGAGTTGGGAAGGGTGTGAGAAAGGAAGAATCGAATCTGGAGGACATGTGGAAAGGGTGCACAAAAGAAGACTCTGGGCTGGTGAAATTTGCCTAAAACTTCAGTTTTATCCCATGGTGGCACTTAGCCTAATGAATAAAGATGTTTGACTCCTCCTTTACCCATCTTATTTGATTTAAATTTGTTTCATGATCTCTCTCAAGAGTGAAGATTCTATTTGGGTTTCTGAAAGTCAGTGAGCACCACTTTGTCATGAGTTTGTTTTCCTTTTCCCATCTCCCTTTGGGATCTGCAATTCCAAGGAGGAAGCAAATTCCGGAGACTGTTTCATTACTTCTTGAAGGAGTATGGGCTCAACTAAGCACCCCTCCAATTCATGTGCTGAAGTCCTAACCCCTAGTACCCAAGTATATGACCATATCTGGAGACAAGGTCTTTAGAGAGACAATGAAGTTAAAATAACGTATTTGGGGTTGCTTATAAGAAAAGGAAATTAAGACACAGAGAGAGTGACATCAGACATGTGCACAAACAGAAAGATACTTATGTGAGGACACAGTGGGAAGGTGGCTATCAGCAAGCTAAAGGGAGGCCTCAGAAGAAATCAAACCTTCATCTTGGACTTTCAGCCTCCAGAACTGTGAGAAAATATACCTCTGTTTTTTAATTCATCCAGTCAAATATTTTGCTATGGCAGCCCTAGCAAACGAATAGAGAGATCTCAAGTTCTTACCTTGGATGAGTAGATGGCTATGGGATTTTGGGAACGCACAAAAGTGACATAGAATTCTTCTGGTATTTCAGCAACAGCGGGGATTTTGTAGTCATTTGTACCCCGAGAATAAAGCACACCTTCTGGGGAATATTTCAGTTCTTCTGTGGTATATAATCCCATGCCTTGAATAAATCCTCCTTCAACCTACAGGCAAAATTTCCCAGTTTATAAGCATATGACATTGATTGGATAAATATTCCCATGGGACTGCACATGGAGCTCTGAACCATAGTAAGCCATTTTTGAAAGCACTATGACAGACTTTACAAAAGATCCTTCAGGATCTGGTGCCTGCCATCCTGCTTAACCTCGTCCTAGCTTTTCTTTCCCAGCTATCCTGCACTCCAGGGACTCGACACTTGTCAATTTCCAGGTAACCCTCCAAGCTCACCAGATTTCTTCAGACCTCCAAGTCTTTGTAAAGGCAGTTGCCCCTGACTCTCTTCACTGCTCCCCACCTCAGCTTGTCCACCTGGTAAATACCTATTCATTCTCCCAGTTCCAGCTGAAGCATAACTGCCTCTTTGGAGCCTTTGGAATCCTCCCACCATCACCTGGGTGGATTTAGAAACTGCTTCTTCCAGGCTCACTGCATTTGGACCCAATCCCCAATCAGCGTGGCACTCAGAGGGAATTTTCCTTGTTCCAGTCTCTCACTTTTGCTCTTGCTTCACTCTCTCTTGCTAACTTATAAGTATACTGAGTCCTGGCCTTCTTGTATCGTGTACTTAGTATGGTGACTGGTATAAATATTCTCAACAAACTTCTGTTGAATTAGGTGAAAAAGAAGCTAACATTAAAGGAACAGGAACTAGAATAAATGGAATCAAGACACTATTTATTATAATATTTGGATTTTTTACCTTCCTTTTATAAATTACCATGGAGAGTAGATCAGTGTTAAACAAGGTGGGTTAAAAGAAATATTTCTATTAAATTAAATATTTTTTATTAAAAGCCATGTTGAGTTTTAATTGCAAACTATTATGATCTTAGGGAAAAAGGCTTAAGGTCCTATTTAAAGGCAGTGTCTTCCTTGAGGTTAAACAAATTGAAGGAAAGTTACAGTTTCCATTTTATTGATTTGTAAACAAATTTGGGTGCTGCATTTGGATCTTTCCAAATGCTTCCCCCTAAAGGAAAAGACTGAAGTCCAAGAGCTCCAGTCTAACACACTTCTGGTTTTCTTTCCTTTTCCAATGGGACTAATGTAGTGTTTCCCTATCATGACATCTATATTTTTGCCTTTTCTTAAACAATAAAGAGATGGTAACAAGCTGGGAGGAGGGGATAAAAAGGGGAAAGACAGTTGGGGCCTGAGGCTAGCTTTGGTTCTCAAACTTTACAGACTTAAAATGAGTTTCAGGTGCAGATTAAATGTGCAGATTACAAGTCCCAGCTTAGCAAAGTTATGATGGAGAAGTCTGCACTTGGGCATAGGAATCCACATTTCCAATAAACACTATAGGTGCTTTTGTTGCAGAGTCTGAGGACCACATTTTAAGGAACACTAAGGGAACAGTTCAAGTTTTCCTCAGAAAGCCCAACGGCCAATCTAGGTAAACCAATCTCTTAGGATTTAGGAGGGCAGGGAGCTGTTGGTAGACGAAAGTACCACATGTCTGTCAGGTTTAATGCCAAGCTGCTCAACCTGTCCAACTACTCAGGTCTAGACTGTGGACCAGCTGCCTCAATTCACCTGGGAGCTGGTGGGCAGGTCTGGGGTGAGGTGATGCAGCTGGTCCGTTGGCCCCACTTTGAGTAACAAGGCTAGAAAAAAAAAAAGCAAAGCTACAGCAAAGCTACACCAACAGCTGGAAAGATTGTAACTTAAACTTTAAAAAGGTTGTGGGTGGGCTGTGGGATGGCTCAGTTGGTTAGAGCCCAAGCTCTGAAAAACAGTGTTGCCAGATTCATTCCCACATGGCCAGTGAGATGTGTCCTTCACAACTAGATTGAAGGACACGACTTTGAGCTGATGGGCCCTAGAGAAACACACCGTTCCCCAATATTCCCCAATTACAAAAAAAAAAAAACAAAAAAAAATGATTTCACTCTTTAAAAAAAAGTCTTTGGATGCATTAATTTCATTTGTCAGAGAATTAAATAGTCAAAAATTCAGCAAAGGGGAAAAATTGTGTTTAAGTATTTCTTTTACCCTTATATTTCTCTAATTTTTCAGTCTATTTAAATTCAATATTAAGTTGAATACTAGATTCAGTCATCAAAATGGCGGCGTGAGGTGAGCCTCTGTAAAGCTCCCCTGGAATTTACAACTAATCAAACAACAATAACTCCACAAAGGACCTCCTGCAGAGCAGACAGGCAAGACGAAGAGGCCCACTACTGAATTCACCTAAAGATGGGAGAATCGCGTGAGTGGGTAAGGAGTGAAGGGAGAAGTACGGAGATGGAGTCCTGTGGGCGCAGGACACAGACCTAGTGCTCCGAGCTAGCTGCATCCAGGAACTACCACGGCTGCGGGAGAGGGAACTCGGACTGCTAGGGCTCTGCTTATGGCCCACAGGGCGGAGGGACAGCATGTAACAAGGCTGAACCCAACGCTCATGGAAGAGACCTCTGAGAAAAGACTGAGGGAAGAAGGCTGAAAACAGTGGGTTAAGCCCTCCTTGCTGAGCAGAGAACTGAAGGCTTAGGCACTGAGACTAGCTGACCCCTCCCTACCCTCCCAGAGCTTGCCCCGCCCCCACCTGTCCGGTGCTAGAAGCAGAACAGTAGCAGTGTCACATGAAAAGAACAGAATATTTGCTGTTCTGAGAACTGTGGACTGCAGACACAGATTCCCAGCCCAACTAATTCCAGCAAAGGGGAGGGAGCTGTGGAAGCAGGTCTGGCTGTGGTGGTGGTCGCAGCTATTGCTCTGGGCTACCTTTCACTACTCACCCCGCCCCTGGCCCCACCTATCTGGGTGGATCCCTGCAGGAGTAAACAGAACTGCTGAAACATATAGGCTCTGAATCTGGTACAGGAAGAGCTTTGGAACTTCAGAAGCTCTCCGCATACCCACATGGACACTGTGCCCTGTGACCCAGGCGAACTATTAACAGAGGAGAAACCGGTCTCCAGGGAATCACACCCATTGTGTGAGAAGCTGCAATAGTGCAGAGAAAACATTTCACACTACCGTGTGAAAGAGGAAAAAAAAAGGCTGCAGTCAGAGAGAAAATAAAACATTCTACCAACATGTACTGGAAAACAAAAGAAAGACCTCTTCCTATCAACCTGTTGCAGAAGCCACTCCTGTAGATGTCTAGAAAGAGAAATAATAAATCAGTAATTGCCATGAATAACCAAGGCAATAAGACAGCTCAGAAAGAAAGTGAAAAGTCTCCAGAAAAGGAACTTAAAGATATGGAAATATGTGATGTAAATGACAGAGAGTTCAAGATTGCAGTTCTGAAAAACTCAACGAGATGCAAGAAAACACAGAAAGGCAGTTTAATGAACTCAGAAACACAATCAAAGAACAACATGAGAATTTTACGAAAGAGATTGAAATTTTGAAAAAGAACCATATGGAATTTCTGGAGATTAAGAACTAAATAGAATAAATTAAGAATGAAATAACCAGCATAGGTAGTAGAGTTGAACAGATGGAGCAAAGAATCAGAGACATCAAAGATAGAAACCTGGAAATTACACAGATGGAAGAAGAAAGAGACTTGAGACTTAAAAGAAATGAAAGAACTCTACAAGAACTTTCTGACTCCATCAGAAAGAGCAATATAAGAATAATGGGCATACCAGAAGGAGAAGAAAGAGAGAAGGGAACAAAAAATATATTCAAACAAATTATTGATGAGAACTTCCCAAACTTGTGGACAGAACTGGATCCTCAAATCCAAGAAGCAAATAGAACACCTAACTACCTCAATCCCAACAGGCCTTCTCCAAGGCACATTGTGTTGAAGCTGTCTAAAATCATGGACAAAGAAAGAATCCTTAAGGAGGAATAAAGACCTTTTCAGACATACAGAAGCTGAGGGAATTTTCTAATACATGTCCTGCACTATAAGAAATACTAAAGGAGGCTATTCGACCACCATCAACAGGGACAATTTGTGGCAACCGAAACATGATAAGGGGGAGAGTAAAGGCCTGAACCGGAATATGGGAATGGAGAAAGTAAGCATGCTGAAGAAAATGGAATACTCTAAGTATCAAACTTTCTTTTACATAAACTTAAGGGTAACCACTCACGAAAAAATCCAGAACTGAAATATATACTGTAATAAAAGAAGAAACTTAGGGAAACATCATAGAATACCACCACACAGAAATAGTAGACAACAAGAAAAAGGCAAAGAAACAATGGAGACACGGCCTTACCAGAAAACTAAAGACAGAATGATAGGAAACCTTCACATATCAATAATCAACCTAAATGTAAATGGACTGAACTCACCAATAAAAAGGCACAGAGTAGCAGATTGGATCAAAAAACTAAACCCAACCATATGCTGTCTCCAAGAGACACATCTCAGCTATAAGGACAAGCATAGACTCAAAGTGAAAGGGTGGAAATTGACACACCAAGCAAATGGTACCCAGAGAAAATCAGGTGTAGCCATAATGATATCAGATGAAACAGACTTCAGGGTGAAAAAGGTAACAAGAGACAAAGATGGACATTTCATAATGGTAAAGGGGACTATACAACAAGAAGACATAACAGTCATCAATATTTATGCCCCCAATCAGACAGCACCGAAATATACCAAGCAACTACTAACAGAACTAAAGGGAGAAATTGACCAAAACACAATTATACTAGGGGACTTAAATACATCATAGACAGCTATGGATAGATCATCCAAACAGAAAATAAATAACGAAATAGCAGCCCTAAATGACACATTAGGTGAAATGGACATAATTGACATATATAGAGCACTTCATCCTAAAACATCAGACTATACATTCTTTTTGAGTGTACATGGAACATTCTCAAGGATAGACCATGTATTGGGACATAAAATCAGCCTCAGCAAATTTCAGAAGATTGAAATCATACCAAGCATATTCCCTGGTAACAGGGCTTTGAAATTGGATATCAACTGCAAAAAGAAAGCAGGAAAGAACACAAATACATGGAGATTAAACAACATACTTTTAAAGAAAGACTGGGTCAAAGAAGAAATTAGAGGAGAGATGAAAAGATACATAGAAACAAATGACAATGAAAATACATTCTACCAAAATTTTGGGATGCAGTGAAAGCAGTTTTAAGAGGGAAATTTATATCATTACAGGCCTATCTCTAGAAACAAGAAAAAATCCCAAGTAAATAACCTCATGTTACACCTGAAAGAACTAGAAAAAGAAGAACAAGTGAAACCCAAGGTCAGCAGAAGAAAGGAAATAACAAAAATCAGAGCAGAACTAAATGAAATAGAGAACAAAAAGACAATAGAAAAAATTAATGTGACAAAGAGGTGGTTCTTTGAAAAGATTAACAAAATTGAGAAACCCTTGGCTAGACTCACTAAGATAAGAAGAGAGAAGACACTAATTAACAAAATCAGAAATGAAAAAGGGGAAGTTATCATGGACACCACAGAAATACAAAGGATGATCCAAGAATACTATGAAGGACTACATGCCACCAAATTCGATAACCAAGAAGAAATGGACAAGATCTTAGAAACATATAGCCTTCTAAGTCTGAACCATGAAGAACTGGAAAATCTAAACAGACCGATCACCAGAAAAGAAATGAATCAGTCATCCAAAACCATCCCAAAAGCAAAAGTCCAGGACCAGATGGCTTCACTAGTGAATTCTACCAAACCTTCAAAGAGGATCTAATACCAATCCTGCTCAAACTCTTCCAAAAAATTGAAGAAGAGACAGTACTCCCTAAGTCATTTTATGTGGCCAACATTATCCTGATACCAAAACCTGGTAAGGACTGCACAAAAAAAGAAAACTACAGATGAATATCTTTGAAGAATACTGATGCAAAAATCCTAAACAAAATTCTAGCAAATCAAATACAACAATGCAATAAAAAGATTATTCACCACGACTAAGTGGGGTTCATCCCCGGGACACAAGGATAGTTCAACATCCGCAAATCCATCAATGTGATACATCACATAAACAAAATAAAGGACAAAAATAATATGATTATATCAGTTGATACAGAAAAAGCATTTGACAAGATACAACATCTATTTATGATTAAAACACTTAAT
The DNA here is from genome assembly GCF_964194185.1 of Rhinolophus hipposideros. Lineage (NCBI taxonomy): Eukaryota > Metazoa > Chordata > Mammalia > Chiroptera > Rhinolophidae > Rhinolophus > Rhinolophus hipposideros. The sequence goes on along the minus strand of NC_138052.1, from coordinate 70,760,766 downwards.
AAAATAAGTATAGAAGGAAAACACCTTAACATAATAAAGGCCATCTATGACAAGCCCTCAGCTAATCTCATAATTAATGGTGAAAAACTGAAGCCCTTTGCTCTACGTTCAGGAACACGACAGGGCTGTCCCCTATCACCTCTGCTTTTCAACATAGTGTTGGAAGTCCTTGCCAGAGCCATCAGGCAAGAGAAAGAAATAAAAGTCATCCAAATTGGGAATGAAGAAGTTAAAATATCACTCTTTGCAGATGACAATATGGTATATATAGAAAACCCTAAAGACTCCACCAAAAAGCTATTAGAAATAATCAAAGAATACAGTAAAGTTGCTGGCTAAAAAATCAACGTACAAAAGTCCATTGCATTCCTATATACTAACAATGAAATCTCAGAAAAAGAAATACAAAAAACAATTCCCTTTGCAATTGCAGCAAAAAGAATAAAATACCTAGGGATAAACTTAACCAAGGATGTGAAGGACTTATACGCTGAAAACTATAAGACATTTTGGAAAGTAATTGAAGAAAACACAAAGAAATGGAAAGACATTTCTTGCCCATGGATTGGAAGAATCAACATAGTTAAAATGGCCATACTACCCAAAGCAATATACAGATTTAATGCAATCCCCATCAAAATCCCAATGGCATTTTGTAAGGAAATAGAACAAAACATCATCAGATTTGTTTGGAACCACAAAACACCCCGAATAGCCAAAGCAATCTTAAAAAAAAAAAAAAAGAACTATACTGGAGGTATCACACTGCCTGACTTTAGCTTGTACTAGAGGGCTACAATAATCAAAACAGCATGGTATTGGCAGAAAAACAGAGACACAGACTAATGGAATAGAATGAGAACCCAGAAATAAAACCACACAAATATGGAAAGATAATTTTTGACAAAGAAGCTAAAAACATACAATGGAGGAAAGACAGCCTCTTCAATAAATGGTGCTGGGAGAATTGGATAGCCACGTGCAAAAGCATGAAACTGTACTGTTATCTGTCACCATGTACCAAAATTAATTCAAAACAGATCAAAGACTTAAGCATAAGATGTGACACAATAAACTGCATAGAAGAAAACATAGGTACTAAACTTATGGACCTTGGGTTCAAAGAGCATTTTATGAATTTGACTCCAAAGGCAATGGAAGTAAAAGCTAAAATAAACGCATGGGACTATATGAAACTTAAAAGCTTCTGCACAGCAAAAGAAACCATCGACAAAATAAAGAGGCAACCAACTGAATGGGAGAAAATTTTTGCAAATATTGCCTCTGATAAGTGGCTAATATCCAAAATATACAAGGAACTCATGAAGCTCAACAACAAAAAAACAAACAACCCAATTGAAAAATGGGCAGACGACCTGAAGAGACATTTCTCCAAAGAGGACATACAAATGGCAAATAGACATATGAAAAAATGCTCAACATCGCTAATCATCAGCGAAATGCAAATAAAATCCACAATGAGATATCACCTTACCCCAGTCAGAATGGCTATCATCAACAAGATAAATGTTGGAGAGGCTGTGGAGAAAAAGGAACCCTCATCCACTGTTGGTGGGAATGCAGACTGGTGCAGCCACTATGGAAGGCAGTGTGGAGGTTCCTCAAAAAATTACGAATAGAATTACCATATGACTCAGCAATCCCTCTCCTGGGTATCTACCCAAAGAATCTGAAAACATTTATTCATAAAGACACATGTGCTCCAATTTTCATTGCAGCTTTGTTTACGGTGGCCAAGACATGGAAACAACCAAAATGTCCTTCGATAGATGAATGGATAAAGAAGTTGTGGTATATATACACAATGGAATACTATTCAGCAGTAAGAAAAGATGATATAGGAACATTTGTGACAACATGGATGGGTCTTTAGAGTATAATGCTAAACGAAATAAGTCAGACAGAAAAAGCAGAGAACCGTATGATTTCACTGATATGTGGTATATAAACCCAAAACAACAAAAGAACAAGACAAACAAATGAGAAACAAAAACTCATAGACACAGACAATAGTTTAGTGGTTACCAGAGGGTAAGGGGTGGTTGCGGGGTGGTAGATGAGGGTAAGGGGGACCAAATATATGGTGATAGAAGGAGAACTGACTCTGGGTGGTGAACACACAATGTGATTTATAGATGATGTAATACAGAATTGTACACCTGAAATCTATGTAACTCTACTAACAAATGTCACTGCAATAAATTGAAAAATAGCAGAAAAATTTTTTTAATACTAATGTAATTTTATTATGTATTTATATAATATTACCTAATTATAAACGTTAATTAATTTTACATTAATTAAGTAGAAGGCATGGAGAATTATAAAGCAGGATCACTCACACATATACCTGCCACGCAAAGACAACCATTGTTTGCTTTCTCTTGAATTTTCTGTCAATTTTTAACCAATTTTTTTTGTGTGTAATATAACACACATTGCAGAATACTTGCAGCAGGTATAAATGCAATTTGGAGAACTCTGGGAAATAATATTCTCAATGGAATTGACTGAAAGTCCCTTTTGGGTGGTCGGGTATCACGCACCTGCCCAATGTCCACGGCTGGATTTATGCTGAAAGCAGCATCTATGAAGATGTCAGTCCTAAGGAGCTGTGCCAAGAGAAAATATAGCAGGGAAAATGTTAATATTATTGATTTAAAATAGATCTTTACTCCCTGTCCCTGGTTCTTCCACCAGCAGGATCAGGGCGGGTATTGTTTCCAGCATAGAAAACTCATCCATGCTCATGTTCACACTATGAAGATGGAGAACACCAGTGTCGCTCTTTACCTTGTGAGCCCCAGTCAGACAGTCGACTTCAACCTCAGAACAGGAAACTCCGTAAGTAAAATACGGAATAGCATGACCTTCCTCCTTCTCCCAGTCCATATTTGTCTGGTAGCCTCTGAGAAGAGAAATCAGGAGGGAAAGTAAAGGCACTTCCCCACCAGTGGTCTGATCACCTGTGGTGCTCTGGGTCCTGGGGATGAACAGAGCTCCTACCCCTGGCTGAAGGCCTGTCTCCCCTTCTGTGAGGGGGACTGTGGTGATCAGAGAGGCAAGAGTACCACTGTGGACATGGGGAGAAGGTCCACTAGTGTCTGAGCCCTACTCTCCAGCATACAGTTACTGGGATGGGTCAGATGTGTGTCCCTCCTGGTTGGTAAACAGCTGTGGCCCCAAGGAGTCCCTGGCCCCCCCACCCCCGGATCTCCGTCCCCACCCCCAGGACCCATGACTGAAGGTTTAACACAGGGCACAGCAGCGCTCCAGTGCGCTCCATGCATCCGTTCAGATTGATGAGCGCACACCATCTCTGCCCAAGTATGATTCTAAACCAAGGTGAAAACGTCCTTTACTTGAAATATCCAGTGGCTGACAGGCTGATGGATTCTTGGAAGGCTTTTGCAATCTGGAAGGCATGATTGGTTACAAAGAAATATAAGTTTAGGAAAAGTAATGAAAAATTTCACGCTGAGCTTGCCTCCTCTTGTTTGCTCATTGCAGCCACATTCATCTCGAGCACAATACACCTTGTAAAAGCCATAGGTCATGCTTTTCAAGGGAGGTGCTTAAAGGCAGCTGCTAGCTGTGCTCTGGGACCCTCTAGTTTTTGGAGTTGCACCGTGTAAACGTTATTATTTTTTCACCCTTTTTGCTTTTTAAATTAGGGAGGGGGCTAGGCCATATTCATGTACTTATGTGCATAGGCACGTACACAGGAAGGTGTATATGTATATACATATACACACACATATGAATACATACGTATGTGTGTGCATATATGTGTGTGCATTTTTAACCTGCTTTTTCCCAAAGAATTCGATTGGCTGTCTCAGTATATATAGTGTGTCAGCTTTCCAGCTGGAGCAAACTGGGTAGGGCTGGGAATAATAATACTAGTGATGATTGGAATAATTATTAAAAACAGAGTAATCTTTTGCTATTAGGACTGCTATTATCTCCATTGCTCTGGTGACCAAGGCTCTGACACACAGAGGAGGAACTCATCCCACAGGAACTTGTGACAGAACTGGGGCAGCAACGCCAGTATGTTTTTACTTTCGAGCCAATGCTGTTACCAGGCTCTGTGAGAAATTGGGCTGTGAGATAAAGGCAAGTGTCAATGAACACTGACATCGCTTTCACTCTTCTGGAAAAGCAGAAGTACATGTTAATAAATACTTCGTTTCCTGAATGGACACCACCAGCCAGCCCATGCACTTTGGGCATGTACCCAACAGGATGTACTTGCCTTTTCCTGGTGGGGATGATAAGGGGAACACTCACCCAGTCCTCCCATCTTCCCTGAGGGTTTTTCCTGATGATTGGTTGAAGACGGGCCATGAGAATTTGGCAGGCATTCTAAAAATAAATATTTCAAATGGCATAGGATATAAAAGCCACGGGGAATAGCAAAATGTTAAATAGTCAAAAATCAATTCAAATGTCAAATGTCAATCAATTCGATGTTCTGTTGAAGAATCTGCGTCCCAGTCTTCAAGGCAGAGTTTCTTAAACTTGAGTAATACATGGAACACCTTTGAAAGAAACAAGTATTCCTGTGGATCCTGCAGTGTTAAAATTATGTTTATTATAATGTGGTTTAAGTACCTGCTGACATAAATCTAGGCTGAGTCTTCTTAGAGTTATAGCTCTTTAACAGCGATAAAGCAAAAAAAAAATAAAGTGTGTAGACCAATCTATGTATCAATGAACACCAAAATAACAACATTAATCATCATTCATGTTTTCTGGAGCTAAACTGCTGCTTGGAATACGGACAATGTCTTGATCGCTGTGGCACACACACTTTGGAGTTCACCGTGCCTATTGCGTATAAGCTAATGGATCAATTTTCTCTGCACTCTTCTTATTTAAATTGCTATTAGAGTTTCATGTGCATTTATATCTTGCCATCATCTGCTCTTCAAGAAAACATCATTCACGTATAAAGTCTTGCCCTTGTTGCCTTGATACAAAATATACTTCTTGGTCCCAAATGTAGGCAAAGAGATTTCATGGCAGTACTCCACTTAAAAAACAGTCATGCTGATGATACAAAAAGTGCTTGTTTTAATTGAAATGAGAAATTCAATTAAATTTCCATTTCAATTATTGTTGTGAAATCTTGATCTCCTGAGATTATACCTGCCAACCCCTGGGTGTCTGTGGGCCCGAGCTTTCTTCCTCTCTGAATTCAAATACAAATCTGTTTGTATGTGTGCCCTGACTTATTTATCGCAGCCTTAGAATACTCCTCATGCCCTCTCTTCATATCTGTTCCTTCTGTTCTGTCATCCCCTTTTTGGGATATGGTCTCTGGCTTCTCATGCATTAGCGAGACCCCAGTGTTCATAAATCTATCTTTGCTGGTACAGTCAGTTTTCAATCACTGACCCCATTACAAATGGATGCCTTCCAAAAGAAGGCCACGTCCAAGGAAAACCCAAGTAGCACAGTTCCTGCCTGTCCAAATATCAGATTTTCTTCTCCTTATCGTGCCCTGACCACAATACTCCTGTGCACAGCTTTACACACAACAGTCTGACACTCTCCTGAGGTAAGTTTCCCTTTAAGAAAGTGAGGTATTGCAGAGAACATGTGTAATTCTTTTGTGACGTCCTGAACTGCTTTCTTTGTGTGGAGAATTCTCTCATTTACATTCCTTGTAGGGTCGCCTCCCCCTATTGAAGCTCCAAATGCCAGATATTAATTTGTCCAGTTTCCTTTGCATTATAGAAAATTTCAAAATACACAAAGGTAGAGAGGATAGTACAATTCCCCCTTAAACCCTTTACCCAGCTTTAACAATGAGCATTTACACCCAAACCTCATCCCCAGCTATCTCTTACCTCTTCCCCCACCTCACTCTCCTTTGCTCTTTCTGCTCCAGCTACCCTCACTTCCCTGCAGCTCCTTAAGCACAGGAAGCAAGCTCCCTCTGCTCCCAAGTACCTACATGGCTTCTTTCCTTGCTGCATTCAGGACCAGGCTCACGGATGACCAATCAGGGCCTGGCCTGGTTTCCCTGCTGCCTAAGAGGGCAGCTCCAATTCTTGCACTTTCTCTTTTCATAACTTCCTTTACTTTGATTCATAACACCTGTCACTATGTTTCGTTTTCTCTTTTCTTTCTTTCTTTCTTTCTTTCTTTCTTTCTTTCTTTCTTTCTTTCTTTCTTTCTTTCTTTCTTTCTTTCTTTCTTTCTTTCTTTCTTTCTTTCCTTCCTTCCTTCCTTCCTTCCTTCCTTCCTTCCTTCCTTCCTTCCTTCCTTTCTTCCTTCCTTCCTTCCTTCTTTCCTTCCTTCCTTCCTTCTTCTCTCTCTCTCATTATTTAATGATTTATGATTTATTATTTATTAATGAAATGTAGGCTAGGAAGCTGGGTGGGGAGAGGGGAGAAAGTACAGGGAGAGATGGAGAGAAGACTCTCCACCTGCTTTCTACTTGCAGGTCCAAGCAGGGAAGTAGCAGAGACACTGTACTTTGAAGTGCATTTTGGAATTTTGAACTGGACATTTCAATAATTGAAATGGATTATTTTCTGCAAATAAAAGTGATCAAGGGATTTTTAGTCATCTTAGAGTGATTAGAAAAATTATAGGTAGATTTTATGCAAGGGGAGGGCAGAAGAAGGCCACAGAGGGAGCTCCAAACATTTGGAGTCTCTGCTCTGCCAGTAATTAGCACAGTGACCTAGAACTAGCCACTTGACCTCTCCTGGCCTCAGTTTCATCTTCCATAAAAGAAGGGGCTGGACAAGGATCCTTCCAGCATTGTCCCTGGGTGACTGAGAAATGGAAGGAAAGTCACCTGCACGGCCTTTCCGTTGATGTCTGTCCCCACTGATGCCGCTGTGAGGAGAGCATTGGGGACTGTGATTGTGCTCGTTTCATACTGGTGTATATACGATGAGGGGATGTTCAGCTCTCGACTAGCCACCTGCCAGAAGCAGAAGAAAACCATTATTTATTTCACTGACTCTAAACCTCCCTTGCTCTCCAATCGAAAACTTTAAAATTCTTTTTTGAACTGAGTATCAAACTTGGCTATCTTATAGGAACAAGCATTTAAGATAGCATCTTGGGTCTTATATGTAGGTTATAAGTTTGAAGATTTTAAATGGCACCATAAAAGATACACTGCTTTCCACAGCTATGTTGCCAACTGAAGCATCTTCTTGTGCTTTCATAGAAGAATCTTCTTGCACTTGCACCAGTTTCATAGAAGCCACGTGACAGTATGGTCACTCTGAGACATCTAGTATAGTATGATATACATACAGGCAAGTTGGAAGTCCCTTCAAGCTAGAAGATACATACAGTCTTATTGTTTTGTCTTCATCTTCTTATGTGGTGTATAGACATTTAACATATTGTGTTTCCTTCGTGCGACATTTTGCACGCATAAGGGTATTGTTGTAAAGAAGCAAGATCTGTTCAAAGAAAGCCCTGTGGATTTTTGTGAGTTCCTAATTCCAAACACACTACTAAATAGTATTATTTCCTTAAAGAAAATGTCTTCTCTATATTTCTCATTGACAGAAAAGCTTTGCCCCCACCTACCCACATTTTTTTATTCAAATTCCATATTCAACAAATTCTTATTTAATATTAGAAGAGAAAATTTCCTACTGCAAACAATCTCTTGCTCTTTCAATGACTTCTGTGAATTAGCACACATAACAGCCAATCACGTGGAGTTCCTAAGGAGACTGAATTCTAAGAACATAATTTCTCATCCTATTGAATGCTTTCATTTCGAATGAAGATGTGAATTAATACCATAGTGCTTTGAGCAGTTGCCATAAAGCTGAAAAGTATTTTATCTTTGAAAATTTGAATCATATGTTTCAGAGGACCTATGGACTTGGTTCTTTAGTATGCAGAAAGTATACTACAACATATTTCCTCAATTTGAACACCCCACTTCCATCAGCCCCCTGCAGTCTTGTGTGTCTGATATCAAAGTGAGTCTTGTAATTGACCTGTGCATTTAGTGTGACAGTATTTCTCTTGCTCAACAAGAAAAAAGCTGTTAAACTGACTGTACAGGGGTATAGTCTTCCACCGTAGGGAAAATGGGTACTTATCTCACCTGTATCATTTTGGTGTAGAGGCCTTGTCCAAATTCACAGCCACCATGAGTCACCAAGACAGAACCATCAAGATAGATGTGGACTAGAGCGGCAGCCTGGTGGGGAATAATTATATTACCAGTTTGGAAACTGATGTGGCCAAATGTTGCTGTGAGTTTAGCTGAGGCTGCCAAGTGAATGGTCTGCTTCATTGGGCCAATCTCTCATTGTTTATATTGGAGAAGAACGCTATGGTTGGTGGCGATGGACAATCCCTTTCAAAATCCTCCAGACTTGAAAACCAGCACTGTAGGTAGGTGAATGGTGGCTCATCTCTACTCCCACCATCTCCTGCCCACCTGGAGGACTTGTGTGGTTGCCTTGGAAGCTGCCTCTCCAAAGCACCAACCTGTACGATATTTTATTAGTCTTTCCTCTCTGCATGTAAAGATTAATTTTAAAGTAAGTGGAACCTGGCAAAACTTTCACTGGATACTAGAAGAGCGGGGAGAAGTTCGGCTGTTTTAATAGTTTCCAAATACTTCTGACCTTTAGAATTATGGTGGGGGTGTGATATGGCCAAATTTTGGGAAATCCAATTCATCAGATGGTTGGAGGTGGAGCCCAGATGCCCATTTTTTGTTTTAAGCTCTCAGGTGTTTTGATGATTGGCCAAGTTTGTCATCCATCGATTTAATTCAAATTCTTCACTTTGCATGTGGGGGAATAGAAGCCTAGAGAGGAAAATGCTTGGCCAAACCCAGAGCCTAGTTCATGGTAAAGTCGGAATGGAACCCACAACACCTAACTTGAGCCCAGCATCTCCACACCCATGCTGTGCTGCCACCTTCAAACTAGCTGCTGTTGTCCCTCTGTGGGGTTGGCCATGTGGCTCCAGGAACCGGACCAAGGAGGGATGAAGGGGGGAGGCTGGGCTATGTCAGGGGGTTCTGCTCGTTCTTAGAATTTTTCTTTAGAGAAGTCCTCATCATATGCTCCCGTATGTTCCCCAGCCTCCTGCATCTACTCCCTTGGGACCTCTATCCCCATGTTGATACAAGGATATGCTAGTGTCCTTGCTACCACACGTTCAAAATATCAACTAATTTAGCTAAGCCAGTCTCCTGGTCTGAGACTGTAGGCTCAGGACCATCAAGTTCCCTGTAGGAACTTTTAAACTTTGTGCTTCCATCTCACGGCAATTTAACAAGAGTAATGGATGACCATGTATCAAAGGGTATTGCCACATGCTTTCAGAGCCCATGTTAGATTTTATGTTGATGATTGTATAAGCACCAAGTAGGACTACTTTAATTGATGGGGCATATTAGAGACAAAAGGTGGGACGGTGAGTCATCACACCCCACACAAACATTTAGCATAAAGACTTCAAAATGACTTGAAGTGCATCAGCAGCCAGAACCACCATCACTTTGTGAATATTTAGTTTTAGAAAAGCGACATCATCTACCACATTAAATTAACATTACTGTTTTGAATATTACTGGCACTTATAGTACTATTTTGTTCAATTTCCAAATTTGTTTGTATTTTATAAAGGCATAAGAGCTATGAGAAGCTTATTTTTGCTTTGCGGTTATACATGGTTAAATAACATTAAATTAAATAATTTAAGCAACCACTTAGAGTTCACAAAAAAAATTTTTTTCCCCTTCTAAGGGAGTCTGTTTGTTATTCTTGTTTCAGGAGTACTCCCTGGGGGAAGACTGAACATCTGTTCCAAGTGTGCAGTGCTCGTGGCCTTCCCCCCCTCCTTCTCATTTTGCTTGCTACCTTGTCAGTGGACTCTGAGGAAGCTTGTGGCAGAATGTAATTTTGATAAGAGACAGCTTGGGCATCCCTCATCCACACCGTGAGGAGGTCTATATTTTTTCCTTGGCAAAGATTTCTTTTTGGGGACATTTCAGAGATTGATGGAAATAGAAGCAATAATAATAATAATAATAATAATAATAATCATAAAATAAAAGGCAGAATCAGTAACAGAACCCACAAAAAACTGTTTAAGGTGAATCTAAACAGAAGGCACAACAGTCATGGAACCTCAACATGGTAACTCTGGATTTCTGTGTGAATGGGGAAGCTCTGCCTGTTCTCATGTGTTTTTGAAAGCTCTGTCTTCAAATGACCCTACTGCCATCATTAAGAAATTAGGAAAGTGAGAAAGGGATCCTCTTGCTTCCCCCTATTCTTTCATGAACTTGAAATTTGACCTCATACCTCAATACTCATGTTTGGAGCGCTGCCCAAGACCAGATCCCCTTGAGCTGGACTTTATCAGTTGATTGCTTTCTGAGGGCTCAGATAGTGCGTCACACCAGGTCTTCCTTGAGGATACCCATCGTCCCCAATTTCTTGCCTAAATCCACTTTGTTTCCTGCTATAGGAAACTGTCCTAGTTTCTTCTTTGTCCTGAGTGGGGACCATACGTAGTTGCTCATGATTGCCTTTTTCAGATAGCTAGTCGTGTGGAGAAGGGTTTTTGGTATAAAAACATTTCTACCAACCTCACCTGATTATAGTAGGTCTGGGGCATCCCAATGGTATATTTCATGGGGATCACGGAGAGCCCCTTTTTCTTCCAGTAATTCTTTTTGTTAAATTCCTCGGCGGCCTGTTTCCTAGCATAGAATGAAGATTTCTCCAGACATTCTTTCCAGCATCTTCGCAAGGGCTCTGGGTTAAACATCTCCTTAAAGGCTGTTTTACTAATTCTCTTATACATGTTTATTTCTCTAACCTGAAAGACAAGAAAATAAAAAGGATTTCAAAGATATATGCTTATTCTATATGGGAAGATGTGTTTTGTTATTCACCTGACATGAAGAAAGTCTTTCTGGAAAAAAAAAAAACCAGCTACTTAAATGGCTATAAATATGTAAATGCAAATGTAAATATATAAACAGAATGATAATAACAATAATCATAATGATAGAAGCTACTATTGAACACTTTCTGTGTTCTACACAGAAAGTGGATATAGGATATAGGCTATATCCTATATAGGATATAGGATATAGGCTAAGTGCATGATCTCAATGAAGTTTACAGTATTCCTGAAACATAGTAGGTACTATTAGGAGCCCTGTGACAAGATTTGTTAGTGGTGAGACAAAATTCTTCTGACTCAAACTTCTTTTACTCTTACGTAATGTTTCATTATTCTTAACTGTCCTCAAATTAGTTTCTCAAATCTGAACTACAGTAGAATGTTTACATAAATGGCTGTAATAATGCCACCTTCTCTATTCATGCCTTTGAGTGGTTTCACACTGTCTCTGGGATTGGCCATGTGACTTGCTTTAGCCAATGGAACAACACATAGGTAATACAGGCAAAGACTTGAAAAGTGCTTGTGAGATGTTATAAAAATGGCGGCGTGAGGTGAGCCTCTGGAAATATCCCCTGGAATTTACAACAAATTAAACAGAAATAACTCCACAAAGCTCTCCCTGTACAGCAGACAGGCAAGACAAAGAGGCTGACTACTGAATTCACCTAAAGGTGGGCAAATGGCACGTGCATGGGAGGAGGGAATGGAGAAGTGCAGAGATAGGGCCATGCGGGCCCAGGACGCAGACCTAGCTCAGTGCTGCAAGCTTGCTGCATCCCGGAACTACCGCAGCTGCAAGATAGGGCAGAACTGGGACTACTAGGTCTCCGATTATGACCCACAAGGAGGAGGGGGCAGTATATTACACAGCTGAACCCAATGCTCACAGCAGAGACATCAGAGCAAAGAATGAGGGAAGAAGGCTGAACATGATGGTTTAAGCCCTCACTGCTGAGCAGAGAAAAGAAGTCTTAGAACTGAGACTTAGCCTCACCCTCCCTTCCCTCCCAGAGTTCACCCTGCCCCCATTTGCCAATGCTAGAAGTGGAACAGTAGCAGTGTCAGATCAAAACTACAGAATATTTGCAGTTCTGAGAACTGTGGTCCGCAGCCCAACTATTTCCCACAAAGGGGAGGGAGCCATAGAAGCAGACTGGCTGGTGGTGGTCCCTGCCATTGCTCCGGGCTACCTCTCACAACCCACCCCGCCCTAGTCCCCAGCTATCTGAGTGGATCCCTGCAGGAGTAAAGAGAGCTGCTGAAACACACAGGCTCTGAACCTCATGTAGAAAGATCTTTGGAACTTTAGCATCTCTCTGCATCCCCACAGGGACACGGTGCCCTATGACCCAGGAGAACTGTTAACAGAGGAGAAGCCCGCCTTCCAGGGAATCCCACCATTGTGTTAGAAGCCAGAATAGTGCAGAGAAAACATAACACTACAGCCTGAGAGAGAATAAAAGACTGCAGTCAAAGAGAAAATAAAACATTCTACCAATACCTACTGGAAAACAAAATAAAGGCCTCTATCAACCTGTTGCAGAACTGACTCCTGTAGAAGTTTAGAAAGAGAAATAATAAATCATTAATAGCCATGAATAACCAAGGTCACAAGACAGCTCAGAAAGAAAATGAAAAGTCTCCAGAAAATGAACTTAAAGACATGGAAGTATATGACTTAAATGACAGAGAATTCAAGATTGTAGTTCTGAAAAAAACTCAACGAGATGCAAGAAAGCACAGACAGGCAGTTTAATGAACTCAGAAACACAATCGAAGAACAAAATGAACATTTTAGCAAAGAGATTGAAATTTTAAATAAAGAACCAAATAGAATTTCTGGAGATTAAGTACTCAGTAAAAGAAATGAAGAATGAAATAGCCAGTTTAGGTAGTAGAGTTAACCAGGAGAAGGAAAGAATCAGTGACATTGAAGATAGAAATCTAGAAATGACATGGATGAAAGAAGAAAGAGAGTTGAGACTTGAAAGAACTCTACAAGAACTTTCTGACCCCATCAGAAAGAGCAACATAAAAATAATGGGCATGCCAGAAGAAGAAGAAAGAGAGAAGGGAACAGAGACAAATAGTTGATGAGAACTTCCTAAACTCCTGGAAAGAACTGGATCCTCGAATCTAAGAAGCAAATAGAACACTTAATTACCTCAACCCCAACAGGCCTTCTCCAAGGCACATTGTATTAAAGGTGTCAAAAATCAAAGACAAAGAAAGAATCGTCAAGGCAGCCAGGGAAAAGAAGGCGGTAAACTATATGGGAAAGCACATTAGATTATCATCAGATTTTTCAGCAGAAACTCTACAAGCCAGCAAGGAGTGGATTCAAATATTTAAACTATTGAAAGAGAGAAATTATGAGCCAAGAATAACATATCCAGCAAACATATCCATTAGATACATAGGAGGAATAGAGTCCTTTGCAGACATACAGAAGCTGAGGGAATTTTCTAACACACAACCTGCACTACAAGAAATACTAAAGGAAGCTATTCGACCAGCATAAATAGGGATAATTTGTGACAACCAAAGCATAAAAGGGGGGAGAGTAAAGGCCTGAACTGGAATATGGGAATGGAGAAAGTAAGCTCGCTGAAGAAAATGGGATAAGCTAAATATGAAACTTCTTTTTACATAAACTTAAGGGTAACCACTCAAAAAAAATTCAGAACTGAAATATATAACGTAATAAAAAAAGAAACAGAGGGAAAAATCACAGAATACTACCACACAGAAATAATAGACAACAACAAGAAAGCAAAGAAACAATGGAAACACAGTCTTACCAGAAAACCAAAGACAGAATGACAGGAAATCCTCAGATATCAATAATCACCCTGAATAGAAATGGACTGAACTCACCAATAAAAAGGCACAGAGTAGCAGACTGGATAAAAAATCTAAACCCAACCACATGCTGCCTACAAGAGACACATCTCAGCTACAAGGACAAGCATAGACTCAAAGTGAAAGGGTGGAAATTGACACTCCAAGCAAATGGTATCCAGAGAAAATCACGTGTAGCTACACTGATATCAGATGAAACAGACTTCAGGATAAAAAAGGTAACAAGAGACAAACATGGACATTTCATAATGATAAAGGGGACTATACAATAAGAAGACATAACAGTCATCAATATTTATGCCCCCAATCAGGGAGCACCGAAAGATACCAAGCAACTACTAACAGAACTAAAGGGAGAAATTGACCAAAACACAATTATACTAGGGGACTTAAATACATCATTGACAGCTATGGATAGATCATCCAAACAGAAAATAAAGAAAGGTCATCCCTAAATGACACGTTAGATGAAATGTACATAATTGACAGTTCTTTTTCATTTTTTTATAATTGACATTTATAGAGCACTTTATCCTAGAACATCAGACTACACATTTTTTTCTAGTTTACACGGAACATTCTCAAGGATAGACCATTTATTGGGACATAAAACTAGCCTCAGCAAATTTAAAAGATTGAAATCATACCAAACGTATTCTCTGATCACAAGGCTTTGAAATTGGATATCCACTGCAAAACGAAAAGAGGAAAAAACACAAACATGAGGAGATTAAACAACATACTTATAAAGAACAAGCTTGTCAAAGAAGAAATAAGAGGAGAGATCAAAAGATATATAGAAACAAATGAGAATGAAAATACATCTACCGAAATTTTTGGGATGCAGCAAGACCAGTTTTAAGAGGGAAATTTATAAATCAACGTACGACTGTCCATTGCATTCCTATATACTAATAATAAAATCTCAGAAAAACAAATAAAAATAAATTCCTTTTGCAATTGCAACAAAAAGAATAGAATACCTTGGAATAAATTTAACTGAGGATGTGAAAGACCTATATGCTGAAAACTATGACATTTTTAAAAGAAATTGAAGAAGACACAAAGAAACGGAAAGACATTGCGTGCTCATGGATTGGAAGAATCAACATAGATAAAAATGGCCATATTACCCAAAGCAATATAAAGATTTAATGCAATTCCCATCAAAATCTCAATAGCATTTTTTAAAGAAACAGAAAAAAAAATCATCAGATTTGTAGGGAACCACAAAAGACCCTGAAGAGCCAAAGCAATCCTAAGAAAAAAGAACAATGCTGGAGGTATCACACTCCCTGACGTTAGCTTGTACTACAGTAATTTTAAACAATAATTAAACAATAATTAAAACAGCATGGTATTGGTAGAAAAACAGACACAGACCAATGGAATAGAATTGAAAAGTCAGAAAAAAACCACATGAATATGGACAGATAATTTTTGACAAAGAAGCCAAAAACATGCAATGGAGAAAAGACAGCTTCTTCAATAAATGGTGCTGCGAGAATTGGAAAGCCACGTGCAAAAGAATGAAACTGGACTACTTTCTGTCACCATGTATCAAAAGTAATTCAAAGTGGATCAAAATACTAAGCTTAAGATCTGAAACAATAAACTGCATAGAAGAAAACATAGGTACTAAACTTATGGACCTCAGGTTCAACGAACATTTTAAGAATTTGACTCCAAAGGCAAGGGAAGTAAAAGCTAAAATAAACGAATGGGGCTATATGAAACTTAAAAGCTTCTGCACAGCAAAAGAAACCATCGACAAAATAAAGAGGCAACCAACTGAATGGGAAAAGATGTTTGCAAACAACGCCTCTGATAAAGGGCTAATATCCAAAATATACAAGGAACTCATCCAACTCAACAACAACAAAAAACAAACAACCTAGTTGAAAAATAGGCAGAGGACCTGAAGAGACATTTCTCCAAAGAGGACATACAAATGGCAAATAGACATATGAAAAAATGCTCAACATCACTAATCATCAGAGAAATGCAAATAAAAACCACAATGAGATATCACCTCACCCCTGTTAGAATGGCTATCATCAACAAGACAAATAGTAACAAGTGTTGGAGAGGCTGTGGAGAAAAACGAACCCTCATACACTGTTGGTGGGAATGCAGATTGGTGCAGCTGCTTTGGAAAGCAGTGTGGAGATTTCTCAAAAAATTAAGAATTGAATTACCATATGACCCAGAAATCCCTCTCCTGGGTATCTACACAAAAAATCTGAAAACATTTATACATAAAGACACGTGTGCTCCAATATTCATTGCAGCTTTATTTACAGTGGCCAAGGCATGGAAACAACTGAAATGTCTTCCAATAGATGAATGGATAAAGAAGTTGTGGTATATATACACAATGGAATACTATTCAGTGGCAAGAAATGATGAAATAGTACCATTTATGACAACATGGATGGATCTTGAGATTATAATGCTAAGCCAAATAAGTCAGACAGAAAAAATAGAGAACCATATGATTTCTCTGATATGTGGTATACAAAACTGAAAACAATAAAAGAACAAGACAAACAAATGAAGAAACCAAAACTCATAGACATAGACAATAGTTTATGCGTTATAGGGGGTAGGAGGGGAGAAGAGCTCTAGAAAAGGGTAACGGGGTCTAATATATGTGATGGAAAGAGAACTGACTCTGGATGGTGAACACACAATGCAAGACATAGATAATGTTTTATACAATTGTACACTTGAAATCTATGTAACGTTACCAACAATTATCACCCAGACTGAAGAGCTACCCAGCAGCTAAATTGCAGAGTCGGAAGCAATACTATTTGTTGTTTTAATACACTAAGTTTTATAATTGACTAGTTACCCAGCAAAAGCTAACTGATAGATAGACAATATATTTTATTTCTTTAAATCTACTTAGAAGCTGATATAAGGCCATACGTAGGTACTCTGTGTATATTTGAACCAAATGATGTCAGAATTTTGTTAGGGGGCTCTGACTGATCACTTACCTCTTCAGGAGATAAGTTGCACTGAGATGCCACAGCAGTTATATAAGCTTCAACTACCACCGTACTCTGGGGAAAGCCAAATCCTCGGAAGGCAGTGTTGGATGGCAAATTTGTTTTGCAAGCCCTACCCCGGCACCGGAAATTAGGAATAGAATACGCATTTTCAGATCTCAGCACAATGAGCTCTATCACCTGAATTAAAGCAAAGAAAACAAAACTTCTTAGTTAGCAAATATTCAAAACCACATATTCTCATTTTATCTCTAACTTGACTCTTTCACAGAATCTATCTAATTTATAAGACAAATATTTCTGCAGATAAAGGGTGGCACATACAGCTAAGGATGACCCACAGAAAGTTGTATTTCTCATTTACCAACTCAGATTCATCAGGAGTGCATCCACCATTGACATAATATTCAACATCAGCAGATTTGATCACACCATTGTTCATGAATCCAACCTGAAAAGTGATATAACAAGTAAAACAATTTTTTAAACTGTCCTTTAAAAGCAGACCATGTTGTACACAAACACATCTGATCACAGTTGCCAATCCACACCCACACATGATCGATGTGACAGTCACCAGAGGAACACTGAAGATGGTGACTAAGTTGACCATGATTTCAACAGCAAGTTCTGATTAGTTTTAGGTAGCATCCAAATATCCCTTTCAATTGGTGTGGAATTTAGTAATTGTCTTTACTATTGGCTAGTTATCGCTGAAAAATGTTTTAGGCAGATTCCTGAAAATTTTGCTTTCACTCACTTTGTATTTTCCGAGGAGTGGGTGACGGCCAGCAGTTATCAGCATGTCATCCCCACGCTCTAGAATAAACCGGATTGGGCGGCCAGTCCTATAGGAAACAATTGTTAATATGCTGGATGCTTCAGAAAGTTGTAGAAACATAGAGATGATGAAAGGCGTCTGGAGATAATCTAGGTTAGTGGTTTTCAGTGGGGGCAGTAACATAACTTAAACCACGTAGTGGTTGCTGTGAGGGCATTAAAATGTAAAAACAAACAAACAAACAAACAAACACCTATTACTATTATCATTCTAGTTTAGTCATATCTGAGAATTTAATTATTGAAATGATACATTATTTGGTTATAAGTTACTTTTATTTCCTTTATACATTACATTAAGGCATTGGATGAATATTTTGCAATTATCTGTATCAGGTTATATTATTATCAATTTATCAATTCGGGTATTAAAGGGGGCATTAAATACTTGCCATAATGGGAAAGTTAAGGCTGAAAGGGTTGAAAGCCAATGCCCCATTCAGCTTAACCCCCCTGCATTCAGACTCCGCTTTCATAAAATGCCCATTAAAGGCTCCTCTGGCTTCTAAGGGAATGCTTCCAGTAACTACACGCCTGTACTTTAGGACAATCTTTTTTTTATCATTGGAAGTGCCACACAACTAAGATATTCACAGTTTTCTTTTTGCAGCTATAGACTGGGATAAGTTAAGTTTTTCCTGAACATACTTAATGAACTTTGGTATATAGAGGTTCACAAAAGTCGTGGCTATTCTTATGTCCGGTTATTACATCCGGATGATACAGAGACTAAGTAAACATTCCCAGGCACCAGCAGACCCTGGTCTATTTCATGAAAAAACATGTCTCTTGTAAGTTTGGAGCTTTGACCATCCCTCCACTCAGCCATCTCATGCTTGATTTATTTTAATGATTTAAAACAAACATTTTAAAGAGTGAAAGTCAATGCAGTTCACAAAAAAGTAATACATAGTTATGTATGTGCAATGAGTCAAAATTTACAGTGATTACATTCATTCCACACAGCTATCTTGTGAAACAGGTAGATATTATTTTCCCCACTTTACAGGTGAGTAAACTGAGGTGACTTGCCTAACGTGACCTCATGAACGAGTGGGGAGAGCAGGACTTGAACATAGGTCCTCTGGCTCCAGGTCCAATGTCATTTCACCCACATGCTAACCATACATACCCTTTGGAAATGAAAGGCTATGGCCTATGGAATGAAAGCTGGGTTGCAAGGCTGGAAGGGTGTGGATGGTATCTGCCCTGCTAGGACTTCTGATATCAATAGCTGTCGCTGCGACTCTTACTTGTTGGCGGCCACAGCAGTGATAGCAGCTAGCAATGCGGGCTTGCTTGATTTCCCCCCAAATGCTCCTCCAGCTCGTCTCATGTGGCAGGCGATTCTACTTCTTGGGACGTTTAGTGCTGTCGCCACAAATTCCTGCAAGAGGAAAGTCCCCGAAGCCACATAAGTGCAATTTAATAGTATATTTCTTCACTCATGTACTTCCCCTCTGTTTAACAAGAGAAATTCAGTAATTCAACAAATACAACATTACATTACAGAACGACGCAACCATCATCACAATCTAATTTTAGAACATTTTAAGCATCCTCAAAGAAATCTTAAATCTGTTAAACAGTCACTCCTAATCTCTCCCAACTTCAACTTCCCCAACACCCTCACTACTAGGAACCACTAATCTGCTTTCCGTGTCTATTCATTAGCCTGTTCTAAACATTTTATGTAAGTGAATAATACAATATGTGGTCTTTTGTGACTGGCTTCTTTCACTCAGCATTGTGTTTTCAAAGTTCACCTATGTTGTAGCATATAACAGTACTCCATCTTTAATGGCTGAATAATATTCCATTGTATAGCAATATCACTTTTTAAAAAATCCATTTATTAGTTGATGAACATTTGCATTGTTCCCAATTTTGGATATTGTGAACAGTGCTGCTATGAACACTTGTGTAGAAGTTTTTCTGTGGTCATATGTTTTCATTTCTCTTGGGTAGATAGATACCTAGTCAAGGGATTGCTGGGTTATGTGGTCACTCTATTTTTAACATCCTGAGAAAATGCCAAACTGTTTTCCAAAGTGACTGTGCCATTTTTCATCCCCATCACCAATGTATGGCAGTTCTAATTTCTCCACATCTTTGCCAACACTTGTTATTGTCTGTCCTTTGATTATATATTCTAGTGTACATGAAGTGGTATTTTTGTGATTTTGATTTGCATTTCCCTAGTAACTAATGATGCTGAACATCTTTTCATGTGCATATTAGTCATTCATAGACCGTTGGAGAAATGTCTATTCAAATCCTTTATTGGGCCTGGTTTTGATACTGCCTCAGGTTCCTGTGGGCTATGAGTACGCAGTGTCCTAGTACCCCTGGGAAATGCCTTCTGTCACGGAGCTGACTGATTGTACCCTAACAGGTATTCGTGGTAGACAGCAAGGATGACATTGACACATACACGTTATCCCTTTGGAGCCCAGAGCCAGATAGTGTCTACTAAAAGAGACCTCACAGGTGATATTTGTCACCTTCCTCAATTTACAGAAAAAGATATTGCTGCCCAGTGACTAGTAGAAGACCATGTAGCTGCTTGGGGACAAAGCCCATTATCTCCTCACTCCTTTGTCCACTTCAAAACTTGCAACTGTGGAGGCCGCAGCCAAATCCCAGAAACGCGTCAGTCCCCTACCCTTTCATTTTGCCTTGAGTGGCAGCAGGTAACTTCATCCTCCCATCGAACCTATCCACTGTCTTAGGACCGTAAGGTACCAACTCACTGTGCTCCACCAGGAAGCCCCCAGCTTTTCCCTTCAGTGATGCTGTCATTATGCCTCCTCCCAGGGTAATTGTTTAAGTACTCTCCTGTGTCTGGTACTCTTCTAGGACCTACAACTCCACATTTCAGAAGAAAGGAATGTCAGAGGATTTTCTTTACTTGCCTGGGGATGGCAATGCCTTACATCTCAACCACTGGAACAGGACTGTAACTCACATGCTACTATGCCGGGCTGAAATGTCTTGGAAATGCAATCACTTTACATATGCACAACCAATACATGAAAACATTCATATAGAGAAGCAACACAAATGAACCACAAAGAGAAATTTAAATATACGTGTACCACCAATACATGAATTGGTGTACCACCAATACAACATTCATACCGAAAAGCAATCCACGGGATATAGAGTACAGCATAGGGAACAGTCAATGAAACTGTAACAGCCATATATGATGTCAGAGAGGTAATAGATTGGAGGAGGAGGGTTATCACTTTGTGAGGGGTGTAAATATCTAGTGATTACATTGCTTTATACACCTGAAACTAATAAAAAAGAAAAGAAAGAAAGAAAAAGAAAAGCAATGCAGATGAATGAACCACAAAGGGAAATGTAAATGTAATACAATACTAAGGTTTTGACCTCCCCTGAGATTAAGTTTTACACTATCAATTGTTATAAGGGAACGATAAACTTTGCCCTGTATATTGGAAGGCAGCAAAAATTTCAGATCTCTTTGAAAGGTCTAGCTTCTTAGTGAAACATTTACCCCATTTTCTTCATTCTGGACTTTAGCTAATGTCAAGTGGGCAGCAAGTTTGAGGCGTGGGAGTGTGAGGAGTCCACAGGCCCCTAGAGCAGAATGCCTGGTTGTAAGGGCCTCACGTCACATAGTCACGTGGAGTCTCATTTTCCAAAAATACCTTGTTACCTGTACATGAGTTGGATACTGCATTCCAAGGTGTAACACCATTTCTTTATCTTCTGCTTTTGGGATAGCCAAGATAGTTTGCGTTTCCATGTAAAAATGTTCCTGTCCTTCCACATGGACCTCACCTGTAAAGCATAAACACAGGACAATGTTTAATTGAAAGTCCCAACTTGGGGGCTCTCGATGGTGTTTGGTTTATCAAAAGTGAGTTGCTTCAGAGAACTGAACTTTGTATCATTTCGTTAAACCACATTTTCTAATTAAGCATCACTGTGCCCGACCAGCTACATGGCCCTGGGTAATTCACTCCCCTTTTCCTGGCCTCAGTTTTCTCATCTGTCTAGTGGATTGTGAGATCTCCGGTGTGTTGGACTTGAGCGCAGAGATTAACCTGACCACTATCCAGGCTGTCATCTCCTTGCTCAGTGAATTTGGCCAAGTTATTAAACCCTCATTTCCTCATCTCTCAAATGGTGGGTAATAATAACATGTACCCCAATTAGGTGGCATTAGGATTACTGAATCACAGAAAGGATAAGTACCTTGCTAAAGGACACAAAGGTTTAAAATGGTGGAACTGTTCCCTACACTAAAACTATCCTATTCTTACTGTTTTATCTGAGATTTTTTTGCCTATTTAATATATTCTTATCATTTTGTAGGCTCTAACAAGAGAGGTATTTGGCCTTAATTTAAACATTTCAAAGGCAGTATTTTAACTTTAAAACTAGCCAAATAACTCCTGTGTTGTTAAAATACATGAATTGTTTTGCCATGGGTCAAAGGATTTCTTGAAACTATTTCTTGGGACAATAGAATATGAGCCATGCAAAAGCCCTCTAAAAAAAACAACTTCGCATGTATATACTGAATTTAATCTACACTCAAATTTATTTAACAATTACAATTTTTACAATATGCTGGGCAGTGCTCTGAGGCATAGCACTTTGCAGATAATGAATTCACTTAATCCCCATACCAACTTTATAAAGCAAGTATTACTACAAAACTGACATGGTAAAGTTATGTAAGCTAAGCTGTCCAATGCCACACAGCCAGTAAACAACAGAGCTGCAATTCAAACCCAGGCAACCTGAGTCCAGGATCCATGCTCTTAACTAAACTGTTTCTCTATGTTGGTATACTCTACCCAAACTCCAAATTTCCTTTGTATTTCAAATCTCCCACTTGTGCCAATATTTTGAATTCCCACAATGGTCAAAATCCTGAATGAGAAAGAGCTTGCACCTTGTCCCTCTGATGCCCTTAGGGTAAGTTTAAAAATTAAAAGAAAATACATCATTTTGGTTAAGAGCAAGGACCTTTGGGTCATCTAGTGCTGGGCTCCAGTCCTGGTTCTATTGCTAATTAGATATGAGACCTCAACCAATTACCAAACTTTTCTGAGCCTCAGTTTCCTCATCTGTAAAATAGAGCTACCAATATGTTTTTCTCAGAGTTGTTCTGCTTGCATGTTAAATAGTAAGCAGTAAATACTAAGAAGCTTAAAATAGGTTTAATAATACTCATTTCTCAGGGTTGATGTCAGGATTAAATAATAAAATACATATAAGAGACAGCATGGTGTCTGGCACAGTAAGTACTTGATAAATGTCATCTGATATTATTATTATTACTAACTAACCTTTAGTTTATAGGTTTTGTAAAATCTCATTTAGTTTTATAAAATCCATTATGAAGTAATGAAAGTTTGGCACAAGTAGTAGATACTGTGAAAACTCTGAGCATCTCTCATGACTTTCCTCGTTGTATCTAACTATTCTGAGTCAGTGAATACTTTTTATAATTGGAAGGCAGCCTACATTTTCTGCTTAAACAAAATGATGTTGGGAAACAAGTATTCTAAAGTATTTCTGATGTTTTGTAAAAGATAAAAGCTTATAGCACTTGCCATTCCAGTTATTTAGAAGTTGGTAATAGATCCTGTGAAATTCATTATTTTTCTCTTACCTAAGACCAGTAGTGATACTCTTAGTAGAGATAGCTGTGGTTCTCAACTCTGGCCACACCTTGAAATCACCCACCTAAGGAGCTTTAAAGAAAATACTAATACTCTGACCCTATACTACAAGGTTCTGATTTCATTGGGATCTGGATATTGGTATTTTAAAAAAATCATACTAACTAGGTCTAGCCTGTGCAGTAAGTCAAAACAAACAAACAAACAAACAAACATGTAATAGTATTAAGATTAGAAAAGATAAATAAACCTGTTATGATATGATTTGTACATACATACAGAAAATTCAAGATAATCTATAAGACTATTAAGTAGTAAGTAAATTCAGCAAAGTTCCTGGATATATGATAAATATACAAAAACTAATTGTGTTTTTATATGTCAGACACAAATCAGTAGAAAATTAAATAAAGATACCATTTATAATAGCATCAAAAACATCAAATACTAGGAATAAACATTAGGGAGCCTGTGCAAGGTCACTATAGTGAAAACTACAAATTTACTAAGAGGAATTAAAGTAAACCTAAGTAAAAGGCAGTATCTACCATGTTCATGGATTGGAACTTAATGTTGTTAAGATTTCAATTCTCTCAAATTGGTATTGTTTCAGTGCAATCCCCCTCAAAATCCCAGCAAATTATTATTAGTGGATATTAATGAACTGATTATCATCAGTTCATGTACACAGTTCATGTACACAGAAATGCCAAGAACCCATAATAATGAAAGTCATATTGAAGAAGACAGCAACAGGGCCTTACATTATCAGATTTCAAGAGTTACAGCAAGTAAGATCGTGTGATATTAGCACAAAGATAGATAAGCAAATGAATAGAATATAATAGAGAGTTCAGAAATAGAACAACATATATAATATGTAGACACCTGGAAAACAAGAAAAGCTGCATTGTAATTCAGTACGGGAAAAAACAGTCTTTAACAAATGGTACTAGGTCAACTGGATATTCACTTGAAAAAAATTGAAACTTGCCCCCTGTCTCACACTATACAGAGAAATTAATTTGAGATGTATCATAGATGTAAATGTCAAAGATAAACATTTTATCAAGCTTCTAGGAGAAACCATAGAAACCAATTTGCAGGCTGAGAAAAGATATGTGCAATACTCATAATCAACAAAGAATTCATATCAAAAACATAAAATGTTCTATAAATCCATAAGTAAATAAATTATTATATCACAAATTAAAATCAATAATATATAATTATAATTAATGATCATTTTAAATATAATTAATTAAAAACCAGACAATAGCCTTGAACAAACATTCACCAAAGAGCACATTAAAATGGCCAGTGTACATATGAAAAAGTTCCATCATTAGTCATTAAAGAAATTCAGTTAAATCCACAATGAGATACTACTATACACCCATCAATTACATAAAATTAAAAAGACTAACAATGACAACTGAAAAATGAAACTTTCACAATTTTTAATAGGAGTAAAATTGAAATGATTCTTTAAATGTTTGGCATTAACTTATAAAGGTAAACATATAAAAACACTATTATTTGACAATTCTCCTCCTGGGTATATTCCATTGGAAACGAGTGCCCATGTTCACCAAAAGACGTGTGTAATAGTATCGATGTAAAAACGTCCAAACTTATAGAGAATTTTTATGAGTTTTTTTAAGCCAAACTGACAACATTGCTGGGAAACAAGATCTTAAATGCTTCAGAGGGTAACATTTTTGTAGTTTCTTTTATACATTTGGAATTAAGAAGGGAACCTAAGGAAGATTACATGAAGGTGGAAAGATTGGATTACAGGATAGTTAACAGATTATGTATTTCTTTGAAGGTGGTTTGAAAAAAAAAAGGCATTTCAAAGGTGTATTTATCACTTTGTGAGGGGGTTATCATTTTGTGAGAAGTATAAACGATAAATGTCTAACTAGTACAGTGTTTTGTACACATGAAACTAAAAAAAAAAGGTGTATTAACCTAGATGCACAGAAACAATGGGCAGGGCTTGCTTAAAGCAAAGAGAAACACTTTTCTAAAGGAGTTACCGTATTGTGCCATGTATAATGCACTCCCATGTTTAACGTGCACCCACATTTTTGGCCCAAACTTTCATGGGAAAAAAATCTTTTGTTTTAATTTTTAATTCAAATTTTTATTTGTTTACATTGAGGCACTTGTTTTTTTTTGTATTATGAAGGAATTTTAGCATTTATTTTTTAACATATTATGGTACAAGAAATTTTATGTAACAAATAATTAAAAAATACAAGAACGAATACAAGGTACAAAAAATTTTATGTACTGGTATCAAATTTATGAATTTATGCATCATAGAAGGCCAAGAACTCTTTGTCATTGTGAGTTTGTCGTAAGTTCAACAAAACCGATTATCGTATTCCAGGGTATTATTTTGCATACGGATATCATATTGATTTCTAGAGTTACACTTTTAACTTATAAGCATAAAATAATTAAAAACATTTATATAGATACAGAATTAATACTACCCATGTATAATGTACATCCTTATTTTTCCCTCACAAATTTGGGCAAAAAAGTGCACATAATATACAGCAAAATACGGTATATGCCTGGGGTGTGACTACCCATCATGACCTGTGCAGGCAGGAATTTATCATCAGATCACCTTGCGAGATTACTATCAATTACATTTATTATGGCTCCCATTTTTCATCCACAGTAGTGTTTTAGAAACTTTATTCATAATAGTCCCAAGTTGAAACCAACACAAATGTCCATCAACAGAAGAACAAATTGCGTTATATTTATACAATGGAATACTTCTGGACAATGAAAAAACAAAAACAAAAAACTACTGATCTATGCAACAACATGGATGAATTTTTCCATACATAAAGCTGAATAAAAGAAGTAGGCACAAAAAAAGTTACACTCTAGCTTCCATTTATATGAAATTCAAAACAGGTAAAACTAATCTATATGACAAAAGTTAGAATAAGACCTTTTGGAAGGTTACTGACCTAAAGGGGGCACAAGGAAGCTTTCTGGGGTGCTGGGAATGTTCTTTATTTTGATGTGGATTTCTACCTATGTAAAATTTCATCAAGCTGTAACTTCTTATTTGTGCATTTTAAATTATGATTTAAAAGTCGCGCTAGAGTTGAGAAGTTCTGACTCAGAGTTTCAGTATTTCTCAAACCAATCGACTGAATTTAGAGTCTTCAACTTCAGAGGCTTCATTTTTATGGCCCAAGTCCACTTACCTTCAATGATTTGATCAACATGTTTAAAGGCTCGCTCTACATTTCCTTGCTCAATTTTTCTCTCAGTAGTAAGAAAGGAATTGTGCTCTAGGGCTTGCTGCAGGAGAAAAACAAACAAACAACACCAACCAAATAAAAAATGTTTTTATTTGTGTGTGTGTGTGTGTGTGTGTGTGTGTGTGTTTCCATTGTGATAAGCCAGTCATCTCCCATCAAACTCCCACACTCCTGCTCTATCAGACCTTTACCTACCAACACTATCTGAGCAATGTGGAGTCAGCAGAAATCAAGTTAAAATGGATTACAGGCACTGGTGACGGCTTAGTTTTTTTTGTTCAGGGTTCTGAGGAAAAGCTTAGGGGAGACGAGGATACGTAAAACATGGTCCTAGCCTCTAGACAGTTTGGTATTAAGGTGCCAACTTTGTGCTGAGGAGGCAGATGATAAAGAAAGGCCAAGAAAGAGGAGGCTGGTGGTGGTGGCCTTGTGTAGATGACCTATCTTATGTGCTAAATTAGATGGAATTAGGACAGTCAGAGAAGAGATGGCAAATGATTTGAAGTCAGGGAAACCTCATAAAACAATAGTTTCAGGTTGAAACCAAGCCGAGGGGCCAAAATGAGAACAAGGCCAGGCTGTCTCGGGAGAGGTTATTTTATTTGTTATTTATTTATTTATTTATTTATTTATTTATTTATTTATTTATTTATTTATTTATTATCAAGGAGAACTTGGATGAGCTTGAAAGCTGGATTGAGACTGAACTATGCAGAATCTTGAGTTCCATACTAAGAACCTTAACTAAGGGTACATTGCTGTTTAGGAAAAAGTGATCCGATGAACTTTTGTGGCTTAGAAAAGTTAATATGATAGGTAGATGTATTGAGATAAAGTACAAGAGCCTCTTTAAGTAGTTATTGTAGTAAATCTGGTAAGAAGGTGGTGAGGAGTGGGCTGGAGGGTGGAATGGGGTTGAAAGTGAGAATAGAATGGTGTTGGATGGGTACTAGATTTATGTGGGTGATCATTTCATATGTTATAAAAATATCTAATCACTATTTTGTACACCTGAAATTAATATGATATATCAACTATAATTGAAAAGTTAAAAAAAAATTTGAGCTCAAAAAAAAAGGGGGCATTTAAAGGATAACTGGGGAAGACTTGAACTTGGCAACTGTTGGAAAGAATAGGGGAGAATCAAAGAGGATGATAAAGACTGCATCCTGCTTGGCTGATTTCATATTGCTTATGCCTACATTAACAGTCTATCCCTCCATCACACATATTTATTGAGCACCTACTCTGGGTTTAGCACTTCACTAGGTCCTGGGGATATAAAGAACCATGGACATGTTCTTGACTTCATTTTTAACAAATAACAAACACAAAATTGACAGCTAATACTTACTGAATGTGTTCTACATCCTGGGTGCTGTTCAGTATTTTACTTGGATTCTCTCATTCAACCTCACAAAAACCTTTGGTTGTAGGTATTTTCTTTTTTTTTTATGAATTTTTTTTTTAATTTATTGGGGTGACAATTGTTAGTGAAATTACATAGATTTCAGGTGTACAATTCTGTATTTCATCATCTATAAATCCCACTGTGTGTTCACCCCAGAGTCAGTTCTCCTTCCATCACCATATATTTGATCCCCCTGATCTTCATCTCCCTTCCCCCAACCTCCTTCCCCTCTGGTAACCACTAAACTATTGTATGTGTCTATGAGTTTTTGTTTCTCATTTGTTTGTCTTGTTCTTTTGTTGTTTTTGGTTTATATACCACATATCAGTGAAATCATAGGGTTCTCTGCTTTTTCTGTCTGACTTATTTCGCTGAGCATTATACTCTCAAGATCCATCCATGTTGTCACAAATGTTCCTATATCATCTTTCCTTAACGCCGAATAGTATTCCATTGAGTATATATACCACAACTTCTTTATCCATTCATCTATGGAAGGACATTTTGGTTGTTAACATGTCTTGCCCACCGTAAACAGAGCTGCAATGAACATTGGAGCACACGTGTCTTTATGTATAAATGTTTTCACATTTTTGGGTAGATACCCAGGAGAGGGATTGCTGGGTCATATGATAATTCTATTCGTAATTTTTTGAGGAACCTCCACACTGCCTTCCATAACGGCTGCACCAGTCTGCATTACCACCAACGTGGATGAGGGTTCCTTTTTCTCCACAGCCTCCCCAACACTTGTTACTATTTGTCTTGTTGATGATAGCCATTCTAATAGGGGTGAGGTGATATCTCATTGTGGCTTTTATTTGCATTTCTCTGATGATTAGTGATGTTGAGCATTTTTCATATGTCTATTTGCTATTTGTATGTCCTCTTTGGAGAAATGTCTCTTCAGGTCCTCTGCCCATTTTTCAATTGGGTTGTTGTAGGTATTTTCATAGTTCTCATTTTACAGATAAGGAAGCTGAGGTATGAGGAATTTAAATAATTCATCACAGCTTTCAGTGCTATTATTAGCCTATTAAGTGGCAGAATCAGAATATGAATCTGAGTATTCTATCTCCAGAGCTTGTGCTTAAGCAGGAAGTGGGCAGGGAGACAGAGGACTCAAGCTGTGATTCGGTAAACATTAAACTATTCTGAGTTTCACAGTGTTCTGGATTTTTCTCACTGACGAGTTTTGTATTGAGGCCATAAGGACCTTCCTCTAGTGTCGCTTATCTAGATTCTCAGGCCATTCCTTGGCAAGAGGCCATGCAAGGAGAAATGGACACAGGAAAGAAAGGGGGCTCCAGGCAGGGAAATTCTCAGTATTATGTCTCAAGGTGCAGATTGCTAGAGCCTTGTCTCTAAAACTACAGATAACACTTAAGAAAGTATAGATGAAGCCCAAATTATACTATTTTGTGACTCCATGGGCCAAACCTGCCAAAAGTACATCACCCTAGTCATCTTAGAATACCCAGAGCGGCCTGAATACCTCTATTGTGATAATCCTCGGTTCTATGTCTTCATAAGTGATCTTCACTTGTTTAGCGGCCTCTTTCGCATGATCATGGGTATCAGCAGCTACGGTGCAGACTATCTGACCCACACAAATGACCTGCAGAAAAGCCGCACGAAATTAGCTACCACATAAATGAATCACAAAAAAGATTTACTGTTCTCAAATTCTTACCTTTACCCACTGGTTCTTGTGACCAAAAGGAAGATTATTTTCTACCTATGAGGATAAATTGAGTGGGACTTAGGGGGTACAGAAATGGGATGCAGTACTTAATTATCTGGCCTATGATTGTCTTCAGCCACATTTCTTACCATTTCCCACATTTCACAGAGTAATTCAGTCATCCTGAAATTCCTGAAATTCTGCTGGTTCTTTTAATGTCCTATGCTCTATATTGCTTCTATGACTTTTATGAGTTTTTAGAAGCCTCCCTTGAGAGGGCTTATAGCTTTTATCAGTATCTCAACAGGGTCCACAATTCAAGAGAGATTTTAGGCATCACTGAGGTGGCGTCATTGGTTCTCTGCAAGTCTTTGTGATGTAAAAATGAATCTATGGATGTTTAACAATAGATTAACAATTTATAACCAACACCAATAATTGTTTTGGCATTTCCAGCAAAGTATTTGAATAATAAGCCACACACCAATCACACACCTCATTTTGTGCATAGAGAATCTCTTCCTGAGGGTTATTATCTCCCGGAACATCTTCTGCTGTTATCACATCAACAACACCTGGAAGTGCGAGCGCTTCTGAAACATCAATTAATCTAGGAGGGAAAATTTAAAAGTACACAATAAAGTTGCAGGGGTAAGTTCTGGGTACAATAGCAATGATTTCTCAAGCACAGGGAAAAACGACGAAGGACCTCATAACTAAATCGGGCAATATTCTATGTTGGTGTTCTGACACTTGGCTATAGGTTCTTTCGTAACTATCCTTAAAAAAGGACTGATTCCCATCCAAAAGAGGAAATGAATAATCTTAATTGACTTCATTATATAATAATCTCTCAATTTGAATATGAAATTGTTAATGCAGTTCAGTAATGTATAAGAACATCTTTTATTTCCTTACATGATTTTTGCATGAGCTCTGGTGCTGGTGACTGGAGCCAGGAAGAGTTCTTGGGCGATGGGGGGCATGTCATCTATATACACAGCTTCCCCTGTAGCGTGTTTAATGGCTGACTGGTGCATGACTGGGTGGCCAACAGGATCTTGTGGGGGTTGGCGGGGATCCACACACTGTTAATGAACAAAGCACATTATTTTACTGCCAGACATTCTCAGGCACTGGGAATTGGGTCTGATATATCTGGTTTACTCACAAATCAAGGAAAACTAGAGGCAATTGGGTATCCGTACCCATGAGTCAAAGTTAAAAATATTCATTGAGTATTATTACGGTAAAGAATATATGCCAGTTATAGCACTGCCTCCCTCCGCCCCAATGAAGAAAAGAGAAGACATTATTTCTGTCCTCAAGATTCTACAACCTTGTTTACGAATCAAAACACACACAAACACACATTACAATAATGTGATCAAATTTATAAAGCAATAAAGACTCATTTGCACAGCCAATATGGTACAAGGAAAATACAAGTTTCTTGGTAGATTCGAGGTGGCTGTAATAAAGTAGGGAAGGCTTTCCAGAAGCAGTAAATGTTGAGCGAGGTTTTAACGTTAAGGACATTAGCCAAGAAAAGGAGGAAATTTTAAGCTACAAAACTGAAAACAGTGAAAAAAGGGAGATTCAAAATTGAATTTCTTGTGTAGTCTTGGGTAAAAGCATAGAAGCTAAACCAAACAAGTCATGTGTGGGTGACAATGGCTTTAGCAGACTTTATCTTTACAAGCAATGCAAAATATAGCAGTTGACAGGAGGGAGATACATTCATAACGCATATATCCGAATGAATAAACAGATTAAAAAACAAAAACTCTCCCCACCAACCTGGAACATCTGAATTCCTTGGGGTGTTTCTATGGGGAAATCTTCCAGGGCGCTCATGAACTTTTCTGGGATATCAGGAAATTTCTGGGGATCCTGAAAATATTATTTCACATTTAATTTTACAATCTGAGTGACTAGCTTGGAAAAACATATGTAGAAATACGATTACCCAATTTGTTCTCCCAGATATTAGATGTCAGTTCTGTTGGGAAAAAGCACTGAGCTTCAAGTTCCCTTGACTAGTAGCAGTTGTTTGAAGAATAACTACGTCTACTTATGTATAGAGAAAAGTGAATGTGATTTCCAGGAAGTGGAGACTTCCCTTCACAGCAAGGTCTCCTTTTGAATGAATGGAAATATGTACACTTCTAAATGGGCTCTGTGCTTACAAATCCAGACCAATCTTTTGGGCATGTATCTCAAGAACGATTGAAGGAATTGTGAGTCATCTACCAGGATTTCCAATTACAGGTTATTTGTAATTGATAGTGAAGAAACTAGAATTAACCTAAATATCCAACAACAGGGAAATGGCAAAACAAGATATAGTATATCCACAAGCTACAATATTCTGCAGGCACTAAAAATAATGTAGTTATTGGCATTGAAAAATGCTCATGAAATACAGTTAAGTGAAAAAAATGGATTACAAAACTTTGTGTACAGTATGATCCTATTTTTTATCTAAAAAATATAAATGTATTCAAATGTTAATAGTAGGATTACTGCATTAGAGTTGAGTTTTTAAAATTTTGCTTCTCTGTATTTTGAATTCTTCTATAATGATAGTATACATAACATAATAGAATATGTAATATGTGAAAGAATATATGATAAGGTGTAAAGTAAAAAACATTTAATAGATTATGTATCTTAGATCTACACTAACTATATATTAATATACTGAAAATGTTATGTAATATATAATGGAGTAAATAATAAAATAGAATACGATAATACTAACAATAAATAATGTTAATAAGGTAATAAAAAAGGACTGGTTGAACTAAGAGAGTAACGCTCTCAGCCATAAAAGAAATGTGGTATAGTCATTGTCTGCTATTTTTGAGACAACTCAGGATTTATCAAGGGGACACTCAAAGTCATGGACCGTATTTTGAGAAACACTGCTGTGGAAGTCATTTAAAACTAGACTATTTAAGAAAGAAATAGTTAACAAAAAACCAGAAACAATCTAAATGTCTAACAATGAGGAGTAGATCAAATAATAGTATATCTTTCCATAAACATGCCACACAATCATTATGTCATGAGGTCACTGAAGACACTGAAAGATGTTTGTTACTAAGTGAAATAAGGAAACTATACTAAACAGTTCTATAGACGTATACGTGTGACAAATATACATACACATTCATAAAGAAGGGTTTAGAAGGATACAAACCAAAGTACTAATAGTGACTAACTATGCTGATGGGATTACAAATGCTTTTCTGTTCCTTTTTGGCTTATTCACATTTTCTAAATATTAAAGAAGGTATTATATTAACAAGAAAATTTTCTTTAAAATAGGAAAAACATGTTATATTTTACTTATTGAAGGATTTTTTGCAACTATAGGTCAATTTTATATTGCATATTAGTATTTGTCACACAAATTATAGGGCAAATGGAATAACAAGGCCGTCCCCTTCTCAGCCCAGGAATGAAGGAAAAGGGCAAAGGAAGGAGAGGAACAAAGAAGGGCCAGGAGGAAGCTGCTGGAGCACCACACTGAGGGCTCCTTCCCTGGGACCCTTGATGTATTATCAAAACCAAGCAACTCTTTCATGTGCAGGCTCACACGCTGAATATCAACGCACCCAGAGACAGAGAAGTCATTTACCATTTTATTCAGTCCTCGCCTCACTTTGAGGTAGAATTTGAAGAGTAAGCTGATGATGAGGGTTCGCCTATATTCTACCATGCCACCCTCAGCTGCTGGTGGAATGTAAATCTCATCCAGGACCAATCGGCATGCATCGCTCAGCATTTGGTCATCCCATTGTCTAGTAGAAAAGAATGTGAACATTTCACAGAAGAGGCAAAGACAGACTAAAGGGACAGGGCAAGGGAAGACGGAGAGCCATCTGTAGCCATCTTTGAAGTCCACACAAAATAACCTCAAGTATTTCACTGGCTTTCTTTAGAATCTGATAATTATGAAATTATCCATACTAAGTCCTCCTTTATTATTATTTAAAATCTTTTTATTATTTTTACTTTTTCATTGACATATAATTGGCATGTAACATATTAATTTCAGGTGTACAATATAATGATCCAATATTTGAATACTATACTGGGAAATGATCACCACAATAAGTCTAGTTAACATGCATCACCAGAGTTACAAAATTTCTTTTCTTGTGATGAGAACTTTGAAGATCTCCTCTCTTGTGGGTGGCCAGATGGTTCAGTGGTTAGAGGGCACAAGCTCTTAACAACAAGGTTGCCGGTCTGATTATCACATGGGCCAGTGAGTTTATTAAAATTTACAATTTTACCAACAGTGCACGAGGGTTCCTTGTTTTCCACATCCTTGACAACACTGGTTATTTTTTGTCTTTTTGATAATAGCCATTCTAACAGGTAGGAGGTGATAATCTCATTATGGTTTTGATTTGCATTGTCCTGATAATTAGTGACATTGAGCATATTTTCATGTACCTTTTGGCCATCTGTGTGTCATCTTTGGAAAAATGTCTATTCAGATCCACTGCCAATTTTAAAATTGGACTGTTTGTTTTTATTATTGTTAACTTCATGGCCTGGGAATGTTGATTTACCTCAAATAGCTTGGGTAACAAAAGTATGAAAATGAAGTTTCCTGTGATCTGGGACTTCATTTTGTTCAACGCTGTATCTCTAGCAACTAGACCATATCTGGCACATACACTCCTCAGGGAATGACTGGTAAATGACCAAATTATTGATGATGGTTGTAAAATATTTCAAAAATGAAAGGTTTTACATAAAAGCTGTAAAAGCATCAAATTATTTTACTATCTGAGAAAAAAACTTTCATTAAGTTCTACTTGTTGATACTGAGTATGATGGGTGGATAAAAATGATTGTAAAAGCACTAATTGGAAGAATTTTAAAAACTTAACCTTCCAAATGCTGGAAATAATGAGAGTGACAAGAGGAAGGCCATTTAACCTTTTGGAACATTTCGTCTACTTTATGTGGTTTTAAGGACATTTTCAGATGTCTTAGGACACAGTATTGGAATCATTTACTTATTTTGCAGATTAATTAAAGGTGAAATTTTGAAAATACCTACTTAGATTAATTTGTGCATTAATGTTATTATAGAAACTGTAATAAAAGAATGGTTATATCTTGAAGGTGATTGGCTTTTGGATGACTTTTCCACAGTGTTTAAATTTTAAAAATGAACATATATATGTTGTAATCAGAAAAAAGTTTCCAAGTTCTATTTTCATTAAAACAGTAAAACAGAAATGTCTGAGTTTCGCATTCCGGATGTGCTATGACATACCTCCCAATGAGCTGCTTGCAGGTTTGGCTTGCAGAGACCACGGTGGGGCCAACACTTCCATAGAACATTTGAAGATCCTTGATGGTGTCTGTGCCATCTTCAAATTTCACACTCATCCCGGCATTGACAATAGCAAAGGCATTCTCCTGACATTGGGCCAGCCGCATTCCTGACACAAAGTGCCACTGGAAATAGAAACACATTCAGAATCCTTAGTGTTTATCTCCACTGTCTGATGAACAGAAATAACTTAGATGATTATTAATGATGAAAAGGATCCTGTGAATGGACAGGAGTTCTCACATAGGTACTGTTATTGACTACAGTGGGGACTGTATGTGAGTACTGGGCTACGTGCTTTAGATGTATTAATATTTAATCCTCACAACAACTTTATTCATTTCCAATTTACTGATAAGGGAACTGAGAAATTAAGTAATTTGCACAAGGTCACACAGTAAGTGGTAGAGCTGGGGTTCAAATCCAAGCAGTCTGGCTCTCCAGAGTCTATGCTTTTTTATTTTCAACTCAGAATCACTACACATGGCCTCGGGCAAGTGACTTAAACTGTTCCAGTCTTAATTTTCTGTAAAAGGAGACAGTTGGGTTTGATCAGAGGGTGGCTCAGGGGCTGCTGAGAGGGATGAGGGGAAGATAAGGAGGTGAGGTACTTCTCAGAGTGAACTACCACACTTCTACTTTTAACTGTTTCAATTTGGTGTTCTTTGTAAATTTTATTTGAAAAGAGTTCTGTTAAAAAAAGAAGCTTCAAATCTACTGGACCAAATGGTCTCCAAAGTGCTTTCCATGTTTAAATTTGTCATTGTAGCTTAAATCTCATTACTAGTGTGAAACATTAGAGTCATAAGATGGGAAAGCTTCTTTGTGTGGCCAGTAGCTCGGTGGCGGGCGGGAGAGAGGTTCAACCCCACCACCATGGAACTTGTCAAGGATAAAACGTTTTCTATATGAAAGCAAAGGTGATAAAGAAGTGTTTGAGACACACATCATATTTACTCTCCTGTACTGATTGATGAGACGTCCTTTTCCATTCCTGCTGTCACCACCCTCATTAACTTTTCTCACCTGAATTATTGGATTAGCGTCCTAAGGTTGAAGTCTTCATTGAACCTTCAGTCTATCCTCCCACCAAGTTATTCTCTATCTTTCCAGTGCATCGATGTTCTTAAAATACCAGTTTCATTAAGATTTTATCTTGCGTTAAGGCCTTCAGAGGTGGCTGTTTGCTAGAACACATGCAAATTCCTTGATGGAACAATCGATATGGAGCCCAAGCCTCGTGGCCTCTCCAACCACCTTTCCCGGCTGCCTAGCCTTCAACCTGCCTTTCTCCCACGACTTCCCGCCTTCACGCTGTTCCCCCATCTGGAATGACCACCCCCTTCTCTTCATTGATCCACACTTGATCTCAACTGCTTGCCTTGCCCTTTGAACAACACCGGGGAGGGCTCTCCCCACCACCAGAACTACTCCCGCTCTGCGTCCACTCATTTCCTGTCTAAGATGATTAGCTGTTTCCTATTTAAGCCCCTTTTCTTAGATTTAGAGACTTTGAGGACAGGACACCATGTCTGAAAAATCTGTGTAGTGTCTTCTGGGTTTAGGACCGTGTCTGGCATGTAGAGTGGTAGGCAGGTAATAAAGAAATTAGTTTGTTTTAAAACTTTGGTTATGTATACCAACTACACTTAAATAAATAAAAAAATAAACAATTAACAGAAAAAAAGTATTTGGTTAATAAATGTTGGTTGAGTTGGAAGTGTTTTTATGATAATGAACTGTGAGTTTACCGGGAACTTGCTGTAGATGATGTTGGTGATAGTTGTACTCAGTTTTGTCTAAGATGCATATTTATCTGAAACCAAAAATTCAACTCCTCACACAAAAGGCTCTCCTTTTACAGAGATAGGGCCGAAAGATATGCTGTTCTTTTAATTTCTTTTAAAAACAAAATTAAAAAATGAATACAATAATAATGAATATATAACATCGAATGGAGCCTGTATTGTATTCATCTTTATACTGACACAGTCATTATTTTATTCTATTTTTTATGGAGAAAGAGACCCATGAAGGCAAAAGTGCTGATGTAAAAACAAATCAAATGGTCATCTGGAAATTTGCTCCTTTCACAGAGCAGCCCCAATAGTCTCCTTGTAGCAGGTGGTTGGAAATGGAGAGGACACCATCCCCTGGAAGCCTCTCTGGGGGTCCTGCATAGGACACAGGATGAGTGGGCTCCCTCGGGGCAGGTGGCGGGTGAGGGAGTCCTTACCTTAGTAGAATGGGGAATAGAAACAGATAACACAATCTCTTCCGATTTAAGGTTGGCTTCAGGTGCTCTCTCAAGGAACTTGCTGTCTAAAGGAATCTGCCGCTCTCCGTCTATTAGAGACAATGACTTTGATTAGAATGAATTTATCTAATTGGAGACCATGCAGCAAGGGACAAATGTGATGTATGTGGTGGAAAGAGGGAGCGCAGACTGGGGGCCAGAAAATGTGGCTTCTAGTTCCAGCTCCCAAGCTGAGTCACCCTATGTAAGTCACAGAAGCTTTGGGGTTCCTGTTCCCTCATCTGCGGAATGACAGGGTTGGACCAGATAAGCTGAAGAGTCTTTTCTGGTTCTTAGAGCCCATTATATGCTACTCACAAATGTTGGCCTTGAAGAACTTTAAAGTTCTGTGGAGCAACTTAGTACAACATAGGTTCACAAATGGAAAATGGGTACAAAGTATTTCACAAATGGGAAAATTGAGGTCCAGAGGTCCAAGGAGGTTAAGTGACCTATCCAACGGCTAGAGGTGGGACTAGTGGCAGAGGTGGGGTGCCTGATATACAGCTTTTTTTCTTTAAGCAGTTTACCGTACTCTTTTATTTTATCTACCATATTTTTAAAAATGTGACCTTAATCAATGAGAGTGTATCTTATATTAATAGCCCGATAAATAATATGCATTGTTTTTGTTTCCTGAAATTTAAATCATTTTCCTTGGCAAAGCTCAAACTGTCTTTGAATAAAGAGAGAAGTCGTGAGTAATATGCCTCACAAACTTGATTTTGTTTAAAATGAAAAGTCCTAGAAAAAAAATTTCTAGCTTTATGAAATTCTGAAATAAAATATGCCATAAAACTTTAAAACCACAGATACACCTCATTAATTTTTTGGTTAACTGCTTTGATATGATTTGGACTGTGAAAAAATGTGGCCAAATCGTTAAGAAAAATTGTCAGGTGCAGGAACTTATCTGATCTACAAGACAGAGAGCATCTAGGGAACAAAATAATTGATCTGAGTTTCATCCTTACATTTGCGGTAGTGCAGATATAGCTGATGTGTACTTTGTAAGTCTAAGTTAAATG
This sequence comes from Rhinolophus hipposideros, assembly GCF_964194185.1. Lineage (NCBI taxonomy): Eukaryota > Metazoa > Chordata > Mammalia > Chiroptera > Rhinolophidae > Rhinolophus > Rhinolophus hipposideros. The sequence goes on along the minus strand of NC_138052.1, from coordinate 70,722,339 downwards.
TATTGGGGTTCCTAGTTCATGGTTTATAGAAGGAACTACCTATCTGACAGTGATAACTAGAAAATAGAATGCCTAAAGCTTCATCTCTTACCTTTAGATATGAGGTTGATGATAGCATTTCCTGCTGCTAAAATGGGATTTAGGTCAGAATAATTAGGCCTGCTCACCACATGTCCTCCTAAAGTCTAAATAAAAACAGAGATGACATTTTTTTTAAATACACTTAGTTATTTAACAAATAAGCAATTATATATACAGGGATGTTGTATAAGCTTTTAATCCTCTTTGCTTCATGGAAAGATCTGGCAGAGTTTCAGGGCTACTAAACAGATTTAAACAACATATTGTGCAAGACTCCCACTTCTTACTTCAGTTCAAACTTACTGCTTGAGAAAATATTTGTTTCCCATGTACAATGAGGAGGCAAATTTCTTTGAGAACTGACCCTAGTATGAGTGTTTAATAACATAGGGGAAGGTGGAGACTTGAGCCTGAGTGTACTCCAGAGAACCCGGATATATAGCATTCACATTCAAAATGTTTGCTGTGCTGCTGTGCCATAGAATTCTTCTCTATTGCACCAAACCGTCAATAAAGCTGCGTCAGACATGGCCTTGAATGAAGACTTTTGTTGGGAGTCAACGGGGCAAGATGATGTTGAGAGGAAGAACATGGTCCAGAAAAAGGGACAGAAGATGCAGAAGGTGTAAATACACAGTGGATTTTGAGAGTCAGCAGAAATAGGGCCAGAGTCAATCAGGAGAAATGCCCTCCACCCTAACCCTGCTGAACTACACCCATCATGTGTGGAATGGGCCAGTGGTTCAAACCAATTTCTCAGGAAATCTTAAATAATAAGAAAACCTCAATAAGCTAGATAACGGGGACATCCAAGAATAGACATATGAGATACACCTGTTTAGAAACTGACTAGTACGAAGGTCGAAGAGGAGTACCAGAAATAAAATAGCATTTTGGAAATGTAGGCTCTTGTTTACTAATCTTTGGATAAGACATATTTCACACACTGTTAGAGCTGGACAGGATTTTAGAGATAATTCATTTGATTGAGCCTTAATGTTTAAAATGAAGAAGCAGAGGCTTAAAAAGGTCAAGTGGTTTCTCCAGGATCACACCACTCACAGGCGACAGGCTGGGATTGAAATCTGGGCATCTTCAGACTCCAGGACCATCATCGTGCAATAGAATATGATGCTTCTCACTTTGGGCAAATGCATACACAAAAGGTGATGCCTTTCACTCTGGGCTCATGCACCACACTCACACTCATGTTGCACAGACTTATCTGACATTGACTTGGGATTCCTCTTCAGAGTAATGTTTGCTAACCTGAACAGAACTGTGTGACTGTCTATAACTGCAGCTCTTTTTACATAATGCTAGAGAACGTGAGGTAGATAAAAAGCAGGACTGGTTGCAGATGAAAGGCAAACCAACTGCAGAATAAGAAATCTCAGCCGTTTATGAAAATTGTGCTTGAAACTTATCACCAGACGAGCTGCAGAAAAAAAGAAATCTCCGTCCTTACCCAGAAAATTCCTGAATATTCCTCCTATAAATTTGAATGTGCAGTCCCTAATTCAGCCCTTCATTAAAGGGACATCAATAATAGGCTTAAACCCCAGCTGAGTGCTTAAACCCCAGGAGTGCTGCGGGCTATGGGGTAGCCTGCTTTTCCTTTTTCTCTGCTTGAAAAACTGATCCTTGCTTTGCTTTTGTTTTAGCTTGTGCTTGAATAGTTTCCTGTGCGCTGCCAAGAACCCACGGGTCATAGACACTTCTCTGGGCCTCCCTGGGCGAAGGAATCGCCTAGCCTCCTGGAACAAACGTACCGCCATGTTCCTAATCTGGGGTCCGGCAAGTGTCCTCAGATGCTTCAGGAGGGCACGGTACGTCTTAGTCTTCTCCTTTGGTTGCTCCGAAACAATATAACCTAAGGCATCATTCAGCTGGGCCAGGCTGTAGCCTGCACCTATGGTCACCCCTGAAAATAAGATAGTGGAATAAAAACTTAAAGTCAACTGTAACAAGGTGCACGTGTGGCAGGGAAGCAATCTTTCAAATATTTCTTCTCTTTTCGGATTAATTTAGAATGACAAAAACTAAAGATAAAGATATTTCTGGCCATTTGTCTTATTCCCAAATGATAGTTACCAAAATCTTCTTGTCAGTCATATATGCCATACATTTTAGGAATACCAATCACAGATATCTAAAATTGATTGCTTTGTTTATTCCTAACTTAGTGTTTTCCTGAATATATTGATCAAATGTAAAAATTGCAACCAAGATCCTATAAGATGTTTAAAAGATCATTAAGCCTAAGTGGGAATTGACCTGCAAATTCGCATTGCCCATTTGCCTTTCTTCCACAGCCATCTGTTCCTATTGTTCCCTCATCAGAACAAGAATTGACACCTGCTGGTACCTTGGGCCAGTTTCATTTGCAGGAAATGTTTTGAGGAGTTATGGTATCATCTAGTTCATGCATTCTCAAAGGGGCAATACTGCCCCTCTGGGGGTAAAAAACTCTTATTCGTTTTATGTGTAAAGCTCTGATATACATCCTGTATATCATGAACAGATATATGGTCTATCTGTGGCTGTAAAATTTCATGGAGGGATGATTAGAGGAAACGTCTATCGTTTCTTAGAGAGGCAACCAATCAACAAAAAGATTGAGAAACACTGATTTAGTTCTACAAGCTCTATTTACTAGCTCAGCTCCTCCACACCCACCCAACCCTAATCTCCCTAAGGTTATTCCTAACTTAGTGTTTTCCTGAATAAATTGATCAAATGTGAAAATTTCACACCTTCCTCCCAACCCTCTATTATACCAGCATGGCCTCCCCTGGCTCCATCTCTTCCTGTGAGTCCTTTGATAGGGACTGTCCAACAGGGAAAAAAAGAATAATGGGCAGACTTGTTTAATATTGGCAGGTCAGAGGGGAAAGTAGACAAATTTCCATTTGATTTCTGCTTACTGGGCTGAACATTATTTTATGTAGAATTTTTAGCTCCTACATCCTGTTATCTATGCAAATGTTGAGTCTGCGTAGTGGATGGTGGGATATGTTTCTCAGACAGCCTGATTTGGTGCATGATGTGGAAGGAGTACTTTGGCTAGGAGTTAGAATACCTAGGATGTAGTCCTGCCTTGACCGTGTGTTAGCTCTGTGAGCTTGGGGATGTCACTTAAGCCCTTAGTTTCTATATCTTCTTCAGGACAATGGAGATGCCAAGGCTACCTGCTATGTCTACCTCCCAAGGTTGTTACGAGGATCAAAAAAATAAAAAGAGGAAGAAGAAGATATGAAAGCACTTGGTAAATTGTGAAAAGAGTATAAAATAAGTAACATTGTTCACAGTGCAAATTTCAAATTTCTGGCTCAGATTTTTTTTTCTTTTTTCTTTGTGACTGTGTGGGGGTGTAGATGAGCCTTGAGGAAATTTGTGAATCATGGAGTAATGTCTGGCAAGACCCTTTCCTACTGGCTTGCTAATGTTTAGTCTTTTTATTTATTCAGTCATTCTCTCCGTACATGGCAGCTACGTGGTATCTTCCCACTATTAGGGCTCCTATGAGAATGTAGTACTCAGTGACACACCTGAGAGGGTCAGCTTGAAAAGCACACGGAAAACACATGTAGATGCTCAATAAATATTTTTGAATGAATACATGAAGTCAGATCTTCTATGAAGTGCTGAAATCAGCCCAGGGAATATAATTAACAGCTTACCAACAGCCAATCATTACATTTTATTTGAAAAGAAGGCACGTACCATTATCTGTGCTGTCCACAAAATATAGTTCTGGAAGCCCAAGTGGAGTTATGAAAACTGGGTAGAATTCATCTTCGAATTTAATTCTGGGTCCTTCAGGAGAAAAGCATTAGAGGCGATTAGAACAGGAAGGCAAGGGCTGCTAATAGATGTCACTTATTGACATCAAATCATTGATGTGACACAAATGATTTACTTGCAAAAGAAAACAGCAAAGCATTTTAAAGATCATAGGTATCCATTAATAAAAATGAATTGTACTTACGCAGAGTTTAAAAAGAGACGCAGATGTTGGGTTACCTAAAGAACATACTTAAAAAGCACGCACCCACTTCAGTGTTCCCCATGACAAGGGGGGCTTGGGGGAAATTGACTTTCAGCTCCAGAAGGTCACTGAGGGTCACAGAGGTTATCCAGGAAGTCCTCTTCCCTTGGAACGTCAGCCTTCTCTTGTTTGGATCTTCTGCCATTCTCTGCACAGAAGCAAAAGCAACAGGCTTTCAAGTAAGGCTGCTGCACTACATTGTACGAATATATCCGCCGTCCTGGGAGTCCAAATGGCCTGCTGGTCATTTCAGCTTTCTGAGGCGACCTCACTGATAGCGATTAGGAGAGGGTGGCCTTATCTGAAAATAGACTGTTAATTTTCGTGTGGGCACCATTGAATAAACATCACAATAGGTGTTTGTCCGTTAACACCTGCAAGCTGGGTTGAGTTTGTTACAGAATAGAGCAAACTCTATCTGCATTTGTGAAATATGTGAAGAGGAGGCAGCAGGGTATAGTTAAAGTGTCTCAGCCTGGAGCAAAATGGCCAGGTGTCTTGTACTAGTTCTGCCCTAACAGTGACTCACAGGGGCCTCATCTCTGGGGATTAGGTTTTTCAGTAGGACAGAAAGTGCTTAAAGGCAAAATGATTCTTGAAAAAAAAATTCTTAAATCATTCAGCAGATATAGCATAAATAGACTTTTTTTTACAACTCTGTAGACACACACGTATGTCTTTATATCTATATCTATATGCATACATATAATCTTTAAATACTAGTTATGTCCAACTTCTCGCACTCTGAGGGGTGCGTGGAGTCTGAGACCCTCTGAGAAGCCAGTAGAATGATATCCCTCATCTCAGGCTCTTGTCAGGGCATAGTCATGGAATAGAATGATGGGCATATCACACTATTTATATTATACTCTTTTTACTGAGTTGAAGATCACAGAGATTAATAATAAGAGTAATATAATCCCATTATAAGTATCATTTAATTTTTACTTTACCAGTTTTCCAAATTCCTTAAACATATCTCACAGTGTAGCTGTGTGACCTTGGTTACGTTGCCCATATTCTCTGAGCTTAGTTACCATCTCTAACTGAGGGGGTGAATCAAAGCATCTTTGAGGTCCTGGCAGCACCACTCTTCTAGGCTGTCTTTTTCTAATTATTTATAATGGAGTTGAACAGGTTCCTATAAATGGGTTATCATATTGGACACAATCCCAGATTTAACGTCTAAAACTCAGTAATTCCACAGTGTAATACAAAAAAGCTTATACAACGTCATGTTATGAAACAACAAAAGTAAAGTATCTTACTATCAGTTCAGGAGGAAATATAGGTTCCTGGGATGGATCGAAGGGCTGGAATTCGTCTTCATTATACAGTTTGGTACATATCTAGACAGAACGAAACAAAATACAAATGCAACTTCAGAGTTTCTGAGAGACGTACAGGAATCTCTACTTCAGAGTATCCTGAGTCAGGGCCTAAACCTCTGACACCCCTGACACAAAATGGAGGTACCAAACCACAGGGCATCCCTGAGTGGAATTCTTCTCACCCTCAGAGACAGTGGGTTTCCCTGCAGATTTACTAGACACTGGGCTTCCTCTTTTGGCGTCACGAATTGTGTTTTAAGTTTCTGTGCTGGGTGTCAGATACTGTTTGCAGAGAATTACTTGCCATGAGCATGAATATGCACCATTGCTAATGTCTCTTGAAGTGCTTGATTAGGGGGTGGGTAGGGGGTGGATGGGTAGGTAACCCGGAAAAGACACAGAAAGTTGTAACGCTTCTGAAGGAAAACAGACTTCTGTGGTGACTGGCCTCATGAAAGTCCAGGGCTTGCTAATTTTGGAACTTTTAAAGGCTGTTTATGCCCTGAATTCACTAGCTTTGTATTTGACTCACTGAAAAGAATAGAAAGCTTGAAGGAATTTGGATTTTTGTAGGTATATTCCAGTCAATCCCCACCTGAAGTGGAACACCGGATACTTACTTTTTCCTCTCTGTCCACAAAAGACTTCTCTTCTTGATCCATGCAACATTTTCCTGATCCTTTCATTTGACATGCAGTTGATTCCTTAGGAAGTAATTCCATGTAAAGCAAATTCATTGGTCGATTTTTAAAATACTAACCTGAGTACCTGGCAGTGCCCAAACCCTAGAGGAGCTATGGAAGAAGTAATTGAGTGTGTCCTTGACATAAAAAACTCTGTAGTAGGATGGGGGTGGAGACAAGCTATTCCATCACTGAACAATTAGAGAAAATTACATGGATTGTGCACTCTGCTCATGATAGGGTCTTTTTGATGGTGCCACTCAAGTAACAGGGGAGGACCAAGTGGGTTAGAAGGAGGGATGGGGTCAGCAGCTAAGGCTTCCTACTTAAAGTGAAATAAACGGAGTATAGTTGGTAATTAAAAAACTAAAAAAGATGGCTCTTCTTTACTGTAAGGGTGAAATATCATGTATCTGTAATGAAGTCCTGGGAAGACAAACTACCTTTAAGACTTTCTACACACAAATATAAATACATTAAAAACTTGAATTTATTTGGATGTTATTGGAGCTAGTCTGAATTATTTGGATAATTCAAATCCCAAACCATTTTACCTTAATTTTCAGAACGTTTCAGTCAGACCCAAAATAGTGTTTTTGGCCTGAATTCACTAGTTAGTTATTACAACTCTCAAATTATTTCGTTCTTGTTTGCCCTTTTCACTTGCAGACACAGCCTGAGTTTGTGGCTATTTGCACACCTATAGTTTGACTTCATACATGGAGCCAAAGAGACCTGAAGGAGACCTGGGTTCTAGGTCTTAGTGTAACACACACCAGCTGGGTTGAGTTTGTTAAATTAGAAAAGGAAAACAAATTTCTTAGATTTAAATATGCGAAAGACATGCATAGTATCTGACACATAGGAAGTGCCGAAGTGGTGGCTGATATTTTAACTTCTTAGGTAATTTTTTACAGAGTAAGAAGGGATTTGGATTTTACGACAATGCTATGCACTATAATGGAACTAACTGTAAGTGGCTGAATGTGGGGACCCAGAGTGAATGAGCCAAAAATATCTATCTTTGCATAGATTTTTGTCTCCAAGAAAATGATTATGTAGTACTAGGTTGAATCATATGAAGTTGCTGTTTTTGTACGTCAAAAATAGTGGAATATTGGCCATTCATATGGTTCAACTGATATAGTATCTTACTCAGTATTTAAAATAAACTAGTGTAGTTTGTAAGAGGTTTTTGAATTCTTCGTTATTGGTCTAAAAGTAGTTATTTTTCCTTCAAAAAATTAGTATTTGGAATTAATTTGTACACCTTGAATTGTTTTTTTCAACCAAAATTATGCATAGTTTATTTTTTCCATAAAAAATTAGTGCTCAGAAAATACCCTAACTGCAACTGTGTAAAAAGTGTGTCTCCTCTTAATATTTAACGTCCTGAAAACTTAAGATATCTCCAAACTATCCCCCCCTTCATACACTAAATCATTCTTTTCCAACTTCCTTTATCTATCTGGTTCCTAGATCTCTCAACTTTGAAGGTGATTGGGATTTTTTTATTATTGCCTCTTTATCACCTGGAGGTTATGATGTGGGCGATCTCCTTCTTGAAAGTACTCTTTCTGGGCTCATACTCACACATCGGTCTAGGTCCTCATTCTCTTATGTATTGGATACTGCACTGGTCCATGCCCTCATCCTCACCATGTCTCTCCCGGCTTATCCTTCCTACAGGCACGTACCAAGAATTTTTCTTTTGAAACACTATTCTCGTGTTACTCCTAGCTTGAGAATAGATGATGATGACTATATATTGGTTAACTCTAAATTCCTTAGCCCCAAATAATACCTTTTTACTCTTTAATGCTTCAGCCACATCAAAGTCTTAGCTGAACCTTGGACATCTTGCTTTTTCCTATATCCATGTAATGTCTTACTTGGAATTTTCTAGTGCCTTCTCTTCACCTATCCATTTCTATCACTTGCTTTATGAACCGGTTCAACACTCCCCTTTTCCAATAAGTTTCCTTTGTGTCTTCTCTTCCTGCTCATTAATTCTCTTTAATCTACAATCTTTCAAAATTTATACACATGGTACGGAAGATATATTGAGCTTTTAATTATTTTGCCCTTCAATTATGGTTTAATTTCACTTACTTTAATAGAGTTTGCATCTTTTGAAGTCATGGACCATGTACTTCTTACATAACTGCCTAATTTAAGGCTATAAACAAAACAGATGCTAAATGTTTATTAAAAACAATCTCAACAGTGGCATTCAACTTTCAGTGGTTAGAAAGGTCAGCATGAGGTTATTTTAGAGATAATTAAATGCAGTAGATGATTATGCATAGGTTTATTAATGTATTAAAAGTGCTAAAAATTTATATACGTATTTTGCATTTTAACTTACCTCACAGAAAGTTTTTCCACTTTCTACAATTAGTCGGTATCCAGTACAGCGGCACAAATTTCCTGATTAAGAAGAGATCAATTTTTGATGGATGATATAGAAATACATCGCATATTTGTGTTTCATGTTTTCAGTGGATGGCCATATTAGTAATAAGATTCTTTTTTGTTTCCCAAACCAGCAAAATGGCTCTTTGGAACAGAGGTACTCTTCAAAAATAGATCTTGTGATTATATTTTCTTTCTGAAATATCACAAAGATCTCAACAATTTTTCCCAACCAACTCTTCATGCCTTAATCCCACCCCTGTCCTAACTTATATAACCTGTCACCCCCAAAAACATCTCAGATGTAGTCCTTTGTTAAGCTTTTCTCATGTAGTCTCGTCTCCCTCAATGTCTTCTTAGGCAAAGTGTATCCATTTTTCAGGGCCCAGCTCCTCTTCTCCATGGGGTCTGCTCTAACATCTCAGTCAGAGCTGTACCACTCACTGCCTGGATCCTTCTGCAGGCCTATGATTGACTATGCTGCAGCAGGCTTGTTTATGTACATGACTTACCTCCCTCGTTGGATCTTAAACTCCCAGGGTAGGCAAGGATTGTCTTAGATGCTATTGAACCCTCTCAGTACAGCATGGTAGGTGTTCAATAACTACCTGGTATTATTTTAATCAGTCAACATTTCCAAAGCATGGTGGATAGGTGAGGAAACCACTATCTTTTAAAAAGTATATTCAAATTTTGCAGCCAGCATAATATTTATGAAGATGTTTTACTAACATGGGAACATTCTTAAGTTATACTGTTAAAATTGTGTTTATAATGTAAAATTACACACTGGCGGTGCCAAAAAAATGTCTACACATTTTAAAAGTCTATGCTCAAGCAGTAGTTCACCATAATCAGAATTGTCTGCCTGCTGATGGTAACCACTTTGAGCACCTCCTGTAATTGCAGAGGTCAACCGTGGTTGTATTCTTCTTTTGATATTGGTATATATTGAGTATTACAATTAATACAGTTTTTTTCCTTTCTAAAAATGTGTATACATTTTTTGGCACCCTATGTATATCATAGTCACAAGTATTTAAAGAAAGAACTATGCATAAAAAGGCTGATAGAAAATAGAAGTATTTGATTGTGGCTGTCTTTTGGTGGCAGACGTATGAATGAGTTTTCTCCTTGTCTTTTAATGTTTTTTCTTAATAGGAAGGTGTTATTTTTATACCCAAAATAAATTTAAAATTATTACGTTCAAATACAATTTAAACATTTCAGAGGAAATGTATATGTGTCAAGTGGGCAGGTTTAAACACCTAGAAAGAAAGTGTTGTGTGGAAACTTCATGGTAGTGAGTCATGTGGAAACTTGGTTAATAATTATATTCCTTTTTGTAATAGAACGGGAATAGTTTAGGAAGAAACTGCATGCACAAGACAGATTCAGATTCATAATCTACCTTTCCTTTTGCTAGGAAGAAAGAATATACAAGATGTATGAATTAAGAATATCTCTTTGGAGTAGAGGAAAGGAGCTGAAATATCTGGAACATAACTACATGGCATAAAATAGTATTTAAGTGGCAATGGACACTTTCTGATAAACTGTAAGCAAACAGTAAAGCTTAGAGACAGCTAATGTCAGAGTTTTCTAGTTTCTTTTTGTTCTTGGCCACATAATCAGTGCTAAGCCCTACTAAAGGCCCACCAAGGGATCGCTAATAACACCCATTGCAAAAATTCTTCTGACCCTAAGGAAAAGGACAAAACTCCAAAAAATTTACTTCCTTAGTCTTGAAGGGAAAGACAAGATGAAATGAAGTGGTGATTTATATCAGTTGACCGTCTGAGAAGGTACATGCCATACCTAATAGCATTTTTTTGAATTTTATTTTATGTTGTTGTTTTTCTTAAAATATGAACATAAAGGTTGTCAGTGTGGCTAGTATTATGATTTTAGAAAGAGCTCAAGTAAATGGATTGCAAACTAAAATATACTCTTCAAATTATTCACTCCTAGTAGAATAAGGCTATCTACTTCATTACTTTATCCAACCTTTACAACACCATCTCCTGGTGGTCATTATGTGAATTACAGTCATCGAATCTGGGAGGAAATAATCCATCTCTGTAAGACTGTGCATATTCAAAGAGAGAAACAACAAAGCAATATACAGATTTAATGCAATCCCCATCAAAATCCCAATGGCATTTTTACAAGAAATACAACAAAAAATCATCAGATTTGTGTGGAATCACAAAAGACCTTGAATAGCCAAAGGGATCATAAGAAAAAAGAATAATGCTGGAGGTATCCCACTCCCTGACTTCAGTTGTATTACAGACCAACAATAATCAGAACAGTATGGTATTGGCAGAAAAATAGACACACAGACCAATGAAACAGAATTGAAAACACAGAAATAAACCCACATAAATATGGACAGATAATTTTCAATAAAGGAGCCAAAAACATACAACAGAGAAAAGACAGCCTCTTCAATAAATGGTGCTGGGAGAATTGGAAAGCCACATGCAAAAGAATGAAACTAGACTGTTATCTGTCACTGTGTACCAAAATTAACTAAAAACAGACCAAAGATCTAAACATAAGACCTGAAATAATAAACTGTATAGAAAAAAAAACATAGGTACTAAACTTATGGACCTTGGGTTTAAAAATCATTTTATGAATTTGACCTCGAAGGCAAGGGAAGTAAAAGCTAAAAGAAAATGAATGGGATCTATATCAAACATCCATATGAAAGCTTCTTCACAGCAAAAGAAACCACTGACAAAATAAGGAGGCAGCCAACCGAATGGGAGAAGATATTTGCAAATACCTCCATTAAGGGGCTAATATCCAAAATATATAAGGAACTCATACAACTAAACAACATAAAACACAATCCAATTTAAGAAATGGGCAGAAGACCTGAATAGACATTTCTCCAAAGAGAAGGCCAATGGACATATGAAAAGATGCTCAATGTCACTACTCGTCAGAGAAATGCAAATAAAAACCACAATGAGATATCATCTCACACCAGTTAGAATAGCTATCATCAACAAGACAAATAATAACAAGTTCTCTCCTAAGAATTAGTGACCGGTTACCTTGAAACTATATATGTTTGTCACAGAAAACGACATTTGCTAACATGTTTTTTGGGTAGAAAATTGTGTTTGTTCATTTAAATTTGATAGCTATTCGTCATAGGATATTAAATTGTTCACCACGCTTATTTGTGATAACCAATTGTGATAACTTATTTGTGATAACTAATTTGTGATAACTAATCTTAATCTTATAATGAACCCAACCAGAATATAAAAATGTAAAGTATCTGAAAGTTTATCCTCTATGTAAAATTAATTTTAATAAGAAGAGTTAATAAATAATTCTAACAGATTAATGAAAAAAACTAACAGGGTCTCATTTTTCCATACTACCCACATTTCCATAGTTGGAAAAGATTATATTAAAAGTATTAGAAACGACACATTTGAATGCCTTTACAGAGTGACAATGGGCCCCATTAAGGAAGAAAGGTTTGTAATGAAACCAGTCTTGCCCCAATTTTTGTCATCACTGCTGACAAAATGAAGGCATCACATCCTGGAAAAATTTTGTCTAAAGAAAAGGTACTAAGGAGGAAACTCAAAGCAGTGCCATGACATCTCACCATGGGTTGGGACCTCCTTCCCTAGTTACTTGGGTAGTTTCCTGCCTGCAATGGGGGAAGACGGCTCACCTCCAAGAGCTTTGGTTATCTGGTCAGGGGTCGGCTCTGGGTGGTTCCTCAGCAGTGTGTAGATAGACATCACCATCCCTGGGCTGCAGAAGCCACACTGCGTGCCATGACACTTGGCAAGTCTTTCCTGGGAGAAAATGGTACATTATTTATGCTTTACGCCTCTTGTTTCCCTACCTTTGACACTGGAAAGGACAGAAGCTTATATATTTGGCTTTCCACAAATAACTGCAGGGAAAAAATGTCACCCTGGAAGAAACATGTTTCTATTTCTTGAAATCATGTGCTTGTTTTTCCCCCTCAAGGAAAGCCTAGTGACAGATATTAATTAAGTCCCTCTGCTTTCTAGATTCTGTTTTCTTTATCTGTGAAATAGGCAGTGTAGTTTAGAGAACAAATAAAATACTTTGCAATTGCGCTCATGTGACTTTCAGTGCTTACTGTACCTCATTAATTGTGCGACATTAGGTGATTTACTTGACTTTTGTTCATCTTTAAAATTAGGATAATAATAGTATCTACTTTACAGGATGGTTGTGAGAATAAATGAATGAACATATGCAAATCATTTAACAGTTTCTGACAAGTCATTTTCATCATCTGCTCCATCTATATCATAGAATTTTTGATGAATTAAATGACAAAATCTGTACAAATGCTTTGAAAATTGTGAAGTGTTACTTAGTAGTATTGCTCCATCCATATATTTAATTTACACACATTCAACTTTATGCATTTAAATACAACAACAAGCCTTTCTGTAAGTGGACGCCACTAAGTGTTTTAAAGTCTCCCCTCCTGCCATCTGTTGTTATACCTAAGTCAGTCTCCCAAAGAGCCTGAACAGCTGTGGAAGCTCTGCATGGGAGGTCTGAGCTTTGAAACAACTGATGAGAGTGTGAGGAGTCATTTTGAGCAATGGAGAACGCCCACAGAGTGTGTGGTGATGAGAGACGCAAACACCGAGTGCTCCAGAGGCTTTGGGTCCGTTACCTGTGGCCACCATGGAGGAGGTGGGTGCAGCCATGCAGGCAAGGCCACACAAGGTGGATGAAGAATTGTGGAACCAAAGAGGGCTGTCTCAAGAGAGGATTCTCAAACACCTGGTGCTCACTTAACTGGGAAAAAGATTGTTGTGGGTGGTATTGAAGAAAACACTGAAGAACACCACCTAAGAGATGATTCTGAACAGTGTGGGAAAACTGAAGTGGCTAAAATCATGACTGACTGAGGCGGTGGCAAGAAGAGAGGCTTTTCTTTTCTGACCTTTGATGACCATGACTCTGTAGACAAGATTGTCATTCAGAAATACCACGCTGTGAATGGCCACAACTGTGACGTAAGGAAAGCCCTGTCTAAGCAAGAGATGGCCAGTGCATCATCCAGCCAAAGGGTTCGGTTCGGTTCTGGAAACTTCACTGGTGGCCAAGGAGGTGGTTTTGGTGGGAATGACAACTTTGGTCTTGGAGGAAAATTCGGTGGTCGAGGTGACTTTGGTGGCAATTGTGGTGGTGGGGAGGATATGGCAGCAGTGGGAATGGCTATAATGGATTTGATAATGATAGAAGCAATTTTGGAGGGCTGAAGGTAAAATGATTTTGACAATTACAACAATCAATCTTCAAATTGTGGACCCATGAAAGGAGCAAACTTTGAAGGCAGAAGCTTGGCCCCTGTGGCGGTGGGGGCCAATCCTTTGCCAAACCACTAAACCAAGGTGGCTGTGGCAGTTCAAGCAGCAGGAGTAGCTATGGCAGTGGCAGATGATTTTACTTGCTGTCAGGAAACAAAGCTTAGCAGGAGAGAATAGCCAGAGAAGTGACAGGGAAGCTCCAGGTTATAACAGATTTGTGAACTCAGCTGAGCACAGTGGTGGCAGGGCCTAGCTGCTATAAAGAAGACATGTTTTACACAATACTCATGTATGGGCAAAGAACTCGAGGACTGTATTTGTGACTAATTGTATAACAGGTTATTTTAGTTTCTGTTCTGTTCTGTGGGAAGTGTAAAGCCTTCCCAACAAAGGGTTTTAATGTAGTTTTTTTTTTGTACCCACGTTGTTGATTATGAAATGCAATAGTCTGATCATGACGCTTAATAAATGTGTCTTTATAAAAAAGTGCTGTGTAAACTCAGTCTACTCTGAAGCCTTCTTGGTAAATTAACCCTAACAGTGTGAAGTTAGAATTCCTTCAGGGTGATGGCAGGTTCCATTTGAAATATATTTCCAACCAGCTTGGGTGTAGAAGCCATTGTCTTCAGAAACCTTGGTGTCATTGAATTGACAGTTACTGTGTTGTGACCTAGAGCTCACCGTTAAAAGTGTCAGTCACCCAAGGAAAGTCCTGGAATTTATTTCGTTATTAATTATTGGCACATTTTATGTAATATAACTAAATTGAAATATGGTGCCAGAAAAAATTATAGATGATAATGAAGCTTGTGTATTATCCATTACCATGTATAATCAATAACTGATTTAAAAATACAACAACAATAAAAAGAGAGGGAGAATTGACAATGTACTTTGTCCACTCTATACAAGAGCCTGTGCCATGAAGATCTAGAAGGGAGACATGACTCTGTGGGTCCCTCTGTGTGTATTTGTCCCGTGTGTCCTTTGATGTGTACTCAACTGGTTGGCTCAACGTTTTTCAAACAGCTTGACTCGTAAGATGAAAGCCAAATATTTCCTTCATCTGTGGCTCAACTAAAAGGACAGACATTCAATAATACTGTAATAACTGTGTATGGTGTCAGATGGGTACTAGACTTATCGGGGGGGTTCTCTTCATAAGTTATATAAATGTCTAACCACTATGCTGTAAACCTGAATTTAATATAATACTGGATGTCAGCTGTAATTGAAAATTTAAAAAAATTAAAAAAATAATTAATTATGTTAATTCAACAATGACATATGTAACCCTCAAAACTAATGCAGATTAAAAAAAAAAGGACAGACACTGTTCTAATGTTACAGGGAAATATGGTTCTGTTGGATTTATCTAGCAGATGGCAAGTTGTTTGAGATGTGGCATTTAAACCTGGCTATAAATGTGCTGCTAAATATTTAACAACTGGATAGCTGAGGGGAAAAGCCCTGATTTACAGTTTCTAACATTTTTATTTGTACAACTATTTCCACCATTGCTGATGCCAAGCTTTCAACATGAGGTCACAATGTGGATTAGGGAGGAAATGCACAGTGGAATACCATTCTATGGCACTTCCACCACGTGGACACAATAGACAAATAATCTCAAATGCATAGATAGTAAAATGTAGTAAAATAATTAGGAGATGATGAATGTTGATATTAATTACCTTTTTTGAATATTACTTATTTAATTTTAAGTTCGTATAGTTTAATTGTTAATACTGGCTGTGTTTAAAGACTGGCTCACAAAATTCCTGAAAATTTAGCAATTAGCTCTCACAATACAGAACAAGTCTGCTCCAGGGCACTACTGAACAAATCTACCACCTGTGCTATTAAGATTTGAGAGAAAGAAATCTTATAAGCTGCAGCATTTGGTGCTGCCATAAGTGTAAAGGTGTAGAGCCAGGTATGGGGTGAGGTGGGCACCAGGCACGCAGTAACTGGATGAGATTAAAAGTCAGTATGGTTACATCTGCTGAAACTGTAGAATTTGATAATTTGGGGTTAATGCTTTTTTTTCTGAATGGGAACTTTGAGTTTTTTTCACCTTGTCTTAAGGGGAGGAAAATTTATTCATATAGTAAAAAGCTATGCGAGGGATCTGTTGGTTCAACAGATAGGCAAAGAGTAACTTTGTTGATGTGTACGTTAGTTTACAAAGGTCAAATTCCATAATGTTAAAGTCCACATGTTGCATATAAAATTTTGTAGAGTTACATCAATATTGAGTAAATTTGTTGGTATGTCAAATTTTAGTTTTCCAGTTACTTGAGTGTGAATTCTCACATTTACAAATACTGCGGTAGTTCAACGGACCTCAAATGAGGCTTAAGTAACACTGGACACTGTCGTACTACAGTTAATTGCATCCAGATTCTAGGAAAAATGAATGCTACTGGAAGTTGAAAAACAAAGCCATTAGGTTCATGAAAGTCATGCACTATCACCAAGTGCCCCTCCGTGGTAGCACCCTGTCAGAGGAAGCTCGTAGCCTCCACTTTCTAACTACAATCTTCTATGGAAAGGAATTTCAAGGGAAACGATGGCTCGTCATAGTTTTCTTTCTACACACTGCTTTTAAAACTTAACCTCTGCAGAAGTTCCGATTCTAGTATATAAAAATAACATGGTTATTTAGAGAAATAACCATTTCTCTAAAAAGTCCTCTAAACTTGAGTAAACGCTGTCGTGTTAGCTGTGTTTTATTGCAGCATGGTGTTCAGTTACTCGTGAGACATCTGGGGGGCATCTGGAGAGTATGTGTACCCATAATTGCCTCCTAGTAAGAGTCCAGGAATTTTGAAGTAGACAGCTACTATATTTTATAAACTTTTGGTTTTCTATCCAATTTTCTTTTCTTGTCACACTGGATTGTCCGTGTTTTAGTTTCAGGCAAGGATAGGGCTGAGAAGTTAAGATATATTAAAATCAGTGAAGGAATCTTGGTTTATATACCAATGTCTGAGAAGATCCCTAGTTATGAAGCACTGAATCTCATAAAATGAGAATTTGTAATCACAAAGGATTTCAGAGTGGGTAGCCTATTTGGGGTACATTAGACTCTGTGGGATACCATGTGGGATGGCAATCACAGCACACTCTTACCTGCACGGGGTGAATCCTGGTTTTGATGCTTCCTACACCTTCTACGGTGGTGACAGCAGCTCCATACAGAGAGCAGATGGGCACGAGGCACGCAGTAACTGGATAATGGCTATGATGGATTAAAGAGAAGACACTGGAATCATAGGGAGTGGGTAACATAATTCAGGGAGTAATTTCAGTCCAGGAGAGTCATGAGACTATATTTCTTTGAGAATACAGAGACTACAGATACAAACCCATAAAGTTCTGGAAGAGTCTAAGAAAGGACTTACATATGGCTGGTGTAGGATGGTAGAGAGAAATGGAAAAAAAATAACAAAGAGTTTTGTGTAGGATCACCAAGAGACCCTCATTCTCCTTTTTTCCCTCCTCATTGTAGGGAAAGGAAGCTTTATACTCCTCAGATGATATATTGACTTATATTAAGTACCATGAGGTAGTTAAGCCCAGTGATTCTCAACCTTGTGAACCTTTTAAAAGTACAGGTACTCTGTTTACACATCAGCCCAGTGAAATATATTCTGATGGGAAGAAAGTCGGTGGGAAAGCTCTGGAGCTTGGGAAGCTGCAGAGAGAGTTGGCCTGGACCCAACAAGACAGTGACAGACACCTGGAGAGAGGGGAGGAGCGCATGGGGACAGAGAAGTGGGAGGCTTCGCATCCTTCCCAGATGTGCCCAAGCAGGGCCCTGGCCAATGCAAAGGATACTGGATCTTCTTGTTCTTGGGGTTGTATCTGGACACCATGACGGTGCAGGAGCCACAGCCTCCTTCCCCACAACTGTACTTAGTGCCTGTGAGGTGGACTGGAAGGAAGGGAGTCAAGGAAAACGGGCTCGGGCCCCTCTGTTTCTCACACTTTTCTGCCTTGGATGCTGATAACAAGCAACACATTCTCTTGGGTTGAAGGTACCAAGGTTTCTTGCTCAGAGAGTGCATGTAAATGCAAAGGTGAGAAGAAATCCTTACAGACCCACACTGCCTGATCTGAAACCCTCAGAGCCAGAGGCATTTCTAAATGTAAAATTTTCCATATTTTGGAAAAGGAAAAAGATAACACTCCCAAGCAGGGCTAGAGAAACACCTTGTAATCCAACACGTTACTATTTCTGCAGTGCACCATCTGGATATTCACACTGCGTGGGATATATTAAGACTACAGAGAATGTCCTGCTACTTAGATCAGGATTTATATCCAAATGAGGTGGGAAAAAGCCTGTTGAATTTAGAGATGTGGAAATGGATTCTAGATTCATGTTGCCTTATTGCTGTGGAGGCGGAGCGTGTACAAAACTTAGAAAAATCCCTGTAATGCAGGGTCTCAGCTCCCACGTCCTGCACAAGAACACAGGATATGGTGAGGTCACAAAGGAACACCATCAGAGCCATAAATAGGGAAGTTATACCACTATATTCTCAATGGTGTCTGGTCGAGACACAAAAGCAAACATCTGCCAGTACCCCAATGAGGGGTCTTCCTGCACCCCAGTCTCGCTGGCAGCTGGGCAAGACACAGGAAGTAGGATCCACATGATCCACAATCTGCCATGCATGCTTGCTAACCCCACTTGCTAGCCGCAATCCACTGTCTGCTTCTCTGCCAACCAAGCAACCCCCTAGTGTAGCCCCGACAGTTACATCAGCGGCTAATTGGCTAACTAGTCATAGCTGATGGGCATCTACTACACGAGTCAGCACCTTTCCACATGAGGCTGAGAGCCTGGAAACTGCTGTCTGAAACTCTGGCCCCACAATCCCTTTGGGAGGTTTACCTTTCCTGATTCAGCAATGTAATGCTTTTACCTTCTTATGGAATTAGAGGATATTGATTTAATAACCATGTTTCCTGAGCCAGTAATGTCAACAACCATTGTGTAATATCCCCCTGTAAGACGCTTGCATATTTTCATAAAGGGAGACCAAATAATATACATAAATCCTCTCCTGCTTTATGTTCTATAAGAATATGGAATTTGCTTGAGGCCTTTTCTGAGTGAGGTTTAAAAAGGATTTCATGTGTGGTAATAATTGGCTTTGGTGGAGGTTAAGATTAACTTCACCTTAGAAATTGCTGCCACGGAGAAGTAATACTCAGGACTCCCCTGGAGTAAAGCACTGAAAGAGTCTCTGCAGAGGTCCAGAGAGGTTGCACACCCCCTTCTCTGTTCTTTAGTCCCCTGTCTGAGACAGCTATTCCTGCTTAGGCGGGTCAAGCTTCCCACTTGTAGGCAGAGGGCCAAAAGTCATGTGGGTAATACCTTAATTAGAGTGCCCCATTAAACAGGGCAGAAAAAGCAAAGAAACTGTCATGCAGGGTCTCTGGTCCTGCTCCCCGCATTAGAATGCAGGATATAGTGACAACTCTTTACATTCATCAGAATAAATTTTTTTCAGTTCCTCAAAAGCACTGTATTCTCTTGCCTCTGCCTCCACGCCCACCTTCACCCCCTGCACTGCTGACTGGAATACCCTTGCCCCCAAGCTTTCCATTTAGCCAGCAAACTCCTACTCAACCAAACTCCTACTCAAACTCTTTCCTTTCCTCCCCAAACCCGGTGTGAGTGCCCTGCCTGTGTCCCCACATCATAGCACTCATCACCCTTGCTGTTGCCTCTTCACTGGCTGTCTCCCTCCCTAGACTGAGGGCAAGGTGTGTCTTCTAGCTTACATCTAAACACTTGGCGCTTAGCACAATTTGTTAGCTGAATGAGGAATTGTTTTGAGAACTGCAAGAAGTGTTAGGGCTTCAGTGGCAGGCATGTGAAGGGTGTGGGAAACAAGGACACATGTTTAGGGAGCCTCTGAGACATCCTGTTCTCCAGTTCTATCCTAGAACCAGGATCTCACGGAGATTTAGCAGCTTTCAAATGACACACCCTCTTTGCCCCTAGTACTACCTGTGGACCATTCACTCTTAGCAGTGTATTACCTGGTTCCACAGGTTAGATTGCTTCAAACCAGGCCGGGAGGTACGGAAAGAGAAGAGGGAAAAGTGATATAGAATCTCACCTCAGCAGGTCTGGGCTGGGCAGCTGGGATAGGTGGAGTGACTCTGTGGGAGGCAATGACCTTGGGAAAGAGTGGAATGGTAAAAGGGAGCGGCGAGACCCTTAAATAAATTTGGCTCCTTGTGTAACTGTGTCCCATTCTGGGAGTGACACCTAAGCCAGGCTCCAAGTCAGCAGCCAATTAGGGTTTTCTTGGTGCCTGAAGTATTGGAGACCTGCCTTCAGGAAAAATAAAAAAAATATGAATATAAATTAGGTACAGGGCCTTGGAAGGCGCCTTGGAGTCCCGTGAAAAGTGAAGTAGGCTGGTGCTTGTATGTGCACGTGAGGGGCTGACTGTGGCAGAAAATCTGTGTGGTTATTCACAAATGTTCATGAGAATCACCTACTCGAGGAACAAGTTAAAAATAAAGCCTCTGATGCCATCTCATAACTGTTGACTCTGTAATCAGAGGGTGGGTCCTAGAAGTCTCAGGGGAGTCCTATTTTTTCAGAGAAAGTTATTTATGATGTTAGGTACCAGAAAGAAATGAACAGAGGAGGAGACTGGGGAGATGGGAAATTAGGATGGTAGGGTGGTTCTGCCTAGAGCTGCTTTTGGCCATGTTTACGTGGCAGTCCATGAATTTTTAGCTTGCTCCTAATATAGATGAATTTCTTTATTTAAGGATGTGCAGAGAAAGCATGGTGAAGTGTGTGGTGGATTTAGAAGCGGAATAAGAGGGAAGTGATAGGGTGTACTGACTAACAGTGAGATTTTGAACCTGAGTAAGTGGGAAATGGTAGAATCAGTGAGGGAGGATTTGGCCTGTGTTCTGTTTTTCTTTGTTTTCTAGCTATAAGCCCAGTTCCTGGAATAGTGAGTGGAATAAGGACAGTAGTGTTTAATATTGGCTAGAGTAGTAAAATGAAGGGGTAGGAAACCAGACTGAAAGGGCTGAAAGAGAAAACGAGGCATCAGGCACACATAATTTGTTAGATATGTTTGGCAAGGAAAAACAGGGAGAAATGAAGTAGTGTTTTTGGGTGTGTATGTTGGGAGGCAAAAAGTGAAGATCCTGGAGAAAGAGGGGGTGATATTGTCTTGTATATCACTGAATCCCTAGAGCCCAACACAGTGCCTGGCTCTTAACAGGTACTCAATAAATATTTTTTAACTTATATAAGAAATTGTTAAACTTATATAACAAACATACATTTTTTAAACTTATATAATAAATATACTAAATACACATGTTTTACACATTATATATTTTGAAATAATTATCGTCTCACAGGAAGTTACAAAAATATTACAGACAGGATCCCATGTGCCTGTGTCACAGCTTCCCTCAATGGGGACAACATCAAAGCTATAATACAACATCAAAGCTGGGAAATGCATCAGCGCTACACTGATAACCAGACAACAGGTTTTACCACTTATCCATGCACTCACACCATGTGTGCAATTTTATCTCATAAATAGATCTCTGTAATCACCGCCACAATCACTCCTTCGTGCTACGTCTTTATAGTTGCACCAAAACTCAAGAAGTCCTTTTTGAGGTCCCGATCCAAGACGGAGATCTGGGAGTGCATTCACTCTACTTTGCAATTTTGAAATATTTTTCTAAAACTTTGTTTTCTGTAATAAGGATTATGAAAAGGAATAGGCGACAAGTCAATGAAATACCCTTGTGGGAAACTCTTGTCAGATATGCACCCCGAGCAATTGACTGGTCATTTTTACATTCACACTCCTGAGTACGAACCCACCATCAGGGTGACTATGGGGCTCAAAAGTCTAAAGTTATTTCTAAAGTTATCACTCTCGTGGTTCACTGGAGGGGGTCTTTTGGTTTTGTTTGGGTGAAAACTACAACAACTAAAGTACAAATCTATCACTTTTAGATGCAATTGGACTCTATAAATTGAACACAAGGCTATTTACCCAGAGCAAATACCAAGTGACTTTCTTCAGAAGTCTTAGCGTGATCACTTTTTACCACCCAATCCGGACTGATGACAGTGAAATAGAAGGATATGGACTTTTCTCAGGTAAAATAGTAGATTTTGTTCAGGATCAGCACTCTTCTCTATGACCTAGATTGTGAAATGAGAGAAAGAATTTAGGAAGATAATATCAACATGTTATGGCAATCCATTGTTTGGGGGCATGTTTCTGATAGGTCGTGGCTTCACAGGGAGGAAAAAAAAAAGATATCTCTTTAAACTCCTGGAACCAGAATTTTGAAGAAATCGTGGAGCTTTATTTCAATGTCTCTGAAGTTTGTAATATATATGACAATTATAAATTCTGGGTTTTTTTTCCTTAAAGTTACCTGGAAAGGACCCAGATTGGGGAAATGGATACACAGATTCCAAAATTGATTCAAGACAACTCGGGGCCATAGAAAGTCATAAAAAGTGTTAGCCAGAGATGATTTCTTAAGGTCATAAGGGAGTATAGTATAAAGGATCCACTTCTGTGTCCCCAACTTGTCCTCCCCAGTGAACTAGAGGTGCCAGTAGGTGAAGGAAGTGCAGAAGGGAGCATGAGTCGCTCATGTTGTACTTTAGGCTGCCACTGCCAGTGGGTCAAGCTGGCACATGAGAGGAAAGCTACCTGCCCTCCCTGGCCCAAGCAGTTCCTCCGCTGGGTATAGTTAAGCAAGATTAGAGAGGAGAACGAAGAGAAGGGTAACAGTGAACCTAGAAAAAGAGGGTATCATTCCACTAAAAGTGCTTTTATTTTTATTACCCCCCCAAAGCAAAAAATGACTTTATTTTTCATAACTGCCTCCTATTTCTAAGCCTCCTTCCGAGCCCTCAGAGGATCTGAGTAGCCAGAGATGGCACAGCACCCATTATGGAATTGAAGAATCAATGCCGAACATGGAGAAAGCAAGATTAGACTCTGGGAAATTAATTAAAACCTGCTAAGTGCAATACTGATGTATCAAATCCATAGTATTCCCGGCATTTAAAATAAATATTTCAGTAATCATATGAAATGCTGGTCATAACATTAGCTGCACTCACAGAATTGTACTGGTACCATCTGTTTTTTCCAATAATTTGTAGACATTTAAGAAATAAATCCTTGTTTAGTAAGTACATGAGAGCAGGAGCAACCTCACTGGTGACCAGAGACTTGCAAGTGAAACCCACAATGAGATACCACTTTACACCCATCAGATTAGCAAATCTCAGAAAATCTGTTTCTATGAAGTATTGGTACATCACAGATTGGCAAATTATAATTTGGCCAAGAAGTGGCACCCATCATGCAGTGTGAACTGCGGGAAACGTAACTTGTGCAGGATTCTGGAAAGCCACCTGGTAGGACCTATGAAATCAGCATGCTACAATTTCACTTAGAGAGTCTCTTGCCAGTGTCAGTAAGGAGACACATGGTAGGATGTTCACCGTGGCATTTCTTGGGATGGTGGGGAACTGGAAGCATCCTGTACGTCTATCACTAGAGGACTGGATAAGTGGAATGAAGGATGTGCACAGCCTGGAGAACTACGCATGCAGAACTAATGAGCCAGGTGTACAAGGAGCAACATGGATAGATCGCAAACACAGTGGTGAGTCACAAAAAAAATAAAAGGAGATTCAAATCACAGTTCCACTTGTATAAGTTAAGAATATACACATGCTCATGCATAGCCAAACGCTGTACAGTTGATCTTTGAACAACACGGGGTTTCGGGGCTCCGACCTATCCCCCCCTGCAGAGTTGAAAATCTGTGTATAACTTTTAGCTTCCCGAAAACTTAACTATTAATAGCCTACTGTTGACTGGAAACCTCACCGATAACATACAGTCGATGAACACATATTTTGTATGTTACATGTATTATATACTGTATTCTTACAATGAAGTAAGCTAGAAAAAATGCTACTAAGAAAATTATAAGCTGAAGCTGAACAATAATGAATCTCAACTAAAATTATATATATATATATATATATATATATATATATATATATATTTACAAGAAGTGGAGCACAGCATTAGGAATAGAGGCAGTGGAAATGTAATGGCTGTGTGTGATGTCAGGGGGTAGTAGAGGGGGGGAGGGGGTTGTCACTGTGTGAGGGATATAAATGATAAATGTCTAACTATTACATTGTTTTGTACACCTGAAACTAATAAAAAATTAATAAAGCTACAATGACCATCAGAGCACACATATTCACTGATAAGTGGGATATAAAACTTAAAGCAACAAAGGAACAAGACAAACAAATAAAGAAACAAAAACTCATAGAAATACACAACAGTTTCGTGGTTTCCAGAGGGTAAGGAGGGAGGGTGGTAGTAGATGAGGGTAAACAGGATCAAATAGAAGGACAATAGAAGGAGAACTGACTCTGGGTGGTGAATACACAGTGTAATATATAGATAATGTATTACAGAATTGTACACTTGAAACCTATGTGACTGTACTAACCATTGTCACCCCCAATAAACTTTAATAAAGAAAAAGAAAACTTCCAAGAAAAAGAAAATTACAAAAAATATACATTTACAGGATTTATTGAAAAATTCCTGCCTATATGTAGATCTGTACAGTTCCATCCTGTGTTATTCAAAGATCAACTGTGTAAATTTCAAGGATACATCCATATTTCTAAATAACTATATGGAAAGTGTAAGGGAAGAATACATATTTCAAATGCACATGGGGGGAAGGAAATAAAGAGAAGACAGGAAATCAAAAGAAAAACAATAAAATAATGTAAAGCAAAAGAAGAGCTTTATCTAGACTGTGACGATGATGCGTCATTGAAGGAGTGTGCTTTGCTCAATTTCGTGCCACTGGGTCTAAGGAAGGAAATACAACCACAAAACTAACATTAAAACCAATTTCTTTGAAGAGGTGCATATATTTCTTCCCCCACCCAAAATTTTTTTTTGACCATCTGTAACTTGTCTTAGACATTTGTAAAACAGAGAAAAGTAGTAAAAACATCTAAATGCCAGATGTGAATCAAGAGTAGAGACCTGGAGAGGGAATATTCTAACATGATAAGTGGTTTTATTCACAACAAAGGTAAAGTAGCAACGCCAATTTTCCTTGCACTCAGAAAAGTTCTTCGCTTTTGAATTACTACAAATTGTCACTCAGCAATTATTTTTCTGCTATTCTAGTTGGCTTCTGGTCATTCAAGATCCTCACCTATGAGTAAACATTATCACCAAACCCAGACTTTTTCTTCTTTTGTTTCCACTTTTTGTTTTTCAGTTCAGAGGTTTCCCAACAATGATGTTTCCCTGCTCTTTGACATGCAAAATTGTCAAGAAATTTTTCCTTGATTGAAGTTGTGTTTCCTCCTTTAGGGAAGAACACCCATAATCTACAACTGAGGCTTGAGAAGAAAAATCACTAACACAAAATTTCTTCCCAAAATAATTTCCTAGTTTAATATTTTACTAGTTTTTTCCTCAAAGCACCTCAAACTTTTCGTTTACTCATCTTGCTCATCAAAGTCCAGGGTTGAGAACAACTGAGCATTAGCGTTGCACATTTCTTCTGCAGTGGAAAAAGTAGGCTACTTATTCCATTGAGCAGAGGTGCTTCAGCCTCTAGGTCAATTGATCCGACTGAAGGGATTTGTTAAGGCAAAACAAAATCATTCTTTCCTATTTTCATCCTCAATGTCATATATGCCTTCTATTAAAATAGCATTGGTGAACTTGAGTACTGCGAATAGCCAAATAAAGAGGGGAAAGACATAGTCTTTCATACCTGTGTCAGAATTCACTGCCATTATATCAAACAAATAAAAATAAGAGTTCCTTACTCATTTCAAAAGAAAAGTGAAGAGCTATCAAAGGTCCCCATGCTTTAATATTTTTGCAGTAAACCGTGAACTAACAACCCATGTTCAAGTTCATAGCACTATGTACAGAGGGTGCCAAAAAACATATACATATTTTAAGAAAGGAAAAACCTGTATTAAAATTGTAATATTCAATATATAACAATAACAAAGATAAATACAAGTCATGTGTATACATTTTTTGGCACCCCCAGAGTATATGACTTGAAGAAGACAGAATTGAGAGGTTAAATAAGAAATGGCATAATAGTGTAAAAATTAGCTTGGCTTTTGTTCCTGGTATACAAAAGTTCACATAATCATTCACAAACTTACCTTTCTTCCATTCACAAAAAAAATCAGCTCATCAGAATTAGGAAGAGAAGGCATTATGGCAGAAAAAAATGCTTCCACAATAGAAGTTTTTTTCTCCTAAACAGCCGATATGTGAGGCCCAAAGCCTGGATGCCAATCAGTCTTGGGGAAGCCCAAGCTGCAGCAGCAGGCTGATACGGGATGATTTATAGCCACACTGCCAGACAGGAGCACCAACCAGGGCTCTCTGCTCGCCCCACCTACGGGCATTTGAAATAGCTCTTGGCAACGCCCTGTTTTTTCCCCACAAGTGAGCCAAATCAGAGTCTTTGCCATTCCCCTTTGAAGTCCAAGATTGGTTTGTTTCCCAGGGGAATGTGTTTAAAGGCAGGGAGTAATAAATAAAAATGTTGGATGGTGAGAAGGGGAAAGATTTAGTATGAATTTTGGAGGTAGAACCCACTGGATCAGTTAATAGGTTAGATGAGGGTCAGGGTAAGGGAAAGAGGACTCAAGGATGAGTCCTGGTTTTCTGGGTTGAGAAATTGGGTGAACGGTGGAGCCATTTGTGGAGATAAGAAGACTGGGGGCATGACGTTGGGGATGGAGCTGATGGAACCAAGATCCTCTCTTGGGTCTGTTCAATTTGAGTTGCCTGTTTGACTTCAAGTGCATGTGTCAGTTGGACATAGGAATTCGGAGGTCAGGGGAGGAGCCTAGACTGGGATGCCAACCTAAGCGTCATCAGCTCAGAGATGATATAAGCAAAAACTCTGTGGGGGTTGTAGTGTATGGGGGGAAACTCACACTTCTACTGTGGCAGGATGTTTATCTGATGTGCTTCCCACTTGCCATTCCTTTCCCCACTTTTCAGGTATCAGTGAGGGCATTAAACACTCCTGGACTTCAGCGTGGCATTCTTCTGTTAGGAATAGGAGTGCAAGAAGAATCTAATGAAGGCTCAGACTGAGCTTTAAAACAGGCCTTGAAACTCTTGGCAGAGACATCAGGAACAAAGACAGGTGACACCGTGGACAGATATGCTAAACTGTCCTTAATCTGCTACAGGAACTTTGTCCTCTTATTGAGTTTCTGCTGCCAGTGGAATGGGGCTTGAGATAAAATTTAAATATATATATATATATATATATATATATATATATATATATATATATATATATATATATATATATTTGATGAACCAAGTATATAATATATGCCAGGGATGCCAAAAAAATTTATACAATGGACACTTTGGTCAACGTTGCTCAAGCAGTAGTTCGCCATAATCAGAAGTGTCTGGACGCTGATGTAACCACTTTGAGCACCTTTTGTAATTGCAGAAGTCAAATGTGTATTCATCTTTTGTTATTGGTATATATTGAGTATTACAATTTTAATAGTTTTTTCCTTTCTTACAATGTGTATACATTTTTTTGGCACCCTCTGTACACACACACACACACACACACACACACACACACACACACTCATGCATGCATGCTCCTGCTGTCAGACAATTAAGTTTGCGAACTTGTTGCAACGATGTTGCTAACCGTTTTTAACATCAGAGGGATTATTCATTATGAATTTGTACCAACTGGACAAACAGTTAACCAAGTTTACTATTTGGAAGTGCTGAAAAGGCTGCGTGAAAAAGTGAGACAAACTGAACTTTTCACCAACAATTCATGGATCTTGAATCACGACAATGCACCAGCTCATATGGCACTGTCTGTGAGGGAGTTTTTAGCCAGTAAACAGATAACTGTATTGGAACACCCTGCCTACTCACCTGATCTGGCCCCCAATGACTTCTTTCTTTACCTGAAGGTGAACGAAATATTGAAATCAAGACATTTTGATGACATTCAGAACATCAGGGGTAATATGACAACAGCTCTGATGGCCATTCCAGAAAAAGAGTTCCAAAATTGCTTTGAAAGGTGGACTAGGCACTGGTGTAGGCACATAGCTTCCCAAGGGGAGTACTTTGAAGTTGACCGTAGTGATGATCAGCAATGAAGAAGTATGGAACGCTTTTTTTTGGATGAATTCATGAACTTAACTGTCACAACTTGTGTGTGTGTGTGTGTGTGTGTATTTACATTTGTGTAATAGCTAACCTCTATTCAGTATCCAAGTACATACCAAGTGAAATGCTCCCCTAAGTTAGCTCATTTTAATCTTCATGACAATCTTAGAGGTGGGAATATACTCTCCATTTTACAAATGAAGGATCTGAGGCACCACAGAAAGATAGTTATATGTTTTGTTTGTGTCCTATGAAATTCTTGTTTATAATCTCACATGCTTGTTTCCTTAACCACCTGGTGAGACAGAAAATAATTCTGTTTCCCTGGGAATCTTGGGTAGTTTACCCTAACAGAGTAATAAAGTTTTCGCTGCATGTGAAATAGAAACTATCGCAGGTTTAAATGTCAGGGCAATTCATCCGCTAGCTTTTATCCCTAAAGTTTTCAAAAATTCCAAGACCTGACTCTGGGTGTCTTGTAGCCACAGACTGGGTTGGCTTAGTTTTACCACTTCTGGGATGTGCTTGGTAGGAAGACCCAGCATGGTTCTCCTGAGATGTGTTGACAATTCCAGGTCCAGGCTATTTTGATGTCCTTTGTCAAGCAGATGAAGCTGAAGTGTCTCCCTGGTGAGTAGAAATGTGTATATACAGAACAGCGACTGTCCTTGAAGATGTAATAGCACAAAGATCCTTTCAGAGCCCTAAGGCTCTTTAAGTGTGTGTAATACAGTGATGTGTTCCCTCCTAATACGTGAAAATCAGAAATTACACCTTGGAGTTTTAGGTATTTCTTGAGCTTCTGCTTTGTCAGTAGGCTTGGAACTTGTTTGCTCAAAGATGTAAAACTACAGATTTTTCCTTGTCACAGTGGGAAGTCTCAACCACCCTGGAAATGCAGGCCATGTTGGGAGCTTGGCTGCCTCGTAGGCCTGGAGACTTCATCAAGGGACTACCCTCTCACGTCTAAACGTACCAGATGTTGAAACACACACTTACCACTTGTCCACATGTAGCAAATCAAACACCCAGGCAGAAATAAGGCTCCTTGGGACAGAATTGTCTAAAGTATACTGCTTTCCTGAAACATTTCCACAGCTTTTGTCTATCATTTACAATCTGTACTTGATTTTGGTGTTTTTGAGTTCTGGTTCATCTATAAAATGGAGCCCTCAGTTCTGCTACCAAGTGGCTGGCCAAGAATCCCTTAGCATTCTTCGGCCATACAGTTGCTATCTACCCCAGGAGCTAAAGGAAACTTCCACATAGCGGCAGGATAACATTGTCTTTTTCTTCTTCGGTCAAGAATGGATTCTTTTTGAAGCAATTCTCCAAGGGTGCATCATATCTGAGAAACAGTGCAGAACTCTCCTTCCTACATACCCCTGTGCTCACTGCCTCTCCTGCCTCCACATAGACTACTGGTCTCCCCAAAGGGCAGTTCTATTAGTGCATTTCATATTGTCATTGTAACAAAGTTAGTTATTTTTAAAGGCTTTTGTCTTTTGCAATTAGGACAAGGCAAAGACTAACAAAGGAGGTGTGTCCCTAGTCCTCCTTCCTCCTCTCTACGCCTCCTTAAGACCTTTTGTTCCTCCCCACTGGTTTCTGATGGTGGGGAGGAAACAAAAGGAAGACAGAACTAGAAGACAGACAAGCCAGACGCGGGTCAGAATTTGGTGGGTTTTGGAGAAAGAGCATTCGCAGGGCTTTGGAGAATTAGGAGAAAACAGGCTTCCTAAAAGTGTTATGATGAGTTATCAATCTCAGTTAACATTCTTCAAATACATGAGTATTGGCAACATATTAGCATTATTTTTGTTTATCAGACTATTTTTTAGTGCTGTTTGGTATACGGACCCATGGGAACAGGAATCTGTTGGTACACAATTCTGTCCACCCAGGACCAAAGCATTTATTTGGATCCTAGTGTACTTTGCTGAAGGGACAGCCAGTCGTGTTCTCTGGGGAGGATTCTATGAGAGTTATATTGTTTCTTACTTTCAGTTGAAGTCTCCTCTATCTCGGGACCCACCTGCCTGCCTTCCTGGATTCTGCCCTCTGCTGGGCAGACATAGCCCAGTTCAGGGGTTCATGAAAATGTTTTCCTTTCTTTTAAAATCACAATCATAATAAAAGGAATATAAACCAGCCTCGATTGTATTTGTTTTTGTATCAATACAGCTGTAAAATATAGTTTTTAATGTTTGTGAAGGAGCCCATAATGGCAAAAGCCCCCCAAACAGGCCCAACCCTGCACTGTATCACCGGTTGCAGTGCCCGCTACCATTGGGGCAGGTTGAACTCAGGGGTGAAACATTTGCGACAATGCTTGTCAACAGACCTACGCCAAATGCTTCAACTTTGCTTTTAATAAATTCAGTATGATAATTTGGTTTTCATCTGCTTAATTCCTCTCTTGCTCAACTGTCCTGAATTCCGGTGGCCTCTTCAAACCCTCGCACATCAGCGAAACTAATCATTTCACAGTCTCAGTCAGTTTCACATTCCAGCTACTTATTTCAGTGTGTCAAATCCATTCTTTCACAGCCTTCCATGTGGCTAAAGTTATTTTCGACACTTCCAGTGGAATTCCCTGGCATAAACTACTGCAGTTCTTTCCCTGGCTTTGATTCAACTAAATTTAATGCAAATACAAGTTTTACTGCTTGAGGAACCTCAATTATTTCTCCTATGGTTTGGGTGCCACGCTGTAGCATGGAGCACCCAGGAAAATAAGAGGTCTTAAGGACCTGCTACAGCAAATGAGTCTTCGTTTTGGTCGTGCTCACCATAACCTTGACTCTCTTGGCCAGGTTGCAAGCTTCGTAGATGGACTTCTCTTTTCTATTGTGGTCCCTCAAACTTATTTTCAATACTACAATTGGAATGATGGATTAAAAACACAAATCTGAACATGTCAGTTGTGTATGCCTAAAACCCTTCAGTGACTTGACCTGTTTTGGGAGAAAACAAGATGCTAATGCAGCCACACAGTTTGGGGGTCTGGCCTCACCCCCCACAGGCTCTTCATCCCACTACTGATGCTCACAGCACAGGTCTTCTCCCACTTCCTGGATCATCCCCCACATTTCTTACTAGAGACCCTTTCAGCAGAATTCCCTGGTGTGAACTACTGAAGTTCTTTCCCTAGCTAATTACTGCTCTATTATTTTTCAGGGAATCGCATTAGGATCACTCTCTCTAAAAGTTGTCTCTGACCCCCAAATCTAAAAGCCCCTGATATTATCTTCACTGACTACTTCCTATTCTGAGTACCATCAAAGCTTACAATGACATGTGTGTGATTACTTGTTTAATGTCCGTCTCTTCTATTAGATCGTGAACTCCACGGAGGCTGCTTTGTCTTGTTCACCATGTGTCTCCAATGTCTAGCACAAAGCCTAGCTCACATAAAGACAAAGGATGTTTTGTTTGTTTTTTTTTAGAAGAATGACTGAAGTCATACTATAATGAGGTATTTACAGTAAAGATTTTAGAGTGAGTCTGCTATGGGTTTCCTGTTCTTTCTCTCTAAAGAATTGATAATAAGACTACACAGTGTGGCTGAGAGAATAATCTGTGTTCTTTTTAGACCCCCTACTGGGTGATCTGTTTTATTTGTCCCACTAGGAGCCCTGCTATTTCAGGGCACTTAGTGCTCATCACAGACAGTTTTTAACTTGCTCAAAGAAAAGTCTTTTAGTACAAAATCTCTATCAGTTAATTTCTACTGAAGTCTTGGCCTCTCTCCAATTTGCTTGGCATCTTCCTGGATGGCTGTTTAACTTTTTAATGAAAAGGGCGGGGGGTGCTGTGGCTTGGCTTAACTTGAGCATCTGTGTTCTGTATCTGTGTTCTCTTTGGTAGCTTCATTTTCTCTGCAGGACCGGCATTGTCTCTGTGACTGTGCAGTGGGGAGGGTACCTGCATACTGCAATAACAATAATAAGAGTTTATTTTTACTGAGTGCTTTCTATGTGCCAGGTACTGTTCTAAACATTAGCTCATTTAATCCTCAAACAAAACGAATGAGGTAAGGACTATTACCATCCCCATTTCGAGATCAGAAAAACTGAGGCCTTAGAGTTTAAGTAACTTACCCACAGTAATATTCTACTAATTAATACAGCCAAGGAATAATGCGGGAAAAGATCATTTAGTCTTAAGTCTTAACACTTACACTATCAGAGCAGATCAAGAGCAGATCAAGCAAGACATTCCTTGCTGGGCTTCAAAACCCCATCACAACCCAGGAGCAGTTGGATTTTCTCTGAGGACTGTTTTTCCTGGACATTTCTTTTGATACTCTCTCCTCATGACCTTCTGATCTCTAACACTATCTCACATCATGTACCCTACTCAACAATCCAAGCCTACTGTCATGCCCATAACTGACAAGCAAGTCCTCTGCTCTGTCCAGCCACTTGGGCCCTTTTACTTTCTCCTCTTATTTGTGCCTTGTCTTCATTATTTTTTTTAACTCTTTAATGCTGTATCTCATGATTATGTCCTCCCAACCCAGTTTATTCCTTATTTTATTTTCTACTCATTTTCCCTTTAAGCAACCACTTGGGATCATAATGTAATCAAATTGGCAATTAATGACAAAAGATATCTAACCATGGATCAACTTTAAAATAAAATTAGAAATATTTAGGTTCAAAGAAAGAATAACAACAGAAAATAAAGCCACCAAAATGACAAGGAAAAGAAAATAAAGCCACAGTAATACGTATCAAAATCTATGAGATGCAACTAAAACTATATTCAGGGGGAAATTTCATAACTTCAAATGTTTTTATGTTTAACCTAGAATGATTGAAAATTGAAAAAACCCTGAACGTTCAACTTAAAAAAATAGAAAAATAAATCAAGAGAAACTAGGAATAAGTGTACAACAAAGATACAAGCAGAAAAAATATTTAGAAAATGGGAAGAGTAGAATCGATTAAGAAAACCAAAACTTTTTAGGAAAATCTAATAATTAAATATCTAACAATTCTGCTTAAGGAAAAAAATGAGAAAATTCAAACAAAATTACGAATAAGAACTAGGATATAACCATTATGTTCAACTTTATGCCTACAAATTTGCATTGCTTATGTTACCAAACATTTGTAATAAGAGAAATGTAAAAAATAGTTGATATAGAGATACTAACTATATATCTGTATGATAGAGAGATACCATGGAAAAACTGTTTAGCCATAAAAAGAATAAAGATTTCTATATGCAGGATGTGAAGGGCTATGGCCCAGTATTAATCCTTCCAAAGGGGGATTCCTAGAGTCTTCTCTCCCCAGTCCCTCCACTCTGTTCCACCCCCTTCCTTCTGCCCAATCACCACACATTTTCCTGCAGTTCTCTGATTGTGTCATTCATCTCATGAAGCCTTGAAAGCTCTCCCATCATCAAATCCAGCAAATCTCTCACTTGAAGCTCTTAACTGCTTGGTAGTAAGTTTAAGAATGTTTATTTCTGAGGGATATATAAATATATAAAAATATGTATATAAATATATATATTTGATATATATATATATCAAAAAAGAAATTTTATATATATAGTGTTTAGGAAATTCAAGACATAGCTCCCACCCTCAAGAAATTGGCAGCTGCATATAATGAATAATTCAGTAAAAATTACAAAGCAAGATTTTGTTAAGGACCCAGAGTCAAACTTGCAGGGCTGGAAAGGTGGCATGCAAACATTGGTTACTTTTGTCGCTGTTATTTTCCTTGCCAGAGTTCCAGCAGAAATTTCTCATGACCTGCATAGAATGTACATTACCTCCCTAATTTCAAACTCCTGCTTCCTGTAGTCAGCCTCCCTTTTCACCCTTCACATGATCCTCATACGAGGTTCTTCAGTGTGGAAAATAACAGCTGCACAAGGAGAGCAACCCGAAGGAAAAAGTGACAAAGAATGACTGGGAATTTAGACAAAATTTACTGTGTTAAGTGGATTTATGGTGGTGCCATGCGCAAAATCAGTTTGTTTGTGTATATAAAAATTGGACAAAAAGTAATTTGATATTATGTATATTTCAGTGTTTGAACATTTATGTTAGAATACTCCATCCTGGAAAACTTTTTTTTCCCTATTCATTCAACAAATATTCATTGAGTACTCATGAACTGATCCTAGTGACTATTGTACAAAGTGAGAAAGGAATAAAAAGCCCAAAAGATAATGGATGGAGAATCACTGGAGAAAGGAAAGTTGCAGAGACAACATGATTTAAAGAGGCAAATGAATAAAATATAGAAGTTAGTAAAACAGTTTCTCAGTCTCCGGAGTAGAAAGACTCTTGGCATGTCACACTTCAAAACAGGTCGACTGCCAGGTCCTTGTGGTTTCCCAGGATTCCAAACTCACTGATGGAGCCAGCACTTTCTATGAGACATCAAAACAGTAGTGGGATTTGTTCAGAGCTGTGGGAAATTCAACTGAGGTGTTTTATTGCATTTGGCTGATATGTACTTAGATGTAGCCTTTGATGTGGTAGCTCTAACATGTTGGGAACAGCAGGAAGAGTGTCACCTGCTCAGAAATGATTCAATCACAAGGCAGAATGTACTGTGATGGCTGTAGGAAAGAGTATAGCCTACCTAAATGTATGTCATCTAAGCCATATCTAGAAAACACCATCTTTCAGTATGAAAATCAAATTCTGGAGATGAGGAACTGTTTTTGTAAGGACCGTTGTTTTTTCTTTTTGTTGTTGTTGTGTTTTGCACTGACACACTCACTTGAGAGCACCAATTTGAGTCTTTGTATTCAGAATGTACTGAGCTGTAGAATGAATAAACTATACATCGTCTACCTTAGGCATTGCATTGCAAATATTTCATGGCTTTAAATATGTGCCATGATAAGGTACGCATTTTGTTTGTTTGTTTGTTTGTTCTTTTGATTAAAAATATCCTGCAATGCCTCATCTGGAGAGAATTTAATTTTTTTTCATTGTAAGCTCTTTTTATTACTTTGTATAATGCAAAAAAAAGAAAAGAGCATGTTTTCAGTTACTATTTTCACCTGCAATTCCTGTCTTCCTTTCTTTTTTCTTTTTTAATTCTTTTAGAAACTGTTTATTTTCCGTCAACCTTATTTCCATTTTGCGTAAGAGTTTGTGGAAGAACAGCTTAGCACCACTCAGTGGTCGTTCCCACCCATTCAGGGGCCTGAGCAGTGGGGGCTGCAGACCAGTCTTCAGGGGCAGGCTGGGCACTCCAGTCTTCAGTAGGAACCTGCTGAATGGGCACAGCGGGCACCTGCAGGCCTTCACACCAGTCTGCGACCTCAGGCTGAGCAGCAGTGAACTCGGGAGCTGGAGCAGTCCATTGGCCCTGAAACTCCTTCTTAGTCACAGCCTTCTCAGCAGCGTACTGCTCTTCCTTTTTAATCTCTTCAGGGTCTGTAGAAGTAGGGATCAGGCATGACCTGCCACGCCTGATCTAGCAACCCTCAGACTGGACGACTTTTGAGTATGTTTTGGATACTAAAACTACTGAGTGTTTATGCCTTTTGAAAATGACCTAAAGTACATTGGCTGCAATTATTGGCTTTTCTCAACTTAACACAGTACAACCATTTCAGAAGGAAATACAACCTATCTTCCTTTTGAGCCTACACATAGGGAAAGTATTCAATGAATAGAATTAGGCTAGACGTTACTCTGTTGAAGTTATGGTGGCAAATATCTCCATAGATTTTTCTCTACGGTTCTCTTAAATTGCCCTCAAAAAATCATCTTATGGCCTCAGGGTTTTTTTGAAAATTAATTTGGGGAAGGTATTCTATAATGTTGTAAAGATTTTGTTGGGTATCCGATGGACATGCGTCCTATTTGGGAGACCACCTCAGGGATACTGTGGATACCAGATCATGGCATTGTACACCAGAAGCTAAACATTAATGAATGCCAACTATAATTTTATATATATAATGTGATGGTTCAGTGTGAGGTCGAAGGGATAGTGGATGGGGGGAGGGGGGTTCACAGTATGAGGGATATAAATGATGAACGTCTAAGTATTACCTTCTTTTGTACACCTGAAACTAATAAATAAATAAATAAATTAAGAAAACAAACAAACAAACAAACAAAAAATCATCTTAGATGGTGACTATGCTTTATCCAGTGAACTGAGTGAATTAATGATCTTTGATAACTGAGAGCCTTAGATAGTCAAGTGAATTGTGCGTTAAAATAAATGAGTATTTACTTTTACAGTCACCATAGATTATCACTCATTGTACTCCAGTATTTAACACAGACTAATGATAAGAGCTAAATAAAAACATTTTTAGGCATAGCATCTTAAATAAGAAACTTTACAAATACCAAGCAAACAACCATAAAAGCCTTCTGTTCTCCCATTTTTCCACAGAACAGAAATGTTTTGGTGTAGTCTTTTATTTTCTTTATAAAATCAGCATGGAAGTAATGCATACAATTGAAAAAAAATGCCATATTGACTTAAACACCCTATTTTTGTTGAAGCTCCAGGAACATAATTGCTTATACACATAATTGGAGATTACATGATATTTTAAAAGTATTACCATGCTTCCCCGAAAATAGGACCTAGCCAGACAATCAGCTCTAATGTGTCTTTAAGAGCAAAAATTAAAATAAGACCTGGTCTTATTTTACTATAATATAAGACATGGTCTTATATAATATAATGTAAGGTCTTATATTAACTTTTTTCCCCCTCCCCTCCGCTCCCCCACCCACCGGCCCGTCCAGGTCTTATGTTAATTTTTGCTCTAAAAATCGCCTTAGAGCTGATTGTTCAGCTAGGTCTTATTTTCACGGTTAAATGTGAAAATTCTGTAAATAAGAATTACAAATTTTGAGATGCCATTATTTTATATATACTTTATTTTTATTTTATTTTTTTATTAATTAATTTATTTATTAGTTTCAGGTGTACAAAACAAGGTAATACTTAGACGTTCATCATTTATATCCCTCATACTGTGAACCCCCCTCCCCCCATCCACTATCCCTCCGACCTCACACTGAACCATCACATTATATATATAAAATTATAGTTGGCATTCATTAATGTTTAGCTTCTGATGTACAATGCCATGATCAGGTATCCACAGTATCCCTGAGGTGGTCTCCCAAATAGGACGCATGTCCATCGGATACCCAACAAAATCTTTACAACATTATAGAATACCTTCCCCAAATTAATTTTCAAAAGAAAAACCCTGAGGCCATCTTGTGGTTACCAGCTGCTTCCAAATCCCTTCACCTTTCCCCTTATCCCCAACCCCCTTATTTTATATATACTTTAGATAAAGATTTTCATACTCATGAACTGACAAGTCTTTAACTTATTCAGAAAATCAACTTTTGTTCTTGAGCTCTGAACATTAGTCAACAGCATTTAAAATCAATCATGGAATCTAAGACAAAAATTTGGAAGACAAGGTTTAAAGACAGTAAATAAAAAAAAATTAAAACAACGACTATAATTAATTAGCAGGAAAATAGTTTCTGTTTTTAAACATTTAATCTATGTATCTTTCAAAAATGATTTGTTGGACTTGTATAAATTATTTTTTCTTTCCAAACATGTCGGTAGTCATTATTTTTGTGGATAAATTAAAAGGATTCCTAATTCTTTGACATACCAAAGCAGAGACTAAATGTACACAGTATTTACTTAGTTAAAGATAAACCAATAATTTATGTAAAAATGTTTTATGTTTAATCTTCTATTTTAGATCTTGCGACACTAGTATCATTTTATATGAGGTTCCTATCAGCATGAGTAAACTGCAGTCAGTTCAGAAACTCAAATTCTTCAGTTTAAGTGGGAACTAGACTTTGATCAAAATTGAAACAAAGAAACAAATTATGAAACGCAGAAAATACACTTTAGATGCATCATATTTATGCATAATTATTAAAAAATGTATAGAACTTGATTAAGATATAGCACATAAAACAAAGGAATGGCTTCATAAAAATCTAGGGATATTTTTTTCCCTTGTGAGCTTGTTTGCAAATTTACAATTGATGGTTTTCGTTTTTTTTCCTGTAAGGAAAACTCAAATTAAGTAAAAGTGAAGTCAAATTAGCATAAAGTTATCCTAAGTTAAAAAAAGGTCATCTTTTTAGTTTCCAAAAAACCAAAGAGTTATGCAACTTTTAAAAGCAAGTACCCACTGGAGGGATATGGGAACTGAAGAAGGAGTCAGTATGTAATAAGAGCAAAATGCTAAACACATAAGTAAAACAGAATTTATATTAGGCTATCAAATTTTTCTCTAAACAACCTCTTATCTAAGTAAAGAAAAAATTTACAGATGGATAACCGGAATTCACCAATATTCAGTAGGGTCAAACTTTATCTAAAAAAGCAAATTTGTATTTATGACACAGAATAGAATTTCAGATTTTTTTCAGTACTTGTTTATGAGAAACCAAAAGCACAAGATGACATCTTCATAGCATATTTAGTTTAAAAGACATTTTTTTGGCTTTAAATCTTTCTATGTGCAAAGGAGCATGCTAAATAAAAGTAATTAACATCATGGGGACGTAAAATGCAGCTTAAGGAATATAGTCAACAATATTGTAATAACTATGTATTGTACCAAGTGGATACTAGACTGACTGGGGGGATTGTTTTGTAAATTATATAAATGTCGAACCACTACGCTGTGGTTGTAGGATGCCTGGGAACATCTCTGTAGACTGGACTACCTCCACAGCTAAAGCCACGACTCAGTCCCAGTGCTGGATCCGTGCACCATTTCCAACATCTGCTGGAGGAGGACCTCCCTGGAGTATCTGTATGGCAAGTCAATCCGAACGGACAATGATGTGAAACAATACTACCTAGCCATCCACGTGGAAGTCTTGGAAGGACTGGACGTTATTAAAAATTAGGATTGGCAGTGTGGCCCTTCTGATATTGGTCATTGGTGTGCTCAAAATCATGGTTGGGCAAATATTACGGCAGGGTGGGCTCCCACTAGTATCTGTACCAATGTTCTTGATGCAGCGTTAACCACAGGTATGAACCCCATAAACACCTCCCTCACGTTTCCTGATGTCACGCCATTGTTTCTTTTTATCTATTTCTCCCTCATTGAGGTGATGTTGTTTTTCTCCCCCATTGAGGTTAGGCTTGTTCCCTCATGAGGTGATGGTTAGGGTTCTAACATCTGTTTCTTTGTTCCCTCACGTGAGAGACTGCATGTGAGGTGATGGTTAGCGTTTGTCTGTTTCTTTGTGAGCTTTCGTCTATTCGCTTTTGTCTGTTACTGCATGTGAGGTAATGGTTAGATTAGGGTTAAAAGATTTCTGTGCTGTGATTAGGGGTTGAGTAAATTCCCCCTTTGGTCTCATTCTCCCGAGTAGGGGAGATATGAGATGATATTGCTTTCTGGGTCTCAATCTCCAGACTAGGGGAGATAAGGGATGAGGCGGCTTTTCTACATATGAGATAATGTTGCTTTCTGTCTGTTTCGCTCACATCAGCAGATGAAGTAAAGAAATAGCTAAGTTATATCAGGATGATGTGACAGGCATGTTGCCAGGTTTTGGAAGACCTTGGGCCGATGGCCTCAAGCAGGAACAGTAGATGTTGTTTGTCTGGGTGAACTAGCCCTTCAGCCGGATAAGCAATATTTTTATCATTGAGTGCCGGACCCTCCCGGAACTGGCCATTTCCAGAGGGGAGGCAGGAACAAGGAGGTTGGCTCTAAGGAACATTTGAAAAAATATATGACAGACCTTAATTGGCATAAGGATTGATTGATTGCTATTTCAAGAGATTGCTCTTCAGAAGGCTTGTTGTTTCAGGACTGCCTTTCAGGATTGGATTGTTTCAGGGTAAGAGATCGGAACTTGCCTCAATGGACAGTAGAGACTTCTTTTGTTGGTGATTTGTAATCATTCTAGTGTCTTTGGGAACTTGTATGCAGCTTGCAGCTTGCAGTATCAGAAGACTTCCTAACTTCTAACAACAACGGCAACAGCAGCATTCTTGGGAACTAGCAAGCAGCAGTGGGAGACGCTGGAGTTTCTCTCAGCTGCACACCTGGCAAAGTTTAGATTCCTGACTGTTCCACGTTGTTGTTCCTACAGGTGGGTGAGCTTCTGTCATCTACTGTAATAGTTACTTTTCTATAGAGTTTGTCACTGCTTTAGAATACTCCTTATTGATGTTATTTGTGTATTTGGCCAAGTGATTTTTGATCAATAGTAAACATATGTTGGGATCTCTTAAACTTATATGTGTGTGCACTCCTTCGACAAGAAATTGTTATCAATAGAAATAGTTTAGTCTTAACCACCTTTACTTCCTGTCATTAGCATATTCAGTTAATTGCCTTTGTCTTTTGCTATTGCATATTGCTAAATAAATTAGATATTGCTAAATAAATAAATAGATAAATAAATAAATATTAGACCCTCTCTAGTGTTCTCCTCCCCTTTTCTTTTCCCTGCTCCTCATTACAGCTGTATACTTGAAACCAATATAATATTGAATGTCAGCTGTAACTGAAAAATTAAAAAATCAGAAAAGTCGTTAAAAGAGGGCTTTTTTCACTGTTAGTCACCTTAGAAGTGGAGTCATTAAATTTAAAGCAGGTGAACAAGTTTGCAAAGTTCCAGCTGATGAAACAGTCGTCTTCCTGCATTTTATAGCTTTGTCAGCAGTTTTGTCATTTGCAGTTTTCTGATATACATACAGGAAGTTATGTTTACAGGAAATTATAAGCAGACACACAAAGAAGAATTTTATTGTCCAAGTTCAACACCCAATGCTATGGAAAGTGGGTGACTGTAATCTGAATACTGGTTCTTCAAAGTGATATACATACAGATCTACCATATAACTCATGCAGTGTCTTCAGCTATAAAAATAATTCTAACAGTTTCAGTGACAACTTAGCTCAACCAGTGCACACCAGCTGCACTCACCAGCTTGGGCAGCTCCTCTGGCATTTCAGGCTTTTCCTTCCAGTTCTTCCTCACTCATTTCCTAGGTCCAGAGCATCGCAAACCAATAACCTGAAAATGAGGACGGCCCTGCAATAGTGAAATGCTTTGTCCAATATTCCCAGGGAGGCCAGACCACTGGTGATAAAATCCTCAAATTAATGCTGGCACGTTTTTGTCCTTGCTTAGCTCCAAGGGAGAAATTACACCTTTTCTAC
Organism: Rhinolophus hipposideros; assembly: GCF_964194185.1. Classification (NCBI taxonomy): domain Eukaryota; kingdom Metazoa; phylum Chordata; class Mammalia; order Chiroptera; family Rhinolophidae; genus Rhinolophus; species Rhinolophus hipposideros. The sequence continues at coordinate 70,680,930 of NC_138052.1, read as the reverse complement.
ACTTGGGAAGCCAGGTACCTGCTTCAGGTAAACTCTTTTATCTATATCCAGAAGGCACTAGATGAAGAAACATCCATTTCTTGAAAGCAAAATATGTGTGTACATCCATTTGCACTTGCTTCGTTAAAACACAAATGTATAATGGTATTTGGCTGAGTTTTTAAAAAATTCGACATGCGGCTTTAAGACTAGGTTTTAGAAATACTCAAGGTATCTATTTCAGACACTTCTCTTTATAGAATGGATTCCTTCAGCCTCTGCTAAGTAGTTTTCAGTTTCCATTTCCTACCAAGATGAGCAGAGGCTTCCTGGTGCTCCAGCTGCCTCCATCCTGGGTGTGTGTGTTTTCAGACCAACAGTGGAGAGGGTTCTGTTTTTCAAGGAGGTGGGTATGGGGATGCAGGTGTGAGGCATACAGTGGGGGACTGTTCCAGGCCTTTAACATCTTGCTGGCTAATAGCAACCTCCTTGTGGGTGGGATGTCAGCTCTTTCTGAATGGGGGCTCCTGCGATGAGTAAGAATGGAGCCTCAGCACTCCACCCTTCCTTTCAAGGTGCTTAGTGCTTCCCTCCCCTACACCCACCTCTCAGCTCTGCCTTCCTGTAGAGTCTTCCCTGGCTCAATCCTTCCCCTCTCGCCTCCCTGTTTTCCTTCTTCTCTTTCCCTCTCACTCCTGGCCTTCTACGTTTTTCTCTCTTCCTTCTCTGAAGTTTTACTCACTAGTGAGTTTTCTCCAGTCTTAGGGCTCTAAGTACTCATTGAACTCGTGCCTCATAAATCTGCATCCCAGAACTTTTGCCAACCGAGGATTAACTGTTGGATAAATCCCTTGGCTGACCACCAGGGTATATAAATCTAAAATTCACCTTGTTCCCTTTGAAAGCAGCTCCTCCTCCTGTACTGCCTATTGCTACCATGTCCTCCCACTCACCCGAGCATACCTGAGATTTATCTTTGACTCCTCCTCTGTCCACTCTGTCTTATCAGATGACAGGGGCTGGAATCTCTATTATCAACAGCACCGTTGTCCCTCACGCCTTTGTTACCTTTGGACTATTCCAGTAGCTTTCCAACTTTATGTTCCATGCTAATTCACGTTATACAATCTGTCAGATTAAATGCGATTATGTAATTTCATTGTTAATAAATCTCCAAAGGACTGCATTGTTGACAGAATAAAACCTAGACTTTTAATTATATTTAAGCCATGACCCGATACATGCCTGATCCATGAAAATATAGTTTTCCAGTTTTCTCTCCAGATGTCCCCCATTCATTCTCTATCCTCTAGCCAAACGAAATTACCTATGTTCTGATACATACCTGGTACTTTACTGACCCCCGGCCTTTGCATCTCTATCTGCCTCCACCTGGAATTACTTTTCTCTGTGTCTACTCATCTAGATCATGTCACCTCCTTCTCCTTACTGTCTATAGACTGCACCTGGGACAACACTTTCTACTTTGGGCTGCTTTCGTTATAAGACCATACACAATTAAATTATAAACTCCATGAGGTGAGATATCTGATTTATTTTTGCCATTCTTTAAATGCCTGGCCACAACTTTTTAGGTGCTCCATAAAAATGTGGTGAATAAATATATGAATGACTATACATCTCAGTCTGCTCTCTGCTCCCTCTTTTGCCTTAGCTCCTGGAGAGAAATGACTAACAGTTTAACCCACAAAAATTACTGCCATAGAATAATTGATCTGTTGCCTGATTTATGGATCAAAAATATAGAACTGAGCTACATTTTTTCACATGCATCTTAAAATGTTTAATCAGATCAGGTTTGCACATATTCGGTGGCTAAGGTAATTATCAACCGACACTTACTTAGAATAATGGGTTAATGTTTATAGCAGCCTTGCCAAACCTTAGATACCTATCTTCTTTGCCACTGTGACTCAGAAAATCTTCCTTTGCTCAGTTCTCCATTATGGCGTTGTGGGTTAGAGAAATCAGAAAACACAAGGCTGGAAGCGTAGAGGACTGGCCGGCAAGCAGTAATGATCATTATTATGATAATCACTCGTAACATTAATTTATCTGTTAATGTGTGCTGGCACTGGGTTAAACACTTTTACATCCGAGCTCATTTAATACAGGGACCCTACTATGTAGGTACCATATTTTCTCTATTTGACAGGTGTGGAAGCTGAGGCACAGGTAGGTCAAAACTTGCCCAAGGTCACACTTACAGCTGGTTTAAGTGGCAGAGCTGGGATACGAATCAAGTTAATCTGGTTTTAAAGTCCCCATGTCATTTGAATCTTTTGTAATCACTCAGCATTTTCTGAATATTGGAGCTCAGTCCTGGAGGCAGAAGAAATAAGACAAGCTTCCTGCTCTAAAGCTTGCAATCCAGCTATGGACAAAGAGAAAATCAGAAAACACTGGGGATGAGCAAAGCGCTCTCAGTTCTCGGCTCTCTCAATGTGCAGACACCAGCACTGGGAGGTTTGTGTGTCAATCGCCTGCTTCCATGTCTGTTCCTCTGCAGAGTGTGGTCGCCTTGGGGCAGGAGCATGGGTGGTTACTATAGCTCTCTCTTGGCCCAGAACAATGTCTCACACAGAGCAGGTACATAAAATGCGCTTGTTAAACTAAACCAAACTACTAAATAGTGTTGTTGTTCGGAAGACAAATGCAATAACATGGCAGATGTGAACTGGTCAGTCTGAGTGGGGTCATTGGGGCGTTCAGGGAGGAGCATTGAGAGATGAATACAGTTTGGAGGTTGTTATAAGCAATGTTTGTGGCCTGCCACTGCACCCCCAAATAAAAGTTCATGTGTTGAAATTCTATCTCCCAAGGTGATGGTATTAGGAGTCGGGCCTTTGAAAGGTGGTTAGGTCATGAGAGTGGAGCTCTCACGAGTGGATTATTGCTCTTATACAAGAGACCCCAGAGAGCAATTTTGCTCCTTCACCATGTGATGACACAGTGAGAAGATGGCCATGTGTGAAGCAGGAAGCGACACTCAGCTGACACAAAATCTGCTGACACGTTGACCTTCCCAGCCTCCAGAACTCTGAGAAATAAATGTTGTTTAAGACACCCAGTCTATGTACTTTGTTACAGCAGCCGGAACTGACTGAGACAGAAGTCCTTTTCCTTTGCTGCTTTTTCACTCCTCTCCCTCTTCCCTTGCTCTCCTCTGTCCTGCCTTCCTCTCCCTTCCCCTCTCCTCCCTCTCTTTATTTCTTGGTATGTGCCTTTTCATTCTGAATCTTATGAAGTTTATTTTTTAAACAAAGGGTTGATCTCCTTCCCTGGCCCCTTAAAGCCACTAAATATCTTCTAACTGCCAGTGCCTCTAAGTCTTGTCTTTTATTCTCAGGTCAGGATGCGGTAGGGATAGCCAGATCAGTGCTGTCCAATAGAAATGCAATGGAAGCCATAGAGGGAAGCCACATATATAATTAAAGATTTTCTAGTAGTCAGAGTAAGAAAACTAAAACAGGTGAAATTAATTTCAATAATATGTTTCACTTAACCCAACATAGCCAAAAGCGTATTTCAACATCTAATCATTATAAAATGATTAATGAAGCATTTGACATTTTTCTCTTTTGGTAACATGTCTTTAAAATCTGCTGTGGGTTTCGCACTCACAGCATGTCCCCATCTGAGCTGGCCTCATTTCTTGGGCTCAGTAACCCCACGTGTCTCATGTTTGTGGTATTGGACAATGCAGGTCTGGAGCTGTAGGTGGGGCTTCCCAACATTTTCCAGGCCATGGCACTCTTTGGAAATGATAATATTGTGCAGCACACCTGGGGTAAGTGGAGGAGGTTGACTGTGGCTGAAGGTTGCTGCACAGCTCAAAGGATCAATAGTCTGCCTATAACCCACTCCGGGCTAGACAGACGGTAAGCACCAAGTCGCAATCCTTTAAAATCCATACTCCCTTTTGATAAATACAAACATCTTACAGCTTTCTATTTGAAAATTCAAAATGGGTAACTCTTATTTTCCAAATGAAAGCATTCTATTTGTTGAACTTGTAAGTTTACCTTTAAATTGACATATGTCCCCCGCCCCTATGTGCATCAGGCATCAGGAAGGAGTTGTGAGAATTCACGGATAGGGAGGAGGAACCACACACCAGGTCTGCAAACTGATTCACATAGGCCATTTGAATCAGCCCTGGTGTGGCTGGGCTGTCCATTGCAAAGTTGGAGCCAGGCCCATCTCCCTGCCAGCTGCAGCCATAGTGTCTATTATGGTAAAGAACACAGAAAACCCTAGAAACATTCCTGACTTATCTAGTCCTTGGGGGTAGAGGAGATAAAATTAAATGGAAGATTTTTAATAAACATGTCTTAGGACACCTAGCCCATGGGGAGTGACCAAAGTGACCACCTGCCTAGGTGACTTAGAAAAGCATCTGAACGGATCCCCTCCCTTGCATTCCTGGAACATGCAGCGGGAAGGCCACTGGGAAGCAAAAGATGGAGTGAGACTTCTGTCTTGATCACTGCTGTATTCTCCAGCCTGACCCAGTGACTGACCAAGCAGGGGCTCAGACTATGCTTGTTGAATAAATACACCACCGATTAAACACGTCAGTCCTGGCTGACAACACTAGCCTCTTCCAAATAAATGCCTGCCTGGGCTCATTGTTTTTTTTTTTTTTTTTTTTTAACATGATGGTGTTTTCAACTGCCTCTTATGACCAGTTCCAGGACACCTCTGAGCTTGGTTGCAGAGCTTGGTTTCTATTTGTGCAAGGAACTATGGACCCTGAAGGAGCTCTGTTCTGCAGGAAGGTAGGCCCAGACAGTAATCCAGGAGCTGGCCAAGATTGCCGACCAGTGAGGGAGACTGGCAAGGCCTGGAGGGCACAGGCCCGAGGGCACAGTGTAGGTGGGATGGGTGAGGCTGGCTGCAGTTTCAGGCATTATCCACACCATCCCAGCTTTTACATGAGAAACGTTTAGAAATATCTCACTTTTTGACTGACACTCGTAGTCAGGCTTGCGCCAAATGTTTATCCTCTCTACTTCAAATTAAGTAAATAATCGGCTTTTTCCCCCAAAGTATAAACTTAGAGTACTCCATCAATGAGTCCATCCTCTTTCAAGGAATACATGTTCCTTTTTGGAGATTCCAATGTGTCCTCTTGGTGAACGGTGCCTGCCAGTGAGGGTCTCTGGGTTAGATGTGCCCTGGGGCCTATTCTGAGGGTGTATGTTGCCATATTCTTTTCAATTGCCAATTGCCACTGACACCTTCAACCCCATCTTTCTTCCTCCCACAAAAGGGTGTTCTTTAACATCCTTCTCCTATCCTTTAGTCTTCTCCTCCGTGCCTACCTCCACCGTGGTGCCTGAGGTCCACCCGCTGCCGGAACCCCACCCCTCTCCACACACACAATCCTGAGTCCTGCTCCCTCACTCCTCATCTCTTTACATATCTCCCTCTCAAGTTGAATCCAAGCAGCCTGGAACGTGGGCCCTGCTCAGCTGTGTCAGGGACATCACTCACCTTGTCCTCTGCAGAAGGCCCTGTCATCCCATCCTACCTGGCTGTGCAGGCGAGCTTCTGCACGTGGGCTTCCAGGCAATGGGGTGAAATCCAGCCTCCATTCCCCTCCCACCAGGCCCCGACCTGTGAGGGGCACCTATCAGGAGGAAGGAGCCCTTTCTAATATACCCAACAATGCTACCACCTTGGCTAAAAACAGGGTATAACTGGTGGAAGAATCTCTTTTCCAATGATTGTGACCTTTTGAAATTCTAAGATGATCTATCTGTTTGGCAGTAACTGTGGAGAGTGTCACTTTGTCCAATTTCAGAAGTACACAAGGAAAAAGCCATAGTGATGTATCACAATTCTCTTTCTGTGGTTTGCTTTTTTAAGGTGTGCATTTTTCAACCAAGACATACATAGGTTACAAGAAACATGTTGACCCAGCACCACATCTACCGTTGTCGCCCAGTTTCCTCTTCCTCCTCACCCAATGCCACACCATCTAGGCCAAGTGACAGAGGAGAGACAAGTGGTTCCTCTTGGTATAAGCAGTGGAGAGAATTTCCTGGGACAGGCTCCAACCTGTACCTGACCTCATGGTTCTCAAAACTTAATTTGCGTTAAAATTATTATGGCGGGCCTATTAAAACAAATTGCTGGGCCCCCACACAGAGTGTCTGATCCAGCAGGCCTGGGCATGAGTCTGTGCATTTCTAACAAATTCCCAGGTGACAGTGATGCTGCTTGTCCACGGACCACGTTTTGAGAACCAGTGACCTAACTATTTCTGGCTGCACCTTCCCTCAGAGAAATGAATGGCTCCACCCTCTCCTTCCACAGCTCTGCAGAACTTTGAGAAGGGACAGCATTTTGGCTGGGTGGGGCTGGGTCCTAATCCCAGCTGCCTGATCAGCTGAAAATGGGGTTGCAGAGGGTCAGTGTCAGGAGCTCTTATGTACAACAGTAGCTGCCAGAGGGGTGTGGCAATCAAAATCCAGTGAGCTCCACGTTAGAGACTGTAGGGAGAGGATGGGGTGAGACCGGAAGTGTGGGAATTCTGTCCTACTGACCAGTTTCTGTGTTTTGTTCTGTTGTGAGTATCCATATGTGCAGCCTTTCCTCCCTGGGGTTATTCCTGTCTCTTGATGGGAACACTCACACCTCACACCTCAGTTTTCTTCTTCAAACTAAATGTTCTGAGTTTCTTCCATGGAAGATGTAGTTTTTAAGTGATGTAGTCCTCAATCACTGTTCTGGCTGACTTATTGGTACTCTTTGGTAAGTCCTATGAAAGGACCCCAAACTGGTAATCCATCTGTTGAATGAATGACCACTCCAAAGAGAGCAGGCATCTGGGGCCTCTTGCTGCCTGACTCCCTGCCTCCGGTATACTCTTCTGTCACACACTGCATTGCAGCACATACTTAGTGAGCCTCCTTTATGTGTATTTTGTGCACTAGATACTAGGAAAATAGAGATGCAAAGACAGAAACCTGCCCCCCACAAGAAGCCAGAGGTCTGGAGGGAGATGGGCTTGTGACCAGCCATTTGATTCAGAATGACACGTTCAAGGCTGGACGTCTGCACAGGTACCAGGAGGGAAAGACAGCACTTGGCATTGGGAAGCACTCACTAATTATGATGCTAAATGAACTAACTGTGTAGGGAATCCAGGTTCACTCAGGGATTTCCTAGAGAAGGTGATTTCTGAGCAAGGATTTGTTCCTATTCCATGGGGAAGTGCAAAACCATCCATGATTGTAATTTAGGCTTGATTCGGCACCGAGAACCAAATATCCCACTTACAGGCTGAAACCTCTGGGTTTTAGTACCTGAGCTTTTCAATGGCTATCAGATTCTTAGCAGCATTTTCTGCGTCTTTCTGGACTCAAGGCTATATTCCACAGTGCTGAAGTTGCCAGAAGAATATCCTTCAGCGAGGTGGGAGCACTTTTACAACTAGGTAACAAACGCATAGTATGAATCAGGCTTGGACTGGGGTCACTCCAAATCCAATATGTCTGTATTCCTGAGACCCCCAGAAACAGGGAGACCTGAAAATGTCATAGCTCATGTTGCCTTTAGCCTTTCTCTCATTCCCTGCATGAATGTCCCCTTTTCTTTCATGTGGATTGACTCAGCTGTCACCTAGTGCAGCAATACACTAGATTGTCATCTAGTGTAGCAATCGCATTATCTGAGGGACATAAGGGTGAGCATAGGCTCTGCAGATATTTGAAGTTGCAAGTTAGTGAATCACTGAATTTGAATTGGGTCTAATGACTTTATGCTCACCTTACATGTCCTAAGTAGGGTGGCAACCTCCAGTTATTAATATGTCATCACCACGCTCTAGAATAAAACGGATTGGTGCCAGAGAGAAAAAAAATAGAATCACAAATTTAAGTGATTTGAGATTGCAAGTTCAGGTTTGTGGAACGTTCCATAAACCTTGTCATCCTCTTGCCTATACGAGTTAAGAGACAAAGATTAGAATTACTTTTGGGAAAGTATACATTTCTTGGTTCTTTCTAACAAATGAGGCAGCTAAGAAGTTATCTTTAAGTTTAAGAAGTTCATATTCTGTTGTTCTTTTTCAGGAGTCACAGTAGACCACTTTTTTGATTGTTTTTGTCCATAACTCTCAGTTTTTAAGATTGGTCATCAACAGCTATTCATTGGATTACCTCTGTGTAGTGTGATTTTTCTGATTCTTTTATTATTACCTTTTGACAGATTCTTCATTTATATTAATGGCATCAACGTTTAACTGTCCTGCAAAGTTTAAAGTCTTAATTTCTCACCTTCTTCATCCAAATACTAATCCATGTTCAAATCCTGCCATTTATTTCTTCTCACAACATTTCTAGGATCCAATTCTCCTCTTTCAACAGCCATTCCCTTGTCTGAGCCTTCAGCTCCTTACATCCAGACTATTGCAGTTGTTCAATTTCTAGAGTCTTCTCTGACCATTTCCATCTTCAGTCTACTCCATAAAAATAGCAGAAGCAACCTAAGAAAACATCACTTGGATTGTGACTTCCATAACAGAAACCTAGTGGTTTGCCTTTAGAATACTGAATCTCACCCTTTTCTTCATTCAATATTTCAGTTAATATTACCTCTTGTATGAAGCTCTTAAGATCACAATCTACCCAATTTTGGTTAGAGTACTAAAATTGAACATATGCGCCATGCCTTTTTAATTATGTGTATGTTTTTTCTGAAAAGTGGTATGTGTGTGTGCATGTGCGTGTGTGTGTGTGTGTGTGTGTGTGTGTGTGTGTTATGGTTCATGGCCCCTGAAGTCCTGGACACTCTACCTAGAAGCTGGGCTACATAAGAACATGGCTGGTCTGCTTTAAAGAGGCAAAATTTATGATCTGGTCCCTCCAGCATCATATCAGCATTCCTTTATGGGGTATGTGCATCAGTGATGGTCACATATTAAAAAAAAATAACAATTTTGTTGACTAGGTAATATATGCACATATTACACAATCCAAAGCATTCTAAAGGTATTCATTGTGGAGGCTCCCCCTTTTCTGTCCTGCAGCTCTATAGCTCTTCCAGGAAGCACAGCTACAAGCAGGTGTTTGAGTAACCAGATATAATGTCATTTAACCAAGGGCAAAATATGAATGTACTTTCCTTATCTTATCTTCTAAACCAAATAAATTCTTTGGACAAATCACATTATGTTTTACTTACTTTTTCTTTTTTTTTTTTGCTGTTAGAAAATACAAATGACTTTAAACTAAAAGCAGTAAAAATATTGAAATAGCATGCAACCACCACTGCCGACTCAGGTACAAGCACAAATGGAGGAACGCCCAACGCTGGGCCACCACCACTGGCCCTCATTAATTAGGCCTGATGGTAATGGCAGCCCCTTGGCTGTTAACCTGGAGTGTCTTTTGAGAGACCTCGTAGACATAGTAGGAGTGAAGGGCTAACAACGGGAATATAGGGGCCCCTAAGTCTGTGAGTGTGTGGCTCACCGATATTTGTTTGCCACTCCACCGCTCAGGAGACCTGCTTGATTTCCCTCTGAAGGCTCCTCCAACACTTTTCAGATGATAGTTGAGTGCTCTTGGAATGCCCAAGTTACAAGCCACCTCACCTGTAAGTGAGTCAGTTGTGGACAGTAAGTGGAATCAAAGATGAGGGCATAAAGATTGGCCCTGGAAAGGAGGGAGGACCCCTGACCCTCTGAAACTGTGTGTGGTGGGAGTGAGAAGTGGAGATGGGGATTGGGGCAGTTCATACCTGATGGCCTCAATTATTATTATTATTATTATTATTATTATTATTATTAGTGAATAGGGGGAGGGGGAAAAGACTAATAAAAATTGGGACTGGGCTGTGCTTCTATCTTGATGTTCAATGTTTGATTAAACATTATGTCTTATACAGGGTTCCACAGCTATCAATCAAGATGACATCTGTCATGTGGGGTGTCTGCTCTTACTCCCCGCATAAGAACGCAGGATATGGTGAAGCCAAAAAGGAACACCCATGGAGCCATAGGTAGGGGAGTCATACCACTATATTCTCGCCGGTGGCTGGGTTGTAGACTCAGGAAGCAGGAGCCACACGATCCACAATCTGCCTGTCTGCTTCTCTGCCTGCCAACCAACCAACCAACAAACCAACCAACCAACCAAACAACCAATCAACCCCTCGCGTAGCCACGGCAGTTATATTAGTGGCTAATGGCTAACCGGTAACAGCTGATGGCCACCCAGCCACAGTAGATGGCCATCTGATTACAACTGATGACATCTAATAACCGAGCCAGCACCCTTCCACGTGAGGCTGAGAGCCTGGAAACTGCTCTCTGGGACTCTGTCCCCACAATATCTCATTTAGAAATGCAGCAACATGACCCCCAAATCATGACTGGATCGGAACCAACCTGTGTGGATGCTGCATCCTGGCTTGACACATATATGTCCATTTCTATATCCTTTGTCTTGAATTTCCACTTAAAAATGTTCCTGTCCTCCAAGGTGTATTTCCCCTGTTAAACACAGCAAGTAGGTGGGGGTCTTATTTTTAGAGATGTAGTAGTACCTCGGTTGTCTCCGTTGACGAACATTTCGGTTTACAAACGCCGTAAATTTTATGGATCTATGGTATTATTAGATAGTAAAATTCATGCTAAATTTGCAGTTTTAGAGGTTGCTTTTAAAGGTCTGGAATGGATTGATCCATTTTGCATTACTTTCTATGGGGAAGCGGTGCCTTGGTTTTTGAACGTTTCAGAACTCAAACGGACTTCGGAGCAGATTCCTTTCAAAAATCGAGGTACCACTGTACCTAATTTAAATACATTCAAGACGGAATGTACTGCGTTTTACTAAATGTTAATATTATTTTCTTTCAGGTCATGGGGATAATATGTGCTTTCCAGTCTTGATTTAAAAGAATATAATATGACAAAGTTTACACAGGTGCCCATTATTTTACACAAGATAATTGAACAATTATGTGCAATGACAAAAACCTCTTACACTTTTGGCTCCGTCTCCTCACCTGCCCACATTCCCAAGAACTAGAAACTGATTATCACTCATGTGAGCAACAACTCATCATCAGATAAGATGTTCTTACCTAAGGGTGAATCCATTTTTGTAATGAAACAGCCTGATGCCAAGGATGGCTTTATATAGCATGTAGAAATTTGTACTTCAACAGTGAAACCCAACATTCTTTGTTTTCCTTTTCCTATTATTAGAAACATTAAACCCAAACCACCATTTGGCACCACTGAAAGAGGCCTCTTTAAACCCCACAGGGACCTTAGCTACGAAGAAATAGTTGCCTGTGAGGGGAGAAGAGGAGGAAGGAGCCAGGATAAATCTTTTTTTCTAAATTTTACCCAAGTAGGGTGTAAAATGTTCTGAAATCTGTAATGAATCGTAGGTATTAAAAAATGAAGTTTGCTTGCATTCAAGATGCTACAGATGGCACAGGAAAAGTATCAGGGCAATTGGGTGACTTGGTGAAGTATTTAGTGACCAACACATCAATCTAGATTTATATTGACCTGGCATTAGAAAATATTTACATCTGAGCAGCCTTTGAATTCATACCCTTAAGTGTCTAGGATGGGCATCCTGGAATTATTGGGTTCATCCAATTTTAGTGACTTAGGTGATAGAAGTTTGGGAATTTAGTAATAACTCCAACTGAAAGTGTTGCTGAAGAGTCTATCTTCAGGGCTTTTCTCTCGTTCTCTATCTATCTCGTCTTTGTCTCCTTTCCCCCAGCTTCTGTGTTTGGTGGCTATAATTTTCATCAGATTCCGTCTCTTTCCACCCCTTTTATTAATACTTCAGATTTTTGTCTTAAAGTACTTGTTTTTTTATTTGAAGGCCACATAAAAACCTCTGTGGAACTAGGAAAGATACATATTTTTAAAATAGATTTTTAGACTCTCTACTAACGCATGCAAACTATACTCCATTAGAATATTCCTGGGACCTCATTGAATGGGCTTTCAAATAAGTAATTAAACATTTAAGATGTATTGATTCACTAATAAAATAAAGAAAGTGCAATGTCTCACACACACACACACACACACACACACACACACACACACACAAGATTTTTAGATATTATCCTTGCCTTTGGTGGCTTCACTCACTCTCATGGCTTCTCCCAACCCATCTCCAGCCTCAGCATTTCTCAAAGCACCAGAATTCCCTTCTAACCATCCGTGGACTGTGCCCTTTGAATGCCCTGCTGGCCCCTTAACCTCCTCATCTGCTTGCCTCCACACATGTCGCATGTCTCCCATGTCATTAATGAGGCCTCTTTCCCTCAGCCAACCAATCTCTTATTTCAAGGTTTTCTTTGATTCTACTTTGCTCTTCACACCTAGATGGTGACTTGTACTTAAATTCTCCTCTTTTCTTCAACGCACCAGTCATCTCTGAAGAGACAGGTAGTGAGTAACAGGAACAAGATTACGATGATACAGGTAAAGAGTTAATAGGAGCAAGCTTGTGAGTTAGCAGGAATGAGCTTAAAAATTAACCACTTGTCTCTGAATCCCCTGCTAGCACTGCACCTACAAGCTGACAAGCACCCTACATCCATCATAGATGGGAACAGAATAGCTCCGAGAAGAAGCCAATTGTAACAGCAACCCCCTGCAAACTGAGAAGCACCCTACATCCTGCACAGAAAAATACAAAACGGCAGCTAAACAGAAACCCTCGGCAGCTGTCTTCTCTACCATAGGCATCTTTCTTTATTTGGTTTTCCTATTTTTCTGAATCTCGTGAATTCTTTCATATTCTGCAAACAGCCAAGAGTATCCCAAAACAGTACAATCATCTCCTACGTGGCATACTGTAATGACCTTCAACCTTGTTTCCAGTGGACAGTCTCTTCCCACTTCAATCTAAACTGCACTGCCAGGTTCACCAGAGGGAAATTTTGCTCTTACCACATTCCCATTCAAAATCTCAAATGTCTTCCACAGTCTATGGCACCAGTACTAATTTTTTGGCCAAGGAATCAAGGTCCTTCATAAAAACCACCCTCTCCTCTCTGAGTCTGATGTTCTGGATGGTCCGTTTCTTTACTAATTCCCATGAAAAAACTTAAAACGAGTGATTGCATACAAGTTCTACAGAAGCAGCCTCATTGATTAAAATTGCATCAGTATGTTAAAAAGTCTTATGATAAAAAGGGACTTAAGAATTCACACTCAATGATTTGATCAATGGAATCAAATGCCTCCTCAATGTTTCCTTGTTCTCTCTCTGTCTCTCTGTCTCTCTGTCTCTCTCTCTGTCTCTCCCTCTCTCTCTCTCTCTCTCTCTCTCTCTCTCTCTCTCTCTCTCTCTCTCTCTCTCTCTCACTCTCTTTTGCAGGTCCAGTGAATGATTTGTGTTATATTGCATCCTGTGGGAGGTAAGAAAGAAAAGGTTTTTTACCCAGGTAGTGCATTCAAGTTTTCTGACTTGGGTCACCTACATATCCCTCACGCTCAAAACCACCTGTGATGTTAACAATCACTCCTAGAATTCGCTAGGACAGCGCGGATTTCAGACAGTACGTCCTAGTGCCTCAATGGAAGAGCTGCCCTTCTCAGACCATGTACCCTGACCTGGCACACTTCAGAAAATATGACCACCATGTAATAGGATCCCATTACATCCATATTTAATTTACCTATGAATTTCAACCTTCACTGGAATTGGGACTCCTTTCATCCTCAGAAGAACAAATTCACCTGTTCTGGAGGCTTAATAATTGGTTTAGCCTAAGCCCTGCAGGCAAGTACATGCTCTTTAGAATTTCCCACCTACTCCCAACCAGGGACTTGGTAGGTGTGTTAAAGGAGAATGATTTCAGTCCCCAGATACCTGCATAGCATCTTAACCTTTGTTCCTTATTTTAGTCAAGTTGTTTTCAAACTTTAGTCTGCATAAACATTACAGAGTAGGAGCGCATGTAGAAAATCTTATGTTCTAGACTTTATGGACAATTTCAGAGACTTTTCAAGGCTATATTTTGAATTTATATTTCAAAAATAGGCAACGCAAATGATTTAAAAATGGAACAATTAAAACATATTTGATGAAGAGTCTTGTTCTTATCCCTGTCTCTCTGTCTAGTTCCAACTTACTCCTTCCAAAGGTGACCCCATTGTCAGTTTCTTGTATGTTCTCCTAGAGTTCTTATATGCAAATAAGCAAATATACTTACATATATTTATGACCCTTCTTTGCACAAATATTTTTCCACATTTTTCCTTTCACATATCAGTATAACTTGAAAATATTTCTGTATCTGTGCATAGATAACATCCTCATTCTCTATATCTCTGTATCTCTATATCTCTATCTGTGTCTCTATCTCTCTCTCTCTCTCTCTCTCTATCTCTATCTCTATCTCTATCTCTATCTCTATCTCTATCTCTATCTCTATCTCTATCTCTATCTCTATCTCTGCAGGATAAATTCCCAGGGTGAGGTTGGATCAAATGGCATATGCATTTGGAATTTTGAAAAGTGGTGCTAAATTTCCCTTCATAAAATTGTTCCAGTTTTCACTACACCAGCAATATAAGACAGCATCTGTTTTCTCACAGCTTTCATTCTTTTGTATTTTTGCCAACCCAATAAGTGAAAAATGACATTTCTTTAGAACTTAAAATTTGCATTTCTTCTATTAGTAAGAAGAAACATCTCTCCCTATATGTATATTTGTTAAAAATGCCATATATATGTATATATACATATATTATACATATAACATATATGTATAATATATATGAATATACATATATGTGTAAAATTTTCCTGTGATTTTTCTGCTTGCCTCCTTTGCCCACTTTTCTACTGCCTTTTCTTTTTGCCTTCCAAGAGATCTTTATATACTTAGGGAATTGGCTTATTGTCCAAGGAATGGTTTGCAAATATTTTTCCCAGTTGGTGCTTGTCTTGAAACTGTGCTTATTATATTTTTCTTTATGTAGAAGTGCATTATTTTATTTTATGTAATTAAACTGAATGTTTTCTTCTATGGAATTTAGAGTTTAAGTCATGACTATAAATACTATAAAGGAATTCTCCTGGGTTCTTGTGTTGTTTGGATTTTATTTCTACGTTGTAATTTTTAGTCCTTTTTATCTTGGTGTGGTGGTGTCGCATGTTAGGGTTAATGTTGATCATTCTTGATTTTCATTCAAACCTGACCCCAAGTGAGATGAGATTCTACTGTATTCCCTAGTGGACAGATCTTCAGTTCCTGTCCTGAGGTAAAGGTGTGAGTGTATCTACTAGGTTGTCCAGCCTGGCCGATGTAAGGCAAACAATTTCTATCACTCTCCCTCCACTAATAGTGCTATTTCCCTCCTCAGTGCATCTATCAGGAATGCATGAGGGGAATCATTGCAGCTTTACCTTGGAACCTGGTAAAAAGTGCAGAAAATCCAAGAAAAAAAGGGATACTTCCCACATTCAGTGGAGAGTGAGCCAGTTCCATGTAGAGTAAGAGAAAACTTACGGGAAGTGAAGGACTAGGGCAGTTGGAATATGGGTCAGGAGCTAAGGGGAAAAATTTCAAATTTAAAACTGTTAAAAGGCAAGGATTTGAACTTCCTAAGATTCAACTGTCAAATTTGGACTTTGGGGCTTTCCTCAATTGCTTCCCTTTGGGAAAACCAGAAGCGTTTCAGGTCCACTTAGGGACAGTGGGCACAATTAGAGATCGGCAATTGCTGAGAGGATGCATTCCCAGCTAGCAGTAAGAGAAAGAAAAGCGGACTGAAATTTTTAGGATTAAATGTGCTTTCTAGTCTGTTATCTCTGCAACAGCTGGGAAATGCCACACAAGATACAGGTGTTTCTCAAGTACTGTACTAACAACATGCTTTGGAAATTTCTGTAAAGATTCGTGATCAAAAGACCAATTGGATTCTGAGTCAATGCCGACCATCACAGGCTCCACATCTTGATACACAATCTTCACCGTTCTTTTTTTTTTGGCCTGCTTGGCATCAGCGTATACATCAGCAGCCACAGTATAGAAAATGTAACCTACACAAATCACCTGTGGCAAAAAAAGACCAAGGAGTATGCCAGAAGGGAACAAAACTGTACGTCAGCAAGATCCCTGTCAGCTGGGGGTGACATACTCTTTGATTATATTTGCGGGGTTACTTGTAGGGTAGAACACAGGGTTGGGATTGAATACTGGCTCTGCCACGACCTGCTATATGACCTCAGGAAGTTTACAAGCATTCTGGAAGCCTCAGTAGCCTCATCTTAAGATGGAGACATCCATGCCAACTTAATGGGGTTCGTTAAGGTGCCTCAAATTCGTTCTGAAACAAGGTTTAGTCCAAATAAATAATCTAAGGCTGTTAAGAGGACCACATGTGGTCATGCGTATAAAAGTGCCTGGAAAAGCAAGCTGCCGTTACTAATACTCCTACACACTATTGTCATAGTGTCACCTCATCTGGAATTCTAAATTTGGAGGTGGAGTGAGGACAAAGTCCCATTCAGGCAAGGGGACAACATGTGAAAGGAGATTTTTAAGGGCTGTCGATTCTTACATTCTGTGATTCTGTGTAACCAGTTACGTAGTGAGTATTCCCGACCCTTGCTGATGTCTTCCGGTGATCCTGGGTATGACTCCTTGGCAGTTCTTCAAATAAAAGGTTCTCTTCTGCTATCTGGTATACCTACATGGACCAATAATCAACCCAGCTACAGCAGATCAGTCGATGCCAGTGGTAGAAAGAGGCTCTGTAATCTGGGAAAGAAATGTGACCACTTCTCTGTCCTCTCTCCCCCAGTGGTCTAGGTGTACAGTGGTGGGTTATCCTGGGATCCTGAAGATTCATGTGCATATGACTGTATGTTATATAAGTCCTTCTGCTTCAGCCACAGGGGTCAGCTTCAAAATGCTTTCCCCCTACATTTCCCTCAGGGTTCCAGCTGCCCTTTTGTTACATTTCTGTTCTTTAAGTGTGTTCATTAGTGTCCATTTTCTGAGATTTCAATGACATAAAAACATGATAGAACTATAAATGGTCAATAAACATCTGAAAAAAGTATAACTTCATCGATAATTAAAGTAATTTTGATGAAAAATAACAAGATACCATTTTTCTATAAATATTACAGATTGGAAATATATAATATCCAATGTTGGTAAGAGTGTAATGAAATGGGTTTAATTATACCAGTTGCTGAGGGTAAATTTAAACATTAGTATTAAGTATGCAAAATTTGAAGAAACTTCACTTCTAGGAATCAATTCGAATTGGACATAATTGGAAATGTGTGCAAAGATTTCTGAACTAGAATATTCACTAAAATATGATTTTCACCCCCAACAATGGGGATTGGCTAGTAAGTTACAGCACATTCATTTGAATAAAACGAATAACCATTAAAAACCCTGTTATTGAAAACTATTTAGTGAGATGAGTAAAGTTTATGGTTAAGTGAAAAGAGAAATATGTATGATTATATATACAACATAATCCTCACTTTGTAAGAAATATGTTTTATTTATTCACATATTTATATATACACTAACAACTCTAAGGTTGGAAGGAAATCTTTTAAAATTATAATGGTATGTTAAGAAAAATCTGAGACTTGGAAAAAAGGCCAAAGAATGCTTATTGTCCTTTATGTGTCTTATTGCAACAGTCTAGCAGATCCACCCGATGATAGTCTGATTACCTAGGAGAACATTTCTTTAAGTTATTATTGGCTAGTGATTACAGCCTAGAGTCTGTGACATGTGGATCTTTTTCCAGTTGTGAATTAGATTATTTCTGCTCTCAAAGTTTCCAGTTTTATTCTCTGTAAGATATTAACCAGTTTTGTATCTAAACTAAACATCTTCTTTCATTGTTCTTGCAATGCCTGTTTACTCTGTCTCTCAAGTTCACTTTCATTCAGTTTTATCATCTCGCTGGTTCCCTCATTAGTGAGTTAAATAAATCTTTGACATGCGCTTACTTTAGGTTTACATGAGAATTAAGTTTTTAATATTTTCAAAATACTTTGATGTATATGAGTGGTAGGTTTACAGGAGATTTTTCTTTTTGTCTTTATATTCTTCTGTATTGGTCAAATGTTCATTGAAGGACATGTTTACTTTTCTAATGAGAAAGTGCAAAAACCAGGGGTTCCAAAAAATGTATACACGACTTGTATTCATCTTTTGTTATTGGTATATACTGAGCATTACAATTTTAATCCAGTTTTTTCCTTTCTTAAACTGTGTACACATTTTTTGGCACCCTCTGTATGTATGTTTATATGTGTATAGGACACCTATGTGTCCAATACTGATTCTCAGTCCATGCTTTCCCTGACCCTGTACCCAGTGAAAAGCCTACCACCCCTTGGACTTCTAAAAGTGGCTTTGCAGTTGACAGGGCAAACTCCATGGGACACATAGAAAGAGGTGTTATTATGCTCCCTGAAAACTAATCTGCATTGCTGGATAAGAAGAGGTTAAGGCTGATAAAATCCATTTCCACCATGCTGAGCTGGGCACAGGATTGCCTTTTCAGTGGGGGGTGAGGACAAGGGCCTGAACATGCACTCCTCCCCACAATGCCCCTTCACTGAGGGAAACTGGAGTCTGAGTCCCAGGTAAGGGACTGGGAAGGGTGGACCAGGAGAGGGCAGAGAGGACCACAGGAGGAACCAGGCCGCAGCGTGGGAAAGGAGCCTGGGGCCACAGCCTGGTAAAGGAGCCTGAGGGCCTTGGACTAGAGAGGGAGACTCCCTAAACCTCAGTACCCCCAAACAGGGGAGGGAGCTGGTTCAGGCTAGTTCTTTGCACTCACACTCTGATTTTATCTTTCATCTCCGTCTCCCAACCACTCCTCATTACAACCCCACAGCCATGCAGATAATATGACTCTGATTGCTGGTGGTTGCTTAGAAATGTAAATAATTTCTGGCAGTTTTCTAGCTTCAGTTGCTTAACTAGTTTCTAGTCGCTTAATTTATTGACCAGTGGAAAAGATTTTCACTGAAAAATCCAGATTTGAGCTCCAGTGCTTTCAATGCCAGCTTCCTGCAGAGACAGCTGCCAGACTCAGTAATAACCTAGGAACAGAGGTGCTGCCATCCACTGGACCCTGATGGGTGCGACAGCAAAACTCCCGCCATGTTGGATGTGCATATTCTAGGCTGGAGAGAAGGCCCCAGAGACACCACCTAGCCAGCCACTGCCTAATTACTCATTGTCACAAGAACTGATAACATATGTTTTCTTGCTGCATTCTGAAACTTCAGAAACCGCATCAGAGAAAACGCCACTTTGAAAAACCAACATAAAATACATGAAAGCAGGACAGAAGGCCTCTGCTGCCCCCTCTTGGTGGGCATATAAGAATATGCTATTTGATTTCCCTATTTTGGTCCTGGTTCTGCCACCTGTATTCACTGTGAAACTATGTTTAAATAATTACAATTCTTTGGATCTCAATCTCCTTACCTGTACAATAAGCTTATTAGTCTCTTTAAATGATATGATTTGTGATTCCAAGGAACCTAGGTTTTCAGAGCATTTGAAAAAGAAGGATAAAGAAATAATGCAGTCTCCTGAAGTTCTCTAATAAAGCAGATCAACATTTACTCTGTTATTATTGTTTTCACATTGCAATGTATAAAATGTTTGCTGCAAATTCTATTTTTATGATTTGAATTTAATTCAAGATAAAAATAAAGCAACTAAAATCAAACAGATGAAAGTGAACATCATACGTTTCATATTCTTATACATTTCTGGAGACAGGAATGAAAACAGAAACTAGGACTTGTTCTGGCTTAAGGTTTGTATTTGTTGCTCCAGTTGAAAAAAAATTGTCGTTTTCCTTCTGTTAAGAATTAAAAAGCATTTCATTTAAAGGCAATATATACTACTGAAACCCTTTATATCTTATTAAGTCCAGTAGTGTTCTCATTATAAAAAGGCATTTTAAAGTTAAAATGAAATTGAAAAGTAGCCACACATATCATGACTCTCCCATGATCTGGTTATATCCAGAAATATCTTGGGAACTTGCCTTGGAAAAGCTAGACTTTTGCCTGTGCTGACAGAGCAGAAGCCCTCCACCTAATGGCATGCACACTGCCAAGATTACAATGTGTGATTTGTAGGGCAGAAGGATCTGAGTCTGTGGGTACATGTGGTGACAATGACAGATGGGCATGTTGTGGGAGAGAGCATGCAGTGAGTTTGAAGAGTTGAAATGGCTCTAGAGGGTCAATGTTAGTCACAGGTGTATTGCTCATGAGAACAGTGACGTTGACAAATGAAATACAAATGACAGCAGTAACATCAGTACATAAAAGACAGCCATAAACTTATGGGATTATTTTAAACCCAAAATCTTGAAAGATGGACATGTAAACAACTGTTATTCCTCTTGAAGTATTTATCTTGGGAGAGATGACACATTTATCTCAATAGTGCTCTCTATCTCAAGACACTTTGGGAATTCTTTGGAGGGATGTTCTTGGAAAGCCTGTGGTCTCCATGGCAATAAATCTTTACTCTTTGAAGGTGGGTTTGATTCTTGGTAAGAGGTAAAAAGCATTCAGAAGCCAGCTTGGGTCAGACTGGCTAACCCCACTTTTTTGTCAAAAGTCAAGTAAAAAGAGATTTTTCTTGTGTAGTTTGTAAACCAAGAAGTGTTTTGTTTTGTCATCTGTTTCACCACATAGGGGCACTGCCCCCAGGCTGGTCCTTTTGAAACTTCCCTTTCCAATTAATTTACCTGATAAGGTGGAGATAAAATTAGATATTTTACATTCAATAGGCTCTTGACACCATGAAATTATGTCTTACGATCCTAATGAATCCTTTTCAGAGGATTCCACTACAGTTATAAATTTTCCCATAAAAGATACCAATGTATAAACTTTTTAAAAAAGTAAATGATCTCTTTAGAACCTAAACATATAAGTTCAGGATAGACACAAGTCATAAAGCTATTAAAATAAATTCGCTACTAAACGAAAACTCTATATACGTTACATCATAGTCTTGCTATATGAGTATAAATAACACTAATCATAAACTTATTTCAACTGCAAATATTTTATCTCTTAATAATGAGTAGGTAAGAAGACAGACAAGTTGAGATGCTTTCACTGGTGCTTCCTGATTACCTAAAGTGTCTCATTCTGGGCCAGCCCGGTGGCTCAGGCAGTTAGAGCTCCATGCTCCTAACTCCGAAGGTTGCCGGTTCGATTCCCACATGGGCCAGTGGGCTCTCAACCACAAGGTTGCCAGCTCCACTCCTCGAGTCCCACAAGAGATGGTGGGCTGCGCCCCCTGCAACTAAGATTGAAAGGACAACAACTTGACTTAGAAAAATCCCGGAAGAACACACTGTTCCCCAATAAAGTCCTGTTCCCCTTCCCCAATAAATATTTTTTAAAAAATAAATAATAATAAAAAAATAAAGTGTCTCATTTCTACATACTATCCTCATGATTTGTGTGCTTTCAGTTCTAATCACAGCAAAATGAAAAGCTAGCTCTGTATCCAATGACATAAATGAGCGGTTCATAGTATCCCACAATTCTGTATTCAATTATGTTTGTAAAACTGACATCACTATTTGTAAGAGGATTCAGCAGGTCACCTTTTGATACAATTACCAAATGGGGTTGGGGTCTGAAGTTGAAAGTCTGATCATAATATGACCTCCTAAGGACTAAAAGAAAGATTTGTCAGCAACCTTAGGGCTTTTATTGTAAATGTTGATTTAAATACAGAATGACATTTCTCTTCACTCTAACTAGGTAAATGGAATAAAAATTGCCAGCATGAATGAAAGATTTTCTTGCAAATCCTGCAACGGTTTACAGGAGTCATGTATCCCTCCTGCCGTTTTTTTTTTTTTTTTTACAAAACAGAAACTGAAGACAAATGGGGAAAATCACTTGAATGCCACTCCTAATTTCTGACTTGGAGGGACTCAAATTATGACTTATGCATGAAGAAGTTATTCGGAAAACTATGGATGTGTAGCTTGCATGATAGACAAGAAATGGTTAAGCAGAGTCACCTTGGGTACCTGCAGCTGGGTGGGACTAGCAGGATGAGTAGTGTGTGTGTGTGTGTGTGTGTGTGTGTGTGTGTGTTATAGTCTGAATGTGTACCCCCCAAATTCATATGTTGAAATCCTAATCCACAAAGATAAGGGTATTAGGAGGAAGGGCCTTTGGGAAGTGCTTTGGTCATGAGGGCAGAGCCTTCACGAATGGGATTAGTGCCTTATAAAAGTCTCCAGAGAGTTCCCCTGTCCATTCTACCATGTGAAGACACAGGAAGAAGGCACCAGCTTGGAACCAGGAAGAAAATTTTCACCAGAATGTAACCTAGCTGGTGTCATGATCTTGGATTTCCAGTCTCCAGAACTATGAAAAATAAACTACCAGCCTGTGGCATTTTGTTATAACAGCCCAAACTAACTACGATATGGAGGAAGTTAGAGAAGGGGGGACAAGAGGCAAGAGAGTGAGTTGTGGGATGAGGCAGTTGCCGAGGTAGAGCATTTTTGAAAGAGAGGAGCAGGCAGCGTTCCTGAAACAGTGATATCTGCAACAGGAAAAATGTTTATCTTCCCAGCCAGACACTATGAAAACCCTTGCAGTACAGATACAAGTAGAACAGAGTTGATAAGCGTGGAGAGAGGTGAGAGGAAGGTGGAAGAGAGATGGACTGTGGGCAAAACACAGTCACAACCTTCGCTCTGGGGAAGCTGTCTCCCAAGGAAGCCATTGCTGAGGATTCCATCTTTGAAGAATTCACTGTGAGCATGGATTGCAGACAGGTTGATGGAGGTTACCCTCTCTGGTTAAAGTCCCTCATAAGAAATGCAACCATTCTAGTGCAGGAACGTGAACAGCACAGGATCCAGAAGAGACCAGCAGGAATGCAAAGCCACAGTATTCAAAGAAGAAGATTTAGACAGGGCCACAGACAAACCAACAATTCTTTTATACAAAGAGATTGAGAATAACTCAATTAACCGGAATAACTCTGCTGTGTTATTTATAGTTATGTATACGTTTATTTAAGTAAATATTATATAGCTATTTGTTATATATCATAGTTGTTATAATATAGAATTCCCCTCAAAGGTTGAGTAAATTGTGTTGTTCTCATTTGTATTTGTTACCAGGTCAATTATTCTTAAAGAATCCGTTAGTTGTATTTATTAGGTAACAAGTTAAAGAACACTTTTGGAAGTCATGAAATATAGAACATTCTGGACCAGATAGATCATCAACAGAAAATTGCAGACAAGATTCGAGTCGTGGGTGGGAGGACCAGGAAGGCAGTCCCCCCAACCCCCTTAAAACGTGGTCATGTAAATGGCTTATACCAGAATTATCTGAAATTAGGCATTCTATCTGGCTCAGTCATGTGAAAAACACAGATGGATGTAGCAGGAAACAGTAGGAGTATTAGATGATACAACCTTTCCTTACTAAGGTAGCCACATTCAGATGGTAGTGAAGAGAATATACAGCAGATTCCTGACCTGTTGTCCAGCTCTCAGATGATTGACGCGTCTTTGCTTCAGAGAGCTTTGGGGTGTTATCTCCTGGGATGTCCTGCACCTGGGCCGGCATCTAGGTCATCCCTGAAAATTAAATACCTTCATTAATATTTTGCAAGCCTGGAAAAGAATAAGGCAATTAAGGAAAGAAGACTACACTTTTCTCTTTCATAAATGTTCCGTTGTTTTTCTGATTACTGAAATAACACATACTTGTTGTAGACCATCTTATAAATACAGAAACGTGAGGAACAGAGAGTAAAAAGAACTTAGAATCCTTGAAAAATTGCTAAAACAATCAGGACCATTTATTGCTCTTGGGACAAAGACGACGCTCCCTCACCAGGTGCTGTGTGGTCCTTCACCTGCCTTCTCCCCTCACTCTGCAGCCGCAGCACTATTTTCGGTCTCTGGCACTTGGTACATGCTGCGTCCACACTCTTTACCTGGTCATTGCCCCTTATCTTTTGATCTTAGGTAGGAGAAGCCTTCCCTGACCCCCCATTAAAGTTGGAGCATCTTATTATCTGCTCTTCTAACATCATCTGTCTCTCCTTTGCCGCTCTTGGCCCAGTTGCAAATTTACCGTTTATTTGTGTGATTATTTGTTTGACATCTGTCTTCACCATCAGGCTGTAGGCTTCGTGAGGGCAGGGTCCATGCCTTGAAAAAACGAAAAAGATTGTATCCCTCGTGCCTAGCACAATGCTTGTTTCTTTGTCTAACTTGATTAAACCCTTTCCATTTTTCAGGTTGAGCTTGAATTCCACACTTTTCATTGTGCTTCATTAATTTTCTCATTTTTTTCATTTCCTACTAAATTTGTATCTAGTTCCATGACTGGCACTGAATCGTTCTCTGAATCATAATCCTAAGTGATACTATAAGTAAATGCTTGCCTGCCTGCTTCTCCCTCTCCCTCCACTTATTAAACAAATATTGCTGTGTACTTACTGTGTGCCAGGCACTGTTCTAGGTGCTGAAAGCACAGACAACATCTCTGCTATCAGGAAGTCAACATTCTAGTAGGGGTGACAGCCATAACCAGATCAATGAATAAATAAGTAATAATATAATTTCAGACATAAGTGCTATGAAGAATTGAAGCCAGGTAATAGGCTTCAATTCTTGTAAACACTTTCTGGTAATTACATCGGTGGTTACAAAGAATTGCCATGCCAGGGGTCAGTACTTACAGAAAAAAAAAAAAAAAACCTCAAGAATCTCTACCTTAATAAATTACTTTTCTCTCCCTTTCCTTTCCACTCCATATTATAGTCATGAGGGTTTTTTTTAAATGGAATAAGCAATGCACAAATGTTTTAGATTGTGTTTCATCGACACAAGACTAATTCACTCAGCAGAGGGAGCTCATGCTTTAATTTTGGGAAGGTGGACAGAAAGCAGGCTCTTGTAAAAAGAACCTAAAATAAGCCTGTGACTCTCATTTTAAATAAGGTTTCCTTTCAGTGCTTCTTGGAGCTAAGACTATTTGATTAAGGTTTGTTTGATTTTTATCTCCTTAAATAGATGTGACTGATGAATTCTTTTGGGGCAGGAGTTTCTTCAATAAAGTTCTGTTTTGCTTACTAAACAGGCTAACTTGGAACAGATATCCCAGCTCAGGAGTCTAAGGATTCATCTAGACAGATGATAACTGTCCACATGCCGACTTTTCTGTGGCTTTTTATGTTACACTGTGAACTCAGAACATAAACGTATTTGACTTGTTTTAATATGACTATGATTTGACATTGAACACTTGCTTATAGAGGTCTCTGCTCTTTGAGATTATGAAACAACTATTTAAGTAAAACTTCAAAGGATGTTTACTATGACATGATCTAAGTTCAAAGGCAAAGTAAATAAAGATTGAGAGTGAATTAATCTCTCAGATAAAGAACCAGTGCCATGAAGGTGACTCAGCAGCATTCAAATCATGGGTGAAAATCAGCAACACTAACAGATGGGGTTTGGTCTGTAAACAACAATTTTTTAGTTATCTAAAGGACTATAGTAATGACAGAAAAAGGTGGATTAGGTAGAAGTTTCTTTCCCCAGGGATGAGATTTCTAATGTCAAATTCTCAAGTGAAGAAATAATTTTTGGCTAAGTCACAAATGATGATAGAACATTAACAAAGAATTAACTACATGTGTACTGGTGTGTGTGTGTGTGTGTTATTAATAATGAGGCAAGCTCATTGAGTAGAAAAGCATTGGGAAACAGGAGACAGCGGTTCTAAGCCCCGCCTGACCACTAAGTAGCCCGGTGAATTGAGGGAAATCTCAGAACCTCTCTAAGCGTGACTTCATCTGCAAATTAGGGATTTGACTAGAAACTCTTTGGGCTCTCAGAGACCATATTTGTGTGAGGCAAGGTGGGCTGTTTTGTTGAACCACAGAAATATGGTAAAAGCGTAGAATGTGAGACTTTTTAAAGTAGTGGGGACCTTCTTTTCACAGACCATCGCTGATTCCCCAGCAAGATTGAGGGGTTTCACAGCTACAGTTGAAAATCAGACTTTTCTTAATTAGCAGAGGTAGTTAATGGGCAGAATTTCTTTAAAGTTTTTCTCCCATCCATTTCTCTAAAACTAATGGCACCGAAAGTGATGGCCGACAATAAGATGGAATGAACAAGTAAAAAACAAATACTTATGAGGGTAATTTGCAAATAGTTGACCATGTTTAATTGGGTGACCTTTTTCTTTTTTTTTCTCTTCTTTTTAATGGGCTTCTGTGATCCTAGTTTTGATCCGGTACAGGGATATTATAATACAGTTATATTTTTGTCATGCAGGGTGTCATGCGGGGTCTCAGCTCCCACTCCCCACATAAGAATGCAGGACATAGTGAGGCCAAAAAGGAACACCCATGGAGCCATGGATAGGGGAGTCATACCACTATAATCTTGCTGGTGGCTGGGTTGGAGACACAAGAAGCAGGAGCCACACGATCTGCAACCTGCTGTCTGCTTTTCTGCCAACCAACCAACCCCACTTGTTAGCTGCAACCCGCCGTGCTAGCTCAGCCACCATCTTCTTGCTAGCTCCCATTTTCTGCTAGCGTAGCCACAGCAGTTATATTAGTTATATTAGTTAAATTAGTGGCTCACTGGTTACAGCTGATGACCAACTAGCCACAGCTGATGGCATTTACTACCTGAGCCAGCACCTTTCCACGTGAGGCCGAGAGCCTGGAAACTGCACTCCTGGCTCTGTCCCTACAATTTTCTAAGTCTAAAATTGTTTCTGTTCCTTTTAGTCCAACTAAATTTGCCATTATTTTATGGTGTTCAGTAAAGAATATGGTATTCAAGGCAAAGCCCTTGACTTCTGATTGCTCCTTCACATGAGTAAATCTGAGAGTCATGGGTTTAGTTTTATAGAAGAAAATAACAATAAGGCCCAAAGAGGGGAAGTGATCTGGTCATGGTGACACACATAGTTAATGGGAACAGGACCATGAATCTGAGGGCACCAGGTTCCTTGACCTGAATCCTCTGGAACTGAAATTGTTCCATGCATCTGGAAAAAGCATAGTTTAAACAACTTCTGCTTGTTGATAATAAACAAGGGAATCATTTCTCAAGGGAATTGAACTGTTTAATTTGTATGAAATTAAATTTTATGATACCCTTGTAAAAATGTTTTATGCAACATTATTTTGTTCTTTGTGGGAACCATCAAAAGGGCAGAACTTTTGGTAAACTTTCCAACAAATCATCTCACATGTGTAAGCACAAAACTAGCTCCAAATGGTCCTATCCTTTTAACAATATACTGAGTTACTCTTCAGAGACAACAGACCAAATCCTCATGTCATGCAGATAAAGCATGAGCAGAGGAGAGAACTTTGACTTCCAGTTGCACCCAGAATCGAAGTCTCGTTCCCCTCTCCCCTCCACATGGAACAAAACAATTGGATGTAATTGGAACTTGAACACCAGAACTCTTTTAGAAGCAAAGTTTCCAGGAAGAACCCCTTATCATAAATGACCAAATTCCAAGGTCCTCCAATGAACACTTGCCCCACCAGTACTTCCACATATGTGTTCTCCCCAACCCCCTAGTGGACTAGAGCAAGATAGATCTGAGGTACCATTAGGTCTCCCGTCTTCTTCTTTGGCAACTTCTTGATCAATAAACCTTTTCTTACTCCAAACTCTGCTGTTTTGAGTTTTGTCTTTTCGAAACATCAGGTATATGAACTTGGGTTCAGTAACAACTGAATAATTTCAACATTGGACAAAAATCATAGTGGAAGCTGCTTAACTGACTAAAGCGATGGAAACTGAACAAGTAAGCAGCTTGGCTAAATGAGAATTTCTTTATCATAAGGATCCGTAAATGTTGCCTTAAGTTATGCGTTTTGTTGGAAAGGATGACAAAGAGATGGAAGACTCTGAGAATTGATTAAAAAATCCAGTTAATGAAGTAATTCATATGTTTCTCTCATCAGGTTAGGCCAGTGGTTCTGAGTATAGATTCCTGGGGGTTCCTCAAACCCTTTCAGGGATCTGAAGGTCAAAACTGTTTTATAATGAAGATGTTATTTGCCTTCTTCCTTCTCATTCTCTCATGAGTGTATAGTAAATCTTTCTAAGACCTTTGAATTATGTGTGGTATTGTGACTAGCTGCATATGGAAGCAGATATGCAAATCCAGACATTTTCTTTTAAGCCAGTATTAAAAAGATTTGCAAAAATTATAAAACAATGCCATTCTCATTGATTTTTCTTTGGAAAATATAGTTATTCTTCATGAACCATATGTTCTTTATGCTAATGTGAAATGGGTTTACTCATGTTATTTTCAAATAAATAATATGAATGTTTAAAATAGTTTCCAGTTTTAATTTCAAATATGACAATGGCAATAATGTTAAAAAACAAAATTTAACCAAGTAAATGTGAAGATTGGCTTTACTAAGTGATTCATGAATTGAGCAGCATCTCATCAAGCAACTTGAAGGGACCTCTGAATAGTTGTACAAAATGGAAGGTTTTTATAGGAAGAAGGGTGGGACAAGGAAGCTATTAACTAAGGAAAAGAGAGGATTATTTTTGGGCCGGACATCTTTTCTTGGGGAAAGAAAAGGAGAAGGGTTTGTGTTTGTGTGTGTGTTTCTTTTATTTTGTTTTATTTTTTATCATGCAGATTGCTGTTTCTTTCTATGGGGAATAGAGAAGGCCCTTGTGACAGATTACCTTATCGGTGCTTGTCTGGAAAATTCCAGACTGATTA
Source organism: Rhinolophus hipposideros (assembly GCF_964194185.1). Taxonomy (NCBI): domain Eukaryota; kingdom Metazoa; phylum Chordata; class Mammalia; order Chiroptera; family Rhinolophidae; genus Rhinolophus; species Rhinolophus hipposideros. The sequence continues at coordinate 70,652,110 of NC_138052.1, read as the reverse complement.
AGATTATATTTCTGGGAGAGGTTGAAACTGCAATTTAGATCAAGTACTAACTCTAGGTTTGGTATCATGGTATCAGTTCTTTTAGGACAAGTGATGCCATTTTCGGTGTGGGACTTTCTCTTTAACAATAGCTAAACCCACATAAACAAAGCTCTTTAGGGTCCTCAATGATTTTTAAGGGTATACATGGTCTTGAGCCCCCCTCCCAAATTGAGAATTGGTGTGCTAGGCAACGGTGATACAATGGTGAACACCACACTTTCCTCACAGAGCCAACTTGAGCTTGCAGCCCAGTGAGTAAACAGGCGATCAATATCCAGCAGAAAATCCCCTACAGGGGAAGGACAGAGGCTTAGGGGGGTCCAGGGAGATTCTTCCCCAGACTCGGAAGGAGTGTTTTAGTGAAAGTATCTGAAAGAAATAGAAAAGGTGTTCCTCAATCAACGCTTTGGGCCTCAACCCTTTCATCTCTTAAGTATTCAACATCTTCCTTTTACTTGTATTCTTCTTATCAGCATTCATGTTTCTTCCACTAACAAAGAAGACAAAACTTAAATTCTCCAACCCTTACTACTGCCCTCTCTATTCTCTCCCTCAGCCAATTTTGTAAAGCACTCTTTTGCCTCACTGCCTCCATTTTTTCCCTTCCCAGTTTCTCCTCTACATACTCCTTTCTGCTTTTGTGAAGGTGAACAGTGCTGTCATCTCTGTCACTATTCTCAGTTCTCATCCTGCTTCATGTCTCAATAATACTTGCATTTCACCACTTTCTCCTTATCAAAACATTCTCTTCCACTGCTTCTGGAATACCCCAGTCTTCTGATATTTGTGTCCCCTCTCTAGCTCTTGTTCTCAATCTCTTGGGTCTACTCATCCTTCCACCTACTCATTAACTGTTGAAATTCCCTAAAGGGCTTAGATCCAGGGCTACTTCTCAGCTATGCTCTCATCAGTACCTATGGTTTTGATTTAAATAACTTGTAAATGTATGCACATAACCCTGACCTCTCCCTGAACTTCCAACTACTTATTGGACTACCCCCTTGGATTTCTTAAAAGGATTTCAAACTAGTATTGGAAATCCAAATTTCTGATCTGTCCTATGAAAGGTACTTCTACTCCAGTCCCCTAATTTAACATCTCGTTGTGCAAATTGAAAGCCTAGGAGTTACTCCTGCCCTCCTTTTCTGTAACCCTCCTATATCTAGTCCACTGCCACGCCCTACTAATTTTGTCTCTTAAACATTTCCCACATCTATCCCCTTCCACATGAGCACCCTATTCCCAGATGATACTGTCCCTCTCCTGGGTTGTTGTGATACCTATCTGCTACCCTGCATTCACTTGTAACCGCTTCCATTTTTTTCTCCATACAACAGCCAGAGTGACCTTTTAAAATTGTAAATATCCTTTATCAAAATTCTTTAATGTCTCTCCATTACCTGTACAAAAAAAAATTCATATTTTTTAGATCTGTATTAAAGGTCCATCATGATCTGGACTCCTCCTCTTCCCTTTCTAGCCTCACACTGTGGGGTAGGGCTGGGAGTTACATTGAACCCTCCAACATGCCATGCCCTAGTTATTTGAAATTGTTTGTTTTCCCTGAAAGATCCACATTCTGCAAAGCTACAGGCCAATGCCCATGATTTTTGCTTCACCTAGAACTCCCTCTCCTCCTTCCCACTTCTTGATCACTTCTATTTATAATTCAAGTTGTAGCTCAAGCTTGGCTCTTTGGAGAAGTCTCTCTGTATGTCTGCCTTATCCTACCTCTTGCTCTCTTCTCTAATCCCAGACCTTGGTTCATAGGTCATATTTATATTCATTCACATTCTGTTGTTAAATATTACTGGCACATCTGTCTGACTCCACCATTTGACTGTGAGCTGCTGAGGGACAGGTGGGGTGTCTTTTCTGTATCTTAAGTGCCTAGTTCAGTGCTGACATTTTGGAGGGATGCCTGTAGGAAGAATTAAAACAAAATAAAGGGGGGCAATTAGATGTTTTTAAGCTGTGCCAAGCTGAGAGGTAAATAAAATAGGAGCTGGTAACTGCCCTCACTACTTATGGATTGAACCCTGAGTTTTCCTTGGATTTTAATAAAGATGATCTGTGACTGTCCTGTCCTAGACACAGAGGAAGAGGAGTTCCATTAGACGAAAGGTTAGGGACCAGGTGGGTCGACCTGGGGGACAGGTCTGGGGGGGAAATGCCTTTCACAGTTTCCTGAGGGTGACAGTAGTGCAAAGGTGCCCATGGGGGCAAATTGATACTAAGCCAATTAATATTTCAAGTAAGTAAAATTTCCTGTGATAGATATTGAACCCTTTCTCAGGTTGGCTTTATTTTTAATGGAAAAAAAACCTAAAGAAATAAGTTAAAAGGAAGAGAGTGTTTTGTCTTGAAGATATTTCACATTTTCCTTTTGACATTCAGGTTAAGATATCTGAATAAAAGATGGAAAGTATCAAGTGGGGAACTTATTCCCTCGCCATCAGCATAAAAAGAGAAATAAATCAGAGGCAAAAGAACATACCATTCATTCAAGTGGAATTATATGTTCCTGGGTTGGGTCCAAAGGCTGAAATTCTTCTTTTCTATACAACTTGGTACAAACCTTAAGAAAAAAAATTAATATTTTAATCTGTTGGCAAGAACAACATCAAGGGTTGATAAGCATGATGGTCATTAACAGGCAAATACCGAGTTTCTCTTGTTTGAAAGGCCCTGGACTGCAGAGAGGGACACAAGGCAGTGAGAGACAGACCAGCCTTTCAGTTTTACTCTGACTGGAGAAACCTGGGGGCAGGGGGAGCAGAAGGAAGCCGGCAGCTGTTAAACACTTGCTCTGTTGTGCCCAACTCTGAACTCTAATTAGGGCTAGCAGAGGCTAAGTGACAAAAAAGTGATACAAACAGCATGCTCCCCAGGAAGTCAGGGAGCAAGGATGTAGAGGCTTCCCGAAGAGGGGCTGGGGGTGGGGGGGGGGGAATGGAGCCAGCACAGATTCATATGGGAGGCTATTCAAGCGGTGTTAGGAAGAAATAAAAAAGATGACCTTGACTACAGAAGAGAGACTAGAGGGAGACAGTGTCAGAAGCAGTTCAGACCAGACTGTAGAAAGTTTTAAAAGACAGTCTTCAGGTTTGAGATGGTATTTGGAGCCAGTGGGAGACACTCAGCATTTTCTCAGTCAGTATTTCTGGGGGATTAATTTGACTGTGATATACAGTGGTTCCCAATTCTAGACCTGCAGGCTGGTTGCATATGTCTCCTAGGGAACTTTGTGAAAATTCAAGGTATTCCTGGATCATATCACAAGAGGTTCCAGTGCAGTAAAACCGAGGGAAATCCCAGGCAATTCCATTTTCAAAAGCTTCCTCAGGAATTCTGGGAAATTTGGGAACGCTGCCATGAGTTGGGTTGTACGGGGAGGCAGGAAGGAGACCAGGTGAGGAACTTGCGATACTCTCAGTGTACATGAAGATGGTCTGGACCAGGGTAATGTGGATACAGAGGAAAAGCAGTAGCTAAGCTTAAGGGTTGGTGCATGTTACAATCATCAGGCCTTGGTTATGGGGGAGAAAACAACAAAAAATGATGATACGTATAACCTGAGTATGGAAGTCAGGAGAGACACTGGTTTAGCGGATGGAGTATGAGTGGGAATTACAATGGACTCAGGATTAGGTATGTGAAAGAAGGGTCAAGAGAGAGCAGCAGAAAAAGATCTGGGAATCATTTATGGAGTTCTTTCATAGAATCTCAGGAATGGATGAGGCATTAAAGTGGAGAAAGTTCATAAAAAGAACTAAACAGGAGACAAGGAAGATTAGTGTAGAAGGGAAGAGGGTGTGTGTGAGAGGTGGCTGCATCTGTGAGAAAGGCTGTCTCACAGATGAGGTACAGACTTGCCCAATATTATCCCATAAGTAGAAATTACAGGAAAGCAGATCTCAAATCAATTAAGAAATGGCTTTCTAATACAGAGCTGGCCCAGGGAACCGTTGTTGGCGGTTACAGTTCCAGAGAAGTTCACCATTGAGTTTCCAGTTCTCACAGAAACTAAACATGGTTAGTTGACACTTTGCAGGGAGGTGATGTAGGGGGAAATTATTGCTGACAAATGAGTAATGGTTAAATTAAGCACTTTATTAGATTTTCTGCAATGTTATTTTTTATGCATATGAAACACCATCTTAGAGTTCATTCTTATTTATATTTTCATTGAGGTCAGAAGCATCAAATGTAGCTTCAAGGAGCCCATTTCCCACATTATCCTTAGGCCTCAGGTCACTGGGACTCTGCTCTGGGTCCCAATTCTGGTCTCCTCTTGCCACACTCCTTCTCAAGGGGCAAGGAGTCCTTGGCATAAAAGGGACATTCCACTCACAGCCAATACCTCATCTTCTAGCCACAAGCTGTGGGCACCCCTGACCTCAGGATTCCCTTCCCCAGTGGCGCCAAACCCACTTCCAGGGCCCAGATGGGTCTCTGCTCTAGCCCTGCTTCCCAGAGAGAGCAGATGGGCAACTTGGAGTTCGCACATAGGCCTTTGAAGCATCCAAGGAGCAGCTGTTTGAGGAATGGACAGAGCTTGGACATGTGAGCTGGGTATCAGTCTGTGATGGCATCAATGCAAGACAGAGCTTTGGGGGAGGGGAGAGAAGAGCATTGGGCATATTCCATTTGTACTCTTGCTTTGGGTCTTGCAAATGTTAGGGGCAGGTCTGCCCTTTCCTGCCAGGCCAGGCAGTGGTATTTGGTAAGCAGGTTATTTAATTACCACTAGGTAAGGAGATATGCCATTCTTTAAAGTTTCCTCCTCCCCTTTTCAATCTAAACTAGACACCAAACGAACTGGTTTTTAGAGGGAATTCTATTTCTATAGTGACTACTACACCATCCATAGGAATTTCTTTTTTAAAACATTTTCTGTATGTGCAATTACAAAATTAAGCATGTTCATGTAAAAAGGATCATGTAAAGTTGCTGTAAAATCTAGACAATGAAATAAAATTCATAATCCAACCGTGTAGAGATAACTACCATTAACTTTATGCATATTTCCTTCCATTTTTATTCTCACTCTATGTATATGTGCTTATATTATATATATAAATATTTTTCCCCCTAAAAATTTGATGTCAGGTGCTCAATTTAAAAAAAAAATTTAACTGAAAACAATTTTATTTTCAAATTCTTCCAATATTACAAAAAAAGATTTTTAAAGATAACTTGTTTCAATCATAAGGTATACCATGATTTCTTTAAGTGATTTCCTATTGTTGAACACTTAAGTTATTTCTAAGTTTTGTTATTATAAATGACATTATGACAAGCATCCCCATATATAATAAATGTTTGACCTACCTCTAATTTTCTGGGGTAGATTCCTGGCAGTCAAATAGTATAAACATACACATTTTTAATGTACTGAATATTCTCTAATTTCTGTTGTTTTTGTGAGTCATCTCTTGCCAAGATTGGTCCTAAGGGCAATTTCAAACATTAATTATTAGGAAAAATTGGCATTTACTAAGTAACTGCTATGTGCTTATCATGGTGCTTGGGACTTTATGTATATCATTTATGTCCATCATTTAGTCTTTCCAACCATTTCCTTGAAGTATCCCAATTATACTAACAAGGAAATTAATCTTGAGCTGGAAGTTTCAGAGCTGGGACTCAAGTTGTGTCGCTCTTGCCAAAGTTGGTGTCACCATGCTGGTACCATCTTTGAGTAGTTACTACGTCCTGCAGGCCCAGCACGTAGCACCCCTTTCTTACAGGAAGACTTGGGTTTGCAGTGGCTGAAGGTCAATGGAGGGAAAGGGATAGAAAGAGTGGCAGAAAAGAAGTGATTTGGGGACTTTCATAAGTCCTTCCACTAGCACCCCAATCTCTGTTAGTCAGGTTCATCATGCTAGGTCAATAAGGTGCCCTGAGACCAAACAGGAAAAGTTGCAGATAAAAGAGAAGAGAAAAAGAAGGACTTATACTAGCTTTGTTCTCATGCTTCTTTTCCTCTTGATCTAAGCAAATTTCTGTTCCCCATTCATTTGGCAGCAAGATGAAGGAAAACAACAAGGATAGCAAAATCAGGGAATCCTAGACTTGTAAAATACCATAAGAGGTATTTGATAATGATGATGATAATAATGATAATAATATTAATGATGGTGGTAGTAGTACCAATGGTAGTAGCTTTATTGATTAATTATACTAGAGGTTTTACTGAGCACTTATATGCTCAGTATGTGCTCAACCTGATATTATCTACTTTACAGACATGATATAATTGAATCCTGATAATCATAATCTTCTTTTACATGGAAGGAAACAGAGGCCCAGAAAGGTTAAGTAATTTATCAAATTATATAACTAAAGAATAGCAGAATCAGAATTGGAAGCTATGTATCCTGATAATGGAGTTCACACTTGTAAAACACAACTTTGTAGTGCCTATAACTATTAACAACTCTTGTCCACCACAGTCCAGTGCTTCCCATCCATTAAGGCATTTCATCCTCAGAACAACCCTCTAGAGAGAGGAGTGGGGAGCCCAAGGGAGGACAGAAACACCTGCAGGCCCTGCAGCCTCCTGAGTTAGAACAACAGCCTCCCACTACCACTGAGAACCAGGGATTGGCTCCATGGTAGGAGTCTTCCTTCTGCTGAATCTATGGCCCCTCCATTCATATCTTCCTGGGAATCTGGTGTAGGCCTTTTCTTTGTGCTTATTTGAACCAGTGTTCTAGCTGATTAAATAATCTTTATATTCCTGAGGAAACCGAAAATGAAATACAGGTGACAATGAAAGGTACCTAGATTCTATAACACATAATTTCCAATAAATAATGAATAAATTGAAAAATAAATAGATAGATAGATAGATAGATAGATAGATAGATAGATAGATAGATAGATAGATAGATATTATTGCGACTTGTCTTGCTTCTCCAGCTCAGGCAAATAATAATACTAATATTTATAACTGCTAGGCACCAAAACAAATGTTTTACGTGAATATTTTGTTTACATGGCTCTCTAGTTTTCATTCTTAAATTTTTCCTTTAGGCATATTTTCTTGCATGTCCCCTTTTGGCATCATCTTAATTTTTTCTCACCCCCCCCCCCCTTTTTTTTTACAATTTAGAAATCAAAACATCTCTGGATATATAATTTCTGCAGTTTATAAGATATATCTTTGCAGGAAAAAGATTGTACTTTTTAAATTAATGATTCCATGTATTCTTTTTTAGCTACTTACCATAGGGTTTTTTTTGGGGGGGGGGATTGAATTGTAGGGAGTGGGCAGAGGAATGTCTGCAACAAATTCTCTATGGATGTTATAGGTTGCTATAGATTCCATGCAACATGAAAGATGGAAATGGTTTCTCCTCTCTTCCCCATAGACCATTAGTACTAATCAAAGATGTTATCACATTGAGAGAGGACATAGGCATTTATTTCACAACGTGTTTCACTTTGGCTATAACTCCACAAAATGTGCTGCTGAAATCACAGTGTGAGAAATAGACTCTTCTCTGTTTTTCTCCATCACAAAGCTAGATGTTAGGAAGATGGCCTCATCAGTTTTCACTTAGAATATGCTATTCTACAAACTTCACCTTCAAAAAGGCCATTAAGCTGCTACCTGTCTGTATTTCTGAGAAAAATATCTAGTACACTCACTGAGATGGGCAGAATGGTAAACCTCTGAGTCTGTAATGCACAATTCTGTCCTTTCCTTGAAAACCAATTCCACGTAATGGGTGTGATGCTTTGCTATTAAATCCAGAAGTGCTGGTACAGCAGCTATCAGTTGTTGCATACACCATAGGACTAAAACTTTCCCCCCTTTCCACAAAGATCTGTATCTAATACAGTGGCATAAATTACCCCATAGACATAAATATACAATGTATATCTCTTACAAAGGTTAGGAAAGTATGTTTGGGGGCGTGGCTCCTAGATTTAATCAGGAGGCCACTGTGTTATAATTATTTCTGTGTCTCTTTTGACCAGTGATTCTCACCTTTATGGAGGCGGTCATAGACTCTGAGAATATGAGGCGAGATCTCTTCTGTGAATATATCCTCCAAATCACATGTGAAAAAATTTTGCACATTCATGGGCTCCTTAAAGACATGAATTATCTCTGAGTCAGAACCCCTTGTTTGGACTGATTCTCCCTTTGAGTAAGTACCATAGCATACTGCTCATAATACAGTAGACACTCAACTGATGCTTATAGATGGCGCACGAAGAAATGTGAGAATGAAACAAGTAAATTAGAAGACTAGACACTTACACCGATGATACTCCAAAATGTGAAACTCAACAGGACTTTAGTTTGGGGGGAAAAAGTAATAATACTAAAGGAAGCTCCTGATAATTCTCTAGGAAAAATGACAGGAAAATGATCTCAGGAAAACAAACAGATTCAGACGATGAGATGGCTAAGAACATGGATTCTACAACCAAATTACCTGGGTTCAAATCCTGACTCTTCCATCTTCTACTGGTATGATCTTGGCCGTAACTTAACCAAGCTGTACTTCAGTTTTGTCATCTGTACAATCGGCACATAGTACCTACCATAGATAGTATAGGGCCTGATATATAGAAAGTACTTGTTAAAAGTCAGATTTATGGCGATGTCTAGATACTAAAGCACAGCCTGTGGGTGATTAAGAGGCCTTGCAATTTTGGTGCAATGATGCTACTGTCATCTAACAGAGACCACCCAAACCTATAGGGATGAGACACACTCCTGGGACTTGGCAATGTTAGGAAGAAAACTAACAAAGGAGGCAGGGACCACATGATCCTAACATATAAACTTGAGTGGCAATCCAGAGAGCTCACAGGAAAGAAGGGGGTAGAGACCATTTCAGGGAGAACTTACAGAGGAATGAACAGGAATGTGGCTGTGACGCTCTCATGCCTCCCACCATGGGCTTCCTGAAGGTAACCGTCCTGCCTCACTTCTTCTCTCCAAACTTACTGTTTTTATCCCTGACCCTCTGATCCTTGACCTTTGTTGGCTTTTGATATCTGCCTTTAGCCCCTCAAGTTTTGGGCAAAATGCTGAGACTTCTACTTCTGGCTTATTGAACCCAACTTCCGCTGTCTGGACTCCCAGTTTCAGCATCCTTTGCAGTCCCAATATGGGATGCCGTCAAGCCTCCAACCCTGTCCTACCAGTTAAATCAACATCTAGCTCCCAAGGGGATTTGAACCACACAGGCCACTTACTCCAACAAAAGGGATGGGGCTTCCCTAAAACAAATGATAAAACTGGTAACCGGGGAAGGACATAGCTGGGAAGGGATCCTTCAATTACCCAGGTTTTGAGAAATTCTGTCTCTTCTAAAGAAGAAGGGCTAAAATGTTCTAACATGGCTCAAAAGTGAGAGGAATAAATGAGGGGAATGGCTGTCAAGCGAATCATAAAGCCTGTGATATGAAAGTCAGAGAATGTTTGGGGAGAACATCTTTGGGATCATAACAAGAGAAAGAGAAGAATGCTGGGTGTTTTTATTTAGGGCTGTAGGCTTATGAAAGCTAGTTTCAGGAAGTACATGGCAATGATGAACCTTCTCCTGCTTATCAGAAACTGGAAAAAGGAAATACAGCATATACTGCATACAAAGCACTCAGAAATTAAAATTGGAGGACAGAATTGTAAACAAGGAAGAAATAAGGAGTGGGGCAGGGCATTGTAACCAGACTGTTCTCTGATCAGTGAAGACAAAGAAAGGATATGAACAAATGATAGAAACAATGGGGCAAACTGACGTGAAAGCAAAAGTGTGGCACAGAGCAGTGTCAAGTTGGCTAAGGCACCAGAGAGAGATATATTTTGTGGAAAATATTGTCAACCATAAACTATATCATGCAGAAAACAAATATCCTGCTCAATGAAGATAGAGTGTAGTAACAGATCGTAACAGTAAAAGGAAATGAAGCTCAAGATACGTGGAGATTTTAAGAGAGCACTTAGCCTCTTAAATTTGTTCAAGTGGTCAGATCAATCAAGGCTAATTATGGACTATGACCTTGAAATAATTTGTAGATGAGTTTGTGAAACCATAATCAGTAATCTTTTTTAGACATCACAGAAAACCAGAGCAATGCTAGAACCCTGGAGACAGGAGACCATTGATCCTGGTTTTCAAAAAGATGGATTTAGATGTGGTCAACTTTGCTGTCAGGCAACTTTCTGGGTTTACTCTGGAATGAATTGCTGATGAGAGGACCCACAACCCTGGTCCCTAGGAGGAGGCTGGATACTCAAGAAAACTAGCATCATCTTCTTTTGAGATTAGATTTCTAGACTGAGCAACTGATCAGTGTCACAGACACAGGACTTGGGGGTTTCACAGGCATTTGGTAGTGTCTGCACTCCCTCTGTGGAGGAGCTGGAGAAAGGTAAATGCAGGATACCACAGCAGGGTTTATACTTGATTTGCAAGTGTGAACGGTGTAGAGTATTTTTCTCATAGTTCTGCACTTGGCTTACTCGTCAATACTTTAATCAACAGCTTACAGACAGAGAGAAGGTAATGTTGATCAGATTTGCGAGTAATGGCATAACAGTTAAAAACTATCTTGATAGGATAGAATGAATAGATGAAATTTAATAAGAATTTAAAAATTTCCAAAAGGACAGAAAGGGGAAACATCACTTTGAAAGCCTCAGGGCATTTCAAATGATTGCAAAATTATGAGTCATAGTGGTTGTTTTCCCCCTAATTCCAGAGTCTGTGATTTCATAAGCATTAATAGTGCTTATCTAGCAACTGTAGCAGCAACAGCCACAACAAAAAGTAAAAACAACCCAAAAAGTCCTTGTGTCTTTTGGCTAGCTCTAAGTACATAATTAAAAGATTTTTAAGGGCCTAGTATTTCCAAACATCATTCCAGTAACATGGCAGTTGCATCAAGTCACCCAAGCAAAGACTGTTTCAATAAGCTTATGCTACCCAAACATACATACCCTAAAATGATCAGAAACAATTGATACAGTGCCAAGACTCGTAGTCATATGGAAAATTCACTTTATTTTCTGGCTTGCTGCCTCCGTTTCCCCTCCTGCTAAATACAGATGGATAACACTTACCAACCCTGCTTGAGAGGCATGGATCATAAAGATCAACAAATCAATCTTTATCAAGCCCTTGGGTTTAATTCCTTGGAGGAAAACGCTCACGAATCCCTGCTCCTCTTGTTAAAGACAATACCCATTCTATAGTAACAGAGGGTCATGACTCACCACCCAAGTTTTCCACTGACTGCTTCATGGGGGGCTCCAGGAACCTTCTTAGCAGAGTGTAGATGTCCCTCACCACACCTGGGGTGCAGAACCTGCACTGGGTTTCTTGGCCTTTAGCATTCCTTTCCTAAAAGCACAGAACACAGAGGATCCAGCCTGAAAGCCGAGGCGTAGGCAGCTCTCAGATGACAAAGAGGCTTCTGATTGGCACAGCTGAAGGTAGGCACAGTCTTATCACGTACCAACTGGAAGTGCTCTGATTTGTTCACACTGGAGATGCCAAGGGAAGCTTTGGGGAAAAAGATTGCATTGAGGTAGTTGGGAGAAGGAGTCTTTACAGTCATTCCAGGACTTGACTTCAAGGGCACAGCTTAGATTCAACCCAGACCACAGACACTGAGATTATCTGCTTTGATTTTGTTCTCTCCCTCATTTTGTTTCTACTTGAGGGAAAAGAAAACAAATTTGAAGAGTAAGGATTTATTGTAAAATCTTGTGTCCATCAAGAGAGCTCTAGCATTTATACTTCTCATTTCCTGTTCTGACGTTTGGAGGGTTATCTGGTGTTTCATTCACGTTGAGACATTTTTACTAATGAATCTTCAGTACATGAGTTAAAAAAAATCCCACACAAATACCTGAGACTAATGTGCCCAGCTGTGTGCCTCTGATGGTGTGAAGGGCTTTGTGGGGGCAAAAGGACAAATAGGCTGGTGATGTTCCTTCACCCCCAGCAATCTCTATGGCATTCCAGTTCCTTATAGCATGGGAGGTATTTTTTAGACTGATACATAATCCTTGCCCCCAAAGGGTGGGTAACTTAGTTTGGGGATAGTCAACATATATAATCTTGATTAAAGACAATTACATAGCATGCCAAGTTCAAATATCCAAGTCACAAAGCTATTTTTTTCTGGTTAGAATTAGTGGCATGCCACTAATTCTACAGATATCACAGATAAAACATAGACTACGTAGCCTTGTTTTTCTCAACATAATTATGAATTGCCCCCTTTTCCATGTCTGTGCACAGGACACAAATCAAAATATTTGTAATGAAGTGTGATAGAACAAGAAGTTCTATAAATGCAACAGAGATTGCAAAGTTTCTAGTTTCTTATTTGTGTTACTTTCCCAAACAAACAAAAGGATATGTTTGTTTTTTTTTTCCTTAGGTAGAACAATAAATTTACTTCAGGGTCTGAATTCCTCTTATTGGGCCTGTGCAGAGGAAATGACCAGATAGGTTATGGTGGTTTTTCTGTAGCCCATAATCCACAAGGATTTGCATTCTAACACAACACTGGTTGTGGATAAAGAATAAAAAGTGGTGAAACATGGAATAGCTATAAACTTTTAAAATTCTTGAGTTCACACAGTTGAATAAAGGGGTTTTGATTCTCACTGCTGCCTGCAACACATATCCTTTGTTCTTTACTCATATTTGTAAAGTTATTCATATTTGTAAAGTTAAGACCTTGGCAGCAGTAAACAAAGAGCATTATTTTAGCACCCACAGGAAAACGCTGGCACAACCCACTGCCACTTCCTGTTACTGAAAGGATTCTGGAAGACTTGCCATCTCTTCAGGAGAGGAAACATGGTGTGGAGGAAAGAACACAGCTTTGTGAGCAGACAGACGAAAGGCAAGTCCCTCTAATGCCTGCTAGCTCAGTGATCTTGGGCACATTACACAGCGTGGTAGCCTCCATTTCTTTGCACAGCCCCATGTGGAGACACAGGCTCAGTTTCAGCCTTGACTAACTCTTCCTCTTTGCCAGTGGTGCTGAAAACACTGATACCGGGTTGCCCTTGAGGCGTCCTGTCAAGGACAGTGAAAAACAAAGAGCACGTTCCATTTGTGGATTACGTGTTAGAGAAATCTCAAGAACTTAAAACAAAACTAGGACCAGAAAATTATTTTGCCCCTTTGCTTAAGTGGTTTAAGAATCTCTGCTTAAAGGAGCAACGTATTAAAATGTAAACTAACTGTGAAGTGTATTCCTAACTTTCTGGTATGATTTCTCTTCTGTTCTTGCTGGTCAAAATTGTATAATTATTTGCAAATGATCTGAAGATTTTACACTCTTAATTTGTGTGTGTTTGTGTGCGGGGGTGGTGATGGTGGTTTAAGGAGGTGGAGAGGAGGAAGGAAATGGGGAGGGAGCAATGAAAAAAACTGTAATGAAGCGTTTTTAATGCCTAATACTTAAAAGAAAACAAGTGCAATTACAAAATGTCTGAAAACATCAATCTAATCAAATGCTTTTCATCTAGCAATCCTAATACCTTTTACAAGTAGGTTTTCTCTTGTGTATTCTCTCCCCAACCTCCAGAAAACTACAGATACAGATTGATACAGGTTTTTCATAGACATAGAACAAATCATCACTCACACAGCGGTCACTTAAACCTAACACCTACTTTCCACCATGGTTTCTTTCTCTACATAAATTTAGCAATAACAATGTGGAAAACTTACTTTTCTTCCATTCACAAAGAAAACAACTTCATTTGACTTCTTAGAATAGACGTTATACTAAAATAACTGGCTGGAAGTTGTGAAGTTGTGGAGAGAAGCTGCTGCTGTGTCCACCTGAGACCTGCTGAGGTGCTTCTGTGGGAGGGTGGACAGGAGGATGGAGGGCAGCCCAGGGGTCAGGGGGTGATCTTGGCCTGCTCTCTAAGTGTTCCTCCAATCAAATCCTGTCTGTCTATGCTCCCAACTCTCTTATTTCCCCACCTTCCTCTGCTACCCACACTTTCCTCCTCCCTTAAGCCAATTTGGAACTTCAGTCTCAATCGAGTTCTTACAGAATGCACACTTCTTTCTCCCTGTCCAGGGGTGACCTACCGGAATAAAATTTCTTTTTACAGCCAGCAACAAAAACCAGTGAAATGGAATTAAACAATGTAGATGTCATGAATTCAGATGCATTTCTAGGTGTTAAATGTATTTGTTTATTAATTTGTTTTAAAAACAAAACTAATACATAATTTTTTTTAGTTGTTTTTTTTTTTTAATTAAAGTTTACTGGGGTGACAATTGTTAGTAAAGTTACATAGATTTCAGGTTTACAATTATGTAATACATTATCTATATCTCACATTGTGTGTTCACCACCCTGAGTCAGTTCTTCAATCACCATATATTAGATTCTGTTTACCCTCTTCTAGAGGCCCCCTCCCTCTTCCCCTCTGGTAATCCATAAACTCTTGTCTATGTCTATGAGTTTTTGTTCTTTCATTTGTTTGTCTTCACCTTTTGTTGTTTTCAGTTTTATATACCACATATCAGTGAAATCATATGTTTCTCTACTTTTTCTGTCTGACTTATTTCGCTTAGCATTATAATCCCAAGATCCAACCATGTTGTCACAAATGGTACTACATCATCTTTTCTTACCGCTGAATAGTATTCCATTGTGTATATATACCACAACTTCTTTATCCATTCATCTATTGGAGGACATTTCGGTTGTTTCCATGTCTTGGCCACCGTAAGTAAAGCTGCAATGAACATCGGAGCACACATGCCTTTATGGATAAATGTTTTCAGATTTTTTTGGTAGATATCCAGGAGAGGGATTGCTGGGTCATATGGCAATTCTATTCTTAATTTTTTGAGGAACCTCCACACTGCCTTCCATAGTGGCTGCAACAATCTGCATTCCCACCAACAGTGTATGAGGGTTCCTTTTTCTCCACAGCCTCTCCAACACTTGTTACTATTTGTCTTGTTGATGATAGCCATTCTAACTGGGGGGAAGTAATATCTCATTGTGGTTTTTATTTGCATTTCTCTGATGATTAGTGATGTTGAGCATTTTTTCATATGTCTATTTGCCATTTGTAAGTAAGTCCTCTTTGGAGAAATGTCTCTTCAGGTCCTCTGCCCATTTTTCAATTGGGTTGTTTGTTTTTTTGTTGTTGAGTTTCATGAGTTCCTTGTATATTTTGGATATTAGCCACTTATCGGAGGTGTTGTTTGCAAAAATCTTCTCCCATTCAGTTGGTTGCCTCTTTGTTTTGTTGATGGTTTTTTTTGCTGTGCAGAAGCTTTTAAGTTTGATATAGTCCCATTCATTTATTTTAGCTTTTACTTCCCTTCCCTTTGGAGTCAAATTCATAAAATGCTCTTTGAACCCAAGGTCCATAAATTTAATACCTATGTTTTCTTCTACGCAGTTTATTGTTTCAGGTCTTATGCTTAGGTTTTTGATCTATTTTGAATTAATTTTGGTACATAGTGACAGATAGCAGTCCAGTTTCATTCTTTTGCCCATGGCTTTCCAATTCTCCCAGCAGTCTTTTCTCCATTGTATATTTCTGGCTTCTTTGTCAAAGATTACCTGTCCATATTTATATGGATTTCTGGGTTCTCAATTCTATTCCATTGGTCTATGTGTCTGTTTTTCTGCCAATACCATGCTGTTTTGATTATTGTTGCCGTGTAGTACAAGCTGAAGTCAGGGAGTGTGATACCTCCAGTATTGTTCTTTTTTCTTAGGATTGCTTTGGCTATTCCGGGTCGTTTGTGGTTCCAAACAAATCTGATGATTTTTTGTTGTATTTCTTTAAAAAATGCCATTGGGATTTTGATGGGGATTGCATTAAATCTGTATATTGCTTTGGGTAACGTGACCATTTTAACTATGTTGATTCTTCCAATCCATGAGCATAAAATGTCTTTTCATTTCTTTATGTCTTCTTCAATTTCTTTTAAAAATGTCTCATAGTTTTCAGCATATAGGTCTTTCACATCTTTGGTTAAGTTTATTCCTAGATATTTTATTCTTTTTTGTTGCAATTGCAAAATAAATTGTTTTTTTTTTAATTTCTTTTTCTGAGATTTCACTGTTAGTATATAACTTTTGTATGTTGATTTTGTAGCCGGCAACTTTACTGTATTTGTTTATTGTTTCTACTAGCTTCTTGGTGGAGTCTTTAGGTTTTTCTATACATAGCATCATGTCATCTATAAAGAGTGACAATTTAACTTCTTCATTCCCAATTTGGAGCCTTTTATTTCTTTCTCTTGCCTGATTGCTCTGGCGAGGACTTCCAAAACTATGTTGAAAATACATATTTTTTTAAAACTAAAAATTACAAAAGTATGTAAAGCAAAACGTGAATATCCTTTACAGTTCATACTACTAATAAAATTATAGAAAATTGCCTTTCACTAGACAGTAAATTTCTATTAGTGGATATAAGCCAAATATGAATCATACACAAGTCATCATCTCTAGTCCATTCAGCTGGTTCAGTTGAAGAGACAGAGTAATGGAGAATATCATTCTAGAGGAAAGCAGTTAGTATTTGTACCATTTAAAATATGATTTCTAAATTGCTTAAGCATATCTATCAAAACCTAAATGGAACATTTAAAATCAGATCATATAAAAGCATATAAAGTCATATAAAAGCAATACTCTGAAATGATTTCTGAACTGTGAAACTTTGTTTTTCAGGCGTAGCCTCATAGAGCGTAGAGACTGAATAGATTGCTGTGTTGGAAGAGTCGCTCCTGTTTTTTCCCATAAGCTTGTACTTGATTCATATGCGTACATTCCAAGGAACATAGGATCCAGGCTTATCTCTTGGAATCTAGAATAAAAGGACAAATTTGTATGTTTGCACTTGGAAAATGTTTGTGACAAATAGAAAATAGCAGAATACAAAATACTTGTATGATAAAAACTACCCAGAGGGCCACCAGGCCAAAGAGAAGACAGGCAATGACAGAGTGAGAAATGTGGAGGAATCCAGGAGGGGACTAAGGGTTGGGTGGGGCAGGGCAGGTACAGAGTCATCATCCCATGCTTAAAGACAGACAAATGAAAAGTGGAATCGGTCTGTGTTTCTCCAGAGTGAAGCGGTGATTCACAGGGCTTAGGAAAAGCTAGAAGGGGCACCGCAAAGAGCCAGCGTAAGAGGAGGTAAGGGAGGCGGCTTGCCCCTCATTATAGGAATATACAAGGAATAACTTGTTTATAGTCAGAAGAATCACTGTGAATGATATGAGTTCTACAATTAAAAATCTGGTTACTGAAAATGACTACAGAGAGCTAAAGTGTTTGCTTGGCAGGGGTGTGAATGCAGGAGGGATTCCCTCCAGTGGCGGTTGGGAAAGGGCCCTTTCCGCTCTGGTCAAATCAGGAATTGCATACATTCCCAGTGCCTGGTTGGGGTGTACTGAGATAGACTGTTGGAGTGGCCCATATTCTTGGTCTGGGTGTCTTTGGTTCAGGTAACAGTTTCTGAACTTCTATTCCTGACCAATGTGTCTTGGGGGGAGCGGGGGATAGTGTGGTGGGGGGGCGGTGATGACAAAACAAAGGAGGAACATACAACTGATGATAAAAAGTGAATCTTCTTTTTTTAAGTGGTGTAGAACTGAGCCCCACTGCACGTAAGGCGGGCCAGGCTGATGGAAAAATGCAGTTCGAGAGCCACTGTGCTCTTCTCCTGCTCGAATGCCTTTGGGATGCTTGTCACTTTTCTTCCATGGAAAACCATGGAACAAAGGTGGGTTTCTTTCTTCCACGGTGAGTTAAGGAAACTTGATCACAAGGACAGGGGACAAAATCTCAATTTAATAACAGAACGTACCATTTTTGTGAACTTATCTTCACAGGCCATTCTAATCTTCTCCGGGGTCAGTGGACTATTGAGCTTCAAAGGTCCAAACAAGCCTCTCTCCTGTCGTGCTGCATTCACCGCATCATGAATGGCAAAAAACACGGAACACCCCAGGAAGACCCCAGGCTCTCCCAGACCCTTGAAGGGAGACAAGTCAATTAGATTATGGCGCTCTCCCTGTATATACCTGTACATCTACAGGTAGGTATGTGCATGTATAAAATATAAAACATATGTGACTCTTCCTTTTAAAAAAGTAATTTATTATTTAATAAATTTATTATAATTATTTATTAAATGTAGTATTTATTATTTATTAAATTTATTATTTAAGTAATTTATTATTTAAATCCAATGTTCTCATTCTTAGGTTTCCAGCCTAAGGAAATGATCCCAATGGAGAAAGGAGATTTAGGCATGAAGACGATTATTGCATCTGAAAAATCAGGTGTAACCTGATGGCAACAGTAGTTTGTGTCAGGCTCCAAGATCTGGAGTATTTCTTTAAAAAAATTGATAATGTTAGTTTTATAATTCAAATGTTTAATAGAGCTTCCCCCCCTATAATCCTGCTAAAACCCTAAACAACCAAGAGATGAATGTAGCCTCTCCTTCCTTGCACAGTGTCACACAGCATGCATTTATTCGTGGAGCACAGCTTACCTTAGATGAATACAGGGTATTCGAGTTTTGTGTCGGAGGCAGCAAAGAGATGTGTAGCTCTGCAGGGACGTCGCAAATGGCGGGGATTTTATACTGGTCTGGACCACGAGTGTACAGTACACCCTGAGGAGAATAATTCAGTTCCTCGATTGTATAAAGTCCCATGCCTTGAATAAATGCACCTTCAATCTGAGGCAAAAAAATTAAAAAATGGAAAAATTTAGAATTTTCATATGTGAGAAAAACAGTCAACAGTAGCATTTCAACTTCATGCTGTTTGTCTAAATTTTTAAAATACAGTGTTGAGAGGTTTCTCAGCATGTCTTGGAGCATATCTCTGAAAGTTTACTTAAAAGTTTACCTAAAAGCATTTCTAAACATCTTATTGGGCACTAAGTTCAAAGTCAAAGGCCTTCAGTGTGAATCTCAGCTTGGCATTAGTATTGTAGCTCTAGAAGAGGCCGCACAGAGCTTATAGCCCAAATGCTCTCTTTTTTTTTTCCTGTGAGGCAGATGAAACCCTCTCTGCCTGGCGTGTCCACAGACCCCAGGACACGAGAAAAGGATCTTAGGGCTTTAGAATCCCTTCATCTCATCTGACCATCCTTGCTCACGAGCTGGCTGGCTCACATCTCTGAACTCAGTTTCCTTGCTTCTAACATATGGGGTTTGAACTGTGTGTTCTCAATGCTTCCTGGACAGCTTAAAAATGCTCCAGTTCTTAGATGTGCTAGACATTTGAATATTTACGTAAAACAGCTTGTGATTTTTCAATCTTGTCAATTATTTCAAATTTAAATTTAAAAAGTGTGTAGGCAAAATAGGCTACTACCAATCACTACCGCTGCAGTTATTAACGTTTGTTATCCCAGCCCAACTTCAAACTCCTTGAAACCAGAGCCTGGCATATGCCCAGGGCTCAGCATTTAGCACTACATTCTACTTCTTTCCCAGACATGTGGGGCTCATTTTTTCACCTCTAAGCTTAGTCTTGCCTCATTCAAACTCCCCAGGCACTGGCTGTATGTTTCTTCCAAAATGACCTAAAATGCCTTTGTTTCCTTCCCTCTTTTAAGCAATAAAAGATTGCAGTTCCACAGCTGGCCTGCACAGAAGGATTTTGACTAAAAGGGTAGAAAAATAAGATGATGAATAAGCTGGATGGAATGTTTTGCCTGAATATCCCCACAGCAGTTTTGACTTTTACAAATAGGAAGTGAGGCAAATCAGTTACACATACCTGGCCTCTGTCAAGGGCTGGATTTATACTGTAGCCGATATCCATGACAATGTCTGTTCTGATATTCTAGTAATAACAAAAGTGAAAATGATTACTGTGATGAATCAAACTTAGGGAGAGAAAGTTGAGAAACAGTTCCTGCCAGGAGGCATTGGTATAGAACCTTTCTTTGGGCCACATTATATTTCAGGAGAAGGGAACAATATTTTCTTATGTTGCAAAGTTTATTATGTATAAACTTCAGAGTTATACAAATACTCTTAACCAGCTTAAGCACTGATCATTTTTTACTGGAAATATTAGGAGAAGAAAATATTTACTTGACTTTAATTCCAGCTGAGTGATGTAACACACGGGCTTTTAGCCAGTGCAACGGATATAAGATAGAACACAGAAAACAGGAAATGTCTATGGCCTTCATGACTCTTGTTGCAAAACTTTGTGGCCACCACCCAACTCAACATCCAGAGTCCAACTGGCCAAGTGACGTTTACTGAACCACAGAACTCAGGGTGCAACAGCAAAAGTCTTTCAATTGTTATCCACTGTTCTAGATTTTTCATTTTTAAAGCAGGAGAGAGAATAAATATAACATTACAACCTGGTAACCACAAGTTCTCTGATAACCTACAAAAGAGGAGGCTTACAGCAGGCCCAGCCAGGCTGGTGATTACACCAGCCTGGTGTTATCAGCAGGCCTGTCCAGCAGGCCTGTTTGCTCTCCAGCAGGCCTGTCCCTTTTTTTATGTGACATTAATGGTCTCATAAGAGCCATGACAAACAGATTCTATTTATAATTATTAACGGAACAAAGGAAACCCAAGAGTGTCCTCTTTTGATGAGGGACTTTCATCTAACATTTTTCTAATAAAAATTAGTGATCCAGAATGTTCTACTTCAGGTACTCACCTCTCTTATGTAAAGACACAATGAAATGTAAAGTTCTCTTTGACACCAGTTAGCAAGGCTGGCCTTCCACGGACAACTGGCCTCAACTGGAGGTGAGTGAAGGTTTTACTTTCAAAGCTGTGGTTTTACTACTGTTTCTCATTGCCATTTGATAGGGCTGGAAAGAGTGGTTTTAGGTTGTGTTTGCCAGCCTCCAAGGTGGCCCTCAATAATCGCCACCTCCTGGTAACATAAGGTTGAAGCCTTATGCAGTTCCCTCCTACATCTTACCAAGGTTGGTTCATGTGACCAACAGGACATGGCAGAAGTGATAATATGTCACCCCAATATTAGGTTATATTATAAAAGACTGTGGCTCTGTCTTGTTAGCAGGTTGTGGATACTTATGAAATCCTTTAAGAATGTCACACGGTGACATTTCACGTACACAGCCAGGATTGCCGGTTGTCCTAGCACTCTACATGGAAGCCCCCTTTAAGCTGTGTTATTTCCTTGAAGTGGTTCCTTTCCTGATTCCATTTGAAAGGTCCAGGGAAATAAAGAAGACAGGCCATTGGTCATTTTCCATGGAAGCAACCACAGCACCGAGACAATTACCAAGCTTCTATTTCCTTCTGGTAATACAGAGAAATTATCCTTAGGCTGAATCCATGGTGCTCCCACGGTGCTCCCACAGATGGAGTATATGGAATCTGTGTATCTGAGAGTGCAACGTGACGACGCTCCCGACTGGTACGGACCTTATGAGCACCCGTCAGGCAATCTATTTCAACCTCGGAACAGGCAGCTCCAAAAACAAAGTATTCGAAAGGCTGGCCTTCGCCGGTCTCCCAGTTCATATGTGATTCATAACCCCTGGAGGAAACAGAATTACTGAGGAATGTTGTTATGAGAGCATCTAATTGCAGACTGTGATGATTAAACACACCCGTTAGGAGCTGTGCGTGGTTTGCACAGTGATGTGCCAGCACATAATCAGGCAATCCATGTGGGGAATAAATATTTACTTCTTTCTTATTACGCTTGTTTTGTCTGATAAAAACATCCAATTGCTCCCTACAATGACGCCTTATGCCTGGCAGTTAATTGTTGACTGTATGATTATCCATCTAATTGCTGTGGGTTAATTTTGGCTCATGTAATCCTATTGTCATCAGATTTGGGGACTTCCACCTGTATTTTACACCAAACACTACTTCAAAGGTCCATAATGGCCTGTTTATTTGTCTTTCTGCCTCTAGGATTCAGCCTCTTGTGTGAGGGATCAAGCTCCCTGGCTCTGGGGCTTTGTGAATACTCTGGTCTCCCCCTCGCGGGCTCCATGACCTGCTGTGTGCCCAGCTCCTCTGTAAGGGCACCAAATGAATGTCATGGTGCAAGAGAAGCACAGGCCAACAGCTTACCAGCTCTTTCTACCCTTTTCTCCTCTGCTCCCCCTGGCCCGGAGGTGGCCATTAAAAATGCTTCCAGGGATTATATAGCCAGCCAGTGTCCTGGAACCCCCATGACAACTGGCAAAGTGCCGATATCAGGGAACACTCTCTGTGTCACCCTGCTCTCTGATGGCTTTCACTCTCCATTAAAATAATTTGATACATTGTTTTCCAGAGTACATGAGTTCTAGTTGTTCCACATTTTGACAACACATAGTTATCGACAGATTTCTTATTTTTTGCCCATCTAGAAAGTGTAAATGGTGTTGATCTTATTTTGGGTTTAATTTGCATTTCCTTACCTTTGTTTCTTAACTTAAGGGATACACTGAGTGTTCAACAAAAGGTCAACTGCTCTGTACTATTAGTGCTCTGTACTAAGCCCCCAAAAACACTCTGGAATTACCCAGTATGATCTGAATCATCAATTCAGATGTATTTATTTTCATGCCTATTTTTTCCCCAACAAAAGCCTTTCTGGACCTTTGGATTAAGTAGCAGCTACATGTTCTTTATAACAGTGTGTTAATAGAAGGTACAACATTAATTTTGACCAAAATTGCAAACAGAAGTGAAACTCTTCCCCAAGATACCACAGCTATTTTCCATAGCATGCCACTGAAAGGACTATTTACCTGAAGTATCCAGTAGCTGAGAGAGAAATGCTTTCATCAAAAGCAGCATGTGCCTGTGAAAGAAGAGTATCACATGATACAATAAGAATATTTAAAATAAGAATCATTTGAAACTTCAATTTTAATTTTACTATGTGTTAAATAATTATCAGTAGTAATAACTAGTAATAACTTCCTAATAATAACCAGGAAAGACCAAGATTAATTTGTTCCTCTCAGCATTTTCTATCTCCACAGGCAATTGTGGATCACTGCTTGTAGCAACAGCAGTTGTTTGTTCAAATGCCTATTACCATAATAAATGATGTTATGGAATGTTACACTTACAGTCTGCACTATGGTGGACAATGCATATTCGGCTTATGAAGATTTTCACTAAGTCATCTGGAAAGACTAAGCCTATTAACATGGAACGTTTCAGGAAAACATGGGTGGTTGGAGGTTTAACTTTAATATCATGTACCCATAACAGTCTTAGGAGAGGAGTATAATTTTGCTAAGATGTACCCTTTAAACCCAAAGTTCTCCTGACTCTTCAGTGTACACATTTGACTAAAAAATGGAAAAATGGGGGTCAAGTCCAAGTCCCCAAGTCTGAGAAAGAAAAAGGTGAGAAGTGCAACCATTACAGAAGAAAGTGGGCTGAATGGCAGCATTTCATAAAGATGGTGACTGAGTCTCTTGCACTGCATCTCACCCCAGCTTTTTCCAACCAGATTCTCTCAACCTTCCTGAGCCTGAGAAGCACAGGGCAGAAGGGAGAAAAAAAAATATACCCAGAAAGGATTGAGAGCTCCCATAAATATGAATTACAGAATAAGTCCTAACTCTATGGACTATCAAGGACCATTTCTAAGTGAGACTTCCCAAATGCTATTTCCTCCAGACCAATGCTTTTAATGTGACATTCTAGAAGAGTCGGCATGACACATATTCCCAGCCTTTACTGATATCCATTCCATACGATCTGATACTTCAGAAACTATTACTTTGAAAAATTTGCTAGTTGACTTTAGAATGTGTGTCTTCTCTTCCAACTAGATCATAAGTAGATCAAAGGAAGCAGTTGACTATTTCCATTCCATTTGGTGCCTATTATTGGTTGAATATATACCCAATGGCTTGCTTTCCTATTTCTTTCTTTTCTTTTTTTAAAAATTTATTGGGGTGACAATTGTTAGTAAAATTACATAGATTTCAGGTGTACAATTCTGTATTACATCATCTATAAATCCCATTGTGTGTTCATCACCCAGAGTCAGTTCTCCTTCCATCACCATATATTTGATCCCCCTTTCCCCTCATCTCCCACCCCTCCACCCCCCTTACCCTCTGGTTGCTTTCCTATTTCTAAATAAGTGCTTACATGATTTTTACTCTCATAGAAAAATTCTAGTGTTTTCTTTCCATTTAGGAACAGTGGAACCCAAAGAAGGAGAATAAACAGATTTACAGCTGTTATCTGGAAAATACCTAAGTTTCACAGGAAGAAACATCAATTAATTCTTTCTTAAAACAAGAATCCTGGACAGAAGACCATTTTTTTCTCTAATAGAGAATTTTCCCAGATGTAAGAGCTCCTCCATCATACTATGATAAGATTTCCAAATGCCAAAGCCAAAGGGCCTCTATTTATCACTGCATAACTATAGTGCCTGCTAAAGTGCCCTTTCTACTGATATTTAATTCACACATATATCTCATTCTCCCTCTTCCTTTCCCCCCCGCCAAACATAAAACATGAAGTAACAGTGATTCTCACCCACTCCTTCCAAGTGCCTTGAGGATTCTTGCTGATGATGGGTTCAAGGCGCTTTAGGAGAGTTTGACAAGCATCCTAGGGATTATTTTTTAAAATTAAAATTATAATTATAATTTCATACAAACATCAATTTCAAAACCACATGATATGTGCCATTATATAGACTTATTTAAGAGGCCCAAGGAACATGGACCAGGAAGAGACCGAACCTGTGATAACTGATGTGATAGGTTCAATGGGGATGGGGCTGAAGTGGGACCACCTAGGATAGGGGCCTTATAAGCCACACTAAGAGGTTGGGACTTAACAGAAAACCTGTTGGCAAGCTACTGGCCACTGTTTTTAATCATAGCATGGTCAGATTTATTTTGTGGGAAAGCTTGCTCTGGATGCATGAAGTCAGCATGAACAATGGAACTGGGGCAGAGAGACAGCCTTGCAATGGCGCTGGCAGCAGGAGAGAATCTGCATCACAGCAGCCATATATATTACTGCAACACGGAAGTGGAATGACACAGAGACACTTCTGAGTAGAATTGAAATGACGAGCTGACCAGGGAGCTGTCATGAATAAGGGAGAAAAAGAGATGGCTATTTCAGCCAGGAGAGCAATTGAGTGCTGTACCACTGACTGAGGAGACCCGGGGAAGGGCAGCTTTCACTGAGAGGGTGTGGGAAGGAGATAAGTGCTGGGTTAATTCTCAGCATCTTCTGAGCGCCACCCACGTATTTGGTCCTGACAGGGTTAGAGATTTGGATGCCACTGCAATGATTCTTACCTTTATTGCCAACCCATTCAGGTCTGCCACCAGAGAAGCTCCAGAGAAGTTGGTATTAGGGACGGTTTCTGTGCTTGTTCCACGCAGGTGGACACTGGACAATGGAATCTTTAATTCACGACTGGCCACCTGAATTTTAGAAGAGAGGTTCCCCCCCCCAAACTTTGGTTAGTCACAGACCCATGCACATGCCCACGTGGTAGCACGAGCGTGAAGCCCTCATGTGCACAATGGTGGCTAGTGAGCAGAGTCATGAATTCCTCGCCACAAAATGTCCCTCCTTCTAAAATCCCTGTAGCTAGTCTGGATCCCGAGCCCTGAGCACACTTTTCTTTTCTTTGAGTTTCTTATGTGCCGTAGCATCAGGTAGAAAAAGCAAGACCCCACACTGAGGCAGAAAGAAATACTTCGTGTCTTTATCATCATGAAATCAATACCTCTGAAGCCTCTCCTATCCCATACTGCGCAAAATTCTAGCAAAGTCGACCTCGGCAGAGAAGACGTGCCTTTTCCACATTTCTCGAGATGCTCTAGGAGAAAAGTTCTGGTTGTGAGAAAGGACAATGGCCTTGTTAAAGCAGCAGCACCAACGTGAGATCATAGAAGGAGATGGGGCCAGTGTCACTGGCCAACATAAGCACTTAGCTGCTGCTTTGTTTTTCCTTTGTTTTTAGTGCTGGGGAGCAGAATCGTATTACTAACTTCAGCTCTTCCAAAATTTTCCGCTTTCCTGCAAGCAGTATAGCTTAATAGAGTTTGCTCATAGCTGTGACAAGGACATGGGCATATGGAGTCCTTCTGTATCTTCGACTTTCAGAAGATTGTCTACACAAAATGCATAGGCTTAGAACATAAAGAGAGAGAGAGGACCCAAATTAATAAAATCAGAATGAAAGAGGAGAAGTGACAATAGACACCACAGAAATACAAAAAATTTTAAGAAATTACTATGAGCAACTATATGCCAACAAATTAGACAATCTGGAAGAAATGGACAATTTTCTAGAAGCATACAACCTTCCAAGGCTAATTCAAGAAGAAATGGAAAACCTGAATAGACTGACTACTACCTGGGAAATTGAATCAGTAGTCAACAAGCTCCCAACAAACAGAAGCCCTGGATCAGATGGCTTTACAGCAGAATTTTACAAAAATTCAAAAAAGAATTATCACCTATTCTCCTCAAACTATTCCAAAAAATCCAGAAGGAGAGAAGACTCCCAAACACTTTTTACAAGGCCACTATCACCCTGATCTCAAAATCAGACAAAGACATTACAGAAAAAGAAAACTTCAGGCCAATATCCCTAATCAACAGAGATGCAAAAATCCTCAACAAAATATTAGTGAAAAGAATTCAGCAATACAGTAAAAAGATCATACACCATGATCAAGTGGGATTCATTCCAGTATGCAATGGTGGTTCAACAACCGAAAACCAATTTATGTGATTCACCACATTAACAAAATGAAAATTAAAAATCATACGATCAGATCAATAGATGCAGAAAAAGCATTTGAGAAAATCCAGCAGCCATTTATAATAAAAACTCTTAAGAAAGTGGGAATAGAGGGACCATATTTCAACATAATAAAAGCCATATATGACAAACACACAGCTAATATCATACTCAATGGGAAAAAGCTAAAACCATTCCCCTTAAGATCAGGAACAAGGCAAGGTTACCCACTTTCTCCACTTCTATTCAACATAGTCTGGAAGTCCTAGCCACAGTAATCAGACAAGAAAAAGAAACAAAGGTATCCAAATCGGTAAAAAGGAAGTAAAATTGTCATTATATGCAGATGACATGATACTATATATAGAGAACCCCAAAGATTCCACCAAAAGATTATTAGAACTGGTAAATGAATTTAGTAAAGTAGCAGGATATAAAATTAATATTCAGAAATCAGTTGCACTTGTATATACCAGTAATAAAATATCAGAAGGAGAAATTAAGAAAACAGTCCCATTTACAATTGCTTCAAAGACTATAAAATACCTACGAATAAATTTAACCGAAGAAGTAAAAGACCTGTACTCAGAAAATTCTAAGACACTGAAGAGAGAAATTAAAGAAGATGCAAATAGATGGAAACACATACCACGCTCATGGATAGGAAGAATTAATATCGTTAAAATGTCCATACTGCCTAAGGCAATATACAGATTCAACGCAATTCCTATCTAACTACCAAGGACATTTTTCAAAGAAATAGAACATATAATCCTAAAATTTATATGGAACCATAAAGGACTCCAGAGAGCCTTGGCAATCTTGAGAAGTAAGAACAAAGTGGGAGGTATCATGATACCTGACATCAAATTATACTACAAGGCTACATAGTAATCAAAACAGCATGGTACTGGCATAAAAACAGACACATAGATCACAGAACAGAATAGAGAGCCCAGAAATAAGTCCATGCCTATATGGTCATTTAATCTACAGCAATGGAAGCAAGAATTTACACTGTGGTAAAGACAGTCTATTCAATAAATGGTGCTGGGAAACCTGGACAGACACATGCAAAAAAATGAAGCTGGACCACCTCCTTATACAATATACAAGAATAAATGCAAAAGGGATTAAAGATCTGAAACCATAAAACTCCTAGAAGAAAATATAGGAAAAAAAGTTTACAGACATTACCTGGAGTAATATTTTTACTGATATATCCCCTCAGGCAAGGGAAGTAAGAGAAAAAATAAACATATGAGATTACGTCAAACTAAAAAGTTTTTTCACAGCTAAGGAAACCATCAGTAAAACAAAAAGGGAGCCTACTGAATGGGAGAAGATATTTGTCAATGACATATCTGACAAGGGGTTAATATCGAAAATTTATTTTAAAAAACTCATTCAACTCAACACTAAAAAAACAAATAATCCAATTAAAAAATGGGCAGAGGACATGAAGAGACATTTTTCTAAAGAGGACATACAGATGGCAAACAGAGCTATGAAAAAATGCTCAACTTCACTAATTGTTAGAGAAATGCAAATAAAAACCACAATGAGATACCACCTCACTCCAGTCAGAATAACTATCATCAATCAATAAACAACAAGTGCTGGCGAGGATGTGAGGAAAAGGGAACCTTCGAGCACTGTTGGTGGGATTGCAAATTAGTGCAGTCACTATGGAAAACAGTACAGAGGCATCTCAAAAAATTGAAAATTGGGTATCTATCCAGAGAATTCCAAAATGCTAATTCAAAAAAAATGTATGCACCCCTGTGTTTATTGCAGCACTATACACAATAGCCAAGACATGGAAACAACTGAAATGCCCATCAGTAGACGACTGGATTAAGAAACTGTAGTACATTTATACAATGGAGTATTATGCAGCCATAAAGAAGAATGAAATCTTACCATTCGCAATGGATGGATCTAGAGAACATTATGCTAAGTGAAATAAGTCAGACAGAGAAAGACAAATACCATATGATCTCACTTTTATGTGGAATCTAAAGACTAGACTAAATGAACGAACTAATCAGAAAGTCTCAGAGACATGTAGGAAAAACTGAAGGTTGCTAGATGGGGGTGGGGTGGGGATAAGGGAGAAGGTGAGGGGAATAGAAAGCACAGTTGGTAACCACAAGAAAGTCAATTGGGGAAATACAAGCAATAATGTTGTAAAGATTTTGTAGGGTATCCAATGGACACTTGTCTTATTAGGGATGCCACATCAGGGATGGTGTAGATGCCTCATCCTTGCACTGTACACCTGAAGCTGAATAATTATGAATGTCAACTATAATTTTATATATATATATTCACAAGAAGTGGAGCATAGCATAAGGAATAGAGACAGTGGAAATGCAATGGCTGTATGTGATATCAGAGGGTTAGTAGATTGGGGGAGAGGGTTATCACTTTGTGAGGGGTAGAAATGATAAATGTTTATTACCGTGTTTTGTACACATGAAACTAATTTAAAAAACTAATAAAAATAAAAGAAGATGGCAATAGCAAAAAAAAAAGAAAAGAAAAGAAAGTCTCTGGTGGCCCAGTAAGGAAAACAATGAAGTCTCCAAAATGGGGAGCTATAACTAAACAATTCTCAAGTGACTGATACTATGAAAGAAAATATATATTCAACATTTCTCTAATCAGAAAAATGCAAATTAAAGCAATAATGAAGTACAATCATTCACCTACCAATTTTTCGAAGATTTTAAAACAATCCATAATATACAATGTCGGTTAGTAGTGTAATGAGATGGCTACTTTCTGAAAAACAATTGGTAATATGTGCCAAATGATTTAAGATATACTCTGTGACCAGTAATTCTATTTCTGGGAATCTATTTTAAGAAAATAGTCATTGATTTGATCACAGGTTTATGTAAAAATATTCATTGAAGTGTTCAACAATTGGGGAAGGTTAAATAAATTATACATATCAACATACAGCCATTACAAATCACGATTGCAAAGAATTCTTAATGATGGAAGAAGTGCTCACTCTATATAAGAATAGGTGAAACAAACAGAAGACAAAATTATGTAACAGCATGTTGGTAATCTTTTGGAAAAAGAAAAAGTCAAGATGGAAAGAACCCGAAACAGTGATTATTGCCATGTGGTGGAATTGTGTAGGGTCGTCTTAAAAAAAATTATTTGCCTCTTACAAATGCTTTATAATCTGTATTATTACTAATATGATTAGCAAAATAGATATGGTAGCTAAAAATTAAATTTAAAGTAAAAGAGCCAAAAGAAAACTGGTAAAGTTTGGTTAGAAATATCAAATGTGATTTACATTATCAATTGCTCAGAGTCCTTACTATAAAAAAAGCAAGAAATAGCACAGTACATCAGAATTTACATATTTTTTTGTTGCCCAGCAACAAAAAGACAACTCATTCATGTATCCAAAGGAAAACAGCAAATAACCACACATCCTTGTACATCAATAAGACAACCTGAGGCTCTCCTGCCACATTTGTTTAAGAAGGACAGTTACAAACTGGCTTGTCGACTCAGTTTCTGCTACTAGCTTAACAGTTTATATGGTCAAAGCTGCAGTCTCCTATCCTTCTTATTTTGAAACAGAGAATGTACAATCATGATTTCTCCCTCGTACACATATCTATAAGCACATCCAAATCATGCAAGTATTTGCATTCTTACCTGAATCATTTTAGTGTGGACACCTTGCCCCATTTCAATTCCACCATGAGTCACCAGCACAGATCCATCTAGATAAATGTGAACGAGGGCAGCAGCCTAAGCACAAAAGATGAAAACAGTTCCCATGATTTTTTGACTAATATTATCATGTCTTGTCAACTAAAACATTTGTCCTGGAAATGATCCCCTCCTTTCCATCTCCTGCCATAATATCCAAAGACACTTTTTCCATCACCCTGAGCGCATGCAGCAGAGACAGGGCAATGCTGGGGCATTCCCTGACCACCCACGAGAGGCCAGACTGTCACTAGATAGCTTTGAGTCTGGGGCAGGACTATGCTCCTTAAGCTACTATATCCTCAGTAGGACAGGTGAGAGCACTGGTACCTTCAAGGATACCCTGACATGGGTGGGGCAACAATTCAGGTTTGGGTTTGTTTTGGGGGTGGGGGACATCAGTTTTAACATACAAAGTTTAGAGTAGATAGTTTAGGGAATAGCCAGAAGAATTGTTTATGTGAATGCTTATTCCCATGGTTGTAGGTGTGTTATAGAGAAGCAAAAAGGAAAATCCAAGTAATATGAAACAGGCATTAATTTTTTTGCTGCAAAAAGAGCTAAGCTCATTCTAAATCATCTTGGCACAGAATTACAGAGCTTTAGTACGAAGGGAACTTGGAAGTAATCTTATCTAACTGTACAGCTCCCCACAAGGATCCAGAAGGAACCAAACTGCTCACAGAATTAAGGGCTGCTGTAATCAGAAACATCCCAACGCTAAGCTAAACATGTTTTACAATTAACAAGAACATGCCATATTGCAAGTCTGCTCATGCTAAACTAGCGGGTATGGAGGTATCTCAGGAAACTGTGGGAAACAAGGATGGCTTCTTCACTTTGAGTCTCCAGTGTAAGAGCAATAGTAACAGCATATGGTCTTAAGAAAACGCTTCTAACACTGCAGTTCCAGAAGGCCTGCAAGGCACACCTTTTTGCAGCTGCTCAGCCGAATAGTGCCAGCCCCATAGATAGGGTCTGGGCCAGGCAGGGGTCATTAAGCTGTCGACTAGTTTCTTATCATCTGTGCTTTGATGCAGAGTGGCATAATTATCTAGCACTTGTAACAGGGTCTTCAGAAATTCTGGTAACAAGCTCATTTCCATTGAATAAAGCTAAAATTTTAGTAAGCCTTTGTTACTCACTGAGATTACTTATAAACAACCCTGGTAATAAGGGAAGTGAATGGACTTGCATGTCAATCACCAGACATAGCCAAGGAAAGGACTGCATTCCTACCTGGATTCTCAGCCTACCAGAAGGAACTCCCTGGGCCACACCTGGAGTCTTGCTTCTTTATTGGTGTCGAAAGGCTCCCATTACTCCAGCTAATGGCAAGCTAAAACCTCTATCATTTCTAGTGAGACACTTTTGACAGTGAAAATGGGCTGTATTTATGTGGTCAGCAGCTGTAAACTAGGGATGTATTAGGAAAATAGGGACATAGAGGTTCCCTTTCTCCAAGGACAAAAGCAGATGTTCACAGAGCAAGAGAGATTTTTAGAACCTTAAGAAAGCCATATTGATCAATTATAGCCATAATGATCAGCCCAACGGTCTTGGGAAGATGTAGCAGAGAGGATTTTACCGTCTGTTGACACATCACTCCTGGAAACACTGTCTTGTGCTCTTGGCCATTTATTCTCAAAACAATAACGATAAGAAATGGCATTCTCTACAGAGAGTCCAGAGATGGCTGCCCTGGATCTGCACGTCAGATGCCAGCTGATGCCAGCTGCAGTGGTTGCTCCTGGGCTCTATTCTATGCCCCTTAATTGCACGCTTCTAGAATGTGAGCCCCCTGAAAGGCAGGACCCTCTCCTAAGGCATAGTATCTCACACATAGTAAGTGCTCAATAAAAGTTTGATAGATGACTTTGCAACAGCATAGCCATTCAATCTGTTTCTTAAGCTTGTAGACACTGTATTTGGTCTCTTTGGCTCAGCGAGCATTTCAGAAGTTTGCTTGTGAATTAAATTATTAGCTGGCATATATAATTGAGCAACAATTACAGTGGATTGTGCATTTCTTACATCGTGTGGCCCAGCTGTCAGTGGCACTCTCCCTGTGTGTCCAGGGAGACATTTCTAGCAGAGACTGCTGAGTAATTTGTTCCATATGCTGCTGCAATCTACTTGAGCCATTCAAAATGTCAAATGTGGTTCAGTTAAGGGGCACCACAGGATGATTCATCGTTAGCACCACAAAAGATAATTCCACAAAGCTTCATCTACAAAATTGGCACAACTGGAGCATTAGAACAGATGGTTCTCCAATAATAAACTGGGGACTTGGTCTGTGAAATTTAAATCTTCAAGCAATGACTACCGGTTTTGGTAAGAAGCTTGCTTTGGTCTCACAGATTCCCAAAATGTCTCAGCCATTCAAACACTTGAGTTCCTACTCTGTGCCAGGTTCCATACTAAGACACTGGGGATACAGAGGTTAATTAGAGACTGTATGTCCTTCAGTGTTCACAGTTCAGGAATTAAATATAATGCAGGTGAGGTATATTTGATCCCTTAGCTATTGGGAGCACAGGGGCTCCTTCTGCTTTGGGAGGTAACGTGGAAGGATAAAGGCACATGGGATCTGCTTCCAGACAGTCCTGAAGTGAAATCCTTGTTCTGTCATTCACTAGCTGGATGTCCTTCGCAAGACAGCAGACCTCTATGGCCTTCCATTTCCCCATCTATAAAACAGAATCACATCCACCCAACAGATAGGGGTTCAATCAAGTGGGAAATGACAAATCACCCAGCCTAGGGCCTCACTCATAGAAGGTACTCAAATGTCATTTCTAGTTCCCTCCTCTATTTGGTTTGCTTTAGAACAGTCTTTCAGCATATGGCGTCCAGGAAGCAGCTTGATTGATCTCCTTGATTCAGCTCTAAGCAAATGTTCTAAGCACAGAAGCTGGTTAGTTTCTGGGGGAGGGTGGGAAGAAGTGGTATGGGGGGAGCTTCTCAGGAGCCTTTGAAAACAAAGTACTGCTGGCTGCTGGCTGCTTTCCTCCCAGCTGAGCTCGATCCCGCTTCAGTTCCCACTGAAAGGCTCCGTGAAGGGGCAGCTTGATGTAGTGGAGAAAGCACAGTTTCTGGGAACTCGCAGACCTGAATTCTAGCTCCAGCCCCTCCTTTCACCAGCTGTGGGATTTGGGGGCAAGTTATCTAAGCTCTCCAGCCTCAGTTTCTCACACGAAGTTAATACGGCTACAAATGTTCTAGGTTGCCATGAGGGTTGAATTAGGTAAGACCTAAAAGAACTTATAACATAGTAGGTGCTCAATAGTCATTGTTATTTTTTACCTACTTTTTGAGAAATTTCTGATGAAGGAAATGGGACAGACTTGGTCTACTGGAGCCCAGATATTAAGTAACGGCAACCATGAAATAGAGGCAGCTGCCATGTCTACCACAGCCTAATGCCCAGGGGTTTCCTGGTGATTCATAAACAGTGGAGATCGTTTTTCTCATGAGCCTGGTCAGTGTGCTCAAGGACAGATGGCCCAGACCGACCTCTTTGCTAGCTGCCAGCGAATCATTTTACCCCAAAACTGTATATTGCCTTTTTTCTCGTGGTACTTCCCCCCTCTTTCTTCCTTTTGAATAATCTTATTTTTGCCTTTATTCCTCAACTACAGCCTCTTGACTGTCTCCCTCATCTGGGTAAATTGTGTGCAGATGACTAAATGGTTCTGTGTTGTTTTTGCCATCATAAACAGGCAAGGGATGGGAAGGCTACAATAAGATCACCACTTGTATTGTTAAAATTCTCCTCTGAGCTAATCCACCTGCAATCGTAACTGTATGAAAATGTTCTAATGGTTACACCAAACTGAACCAGGATAGTTAGATGAAGGAATGGCTATGGGAACGAGGGGTAGACTTTCATATCTGCATTTCCTGGCTTCCTCTGCTCCCTCAACAGCCAGCTTACACACTAATGCCCCTCAGAGCTTCACCCCCATCTATCCCTATTCTGTCATGACTCAACATACCTGCTATACTTTCATCATGTCTCAGCTGAAGGTGTGAATTCTGCAAAGGAGAGTGGCAACCATTTTGAGGGCACTGCCATCTTATCCACATATATGCATATATATAACACATGTACATATATGGAAGAGCATAGATAATAGGGGTCCGATTTCACAGCTGTAAATGAGCTAGAAGGGAGCAGTCCTTCACTAGCTGTTCAGGGTAAGTTTCGTTCAAGAATAAAGAGGTAGAAACACCAAGTAGGATTTAGCAACCAATTAGGGAATTTATGTAATTAATTAAAGAAATTAAACTGCAAGAACAGATTTTTAAGTTCCCCCTTCACACTTTTAATGGCTATGAAATGAACAAGCTCCTAAAATTGTGTTTTAAAAAAATGTTTAAATGATTTACTTGTGTGAATTTAGCTTACCCAAAGCCACCATGAAGGGAAGGGGCACCTGCAAATGTCTTCCAGCCTCTCATTTCTGTGTCATAGTCCAGGCACACAGAATAATACAATAGCAGGAAGAGGAGTCTTGGTGGCCATGGGTCCCACCCTCTTACTATATACTTGAGCAATTTGGGGCCCAGAGTGAGTTGACTCATCACTTAATACCAGGGACAGGAGTAGATGTGGGGCCTCCTAATTTCTCAGAAAGAATGCTTGTCAGCAACCCTGGGGACATGGGCAAAGCAGCTCTTGCCTCCTCTGAAGAAAAGCTAGTTTGGCTGGGTACAAACTTGGGTGAAGTTGAACAATCAGCTATTGCAACCATATGGCTAATTCACCTTCCTGGAAAGTTTCCTCAACACCTTTTGACTTGTCTGTTTGGAGAACTGACCTGCGCAGCAGCACGTGAGTCAAGGCCAATTGGATACTTCAGGGGGACCATGGCCAACCCCTTTTTCTTCCAGTAATTCTCCGAGTTGAATTTTTCCACGGCCGCTTTCCTCAGGGAGTAGGAAGACATGGCCATACATTCTTTCCAACACTGGATCAGATTCTTGGCACTAAACTCTTGTTTGTAGGGTGTTTGGGCAATTTCCTTGTACATGTTTATCATTCGGACCTATAAAAAAAAAGGAGATGAAAAGGGTGTTGGGGGGACTCAGCAGACAGTCTCTTCCATCCGCTGTCCTAGTCAAAATTTGCTCATCCTGTAAGGCCCAAACTGAGTTCAGCTTATACCTTGTGGAAGCCTTTCCCAATGCATAACACTCTTCTACTGGGAGCTTCTGTCAAACTTTCATACTCACATGCTTTTCATGCTGCTCTTGTGTAAGTTCAAAGAAAGGAATCCGTTCCTCATGTTTCTTACATAACTCAACACAGCCCGGGTACACTGCAGACTCTTAATTCTAGATGCCTTTGTGAATACTATTGAAAGGTAATCCTGAATTTAATTTCCAGGCTACACGATTTGGATTATTCAGATGCTATGACAAGATACTTCCAAACAGGAAAAAGATGAAACTGTGTTTAAATAGAACTCATAACTAAGATGAAGAACAAATTAAAAGATTCCAGCCCAGGATGTCTGAAGTACTGAGTAGAATTCTTCCTCTATTCCCCAAATTGGCAACTAAGGTCCCCGGCTGAGAACAAAAGGTCAAATACCTTGCATTCTAACTTGAGAAAACTCGGCAGTTGAGGCCAGCCCATTTCCTCAAGCTGACCGGGGCCATTACAGACATATACTCTCCTCACCCACCTAAGAAAACAATCCCCATATCATTATAAAAAGATGACTAGAAATTAGCAAGCTGTGCCATTTTGAGGAAGGCGGTGTTTTTAAGGGTGGCTATTCTCTCCTCCAACTTCCCTGGGGATGAAAGGCGGTGATTGTCTGATTCTCCTCCCTAGTGCTACCAAACATGACTGAGCATCTGGGAGAGAGGCTGTGGTGAGATGGCCAGGAAAGGAGGCACAAGGACCACCCACAAGTTCAAGAGATGAAGAAGATGGCTCCTGCCTGTGGCCACAGATTTTCATGCTAAGGGGAAAGAAGGTAGATGAATTGGGCTTTCCATAGACT
The DNA here is from genome assembly GCF_964194185.1 of Rhinolophus hipposideros. NCBI lineage: Eukaryota > Metazoa > Chordata > Mammalia > Chiroptera > Rhinolophidae > Rhinolophus > Rhinolophus hipposideros. The sequence continues at coordinate 70,615,530 of NC_138052.1, read as the reverse complement.
GCTGCAGCATGGGACGAAGAGGTGGACATAAGGGGAATGCTGCATGAGCTGCCAGCTGAGGGTCAGTTGGAGGTTTAACCCTCCTTACAGGGGACTGTTGATTTCTGAGAGAGCTGGCAGAAACGGAGCCCACAGACAACATACTTGAAAAGTGGCTACATCTAACCAAGTGGATGACAGAGTGTTCACTGGGAAAAGTCACATGGGGAGATGCTGTCTGTTTCCTCTGGCCCTCCAGTTCCTCCCAACACTTCCTGCCAGCAGAAGGCACAGGGGAGAAGAAGGGGTAAGAGAGTACAGAGTCTCCCCACCCTAATTCCACCACAGGGTCTGAGGCGGAAGAGGCACGGGAAGGGAACAGAGCTTGTTAATGATGAAGTTGGGACTGAGACTTAACTGAAAGGAGACCATTTTAGTGACTAAAGTGACAGAAATTTTAGGGCAGCTGCCTGAGATGTTAAGGAAGCAGGGGAAAGAAAGGTGTGATAGAACTTGTTGGGAGCAGGTATACCCCCAACCAATGGAGACTCCCACTAAACAAGTTAGAATCCTCTGCTCACTCTTCAATATCTTTGTGTCATCAGGATTTTTGAGAAGGAGGCTGAGTAAGACAAGGGTCACTGAACTTTGGAGTCTAGTCTCTGTATTAACTAGTTCACCGGGTTACTTGGGGCACAGAATTTAGCCCCTATGAATCTCAAATTCCTCAACATGAATGACTCCCAGTGGCCCGCCCACCTCTAAAATTCTGTATCTTTTGTATATGAGACTAATTTACTGTTACCTTCTCAGGGGACAACCCACACTTGGCTGCAACTTTCGTGATACAGGATTCGGTGATCAGCCCTGTCTGAGGAAAGCCAAACCCACGCAGAGCTGTGTTGGATGGAAGGTTGGTTCTGCACACCCTCGCCTGGCAGCGCAGGTTGGGAAACTGGTAAGCATTTTCCATTTTCAGAAGTCCCGTTTCTAACACCTGGGGAAATGCAGAGTTGATGTTATGAGACCCTCATCCTTCTGTACCTGTGTTCCCATCCTGAGACCTTAGACTAAAATCAGGCCAGAAGTGACTGCCCCCGCTGCATCACATCGAACATGCTAAAATAGACCCAGATCTCACATTCAATGTATTTTTACTATAAAATAATATTTAAGGATTTGAATAATTTTTCTTTTGAAATCATTTTTTTACTTTCACATTTTAAAGCTAAATGCAGTTTTTCCAGGTTTCAAGCATTTCTAAAAGCCTCTGAAGCATTCATAGGCCCCAAACACCAAATGTAACGAATATAATATACTAGACATTACATTCTACCAAATGTAATGAATATAATATACTAGAAAACAGAAAAAAAATGTTTTGTCATTTGGTCTAATGCACTGGTTCTCATCCAGGGGCAATTTTGCCCTCTTTGCCTCTGGGACATTTGGCAATGCTTGGAGACATTTTTGGTTGTTAAAACTGAAGGGTAGTACTGACATCTGCTGGGTAGAGGCCAAGAATACTGCCAAATATCCTACAACGCACAAGAGAGAACTATAACAAAGAACTATCCAATCCAAAATATCAATAGGTCTGAGGGTGTGTCTAATGCTTACATCTGGGAAAAAAGCTGTAAGTATAGGAAACATGGAGATAACATACAGATGCAGACTTAGCCAGTATCTTTAGGTTCACTTTGGGGGCACCAGTAACACGTGGTTATCCCTACAATGAGGGCCTTTATGCTTTTATTATTAGATGTTATTGAACTATTGAAAATTTTCTTAATTAAATCATTTGCGCAACACTTTCCAGAATAGGAATTTGTTTCTTAAAACACTTACAAGTACTGACTCATCCAGCGTGCTGCCTCCATTGCTATAATACTGCATATCCAGGGCCAAGATTCTGCCATCGTTCATGAACCCAACCTGGGGAAAGAGATTAACCTTTGATTCTGGTGCTGGGGCCAAGTCTCTTCAAAGTTTGCTTTCTCACTTGTGAATCCTCCACACATACCCAAATGCTTCATGGCATTGGGTTTGGCCACGATTTCTCAGATATGATACCAAAAAAGCACAAGCAACAAAAGAAAGAATAGATAAATTGGACTCCATCAAAATTTGAAACTTCCATGTATCAAAAGACACAATCAACAGAGTGAAAAGACACCCCAGAGAATGGCATAAAATATTTGCAAAACATAGATCTGTTAAGGGGTTAATATTCAAAATGTATAAAGAACTCCTTCAACAACAACAAAAAAAACCAAACAACAGATTAAAAAGTAGACATAGATATATAGATATAGATATATATATATATATATATATATATATATATATATATATATATACACATATATATAATGTACATACTTATAAGAAGCGGAGCACAGCATTAGGAATAAAGACAGTGGAAATGTAATGAGTGTGCAATGTCAGAGGAGTAGTAGATGGGGGGAGGGGGGTTGACACAGTGTGAGGCAAATAAATGATAAATGTCTAACTATTACATTGTTTTGTGCACCTGAAACTATTAAAAAAAATTTTAAAAATGTAGACATAGGACTTGAATAGACATTTCTTCAAAGAAGATGTACAAATGTCCAAAAGCACATGAAAAGATGTTCAACATCACTAATCATTAGGGAACTACAAATCAAAACCACAAGATACGACCTCACATCCATTAGGATGGCTGCTATAAAAAAACAAAAAACAAACCAGAAACAGAAAATAATAAATGTTGGTGAGCATGTGGAGAAATTGGAACCTTTGTGCCCCATTGGTAGGAATGTAAAATGGTGTAGCTGCTATGGAAAACACTATGGCAGTTCCTCAAAAAATTAAAACCAAAACTACCATATGATCCAGCAATCTCACATCTGGGTATTTATCCAAAAGAATTGAAGGCAGGGTCTCAAAGAGATATTTGTACACCTATGTTCATAGCAGTATTATTTACAATAGCCACGTGGCAGTAATATCCATCAACAGATGAGTGGATAAACAAAATGTGGCATATACATACTATGGAATAGTCTTCCACCTTTAAAAGGAAGAAACTTCTGACACATGTTATAATATGGATGAACTTTGAGGACTTTATGTTAAGGAACATAGGCCAGTCACAAAAGGACAAATACCATACGATTCCATTTATATGAGTAATCAAATTCATAGAGACAGAAAGTAGAATGGTGGTTTCTCCAGGGGTTGTTTGGTAGATGAAGGCATGAGGAACTATTGCTTAATGGATGCAGGGTTTCAGTTTTACAAGACGAAAAGAATTTCAGCGTTGGATGGTTGTGATGATTACACAATAATATGAATACTTAATGCCACCAAAATATACACTTAAAAATGGTTAAGATGGTAAATTTTATGTTATGTGTATTTTGCCACAACTAAAAATAATAATGAAAAAAAGCAAGGATAGAGAAAGATATGAAAGCAAAACAAACAAACAAAAAACCCTCCTATTTAATCCATCACTACTGTTCAATCAATTATTTTTTCTCCTCCTACAGCAAATCAACTGTATACGAGTATTAACCTCTCGTTCTTGCCATAAGTCCTTGAATTCTGCCTCCTATCCTCTCACATCTCTACCAAAACCTTCTCCCCTAAAGCCACTGATCCTCTCCTAATCTTCAGATCTGGTGGCCTGCTCATACTGTACTCTGCACATTTTTTTCACAGGGCCCAATTCAGTCAAAGCTCCTTGGCATATTTGGTGCTGTTGGAGATATTGTAAATAAATATCTTTTAATGTTTTTAAGACGTATAAAATATTACTGTTTTTGGTCTTCACACTTTTCAATATCTTTGAACTCATTAAAGTTCACTTTAATGATTTTTGTTGAATAGAACCAAATTCAAATCGAAGTAGTTAGTAGTCAAGGGCATGGACTATGAATTCCAGCCATTTGACTTTGAGTCCTGGCTCTGCCACCCAAACTGCTCTGGAATCTTAGGCAAGCTCTATAACCTATCTGTGAAACAGCAGGAAGTAAGGTAATGCAAGGAAAATCATAGGCAAGTGACTGAAACATAGCAAGTACTCTAAATCTAAATGTAAATTATTGATATTACTATTGTAAATATTGTTAATATCATCTTCTGTCCTCACACTACCCTCCATCAGAAAACACTATTTTCTCATAGTTTTAATCTCCACTATGCTGATGGCTTCTGTAACTATAAGTCAGTCCTTTCAATGAAGTCTCATTGGTGAAGAATATTTCTACTTAAATGTCCTGTTGTCACTTCTTCCGCAACACTTACACAAACTCATCACTGCCCTTCCAGATTGGTTCCTTCTCCCAACTTGGCTCTTTCTACTAGAAACCTCCAAGTCATGTGTGTGGTTTCATTCTGCATTGTATTTTGCCAAGTTTGTCACTAAATTTTAATAATGGCTCCTGGACTCATCTCTTTTTCTATATCCTACTATCATAGCTCAGACCTCAACTGCTTCATATTTGAATGTATCAGCTGCCTCCTGGTGGTCTGCTTGCCTCCATCCTCTCGCCTCCCTCAGCCATCCTGCCCAGTGCCATGATAACACTCTCCCCAATGAACCCATGTTTGGTTATGACACTTGACTCCTCAAGGATCTACTCAGTCTCACTCTTTCTGATGAGATCAAGTTTAAACTTCCATCCTGGGATTCTCAGGTCCCTCTCAGCCTGGCATCACCTAACCCAAACAATCTTATTTTCCACTCTGTGCTCTAATTCTCCTTCTTCCTTTACTCCTGCCCCCATCAAACATGCAATGTTCATCCCACCTCTGCATTTTTGCTCGTACTATTCCCACCACTTGGTATGCCTTCTTTCTGCCTATTCATTCTTGAAAGTTATTTATGTTTCACCTTTTCTAAGAAGTCTCCTGTAAACACTTCAACTCATGTTCATCTCTCTCCCTATAATTTACTATGTGTGCCTCATCTTTTAACCTGAAATTATTGTTTTCACAATGACTTCATATGTGTAAGTCTTATTTTGTCCTCAACCACTAAAATGTAATCTCCTTCAGGACAAAGTTCACTCTAATAAATCTTTGTTGAACTAAACTAAATTCAAATAATAGCCTAGGGTGAATGTGAGTTGAAGCACGTACATTCATTACCTTCTAAAAATATGTATGCAGGTACACCACTTGTGGTGGAAACCATGCTATGTATTCAACAAATCCTGTTGTCCTTCATCTTAGGCACACAGGGAAACTACATTTCCCAGCCTCCCTTGCAGTTAGGTGGCAAAGTTCTGGCCAATAATAGGCAGATAGAAGTGAGGTTCACCATTTACAGGCCTGGTACCTAAAACACCACCCACGTGACACTCTGTGCTCCTTTCTTCTCTTATCTGCTGCCCACTGCAGAAGACCCAGTGGAGGAGTCAGAGGACCTAGGGCAGTACTATCCAATAGAACCTTCTGTGCTGTTCTATATCTGGATATAGAATATGGCAGGCAGTCACTAGCTGCATGTGATTACTGAGCACTTAAAATACAGCTAATGCAAATGTAAAACTGAATTTTTAATTGTATTTAATTTAGTACATTTAAATTTAAATATAGCCATATGTACCTACTGGCTTCCATATTTGACAGTACAGTCTGAGGAGCAATGGGGGCCCTAAGATGGAAAAAGCCTGAGTCCCTGAATGATTTTGTGGGGCAGTCCTCTCCTCTTACGCCCCTTTCCTCCCCCCTGTCCCCCAGCCAGATTACGTTGGGCTGTTACTTGAGCAAAAATGAACACAATAAAGGTTTAAGTCCTTGAGAGTTTTCAATTGTTTGTTAGAGTCTTTAGCCCACTCTGACAAGTAAAGTTATTTCTTAGAAAGCAAAAGAATAATTACTTTCAGCTATGGAAATTTTTCCAGAAATTTTTGGAACAGAGTTTTATAAAAATACACTTGGTACACTTAAAAATAAGGAAACTGTTGTCAAATAATTAAAATTTCACATAACACTATTGATATAGGAATTATTCTATTTTACCTCTTTTATATGTGGGACAGTATGGTTATCAGATCTATTTTCATGGACTATATACTCATATGTTTTCCAGTTATTCACCCTGTAGCAGCTAATACCAGTAGCACGTTTTCAAAAACTGACATTTTTGAGCAAAACAGAAAAGCCTAATTAAACCAGACAGTAATCAAACAATTGGCACAAGAAATACAAAGTTAAACAAATGCAGTTTGTTGATTTGCTCCTTGTTATGTTGTTTGCTCATTTGGCCACTAGAGAGTAGCCAAATGCTGCCCTCTGCATTTATGGAATGTTATATTTACAACATGAATCCGCCTCTGCCCTCCTTCGACTCACTTTGTACTTTCCAAGATAAGGGTGGCGACCTCCAGTTATCAACATGTCTTCTCCTCGTTCCAGAATGCAGCGGACTGCACGGCCATGTCTAAGACAGAAAAAAAGCGAGAGATGTAAGTAAACTCTTTTACTACGTAAGTCTTATCTGGGGTTTATGTAACCCCTAGTGACAGCTTGAGTGGCATCCACACACATTAGAGAACAACACAACTACTCCCTGAGTCCAGGCCGTGTGGGTCTGAAGCATACACAGTGGCCTCCCCCCCTTTGGCACAATGCCTGGCATTCTCTACTTATGGAAGAGAGGCTCATGGGTGCCAGAGTCTCCAGAGTATTGTTTTCTGGGTATTTCCCACCGTGATAACAACCTCTGATATAGGCAGATAGTCCAAATGCCACATTATAGACTGCTTACAAATGGAGGAACTCAGGTGGTGTCTGACTGCCAAGTGCTCCCAGATAGGACAGGTCTGCAATCAAGGGCTTTTTGTACCATGGGATAGAGGAACTGACCTATATTACTGAGCAAAGAAATGAAGCCTTATTGGTGTACCTGCTCCAAAAACAATTTCCTATGGTAATATTTTGAGATTCTAGAAGGAAAATGGTAATATAAATAAAGGTAAGCATAACAAAAGCAAAACCTCCATTTAAATCAAGGGAATACACACACACACTAAGGACAAGTAACCTCCACCCTTTCAAGACCTGTTTCTGTCTACTCTCCAAGTACTATAGTATTTTCACTGTTTTTTAAATTCTTTTCAGTCATTGATTCTCATTTTGGTTCTTATAGTATGTAGGTTGACAAGATTTATCTTATCTTGTTTGCGTTTATATTATATGTTTATATTACATGTGACTTTAAATAATCTTGGCCCAGCGTCTTCGTCCTTAATTCCAATATTGCTAATATTCAGCACAACCTCATTTTACTTTTAACCTATTTAGGAGATTTTCTTCACTTACTTGTTAGCGGCAAATGCGGTGATGGCTGCCATGATGCCAGTTTTTAACGTCTTCCCCCCGAAAGACCCGCCAGCACGCTTTACATGACACATGACCTTGTTAGCTGGGAGCTTCAAGACTGAAGCAACTATGTCCTGTGAATGATGACAGTTCTTATTAATTTGACCCATAAGCTGCAAGGGAGTGGGACAGCCCTTACCCATTTTGATTCCATAATGTTGTACATGATACACAAACTGTGTGGTTTTACACAGTTTAATGGGATAATTTCCAATAACCTGGGCATGCATCCAGTGCTATTTGGTTACAATGACATTGCCAAAACTCATTAATGTTGAGTAATCCTTTCAACAGCAATGAGGCATTTCTGTGCTAATAATTAAAAAAAAAAATTCCCTCACGAGCTACACCCAAAATATCCTTTCCACACAAATCCCTAGGGATTGTTTCCTGAAGCAGTGAGGTTTTGTGGCCTTCCAAACCTCTCTCAGCTAGGGTTTTTCCTCTGCACTCTACTGTCCTCCACTGGAGAAGGCACACATCTCACCTCCCATTTGGATTACTGCTACAGCTGGCCAGTGGGTCTTCCCTGGCTGTAGGTCATGCTCTTTCTTGTCATCCTAATGTTAAGAGGTCATTTAGTCTTAACAACTCATTTTTATAGATGGGGAGCCCAAGAGAGATGAAGTGAGGAGCAAAACAGGACTGGAATAAAGTTTGTGTGACCCTTCTTAGTGTTCCACCTTCTAAAGTCCTCATTCTCCACATTTCCACATTCCTACTTGCTCTGGGAGCAATATTGGCTCCTCATGACCTACTGAATCAAGACCCATCTGCTTTGTTTCTCTTACTTTCACCCTGATGCTTAAACTAGCCACCCCTAAGTGTATCCTCCATCTCAGCTTGGGTAGTCCTGTACCATCTCTCCTCTCCTACATGCATGCTACCTGGTATATGACACAGGCAATGAGTGTTTGCAGAAGGGACAGATGAAGAAAGGATGGGAGAGAGGGAGGGAGGAAGGAAGGAGTGCATTTGATCTTTGTGTGGAATTGTCTGGAAATGGCATCTCTTCTCACCATCTAGAAAAACCTCACTCTCAGTATAAATCCAAACTTGAGACTTCATTTTCATGGCACTTTCTGGATGATTCTAGCTCTTAGTGGCCCTATGTTCTTTTAATTTTCCCACATGTGTAAATTCTGACTTAGCTGATTTCTACTAGGTTGCATTCTGCCCAATATGGTTTCCTAACTGCTTCATGTGATTTGGGTCTTGTAGGCTTCTTTTCTTTTTCCAGTTTTATTGAGAAATAAATATATTGGTCTGCAATTTTTTTTGTGTAGCATTTGGCTAGAGTAGAGTAGTTTTTCTACAAAAGCTTTCTGTCTTGCTAGCCTCCCTTTTCCTGGTCCTTATCACTGTATAAGTTTAAGGTATAAAGATAGCATATGTTATGATTTACATATACAGTGAAATGATTACCACAATATGTTTAGTTAATATCCATCATCTCATATAGGTACAGTAGAAAGAAAAAAAAATTCTCCTTGTGATGAGAACTCTTAGGAGTTATTCTCTTAACAGTTATTCTCTTTCCTTTATTATCATTCAACAGTTTAAGTGCTGGTCATCACTTCTTTTGTATTCTTAACAGTATCAAGAGTATAGCAAAAAAAAAGACCTGCTAATTCCATGACTGTTTTAAAGTTATACATCCACAAACAGAACTCTATTTTTATAATACTAACTTAAAAGCTTTAAAATTGTATGGCTATTAGTAACCAAATGGATATGGCTATTCGTATGCCAAATTCCTTCAGTTTCTAAAATGACGTTTTTGTCTCTAATTGTTCTCGGTATAGTTTGCTGGTAGAAACCACGTAGCCACACCCCCTCCACAATGGTCTGGTGTTACCTGGATGAATGTGGGACCCTGTGCAGACACATAAATATCCATTTCTTGATCCTCTGCTCTGGGAACAGCAAGCATGCTTTGGGTTTCCATGTAAAAATGTTCTTGACCTCCTATATGTGTTTCACCTGTTAGAGGAAAATACATGAGACTCAAGAAGGCTGTCACGTAGGACAGGTAGCATCCTTCAGCCATTATCTCATTATGGAGAAACTCCACTGACAGTGCTTCTTCTGGGGCAGCAGGCTGTAAGGTGAAGAGCCACAAACAACCATCTTTAGCTTTCATTATACCTGCAGATTTGAAGTCGAGTTCTGTAGAGGAATCTGTCATGTCTACCAATACAATAGATCAGAGTCCTAAGGAAAGGTGTGTGACTCTCTAGAGTCAAAATAGTAAGGCAGGGAGACTTCCAGTTCCAAGACAAGATAGTATTGATACACTTCTCCCTGTCCTTCTGCTAAGTGTATTTAAAAACCCTGGGCATTATACATACAAGAAACATAAGAAGACTCTGAAAGGTAAAGAGGAGAAGGCAGACCAGCTAGGGACTTTGGGACTGAAGGACAGACACAATGGTGAGTTCAGCGGGTTTTGTTGTTGTTGTTTGCTTCATAGAGCCCATGCTGGATGCCAGAGATACCAGAAACCCAAAACCACTAGCAGGCAAAAACAGAAAAAAATCCCCAAGAAAAACCTACTTTCTCTAGATATAGGATGAGGAAAGGGGAAGCCTAGCAAGACAGAAAGGTATTATACAAAAACAATTCCACTCCAGCCAAACAATACAGAAAAAACTGCAGAACAATCTTTATCTGCAAAAGTTGAGTGGAGAGCCTAGACTTCTGCCCCGATCAAGTTATAATGAGTACCCCAAACCCTCTGCTGGGGTGGTGTCAGTGGAGATCATGCAGAAACCTGGGCTTCCACCCTCCACTTGGCAATAATGAAGCATCACCCTGTTGCCTCCCACCAACATAGGGTCAGAGGAGCTTTGGTAAAGTAGAAGATTTAAATAAGATCCAGTCTTACAACATAATACCCCAAATGCCAGGATACAACCGGAAATCACTCATCATACCAAGAACTCAACTTGAATGAGGAAAGACAATCAACAGAAGCCAACCCTGAGATGACACTGATCCTGAAATTATCTGACAAGGATTTTAAAGTAGCCATCATGAAAATGCTTCAATGAGCATTGACATAAATACTTAAAATAAATGAAAAAAATAGACAATCTCAACAAAGAAACAGAAGAATATAAAAAGAACCAAATGGAAATTTTAGAACTAAGAAATATAACAGCTAAAATATAAGAGGCTCGATGGACGAGCTCAACAACATAATAGAGAAAACAGAGGAAATTATCCATGAACAAGAATAAAGAACAACAGGAATTTCCCAACCTGAACAACAGAGAGAATATAGACTGAAAGAAAAATGAACAGAGCCTCAGGAACATATGTGACTAAAATAAAAGACTTAAAATTTGTGTTATTGAAGTCAAGTATTTAAAGAAATAATAGTTGAAAAATTCTCAAACTTAGTAAAACACATAAACCTACAGATTCAAGAAGCAGAGTAAATCCCAAAGAGGATAAACCAAAGAAATCCATGCCAAGACACATCACAGTCAAACTGCTGAAAACTAAACACAAAGAAAACATATTGAAAGTAGAGAGAGAAAAACACTACCTCATTTATAAGGGAAAATATTTCATTCAGATGGCGGCAGATTTCTTGTCAGAAGTCATGAAAGCCAGAGGAACTGGTACATCTTTCTTCAAGTGCTAAAAGACCTGTCAACTCAGAATTCTATATACCCAGTGAAAACATCCTTCAAGAATGAAAAAGAAATCAATACATTCTCAGATGAAGGAAAAGTAAGAATTTGTCTTGAACAAACCTATCCTAAAATAATGAATGGCTAAGGGAAGTTCTTGAAACAGGAAATGATTTAAAAAAGACCTTGGAACATCAGGAAGGCAAGAGAGCAATGGAGAGAATAAAAATACAGGCAAACACAATAGATTTTCTTTTCCCCTTGAGTTTTCCAAATTCTGTTTGAAGCAAAATTACAGCATTGCTTTATGTGGTTTTCAATGTATGCAAAGAACATTTTAAAGACAATTATAAATGACGGAGAGTATGTCTGGGCCAAAGGAATAAGAAATGGCCCATGCTGCATTTGGGTGAAGTTGTCCAGAAAATATAATGAGGATGAAGATTCACCAAAAAAGCTCTGTATGTTGGTTACCTATGTATGTACTTGTCACCACTTTCAAAAATCTACAAACAGTTAATGTGGATGAGAACTGACTTCTGATTGCCAAATAAACGTGTAAAACTGCTCCATCTCCCCCCCAAAAAAACCCACTACAGATAAATCAAAGTGGAATTCTAAAAAAAATGTTCAAGTAACCCATTGCAAGGCAGGAAAAAAATTGAAAACAGAGGTTAAAAAAAACAGAATACAACTATTACATTAATATTATTAGTATTAATGATTATCCCTAAGAATTTATTTGGTTAAACATCTACTTTATTTAAAAAACACAGAGCTAAAACATGTGAGACAGCTGTTTCTGTTTAAACCGGTGCGTAAGGCAAAGCTCTAGAACCCTGTCCCCTTGTGCTGCCCACCCCACAGCCCTGCACCATTCTACCTTCTCCTCACCCAAGCGGTGCTCTCAGCTCTCTAAGCTGGAACTAATCCTTGAGATAAAATGTTATCCCAGTGAGGGTGTAGGAGTGATTCCTCCGGGCATATTTACATTTTAAGAAGAGGCCCTTAAAGATGGTAAAGCCATTAAGATGTGAAGCAGTTTATCTGTACTATGCCCAACAGGACAGGTTGTGGGAAGATAATCTCAGTTCCAGGTCTTTTGCAAATCCCACTAGACAGATTGCCTGCTACTTCTCCAGTGTAAAGCCCATCCCAGCTAATGAAATTTTAAACAGATAAATGAAAAGCAGCTTCATGTAGAGGAGAGAATGTGCTAACTTCAGAGTTGGGAAACTTGGACAGATGTGATTCCTGGTCAACCACAGGCCTCTCTGGCTTCAGCTGGCTCATTCGTAAACAGTGTTCTCTAATGCCCCTCTCGAGCTATGACACCAGGCTTAGGTAGGGCTGAAATCTTCCCAGCCGGGAAAACAACCAATAACACCACTCCCTTCAAGAACACAGTCTAAGACTTGATGTAATGCTCTACATACTGTATCTTTTAATTTTTTTGGGGGGGAGTACTTATTATCCTAACAGGCAGATAAAGTGCTATTGTAATTCTTAACTCCAATTATCCCACAGTGAAACAAGTAGTCAAAAAATCTTAATCAAAATGACAACTGCAGAGTAAGAAAAAAGAAGCCTCAAACCAGTGAGTTAAGAGAATGAAAACTTAAAAGTAGTATATGTGTCCCTTTTAAAGTTTCCTGTTAATTAATTGGTTTTATCCTTTTTAACAGGGTATGATGCAAGTAGCCAGTTAAAATTCAAGTAAGAGACAGACTGAATAAATTACCAAACTGAATTAAATAATTCAATAAGATGTGAAGGGAAAAATACCATAATTAAATTCTCACATAAAAACATATTGTGGCAAGAACAGAGGCTAGGACATATTATGGCACAAATGGAAGAACTCTCCCTAAATATTGATAATTTCAAGATTTTCACACCATGGATTGATTCTCTATGATAAAAATGATCCTTCTTCCTCGTTCCCCAAAACAAACTCAACCTTCAAGCGTTTGCCACATTTTATTAATCCTAAGAATCACATGGAGCACTCTTAAAACTGGTCAAAAAAACAGATTCCTGGGGGTACCCTGGCTCCTCCAACTCCAGAATCTCAAGAAAGGGGCACAGGAATCTCCAGGCAGGTCTCCTAAGCATCTTACAGTGTGAAAAATTGGGCAACACTGGGTTTGAGAAATGCACGCCTGCCAGTGCATTAGCTCAGTAACAGACAACCTATTCCAGAGAAAAATAACAGAAACATCTAAACCTAATAATAATTATTGCTCACAGTTGTGGACCTGTTACTATTGGCCAAGCACAGGGGTGTTATCTCTTACAATCTTCACAGTGGCTCTTGGAGACCGGTATTATTGTATCCAGGTACAGGCACACCTCCTTTTCGTGTGCTTCACTTTACCGCCCTTCACAGAGGTTGTGTTGTTCTACAAACTGAAGGCAAAACACTCCACCAGCAAAAAGATGATGACTCGCTTTAGGGCAGTGGCCTGGAAGCAAACCTGCAACACGTCTGAGTGATGCCATAAGCATGTGGAACTGTTGTATGACCGTGGTCATGTTCCTTAACCCCTCTGGGCCTCAGTTTCCTCAGTTACCTGCAGGGTGGTTGTGAGCAGGAAGAGACAACCTCTATATAACGAGTAGGGCCCCAACTGCTTCCCCTCTCATCATTTTTTCCAGATAGTTTTACCTTCAAGAATTTGATCAGCCAATTTAAATACTTCATCAACATTTCCATATTGCAGTTTCCTCTCGGGGCAAGTGGTCTCTGCATGGGGGCCTCCCACTTTGGCTCCCTGCTGTGCTCTTTACACACACACACACACACACACACACACACACACACACAAACGACACAGAGGAAAACACATCTGTGAATGAGGGGCATGCCCCCGAGGAGCACAACCACCTAGGCTGATTTCTAGAAGGCAAAGGCAACATAAAACTAGACGGGCTTAGAAGACTTCCAGGGCTGCTTCCCTTCTCATCATTAGTTTTTTGTCCAAATAGTTTACCTTCAAGAATTTGATCAACCACTTTAAATGCTTCATCAACATTTCCACATTCCAGTTTCCTTTCTTGCTCATAGAAGGAATTGTGTTGTATGGCTTCCTAGAAAGAAAACAGAAAAGTGAGCTTACTGGGGCATACCATCCAGCCCTATGGCAGCAGACACACACCGTGGGCCGTGGGTCGGTGGGGGCATCATTTGAGTCTGGGCAGCATGTCTCCTTTTGCTCTGGCATCCCAGGCGCTTTCGACACGACCCCATGAGTTGAGCTAAGAACCAGGCTTCAGAGATTCCCCACAGAGCAAATGCAAATGTCCTCATTGAGTCAAAAGAAACAGTATGCTCAGAAAAAACCTGGCACCTAGGTGGTCCCAGAATGGCACTACTATTTTCCAGGCAGATTATTTTCTTCATTCCACAACCCATTTTATGCAGCCAGGGCCACACAGAGCTTGAATTCTGGACCCAGTCGGAGTTATGTCCATTTACTCCACTTACTAGCTGTTTGACTGTGGGTCTATGACTTCACCTCTCTGAGCTTCATTTGTCAAATGGAGGTGTAGTTAGACACATAGCTCCAATAGGGCTGTGGAGTGGATAAAATGAAATGAGATGTGTAAAGAGCTTACATGACATGTGATCAGTGCCCGGTCAATGTGAGGTGAAGACTCTAATAATGAGGATTGTGAAGGCCCTACCCGCCAGCCCCACGCTTCTGCTTTGGGGGGATGAGCCCTTGGGACGTCCAGTCCTGGTCCCAGATTCCATTACAAGTCCAGTGTGGGCACCACAAATCCACTTACACACCGGCTCTTACTGGCTTTCCCTGTGCCCAGTGGGGGGTACACTAATGGGAACACAGAATCAGGGATGCAGCTACAATAATCTAGGCTGGTTGTCTTACCTATCCTTCAGAATGGATCTTGCTGTGATCCCTGTGTTCACTGGCCAATGTGACATGCCGACTCCTGCCAGCACTATCTACCATGGGTTATTGTCTGTCCATGAAGTTCCAGCTTGTTGGCAGTTGGGAATTCTCCTAACCCTGGTTCCCTCTGACCAGCAGTAGGGTCTAGACCTGTCAACATACCTTACAGGGATGTTCTGTGGTGTCCCTGCCATTTTCTCCATTCAGAAAGTGGGCTGGTTTGGTTTTAGCCACTGTGGGGCCCAGGTTCTTTGATAGAGTGTTTGTTGACTGCTCTATTACTGAGCAGCTGGGTGACGTTGGGTAACCTCATCTTTCAGTTTCCTCATTAGAATGGGGATAATAACTATTCTTTATCTCATAGGACTGTTGTGAGCATTTAGTGAGTTGATGTATGAAACCTGCTTAGAACGAAGTAACCATTCAGTGAGCTCTATGTAGGTATTGGCTATGGTCACTTTGGTCAGGATGATAGATGAGAGATTCTGGTCGAGAGCGTGTTTCTCTCCCCGTGGTCATCAGCTTGACCCCTTGAACCAAGGGGTCAAACTATGTGTTAAAAACTCTAGCTTTTCTGTCGGTGGACGCCGCTGAGGAAGCATCGTTAAAGTCACCCCTCCCGTGGTCGTCATGTCTAAGTCAGAGTCTCCCAAAGAGCCTGAACAGCTGCGGAAGCTCTTCATCGGAGGTTTGAACTTTGAAACAACAAGTGAGAGCCTGAGGAGCCATTTTGAGCAATGGAGAATGCCCACAGAGTGTGTGGTGATGAGAGACCCAAACACCGAGTGCTCCAGAGGCTTTGGGTTTGTCCCTATGCCACTGTGGAGGAGGTGGGTGCAGCCATGAAGGCAAGGCCACACAAGGTGGATGAAGAATTGTGGAACCAAAGAGGGCTGTCTCAAGAGAGGATTCTCAAACACCTGGTTCTCACTTAACTGGGAGAAAGATTGTTGTGGGTGGTATTGAAGAAAACACTGAAGAACACCACCTAAGAGATGATTCTGAACAGTGTTGGAAAACTGAAGTGGCTGAAATCATGACTGACTGAGGCGGTGGCAAAAAGAGAGGCTTTGCTTTTCTGACCTTTGATGACCACGACTCTGTAGACAAGATTGTCATTCAGAAATACCACGCTGTGAATGGCCACAACTGTGACGTAAAGAAAGCCCTGTGTAAACAAGAGATAGCTAGTGCTTCATCCAGTCAATGAGGTCGAAGTGGTTCTGGAAACTTCGGTGGTGGTCGAGGAGGTGGCTTTGGTGGGAATGACAACTCTGGTCGTGTAGGAAACTTCAGTGGTCGAGGTGGCTTTGGAGGCAGTCGTGGTGGAGGTGGCAGTGGGAATGGCGATAATGGATTTGGTAATGATGGAAGCAATTTTGGAGGTGGTGGAAGCTACAACGACTTTGGCAATTACAACAATCCATCTTCAAATTTTGGGCCCATGAAAGGAGGGAACTTTGGAGGCAGAAGCTCTGGCCCCTATGGTGGTGGAGGTCAATACTTTGCCAAACCACGAAACCAAGGTGGCTATGGTGGTTCCAGCAGCAGCAGTAGCTATGGCAGTGGCAGAAGGTTTTAATTACTGCCAGGAAACAAAGCTTAGCAGGAGAGGATAGCCAGAGAAGTGACAGGGAAGCTACAGGTTACAACAGATTTGTGAACTCAGCCAAGCACAGTGGTGGCAGGGCCTAGCTGCTACAAAGAAGACATGTTTTAGACAATGCTCATGTGTATGGGCAAAGAACTCGAGGACTGTATTTGTGACTAATTGTATAACAGGTTATTTTAGTTTCTGTTCTGTGGAAAGTGTAAAGCATTCCAACAAAGGATTTTAATGTAGATTTTTTTTTTGCACCCATGCTGTTGATTGCTGAATGTAATAGTCTGATCATGACGCTGAATAAATGTGTCTTTTTTTTAATGTGCTGTGTAATGTCAGTCTACTCTAAAGTCATCTTGGTAAATTACCCCAACAGTATGAAGTTAGAATTCCTTCAGGATGATGGCAGGTTCCATTTGAAATTTATTTACAACCTGCTTGGGCTCAGTCAGAAGCCATTGTCTTCAGAAACCTTGGTGTAGTTGAATTGACAGTTACTGTGTTGGTGATCTGGAGCTCACCATTAAAAGGGTCACCCAAGCAGAGTCTGGAGTTTATTTGGTGATTAATGATTGTTGGCACATCCTATGCAATATATCTAAATTGAATTATGGTACCAGATAAAATTATAGATGGGAATGAAGCTTGTGTATCACCCATTATCATGTGTAATCAATAAACGATTTAATATCCTCTTGGGAAAAAAAAACACTCTAAAAAGCATACGCTAGGTTAAACCTCAGAGAGTAGTGACAGAGATACATTTGTTCGTATCCTATTTTGACTGGTGACACACTTTCTACTGGAATCAATTCAGATGATTTTATTATTAATCCAAGACTCAGATATTCCAGGTAGGAAACAGAAGTTAAGTTTCACAAACCTTATTTTAAAAAGTTTAATCTTTTTCTGCTTCACTTGCCGCTTTGTCTTTGAGTGACTTTGGGCTAATTTCCTGGTCAGGAAAGTGATAAAAGAATGTCAGTGTGTAGGGGGCTGGCATATGTCCTTGCTATAAATAAATGGATTCAATCCACTTTGATCTAGTTGATTGAGCTTGGAGAGCTTAACCTGATAAAAACATGAGGCAGTTCTACTCCACAATGTCAAAGTTTGGCATCTGGTATTCTCTGGCAGACAATTAGGGATCCACTGAGAGCAGTTGGGAAGGGTGGGAAGAGAGTCGTATCAATTTGCTTACTAGGAATTTTATTTGGCTGCAAGATAGAGCCAAGGAAGGGATGCTATCTAACCACTGGTATTGGGCAAAGGATTACAAACAGAATTTTTGATGAAACATCACCTAAATCATTTCTTATAAAGAAGTAATTCTAACTCTAAAACAAAATGTTGGAGAAGGAATATATTACAGTAAGGAAGCATAGCAGGCAACATAGGAATGGAAAGGGTCTGAGAAGGGAACAGAATATTTGAATCTGAAACTGGCCAGGAAAATTTAGAAGGCCTAATGACCCTCTGACTCCAACTGAACTCCTATATTTTTGTCTTCTTGACATGATTTTATTTTAATTTTAGAACACTGAGGACATTGTCCAGAAACAAACACTGAGCTCCTGAGTATAAAGCATCATGTGAGGAGACACACTAGAGGCCCAATTCTCTAGGAGGCACTAACCTTGGCCGAGTCATTTCCTCATGTTCTGATTCAGGGCAAGCTAGCTGCCTAGAGAACAACTTATTCATTATGCTGTGAAGACAATATTGTATTCCCAGAGTACATGAAGTCTGTATATGCTGAATCTAATCTACTCATTGCCGCTTTCCCAACTTTTATACTTTTACTGCTTCGTAAATTATAAGAACCAATGTACTTATGCAGAAGAAGACTCTGTCATTACATGGAGATGAATCTTAAAACTTTCATACATTTCAAATGCCTTTTTAAACAACAGGATAGGAAATGCAATTCTCCAACTTGTTTAAGTTGCCAAAATATCTGTAGGCATTATAGGATCGATTTCTCATACTCATTTACAATATGCATTAAAGGATCTATGTAAAAATGGTGTCTCCAATATTTGCTTCCCAGAACATCTTGTTGGTTCTCACTGTGTGCCTGAGAGAGTCTGGGTGAAGGTGAATACAGTAAGCTCTCACCTAACATGGACAGGTTCTTGGACCTGTGGCCAAATGACGTATAACAAAACCAAGTTTACTGTAGGCTAATTGACAGAAACAAGGGTTAAGTTCCTAAGCATCCCATTAACGTTATAACAAGTGATGTTGAACGAAATGATGTTATTCAAGCACCTGCTATACAGGGTTATAGGGTGTGTCCCCTCTCCTGGACATTGTTGGTTGCCCATCCATCATTCTTCCCACCTGTCCCCTTCCAAACAATGCTCAGATTTCTGTTTGGGTCTCCACCACTCCCCCATACAGCCCATGTACTTCAAAGTAATCTGACTCCCCAGCAGTAACCAACAGCTCCTCCATTCCTCTGGCTAGTCATTAATGCAGAATTGGATATGTGACTGAGTGGTCTGATGTGGCTGGATTTCAGGACTCAGGGAATGTTGGGACAATGCTGTTCTCTTTTGCTTCTTGGATATGAACTAGAAGCTCCTGGCTGCCATCCTGTGACTACAGGAAATAAAGCCTGTACTGTGAGCAGCAGAGAGGTGAGGCAGGATATCAGGTTTCTTGCTAAAACTGATAAAGGTTTTGGGTCAATAAAGCCCCTGTCACTTCGGAAGTCGCTTCGAGTCAGGTTTTCTTTCCTGTTATTGTAGTCTAAAGCATTTTATGATGACACCACTGACATCTGCTTTTCTGGCACCACCCTTGAACTCATTACCTCAATTGTTAGGACCACTGGCTCCAAATCCTGGTAAACAATCTTCACTCGCTTTGCAGCTCGCTTTGCATGAATCTCAGAATCCGCAATCACGGCACAGACCATCTGACCCACGCAAAATACCTACAACACAGCAAAGGCCTTTGTTCTCAAGGAAGGCAGGTACCATGTCCTCTCCTCTCATCCATTTTTCTCCTCCCTCCTAGCACAGAGCCAGACACACAACAAACGAGCCCTTCACATGTGTCCCCACTGCAGTGCTGTGGGTAACAAAGGCTTCGGGAGGCCAGTGCATTTGTCAGAGCCGGCCTGCTGCCCCCAGGCACTGTGGAAATTCAGTCTTTTTGCTGTATCACTGGCAGTGGGCAGGAGTGATGCTGCCTCCTGCACAGCAGACGGGGGCTGCAGGCCCAATCGACAGGGCCACTTGAAGGCCAAGTAGCCTCGCAGAGCCAGTCCCACAGCTTGGCCTGTGGCTGCCACACCGTGAACAAGGCCATTCTGACATGTTTCTTCTGCTTTCATGGACTGCGAAGGCCCGGAAGTCGCAGCCCAGCTCAGCCAGAGATGAAGGAGGGAGAGAGGAATAACACGATCCTGCCAGTGAGCAAATCTGTGCCCCCACTGTGATGGAGCACAAGCTCTCAGGGGCAGACAAGAAACTGTGCTAGCCAAGGTGTGACCAAGCACAGAGCATGCGTGTTTCACCTGCAGGCAGGTAGGCGACCCAAGGAGTTCACAAAGGGACCAGGGCAGAAAGTTGATGGGAGAAGAATAAAACGAAGGCTCCAGAAAGGTAAAATAATCAGGACTGGAAAAAGTCACCATGACTGTTTAGTTCTTTTCCACCTTATACCTTGAACACAGTTAAAACGTAACCACTAATTTTGAAAATCTACATTGGACTATTGGGTCTTTTTTACAATGAGCATATAGTAGTTTTATCATTAGGAAAATATAGTAGTAAAAAATGTTAAAACTGGCACACACACACACACACACTCACATTCACACACATACACACACACACTCACGCAAGGGTTTTTGTTGGGTGTGGGTCGATGGGGGCAGTGGGGAGATAAATGAAACAAGAATGACAAAACGTTGATAATTGCTGAATCTCTATTTTTGTGTATGCTTAAAATTTCTACACTGGAAAGAATTTTAAAAGGCACAACATGCTATGGACAAATGTTAAAAAAGGAATTAAACTCACAGAGGCAATCATTCACATAGCCCCTGTTCTCCATTCTTGCTGGTTTTGCCCGTGACCTGGCACACAGGCACGGCCTCCAGAGGCTTGTAATCCACATACCCACACCTCAGAGAGCAGGTAACTATCGTACAAACAGGAATGGGTTTGCTTGTTTAGTTAACATGTATGCAAAGGCCATAATTCTCATTGTCTTTTGTCAATGCCACCCCGAGACGCCTTGGGGGAGTTTCAAACTTGACTTGAGACTCTCAGTCATCAAATTTTCATGTTTATCCACTAAAGCTGCCAGCAAGAGCCAGAGGTGGGGACTGTTTCAAATGATGAAGCTCTTTTGGGTGAACACTGA
This sequence comes from Rhinolophus hipposideros, assembly GCF_964194185.1. Lineage (NCBI taxonomy): Eukaryota > Metazoa > Chordata > Mammalia > Chiroptera > Rhinolophidae > Rhinolophus > Rhinolophus hipposideros. The sequence continues at coordinate 70,594,633 of NC_138052.1, read as the reverse complement.
ACTGAGAAGCCTGAGTTCTGCACAGAACCTGCTGCATTGCCTTTGCAGCATTTTCTGATAACTGAGGGTACAGTAGCCAAAGTCTTAATCATTTGAAACTTGCAAATGGCCACAATGCCAGCTGTTCCTCTACTCATTTATCCTGCTCCATGGGAAGCAGTGTATGGAATATACTGATGAATCAGACATGGGGCCTCACCCAAGGACTTTTACTAGGTAGGGGAAATATGTAAGACCTAAAAATAAGTAAGCTTAATACAAGGTAGAAAGTGCATTAAAGGTCCATTGTGCCTTTTCCTCTACCCTTGAAGCTCTGTGAGGGGAAAGACCACACGGGTCTTGTTCAGCTACAGCAACCGGCCATCATAAGTGCTCACTTAAAAATATCTATGGAATACATGGCAGTATGAATGGATGAGTAAAGTTGAGTTCAGAGAGGGAGAGAGAACTCCTGGATTAAAGAATATGGAAAGGCTTCATGGTGGAGACACCACTTGAACCTGGACTTGGACTTTGGAAGCACTGACTGAGGCAACGGCAAGAGAGTCTCAGGAGAGATATTAGTAAATAAAAGTTATTCTGTTCTCCTTTGTTGTTGCATGCTGTTAGTAGCACAGTATCTTACTACAGGAAAATGTAAAACAATCAAGTATCTTTTATATAACTGGTCCACTTTTTTACTTATGTGGAAAATGAATTTATTTGAATTCATTCACCCTTAGAATACAATGTTTTATATTAAGCATTCATAGAATATTGGAATCCTTTATAATGTTCCAAATGCGACCTTATCTTTAAGAAAATATGAAGTGCCATTAATGGAGAAACAGAATGCAAAAATGCAGTACCTCAGCTGAGTCCAGAATTTTCTCAGTTTGGGTTATAAAGCAGTAGGAGTTCACGCCATGAAGGTGTTCTTCAGTCATGATGTCCACCACGCCTGGCAGGCTGAGAGCTTCTGACAGTTCAATAGACCTGGATGAGAACATACAGAGCAGGGCTCCTCAGAGCAGCCCCAAAGCCCAAAGACCCAGGAGAATGGGCTTAACTGAAGAATCAGATATGAGAGAAGAAAGATATGTCCAAGAATCCTTCCATAGTTCTCTGATACACGATTGGGAAGAAATTCCTGGGACAATAAAGTTATTAGATGGAGGCACAAACTGTAGTAAATGCCACATTTTGATCGCATTTCACCTCTCATCTGCATTGAATATCGCCAACAAAGAGCTTACCCTCCTCATACCATTACTTTTCGCTAATGGGACTTAGATGAAAAGGCAATCGCTAACGTCTCTTGGGTAAGAACATTGCCACTTACACAATCTTAGCATGAGCTCTTGAACTTGTTACAAAAGCCAAGAAAAGTTCCCCGTGCACCGCAGGCATGTCGTCACAGTAGATGGCTTCACCTGTGGCATGCTTAATACCCGACAGATGCATGATGGGCCGGCCAATCGGGTCTTGAGAAAGCTTCTTTGGTTCTCCATTCTATTTAATCAATAACCAACACACCATGTTTATAATCATAGTATGGACATCCCCCATAAGAGGGTAGCTATATAACTTACATCCAAACCAGAAGCCTTTTGAAAATGGAAACTGTCACTATTAATACTAACACTAGGACAATCAGCCTATTTCAATAATTCAACAGGAAAACAGGGATGAATGTATAGGCATGATGCTGTTCTTATTTTTTTCCTACTTTTTTGCATATATATAGACCACAAACATTTCAAATGCAAATTCCCTTTGTATAAGTAAATGAATGTAAATCTTTATTTCTGGTAACGTGAAATTATGTCTTCTTGCTAATACTCACGTATTTCTTTAAATTTTAGTATCTAAATTATTTTACTGTTTGTATCTAAGTGTGGCACAAATATTTTTGCAGAAGAGCATGACGATATCATGACTGTTTATAAAAACTATTTATTGGGAGCATGTATTCAACCAGGGAACCCATTTTTTTCCCCTATTTTGAATGAAGAAGTCTAAGAAATAATTGGTAAAACTCTTAACTTAGATACTCCTGATAAAGAATGAAGCCTAAGGGAGATGCATTTTGAATAATGATTCACTAATGTTATTCTTTCTTAGAGACCCATGGGGTAGAATTTCTCGCTATTGGTTCTGTAAATACCTTAAATATGTTTCATTAACCAAAGTAGAAATTAAGAAACATGACGTCATCCTCAGTATTTCAAATGAGAGATTTGTTAGTTTTCCTAGTTGGTTGGTTACTGGTGGAAGAAGAACTGGAGGCATGAAGAAAGAAGGGGTTAAGAGACATGATAAGCCAAGCTCAGAGTCTCAGGTGAAGGCTGTGGCTGCTAAGGGAGTGTGGGAAATGGAGATTCCAGGAAAACTGCCAGCCAGCAGCCATCTGACTACTTTCTAAAAGAAGAAGGAAGCTCTAGGTCTGGAGCCCTGCTTGAGGGGCTGCCTGCTACGTTGTGCAGGCAACCCCATCCATAAGTCATGGGGTCAACGTTTGGTACTAGGGCTGAGGCCGGGCTGCCGGAGGCTTTCTCTGGAAGACTTGGGGGTGAGAGGCATACAGTAGGCCAAGGTGAGGCCTGGAAAAAGCTATGGAGGTCTCCCCTTCCTGCCCCATCTGTTGCCCCACACTGTGGTTCATGGGTCATCTAAGCCCTGTGCTCTGACTGATGCTGCCAAGGGCAGAAGTATGTGGCAAGCTTGCTGGCTTATTCATGTCGATGGTACAAGACCACAGAACAAAACATGGGGCCTTGAAGATCAAAACAGAAGTGAAAAAAGCAATTACCACTGTTAACTTAGTGTTTAGTCCCAATTCTTTGATTTTGAAGTTTAACACTAAAGAAAGCTGTGAGTTCACCAGAACAGGAGCTCACTGAGAATCACTGAGAGAAGACTGGGAATGTCCAGGTGAAGGAGTTAGAGCCCAGGCCCTTTGAATTAAAAAAAAAAAAAAAAAAAAAAAAAGCCACTAACCTGGTATTTAAATGTACTCCAGTGATGTCTGGAATGAAGATCTTCTATAGCACTCTCATACTTGTCTGCAAGGCTAGGATAGTGAACAGGGTCCTGAAAAGTAGAACCATTGCAAATGTTTAAAACGTGCCCGAATGGTCTTGGAAGGGAGGCTACTAGCACGGTTCTTAACAAGCAGCTCTATTCTGAAGATTAACATTTATTAAGTACTCGTCTTGTTCAGAACTCTGGAGATACAAGCAGCTCCCGGACCCCCGGGACACACGCTCTGGAAGGTCCACACAATAGGAAGAGCCAAGTGGATGTAGCAGATCACTGATTTCCAGCATCTCTGTGTTTTTAGGATTCTCTCACATGCTTTCCTAAATCATTTGAGGACTTACAAACCAATAAAACGGGAAGAGGGACGCTAAGTAAATAAAATGGAAAGGAACAGAATTGTTGAAGCCAGGAAAAAGTCAAAAGCACACCATTGCGCATGTGATTAAAACTCTGCGCTTACCACCTGGCCAACCTGGGAAAAAGGAAAATGCAGAGGCTGCATCCGGCCACAGCCCCGTAGGAGGAAGCACACGTCTTAGAATGTGGGAAAATAGGTAATTTGGGTCTTTATACAATGCTTTAAATAATACACTTGATGGTTATCTTTTATATTTAAAAAAATTGTAATACAAAATTAAAGCCAACTAAGACTATTATTTTTAGGAGTAGAGGAATATTGAACAGAGGAAGTTGAATTGAAAGTATGAGATGACAAGGAGGAAGCTTTAAGTTATATCACTTGATTCACCCAAGAAATGGTGTATTAGTTTACTATTACTTGGAGGAGTCTACAATGGGCATTATTTTTTCTCTCTTTTGATTACCTGGTGACAATATGTCACTTATACATGATTTCAAGTTTCTAGTCTCAAAAATTCGATACAACTGTTCTGGTTCTTAGTTTTCCCCACGTGTAATGAGAAGATATCCTCAGAAGCAATAGGAGAGAACTTTGTGCCTCTTACTGGCAGTGATCACACTAATTTCTATACCATGTGATAAATGGTCCTGGCTTCTAGTTTGGTCAGTTGGTTGTAGCATGGGATGAACAAGGCCAATATGGCTCAAGTTCCCTTAGAAAATTTATTCAGAGACATTCTTTTAGTTGTGTCCTCCCCAGCCAACAATCTTGTAACTAATTGTCTGTCATAAGGGAGAGAAGGCAAAAAAAAATTTTTTTTTAAGTGGCTGCATGATTACTACTATTATTAAGACTAGTGTTAGGCAGTCTTTATCGTGTTAGTTTGTAGCACTGGGGACTGTACTACGCCCTTCTCCTATGATGGCCCATTTCACAATAACATTCTGGAGTAGCTGCCATCATCATCTCATAGGTGAGAGAAATGAAGCTGAATCAGAGAAGCAAGCCAAATGCACGAAGGTAACCCTCAACCAGGGGAGGAAGTGCTTTATTGAGAGAAAATACATTCAAATCCTTACCAAGTTTTCTGCACACTGCCTGGACAAATATTGGGTCGGAAACAAAATAACTGAGGGGTGTTCAACAAAGTCCTATACAACTCTGTGCTTTATTTGCAATCCCCCAAACTTCCAAGCCATCAACAGACAGCCTGAAGAATTCCCAGCAAGCCCACGTTTCTAATTTGGGTTTTCTTTTCTATTCTACAGCTATTTGGCAGGGGGTTGTCACCTCCATTTTGATCTCCCCATAACCCCTAAGACTGGGAAAGCTAACATATGGTCAGTTCCATTTACCATCCTCTTCAAAATCTGTGACACTTCCAGGTAAAACTTGAAGAGGAAGCTGATGATGAGAGTCCTCTTGAACTCCACCTTCCCACCCGGAGCTGAGCCTGGAAGGGAGACTTCGTGCAGAACCAGCCTGCAAGCTGCATCCAGCATCTCTTCATTCCAGGGCCTGTGAGAGTCAAAACAGAAGACTCCTAGCCTGACAGGACTCACTACCTCACAGGCTCAGTTAGTGTGTGAGACAAATAGCTACAACTTATGCAGGACATTCAATGTACAAGCTCCAGAGTGCCCACCACTCTCAAGGTGCCTGGCCCAGGTCTACCACTTCCTCATCTGTAAATGGGGAATAATAGTAGAACTACCCCCATGGAATGGTCACAAAAAAGAAATGACAACCCGTATTAAGTCCTTAGCACAGGAGTAACTGACCCTTATATCACTAGACTATTTACTGCAAGTCAGGTTTTGTTTTAAACTCCTTATAGGTATTCACTCATTTAATCCTCTCAACTGCCCTATAAGGAGGGTGATTATCTCCCTTTGATAGATAAGGAAACAGAAGTATCATAATGTTAAGTAAGCTGAGATCACATAATTAATAGGGCTTGAGCTGATATTTGGACCCAGGCAGCCTTGCTCAACGGAGTTTGTGTTTTTAACCATTACTCTCTACTCTTTATGATATAGTAACTGGTACCTAGTATACACTCAAGAAATACTGGCCATTAGCATTACCTATAGAAATAAAAAGTCAGGTAAGCAAATGCATTTAGCAATTTATTATAAAACAAATTCCCATAATCTGTTTTTCATCGTGGCAAGTTATTTCCTCACAACAAGGCATGCGAGTCTACTCATTTTGCTTACTGCATCTATGTGCCATTGGGATATAGGCTCTCCCTCACACACACACTTATACACACATGCACATATACACAGACTATATGATTCCAACTTCAGAATTTACTAAAACCAAGACATATCGGAATAATTATGAAATCTTATCGGCATTCCATGCCATTAAACAAAAACATAGCAAGGATGTTTCTTGTAACAGCATGCCATCACTAAAAGAACCACTCCATTACTTGGAATCTAAGGACATGATGCCATACCTTCCGATGAGTTTCTGGCAGGAATTCTTTGCACAGATGGTGGTTGGACCAACGCCTCCGTACGAGATGGACAACTCTCTGATGATGCCATCCCCTTCTCCAAAAAAGACTCTCATTCCTGAATTGACGACTGCAAGCGCATTCTGTTGCCTCTGAGCTTGTCGGAAGGCTGACACAAATTCCCACTGAAAGCACAAGTTAAGTAGAAACGCACTGAGTTTCTAGGGAGTTTATTTATGTTGCCTCATACATCCTGGTCATACTCTCTGTAATGGGTTAAATTGTGTCCCCCCCAAAATTCATACGTTAAAGTCCTAACTCCCAGGACCTCAGAATGTGACTGCACTTGGAGATAGAGATATTTAAAGAAGCAATTAAGTTAAAATAAGGTCATTAGGATGGGCACTAACCCAACATGGCGGTGTCCTCATAAGAAGAGAAAATTTGAACACAGATATGAACAGAGGGAAGTCATGTGAAGACACAGGGAGAAGATGGTCATCCACAAGCCAAGGAGAGAGGCCTCAGAAGAAACCTACCATGCTGACTTCTTGATATCAGTTTTCTAGCTTCCAGAACCATGAAAAAATAAATGTCTGTTGCTTAGCCACCCAGTCTGTGGTTCTTTGCTATGGCAGCCCTAGTGGACTAATATACCCTCCAAGGCAGGCTTGATTATTCCCATTTCATAGATAAAGAATCAAAGGCTCAGAGTGAGTCAGCAGTTAGTTCAGGGTCACAGCAGATTTTGAAACCAGGATTCAATCTTGAGTCTAACTCCAAAGACCTTTTCCCTACTAAGTTCTATTGCAAATGTGTTAGTTTTAGCCTTTTTCAAACTCCAAGATATAAGGTAGAGAGATATATTTTCAAGTCTTATTTAGGGAAAAGCCTCATGGCACAAAGAACTTTTAAAAATCAGTAAGAAAGTAACTTTAGAGTTGGGGGGGGGGCGATGAAGAGTGAGGAGGAGGGGCAGAGACAAAGGTCTCCTGATTCCAGAAACGACAGAAGAGTGTGTAGCATACATTAAAAAGTAATACTGCAGTTACTGTAGATCTTAGCAACCTCAGCGCATGATTTTTTTTCTTTCCTTATTAAGTCGAGAGCTTCCACCTTTTCATTTAATGGAAGCACTATCCAGCTTCTTTTTGGCATATCCGAAATGCCAGCATCACTCCTCTTGTGCTTCAGGCTGTTCGTATATAAAATAAGGAGTTATTGAGCAGAAGCTCTGAGACATCATGATAGTCAATCTGATAACTGAGATGGCTAAAGTGACTAATGTACCAGAGCATATACAGTGTGGATATACTGGACAAAGGGATGATTCACGTCCCAGTAGGGACAAAGCTGGACAGCGTGAGATTTCATCATGCTACTCAGAACAACGTGCAATTTAAAACTTATGAATTGTCGTTGTTTTTTTCAATTTTCCATTGAGTCTTTTTGGACCATGGTTGATCACGGGTAACTGAAACTGCAGAAAGTGAAACCATAGGTAAGGGGGGGACTGCTGGTCCTCGTCAATCTCCCCTGTAAACCCTCAATACCTTTACGTAACCTACTATATGTGGGAATTAACAAGCTGTAGGCTCACAGGTAAAAAAAAGAAATTGATAGGACATTCTCACCTTCCTTGAGTAGGGGATATTCACTGAGATCAAGATTTCTTCAGGCTTAAGATCTGCACTGGGGCACTTTCTGAGAAATTGCTCACTTAAAGGAATCTGTCGTTCTCCTTCTGTGGAAAGAAATGACACTTTCCTTGGAATCTGTTCTATTAAGCAATCAAATTCCCAAAACTTGGGAAATAATTCTACCAAAATCCCAAGGAAACACTGGGAAAAGAACTGTACTTTCTGTGCTTCACAAATCTTTCACCCCGTAATGGTACTGTGCAAGGTTTCTTCCCATCTAGGTTCCACTTTTGTTTGTTTGTTTCTTCCCATCTAGGTTCCACTTTTGTTTGTTTGTTTTGCCTTCTTTGCTTATACGTAAAAATATCTAGCAGAGTAGCCCAGAGGTCAGGAAGAACAGGACCTTAGCAGTCCTCATCTTGAACAGCACAATTAATTTCGAGCTTTGAGAATAGGGAGTAAGTAGTAATATCCCTTTTGATATTCTGATGAAGTCATTCAACAAACATTTATTGTTTATAACTGGGACCCTTATTAGGTACAGTAGTGAATAAATCAATTGTCTTTAATGAAGTTTTATTCTAGTGAGGTGATATCTTTTTGTTTACATCTTTTTCTAGTACCTAAAGAATTTCTGTTCCTTAATCAATATATTGGAGGGAGAAACAGAAATAAGACTTTGGGATGAAAACTAAGAAGTTTTTTATTTTTATATTCACATCACAAAACCTCTTTCTCATTATATGATTTTAAAAAGAGATGTGAATTAAATTGACAACTATGAATGCAAATCTTCCTCTTTAAGATACTTTTGTGGTTTAGATGACATGCAGAGTAGGTATTTAACAATGCAGGTAATAGAAATCTAGACCATATTTTTAAATGAAAAAAGATTTATAGAGGATCAATTAGAAATTCCCAATAATTGTTGACCAAATTAGAATAAGAGAAATAAGTTAAAAGTCCTGAACTTAGTTTCAAAAACAAAACTCAAGCTAATAAATATAAAATGAAGCCCAACCATTGTTTCACATAAAAAAGTCTGTAGGCTTCCATCAAAGACAACTTAAGCATGAGCACACAACGTGACGTGGGTGCCACCACCCTCTTGTACCACCTGGAGAAAGTCTTCAACCAAGGGGCCTGATCATCTCAACAGCCTGTAGTTCTCTCCACTCGTCAGATTACATCGAGGATACTACCACCACAAGCCTGTTCCATGTTTGGTGACCAATAGGGAAAATTATCCAGCACAAGTCCTCAACAAGAAAGAGATGAAGACATTGGGAGTGTGCAGAATTAGGACCAGACTGACTAACTTTCCATGAGTCAGAACAATAGAGAGAGTTATTAAATATTATAAAGAATAGTCACGTCAAAACTGGACTTCCTGCATCTCCAGTGAGACAAAGCATAGGAGAAGTAGGTTTAATGACCCCCAAGAAGGAGCTGTCACTTACCTTTTGATAGCAAGTTGAGGGTACAGTTGCCCACAGCCAGAAGGGGATTTAGATCTGAATCCAGATGCCTGCTCACAATGTGGCCCCCTAAAGACTGTTTAAAATAATGAGTTATTTTCTATCCAGTTGTATAATTATGAAAACACAAGTGACAAAATAAGAATTAAGCAAGGCTTTGGAGAACTACTCTTTTTGTCTGTTCCAAAAGAATGAAAATGTTATGATTCGTCAGGGATAGTCATTCAAGGGACACACACTCAAGTTTACTGTCATTAAATACATACAGCCATGTTCCTAATCTGGGATCCAGCCAGAGTCCTTAGGTGCTTCAAGAGAGCATGGTACGTTTGCGTCTTCTCCTCTGGGAGCTTTAGGCTTGCGTCAGCCAGGGCGTCCTTCACCTGCGCCAGGCTGAGGCCGGCACCTAAGGTCAGCCCTGAAATGAAACCATTTGTAAATAATGCAATGCAATCACTGCTGACCTGGAAATGTCTATTCGATTTCAGATTATAGATATGGGATCTTTATGTTGGATACATGCTGCCCTGCTTGTTGGTGGATATGGTGGTGATGGTGGTGATGGAGGTGGTGGTGGTGATGATAGAGGTGATAGGGGCTATATGTTTGGAACATTCACTATATCGAGCACTATATTGAACACTCCACAGAATCTCCTTGAATCCTAACTAGCCTTTGAGATATTTTTAGCCCTATTTCACAGATGAAGAAACTGAGGTTCGGTTAAGTAACTTGGCTAAGTTTTTACAGTCAAGAATTAGACTCCAGAGCCAAACTCCAAACCCACATTTATATTGCTTCCCATCATTGTCATTAAATCAACTTCCTTTATCAGAATGAAAAAAAAACCAGTCTGTAAGCTGCTTAACACACAAACTTGCTTTGCTTATTACTGTGTTCCTGGAGAGCAAAGCACAGTATCCTTCACTGGAACAGCTACATTTCTAGGATACGGCAGACATAGAAAGTTCTTTAGTAAAAATCTGACTAGTCAGACAATTAGTAGCTCATATAATTATAGAGAATTCTTCCCTGAGCTTCCTCCACAATGTTATCATTCTTATTCTGGTAAGAAGAGAATCTCTGTATAATTAGAAATAATTCTTTTTCTGCTTATCTGCGGAGCAAAGGAAATAAATTGATCAATGCATTTTAACTAAGAAAACAGGGTCTTTAAGAACTCACCATTACATGCATAGTTCACAACACTCAGTTCTTCAATTCTATCAGGAGAAATTATAACTGGGTGAAAGACACCTTTGAATTTCACTTCAGGCCCTAAAGGGTTAGAAAAGAAAAAAATAAGACTAGGATAAAGGGGACTAACCGTCTTTTAAATTTTGAGATTGTGATGAAAACTGATGTCTTTAAATATATAAAAACTGCATGTATCTATTGGTCTGTTCACTGCCAAATCTCTCTCTGGCTCCTACTCTGTTATGGAGCAGGCCTTCTGGGTGTAACTGTGCACTGCTCAGTTTAGGGGCAATAGGAATTCACTTTCATAATGGAAATCGTGAAAGTCTCTTGAGCAATGCTGAGGAAGTCAAGTCTCCATGAATAAACATAATATCTCAGACTGTTTTTCCTTAGAAATGTATATATGTGGTTCTCTCCCCCAAAGTGCTTTTCCTTATAAGAAGTCCCTGGGGTTCTACATACCCACAGAGGTGTTCCCCATGAGAATAGGGGCCTGGGGATACTTGACTTTAGCTTCTAGAAGTTCCTTCAGGGTCACTGGAGAAATCCACATCATTCTATTGCCAACAAAAACCCTGGTCTTTTGTGGTTGCTTCTCAGCCATTATCTATTGAAAAAGCAACAGGGATTCGAGCTCATCTCATGATAACATTTCTACCTGTTTCTGCTCTATCTTTGTAGGAACAGAGGCAGGAAATACAGATCGTTTTTAAAACTAAAATAAAAGTGATCTAAAAGTAAAGCTGCTTCACTAGGAATCAGAGTTCAGAATAAAAATATGACAATATTTTACTCCTTCTGGAGACTGTTCTAGTAATATGTCTCCTTTTGGTGCTTTTATATCTCAAAGGAATTTATTTCAATGTTTAAAAATATTTTAACATGCTTAATTTTGTCAAAACATTCTATGGAAGAATAAAACTTAGCAAAACTGGAAATATAATAGAAAACATGTCTGAATCTACAAATGTTATGATGTCATCTCATAACATTTTTTATAGGTACTCCCTGCTACTTACTGCATTCCACTGTCTCCTTAGGGGTGACACTACCCTCATTCCCTCATCTCTGCCTCGGTCCTCCTCTTTAGACACTGGGCTAAGGATGACAGATGGCCTACTTGTCAATCAGCTTTTGAGAGGATCCCTAAACAATATACCCTTCCTGCCATTTCACTGTGAATTCTTCTAGGACAAGCTCACCTTTGTCTTACTTACCATTAGCTCGGGAGGAAATATCAATTCCTGCGTTGGATCCAATGGCAGAAACTCCTCTTCTGAGACGAGTTTTAGACTTGTCTTAAAAACAGAAAGTACCAGAAGTTATTATCGTCAGGCAACTCTAACTACAGTACTTTAAGTTCTTTGTGGAATGAGGTCAGAAGAAGAGAGACAACAAAAGCAGGGGCCCCGCCACCATCCCTGGGCTCTAAGTCAAGGAAGGGCTCTGACAGATGTCAGTGAGCCTCCAAAGCTCTGCACATCCTGAACATTTTCTCTGGAGTCTGGGGAAAGCAAAGGAGGCAGGGAGCAACACAAGACATGGCAAAGAACAAAAATATTTCCCGGAACTGCCACCTCTTCTTATCACTACCTGTTGTTCCCTCTCCCTCGTACCTCTCCACTTTGCTTCTGGCCCTCGATAAAAGACTTGAAGGAAGTTTTTTGTTTGTTTGTTTTTTAAACTAAGAGAAACTCAGATACCAATGTGTTTTCTCTCCTATAGATAGCTGGACTTGAACAACAGTAATGTCTGGAAGGAGGGATGAAACTGCTGGAGTTTTATTTTTTAATAGATGGAGTGAGAATGGGAGAGAGGACACCTCAAGTTAATCAATGTGGGTAGCCATTTATTCTTCCTGAAAGTAAGTGGGTCTCTGCTCATGTCTGAGAAACTCTTATTAAAAATTTACATTTCACTAACCTCATCTCCTTCCTCAAATTCTGGTGATTCATTTATCCCTTGATTCAAACAGCAAACACCATTTTCTTTACTTTGACAGCAGCCAGAAGTCTAGTGGGTGAAAAAAGAAACAAATAACCAGGACTTTATTGCTAATTCTAGTAAGAATTTTATAGCTTTATTGAGGTGTAATTGATCACTACAATTGCATGTATTTGAAGTATACAATGTGATGCTTTCACATATGATATTTTGTTAAATGATTGCCACCATCACGTTAATTAACACATTGATCACCTCACACTGTGTACGTGTGTGGTAAGAACACTTAAGATCTATTCTCTTAGTAAATTTCAAGTATACAACACAGCATTATTAACTATTGTCATCATAGGAAAAATCTTATGACAAAGTCTGGCACATAGCAATAAATGTTAACAATGGTTTATGGTTAATATTAATAGTTTACTAACAATAAATGTTAACAAGTATTATTATCACTGTTCTTATTTATGATGCACTGACTTCATAGTTTAACTTCCAAAGGAAAATCTTATGTCCCTCAATTCAAGGTTGTTTGTCAATCTATTCATTCAACAAATATTGACTGAGTGGTATCCACTCAATCAGTGAATGGTGACCAGCTCTGGAAATGTACAGCCCCTACTGCTAAGCAGACTGCTGTCTGGTGAATAGACAGAAGAGCAAATGGGCAGTGACATCTAGTGTGGCCCACGCCGTGATGGGGGCTGGCACAGAAGGCTGGCTACAGGAGCACCAGGGTACCTGGCTCAGACAAACAGATCAGGAAAGACCTTTTGGAACCCACAGCCAATATCAAAGGGCTTAGTGACCATTATGTCACCAGCAGGGCGAGCTTAGAGAATGAAGATAAGCACCCTGCCCAAGATCAAACAACAAACAACTATTACAGACCTTGAGAAAAAAGTAGCCCTGTATCAGTAACAATGGCTATTACATCACATCTGACAATCCTTACTGTTCTGTTTCATCAGGGAAAAACTATACTCAATATCATGTTCTTTTCTACTCACTTTACAGAAAGTCTTGCATACATCAATTATGGGCCTGTATCCAGTGCAACGGCACAGGTTACCTAAAGGAGAAAAACCCAGCTCTGTTAATCAAGAAACCCAGAGAGAGGCACAGACTGCCAAATGCATGATGGAAATAAGGACCTCATCCTAGAAGGAAGCCCTGTTTGACATGTCAGTCCACCTAAAACCACAAAGTCAGATTTTTCTCATCAGCAACTTGGGATATTTGGTTGATATATAAAGCCATTGCAAATTGCAAATGAGATAATCTTTATACAGCACTTAATCCAGTGTGTGGCACATGGTAGATGTCCAATATCAATGCTTGTCGTCAGTCATCGTCATCATCTAAAAATAAAAGCACACACACACAGACACACACACACACACACAACTTACCACCAAGGGCATCAGTTAATTGATCCAGAGTGGGCTCTGGATGGTTCCTGAGCAGTGTGTAGATGGACATCACCATCCCAGGGGTGCAGAACCCACATTGGGTGCCATGACACTTGGCGATCCTTTCCTAGAAGCACAGAAACGATAGAAATGCAGAATCTTGGGCCCCAACTCAGATCTACCTAATCAGAACCTACATTTTAACAAGATTCCCAGACAATTCATATGCACATTCAAGTTGGAGGAGAGGCCCCAGAAAAATCCTTCTCATCCTCGGCTTCTGCCTGTCTTGGGCTGGGTGGCTGTGATTACTAGTCCTCACCAGATTTTGAGCTCCACTGGAAGTTCTCTTACAGAAATGTGCACCTGAAATCTGTGCAACTTTATTAACAATTGTCACCCCAATAAATTTAAAAAAAGAAAAGAAAGTTCTCAGCCTTCAGAATTCCCAGGGGAGCTGTACAATTTCCAAGGCTCAAGTAGTACCCGTGATCAATTGACTGAGACTCTCTGGGGCTTGGGCGCAGACTTATATTTTATAAAGATTCCCAGGTAGTTTCAATTTGTAGTCCCAAATGGGAATCACTGAGATAAACGTCTGGAAATCCTATAGAGAAATGAACTGGATTACACTCAAGTTGAGGGAAAAACAAAAACAAAAAACGCTCCAAGCTTTTCATTTATTTATTTTTTATTTTATTAAATATATATATATATACATATATATGTACATATATATATGTATAATTTAAAAAACAAAACAAACTAAACCAAAAAAAACACACACACAAAAACAAGCTCCAAATATTTCCTGAGTGTTTTATCTGCCCACTACTGCCATAAAGCTTTAACACCTAGAAGTTTGTTTACAAAGTGCCATCATTAATCCAGAGAACAATTAAGAAGGAAACATTGTCTTTACAGGCATTTCTCTTCAGAACCTTTCCCCCCTCTCCCCGAACATGTTCTATTTGGAGTCTAACTTCAAAAGTGCAACCCCATTTTGGAAGCTGTCTTCTGGCTACATGGTAACCAGGAAGTCAGCAGCAGTTGCTAAATGAAAGGGTGTTTTCACGCCTCTAAATAGTGAAGTTTCACACGGGTATCAAGCAGAATTCACTCCTTCTAGGTAATGGGGTTTCATAGAAAATAAACAGAACCCAAGATTCCTTTAACTCCAGGGAATTTGAAGTTTTGCCATTTTCAGTCATCCTTATCTTTTCCCTCTTTTACTCTCTCCATAAGTTAGTTGACCCTCATCAACTTAGATAAAAACAAGTAGCCACAGCATTTTTATGGACAATAAAATGTGTAAATAATTGAGACAGGCGTCCGAGGTGCCCTTTCACTTGAGGCAAAGTCACAAAATACCCACATGGCCCAGGTCCCTGCTTGGTTTCATCTGTTGGCTGACCAAGCAGCGGGGCTCTCTTGTATGTATCTCAGGGGCTCATTATGTCATTAATGGTTTTCAAAGCACAGAAATCCTATGAAGCAGAGGCCCACCCTCACCTGAACAGCATGAATCCTGGTCTTGGTGCTTCCTATGCCTTCTATTGTTGTGACGGCAACACCATACAGAGAACAGACAGGGGTCAGACAGGCATTGGCTGGATAATGTCTTCAGAATGCAAAAGAGAAGCATAAATTATATTGTGTCCAGTGGGAAAGAGGACGGAATATTCACTGAGCACCTTTACTATGACAGGTTTTGCTACTGTCTCAGACTTTGAATATATATTTGTATCCTTAGCTCCTGCCCGTTTTATAAAAGTAGAATCTGAAGGTCAGAGTGATTTGCTCAGGGATACAGCTGGAGTGTCAGAGACAGGATTAAATTAGACCTCTAAATTCTAACTCCAGAACAGGTTCCACTAACTTTGTGTTTTCTCTTGAATGAGGGGCTGACATTCTCCGTTCTTGTCACCTGTGGTTAATCACCTAGGGCATATTCTATCATCCAGGCAGGTGCTGAGCCAGGAGTTCCTTGGAGAATAAAGTGAACTTGAAATTGTGCTTTAGAAGAAGAAATAGGATGTGGGATACAGAACTCCTCAATCCCACAACCTACAGAAAATGTCCAACGCAAAATGACTTCTAAAATGTTCTCATTCACCAAATAGAACTATAAATGACCAATAAATACATGAAACATATGTTCAACTTCAAAATAATGAAGAGTAATTAGAATGAAGCAATGAGAAACACCATTATTATCAAAGAAAAGGACAAACATTTTTAAAAGTTGTAATGTGCATTATTAGCAAAGCTTTCAGAAAATGAAACTCATGTATTGTTGGATGAAAATGTAAATTGACAGAGCGCTTCTGGGAGACACTTAGCTGGAAGGCATAAAAATCTCTAAGATGCATATACTCTTTTACCCTGCAATTCCACCTCAGGGATGTATTATAAATAGACACACACACACACACACACACACACACACACACACATCACTGCCACATTGCTTATGATAATGAACAACTAAAAATAATCTAAGTGATCACTATTGGGGGATTGGTTTTGCTATACCCAAACAATGGAATGTATACAACCATTAAATATTTATTATTTTCAAAAAATATTCATGAGAAGTTAAGCAAGATATACAGGTTCTAAACAGTTATGCAGTATGCTTCCATATGTCTATATGCAAAAGAGAGATCAAAAGGATAGTATTCACTTATAAATAAATGTAAATAGTCCTTGCATGCCTACATGTGGCAGGCAGAGTCCCAGATGCTAGGATTCATTGGGTAAAATCCCTTCCCTTGTAGAGTGTATATTCTAGTGGAAGGAAGGTAGATAATACTTATGTACATAGACAATACATACTGACATGCATAAATTGAGATGGTGAGAAGTGCTATAAATAAATTCATATAGGCTAAAGGAATAGGGAATTGCAGAGGAAAGGAGGGGGATTGCTATTAAGGGGTGAGCAGGGAGGGATGAGAATGGCTGAAACCTGAATCATATGAAGGAGTCAGACATGAAAGGTTGTAGGAGAAAACATTCTAGGCAGAGGGACAACACATACACAGTCCCTGAGGCAGAAATGAGTTTGGGATATTTAGGGGCAGAAAGAGGGACAGAAAGAAAACCAGTGAGGCCGGGGCATAGTGAATACAGGGGGAGTGATAGGATTCAAAGCTGAGAGACAGGCAGGAACAAGGTAGGTGATGGTAAAGGACAGGCATCTGAACATTGATCCAAAGGCAATAATAAATCCTTCAGTTCAGATGTAGAAAGTTGTAAGAGGCCTTTACTCTCATTCAAAAAATCAAAACAAGCCATATAAGCTTCATAATATAGTTTTTTTTAAAAAAAATCATGAAATACTGAGTATGTGAGAAATGTAAGTGAACTAGACTCCATCAAGTACAAGCCCTTCATAAGACAGAAGAGATAAAACTGTTCACATCTCCAACTGAAATGGACAGAGAGAAGAAATCTGCCTTAGAGAGGAGTATGGGGAAACCAGACCAGCTTTCACCAAATGTTTCATAGCTACATGTGGGCTGATGTAACAAATTAAAATACAAAGCTGGGCTCACTATCCCCAAACTCTCCCCACCCCCAGACTTCACTGAGTGCTGAGGGTAATGCCCTAAATATAAGGGCAGGGAGGCTGAATATTGGGGCTGAAAGAAACTCTCTAGGCACATTGGCTCTTAGACAAGGATGACTGAGAGCAGGAGAAACAAGAGAAAACTGTAAGCACTCAGGCTTCATAGAAGCATAGGGCCGTTGCCGCCCTCCAGAGGCTAACGGCAGATAGCATGGCTGCAAGAGATCACCCAAAGTATAGAAAATGAGACAGGAGAGCACAGAGAACTCCCTAGTGACAAAAAAAAAAAAAAAAAAAAAAAAGTGGGGGGAGCCAGGCTGTAAAGCACGGAGGTATGTCCCAGGGTTCAGGAAGCAGGTGGCTTGGCTGTTGAACACAGGCAGATCTCTGACATCTCACAAGAGCTCAGATCTTTTGCCCTCCTCTGAGATCTGTGGAATGATGTAAAATTGTCTAACATGTGCATAATTGGAGTCCCCAAAAAACGGGGGGGGGGGAGAGGAGAAAGAGAGAGAGAGAGAGACAGAGGGAGACAGAGAGAGACAGAGAGAGACAGAGAGAGACAGAGAGAGAATAAATTATTTGAAGAGAAAATGGCTTGAGAAGTTTCCAAAGCTGATAGAAGATATAAACCCACAGACCAAGAAACTTGGCAAACCTGAAGATAAATATCAAACATGAAAGAGACATTACATGTCATTGGACAGCATTGGTGATTTTTTTTTTTAAGTAGAAGAGTATCGTGATCTGATTTATACTTGAAACAGATCTCTCCGACTGACATATGGAGAATGCACTACATGGGGCAAGGGTGGGAGCATGGAGATCAGTTAGTAGGCTGTAATATAAGAGCGTGATGATGGCGTCATTCTTCACTGCCTTGTCAGCCTTTTCTTTCCTCCCCAGTCAGCACATGGAGTCAGACAGCCTTTCAACTTCACTAGGGGATTCTCTGACCATATGTTATCCTAATTGATGGTACATTGTTTTCTAATCCATTCACAGTCCTGGGATCATGTCTGCCCTTTTCATCATTGTACCCCCAAGTACCTAGCACAGTTCCAGTCACATAGTAGGTGCTCAATGCATATTTACCACATAAAGGAACAAAACAAAGTTCAAAAGTACAAAAATTCAATCATATCTGGATTTTGCTGCACAGTAAGTACCTTATCTTCTTGGTGATGGGGTTGTATCGTGATATCATCACCGTGCAGGCACCACAGCCTCCCCCTCCACAGCCATACTTGGTTCCTGTGAGTCGGACTGGAAGAAGCACAATTAAGGATAATGCATTTTCCATAATTCTCTTTCCAGAATAGTGCTGATCTTCAGAAACAACACTATCAAAGACTCTTACATATAGGAATAAGTTCAATACATACTTATCAAATGATGTATGTATGTCTTAGCTGCTATTATTTAGAATCTTGTAAATTCTTGATTTCCATGTATGTGTTATATCTAGTCTCCTCCGTTTCAAAACAACTGGACCTCAGGTTGCCAAAAATTGGGCCAAACTAAGAAAAAGAAGAGTCTGTACATATAAGGGCTTGAGTATTTGAAAGCATGAGTAAATTCTACATTTGTTCTCAATCTTATCTGTGTCTCTGATGACATACACAGTAAAATGTCAAATCGTAAGTAGTTCTTAGAATATTTGTGCCATACTATGCACATTTGCCATATCTCTCTCTACTTCTTGGCGGCAGAAACTTCTCGTTGTTCCCCAATATCTGTTGTCTCATTCTTCCTTGGTAATAGAAACCCCAATTTTTAGTTACAAACATGGTTGCCCAGAATTAAAAATACATTTTAAAATTCTCCTCTGTAGCTAGATGGGGCCATTAGCAATGCTAGTCAATGGGATGTAAGCAAAAGTGTTGTGTACATGACTTCCAGGAGGGACATATGCTCAAAAAGAGAAGGGTTCCTGCATCTTCATCCCTTACTTCTTCCTACTTTCTGGAATTCAGATATGATCATTCGACCTCAGTTAGTCATCTCTGAACTAGATGAGAAAGCTGCATGCCATTTACTGCTATTTGGGATTTTCTGTCACTCACAAGTGAACCAACTCTTACATATTACACATTGGTGCCATGGATAACCACAAAATCAGTGTTCATTGTTATTATGTCCGAAGATCTTGAATGACTTCCAGAAGATATTTATTGATGTTTTTTGAGATGTGTACTTTCTTGGAATTTTACTCTCTCCAGGGGAAAAAAGTGTGCAAACTCCCACGGTCATATAATTTTGCATATAACTTAGTGGGTCTACAGAACTCTAGAAGCCCATAGAGTTCATGCATAGCAGGCTAAGAATTCCTTCCTTAGATGACTTTGGTTTAGAAAGTTGTTTCTGAGGCAACCTTCTCAAGTTCCATTTCTTCATTGTTCTTATTTTCATTTCAAATTTCTGTACTCTCTTTCTTAATGAGCATGATTAGTCCTCAAATATAGAATGTCAATATTGCGACTCTTAATTCTACAGTGTTTAATTAAGTCCTTTTAACATCTATTGTTTTCATTCATATTGCTAGTTTTTCCATTTACACAATATATCAAGTGCCAAAACAGAGACTGTAAAGAACTTGGTTCTTCCAACAGCCACAATTATGCACTGCCTACAAAACTAAGATGTAGGGCTTTCTCAAAGGAGAACATAAAACCATAATAATAGGGAATATGACTCAGTATGGCTCTTTCACCTGATGAGGATATCAGACACATAGACACACACACACACACACACACACACACACACACACACAGCAAAGAAAAGGATACGCTTCTTCCTCAGATATGGTAACAGCATTGTTTCAGGATCGACATTGTTTTCTGTCACCTGTACCAGAAGGAAAAATAAGAGTTATCCACACAAATCTGAGAGCGAGTGTCATTTTCGCATTGGTAGGCTTATGTTAACTTGATGGCAACGCATATTACTTAACTATTCTACTCATATTTGCAACTTGATTTAATGTTGAAGAAACATCTGTGATACACAAATCACCGCTCTTAATGTAGTTTAAGTCATGACCCCACCACCACTTTGTCACTGTCCTTGCTTCTGAATCATCACCGTTCACCGTTGTCTAAGGCAGTGGTTCTTTCTCCTAATAGGAACACGAGCGACTCCTGTCCAGCTTCTTGTAGAAAGTCTGAAGCAGGTGAAGAAAAAGATAATAAGTAGAACAGAATGGGGAGGGAGAGGGAGAGGGAGAGGGAGAGGGAGAGGGAGAGGGAGAGGGAGAGGGAGAGGGAGAGGGAGAGGGAGAGGGAGAGGGAAAGGGAGAGGGAGAGAAAGAAGAAGAGGGAGACGGAGAGATAGAGAGAGAGAGAACTGCTGGAATAGAATAGCCTCTGAGAAATTAATATAGTTTTTTTCTTTAAAGATTCATTTGCCTATCATCTTCAAAGAATTACAGTTTCCAGAAAGAGATCACAACCAACCATGGCCCCCAAATCAAAGAAACAAAGGAGAAGAGAAAACAGATATGCCAAGTGATACAAAGATAGATAAGCAAGGAAACCCCTAAGAAGCAAGTTTGTGTGGGCAGCCTAGCAGCATAGCAAAAAAGAGCATACGTGAGGGGGCATGAATGAAATGTCATGATTGGCTGTTTTCCAAAGTGATCAACTTCTTTCTTTTTTGATTAAAACTTTGGATTTCTTTTAGATTCATAAATAAAAGCACGATTTGCTTCACGATTTCAGAAGAGTTCCTCTTTCACATTCTGGGAAGTAGATGGTGGTGGGGAACATACGCTTATTCTAAGGATGCCTCCTTACCCTCAATTCTAAGTGGCCTGTGGGCAAAGTGAGACATGTGCCAATTACCTTTAGGTGCCCTAAGGTCAGGTCTGTGCCCTAAAGGAGTCTGCAATATAGTACTAAGAAAGATGTCGTTTTGTGCCTGCGTACGTGTGTGTGTGTATAAGAAGAACTGTGGAATTCTTCATTTTCTTTCCCAAACGTCTTCCTTTCTTTCCCCTAACTTGTTTAATAACCTTGCCATCTGCTAGGTCATCTAAGATTAAAAATCTGAACTGTTTTCAACTTTTTCTTTCTTTCAACCTGTCATGATCACCAAGTCCTGCCACTTACACATCCACAATGATTCTCTAAACACCCTTCATTTCTACTGCCACTCTCAAAAATCAACCCTTATTACCTTTTGCCTGAGCAATTATACCAGCTGCCAAACAGGTCTCCTGCCTCCATTCTCAGCACCCACAAGCCACCTACCCTCTATACTATAATACTAGCAGAGCTACCTCTCTAAAATCCAAGTCTGATCATCTCCTGTATCTGTCTAAATTCAGCATGAGCTCCTGGCTGCCAAACCGCCATGCTGGGAATTCCTGAACCACTCAGGCTACTTGTTAAAGTGAAACCCTGTGGAATCAGAATATCTGGGACAGGGAACCAGAAAATGTGCATCGTTAATGAGCACACTGAGTGGGCCTCAAGTACATTTATATTCAAGAGTTCCTGGAACACAAGAAGTTCAAACTCCTTGGCATAGCTCACAAGGCTTCTGATCAACAGCCCATCATCTCCTGCCACTCAACCCATGTATCTGAACTCCAGTCACATTAGAGAACTGGCCAAGCACAGCAGTGCATGGACCTTTATCTTTCACCACCTTTATATACAGGATTCCGCCTGTCCTGAAAGTCTTCCCTTTCTTCTAGTTTGACAGAATTTTGTATGTCATTCAAAGCCCTGCTCAAATATCCTCTCCTGTTGGGGGGTGCTACCATCTAATATACCCTTCCTACACTGCTCCAAGTAGCCATCCTCCTTTGTGCTCCATGGCCAATATCTTTCACAGAATGTCTTACCCTGTATCATAATTATTTGTCTATGTGTAAGCGTCTCTTAATCCCTGAGAGAAACCACTTTCTGCTGTTTTTCTTTGTGTCAAACACTGAGCTAGGTGCTGGTGATATATCATAGGGGGATAATAAATGTTAATTAATTTAATGAATAACCTGAACATGATATGTACAATTTGCTATGAGAACTTGCTAAAGAGGAAGGGATGATTTCTCACAGGCTGTGCCAATAATGGTGGCAGAACTGTTGGTTGTCTATCCCAGCATGCATTCTCCCTTTCTTCCTTCTTGCTGCCAGAAATAGGGGTGAAATGGCTAGAATTCCAATAGCCACTATATACCATAAGGCAACATATTAATGACATCAGAGGAAAAAGAAAGAAGAAATCTGGGTCCTAGATGATACTATAAAGCTTCTGGACCAGATTTGCAATGTCTATCCCTGGATATTCTTTATTTAAAAGTGAAAATGGCTTGTGTTTTATTTGAACCACTGTTAGGTTTGAGTTTGTCCTACATGTAGCTGAAAATGAATCCTAATTAATACAGATAATGACAAATCCACAGAAGCTCTGTTTTAATGGAGAGACAGGACCTGGGCAGCCTAGATAGCAAAGAACAGCATTTTAGATTTGAGAGATATTTGTATATTTTTGGAAAGAATTAATAGAAGCAGCAGGCCTTATTTGTTCCAGGAGATGGATTGGAGTCTGGCTCAAAGTGCTACTGGCTGGAAATAGGTTGATTTTTCTTGATTTGGTAGATGGCATATTTGGAGGAGGGACGCGGGAGTAGGGATATAGTGTGTACCCTGTCTGGCAGGTCTTGGGCTGAACCAGGGCGGTCATGACCAAGGTAGTGGCTGGGGGGTGGGGTGCAGAGGGAGTGAGGAACAGAGTTATTCTCACTAACTCTGGTTTGGAGAGATGAGGCTAGTTCTCGTGTCAGGTTCATTGTACATTCCTGTCTTAGGACAGTCTTGGGTGCTGCAAGGGCAGAGTCCGTCCCTCTGTATCTCCATCAGCCCATTGAGAGATTTCAAGTTCACATTTCACAGGGCAGAGAAATTACTTTCCTCTGTGCAGGGCTGGTGACTAGTACCCGAGGGGGACTTGCCACATCGAAGACAGGGACAGAAAGAGGAAAGAGATTAGGAGGAGAGAAAAAGGGGGTGAAAATGGAAATGAGGAAGGGAAAGAGATACGTGTGAAAGGACACGGCTGAGAGGTAGAAGAAAGAAGAAAGACAAGTGTATTGTGGGACATGGTTAGTAGAGAAGAACAATAACCCACCGTAGCCTTAGAACAGAAAAGGAGACCCAGGGGGACAGCCATGAGGATACTTCTGCCTGAGCTTCGGGTTGCTTTAGAATTAGTTTTAATCGTTTACTGTGTGCCAAGCACCTCGCTCACCACTCTTCATGGAATGTAATCTTCAATTCCTTGGGAGAATGTACTGTTATCAGACCCATTTTGCAAAGGGGAAAATTGCAACTCAGAGATATTAAGCAGCTTGCCCACAGTTTAAGAGCTGCGGAGTGGCAGAGCAGATGGCATGGGATTCCAAGCCATGTCTAACTGGCTCCAAAGCCCACACCTGTGATCGCTACACCTCACTGCCTCATAGATCAAAATGCTTCAGTTCCTGAGTTATATTAGAGAGTGGCATCTAGGGTGTAATTTATTCATGGGCTTTATTCCCTCCCCCTCAAACTCCATGTTTACTGGGTCACCTGTTCTGGGGGCCCCTGATGGAGCAAGTCAGACTTCAGAAATATCTCTGCAACCAGATATCTGACCAATGGGCACTTGCCTCCCCTCTGGATGGCTTCAGCCCCTGCCCAACCACACTTCTTGAAGACTTGAGAGGATTTCACAAAAAGCACAGACCACAGGTCAATCACGTCATGTAGAGTATCCTAACTGGCTTCTAAGCTTCCTTTCCAATGCAAGTTTTTAATTCCCGAGGTTATGTTTCACTTCAAGACCCCTCTTCCCTAGTGGTTTCTCTCTCTCACTTTTTTCAACAGACCCTCACCTCTGAACCAGAAACTGTATTCTAATTCTATCCAAGTAGCAATCAGGCTTGCTTGCCAGGATTGAAGAACACACCTAACAGAATTTGGATGGGAAAAGGAAAAGGAAAAGGTGACATGATTTATTTTAACAAGATAATTGCAAAAGCTGAATCAACATATCTAGTGTCCTTTGTTATCAATCATGGGGGTATTTGACTTATAAATCAAGCCCATAGCTTAGAATCAGCTTATCTACTTTTTCCCCCCTCTTCTGCCTCCCTACCATCTCTCCCTCCCCTTGCCGGTTCAAGCCATTGTTTCTCAGTCTAGTTGTGTAGAACACAGCTCCCTGGCCCATGTTAATATTATGAGCCTTGCGCACCCCTAACTCTCGTCTTGGCTGAGACAGTTGGTTGCCTGTCATGGGTTGGCTGCTCACAGCAGCTCATGGCAGCTCTCATCGGCTGCCGTTAGCTCATGCCAATCTCCACTGCTTATGGCAGCCCAGCTCCAGGGAGAGTGGTTGTTCACAATCTTAGCTGTAGAGGGTGCAGCCCACTGGCCCATGTGGGAATCGAACTGGCAACCTTGGCATTAGGAGCCTGGCGCTCCAACCACCTGAGCCACTGGGCTGGCCCAGCTTATCTATTTTTAAAAATCAATAGAGTGCAAACTGTTGTTAGCCATTATACTGAAAATCCCACTGAAGTTTGTTTGGGAATGGGGGTGGTAGAAAAGAAGCTAGACTCAAAACCTGTTTCCTGTTTAACCAAAACTCCTACCATTGCCTACAAAGACTAAGTAATCTCACCCTGGCTACATCTCCAGCCTCACCAACCTCCAATCTCTTTGCCAGCCCCTGAGCATATAAAAATCCTCATGTCTGAGTACCTCCATTCCATCTAAAATGCTCTTCCCCCGGAAAGTCCCGGTCAAGATGGCAGAGTAGGTAAATGCTGTGCTCACTGCCTTTTATGACCACATCAAAATTACAACCAAATTATAGAACAATCAACCTGGAGAACCATCTGAAAACTAGCTGAATGAAACTCCTATAACTAAGGATATACAAAAGAACCCATGTTGAGACTGGTAGGAAGGATGGAAATATAAAATGGGAGGGTCCCACACTCACATGTGGTGGTTGAGAACTGGGAGGGATATGTCAGTAGCAGAGGTCCCTCCTGAGGAATAACGGGTCCCAGCTCCACACCAGGCTCCCGAGCCCAGGTCTCCAGTGCTGAGAAGAGGAATCCCCACAATAGCTGGCTCTGAAAATCAGTGAGGATTCTGTCCCAGTGAGATGAAGCTGCTGGAAACCCAGACATCCTCTTAAAGGGCTTGAGCACAGATTGACTTGCTCACAAACACTCACCCTAAGCTCCAGTGAAGGCACAGCAGCTCAAAAGGCACCAGAGACATACAGGGAGAAACTGATTTGTGTGGCCTTAGGATGAGGGAGGGCTGGCACTGTCCCTGTGTTAAGCCCTCCCCCCACACAACTTGCAAGAACAGGTGGGCACCAAATCTGAATGTGCGTTAACATGGGGAAAACCCATCTCACCTTGGTGACTCCCTGAAACCCACTCCACCCAACTCGTACACAGCCCTTAGCTCTTCCAGTGGCTGTGCCTCATCGTAGGCAGCTGGCCTTGGCCTGCACTTCAATTTTCTTAAAAACTCTCTGCAGACCCCAGGCAGGCAATAGCTGTCCATGGTGTGCCCTGTGTCTCCAGCTGAGTGGCCCCAGGCCTGACACAGGTGGCATCCAGCCTCTGGTTGCGGCATAGAGTCTTCTATGGGCCTCCAGACTCAGCACAGGAAGCTGCAAACTGCAGATTGCTCTGTGGCATCAAGCCGGTATCCACGAGCTGTGCATAGGCAGCAGGTGACCTTGGCCTGAACTGTATCCCCTCCCAACAGGCCCCAGAAGCAACACAACTAGTGGCCAGTTTCAGACCACAACAGAGTCACACTCAGTTAACTCCACAAACGAAACACACAAAGAGTGGTCTTGTCAGGCACCAGAGCCCAGCTGTGGTAAATCCTGCTCCATAGGGTCAGCCCCTGCTGTGATTATGGCCAGTCCTCATAGCCAGTCAGCTTAAGGGTCAACTCCACCCTCTGACAGATATTTCAACAGCAATCAAGTCTCAACTACAACAAGAGGGCACACACAACCCACACACAGGACACTCCGGAACAACCGACTCAGGTGACCATGGAGACCACACCACTGGGCCCTACAGGACCCCTACTACATAAGGCCATACTGCTAAGACTGGGAGATGAAGCAAATCTACTTAATACATAGAAACAAACAAGAAAAGTCTCAAATAAATAATCTAAACAAGAAACAAGAAAACAAGAAAAATCTCAAATAAATAATCTAACTTCACACCTAAAGAAATTGGAAAAAACAACAACAAACAAAGCACAAAGTGAGTATAAGGAGAAAATAAAGATCAGAGCAGAAAGAAACAAAATAGAATCTAAAAAGAAATACAAAAGATCAATGAAACCAAAAGCTGGTTGTTTGATAAGATAAACAAAATTGATAAACCTTTAACCAGACTCAGTAAGAAAAAAAGAGAGACAACCCAAATAAATAAAATCAGAAATGAAAGAAGTAACAACTGACACCACAAAAATACAAAGAATTATAAGAAAATACTATGAACAATTATATGACAACAAATTGGACAAACTGGAAAAAATAGATAAATTCCCAGAAACATACCATCTTCCAAGAGAGTCAAGAAGAAACAGAAAATCTGAACAGATCAATAACTACTAATGAAATCAAATCTGTAATTAAAAAACTCCCAACAAACAAAAGTCCTGGACCAGATGGCTTCATGGGTGAATTTTACCAAACATTCAAAGAAAAATTAACACCTATTCCTCTCAATATTAAAAAAAATTACAGAGGAGGGAAGGCTCCCAAGCTCTTTTTATGAGGCCACCATTACCCTGATTCCAAAACCAAAGACATTATAGAAAGAGAAAATTATAGGTCAATATCCCTGATGAACATAGATGCAAAAATCCTCAACAAAATATTAACAAACCGAATTCAGTAATACATTAAAAGATCATACACCATGATCAAGTGCGATTTATTCCTGGAATGCAAGTTTGGTTCAATATCCACAAATAAATTAATGTGCTACATCACATAAACAAAATGAAAGATAAACATCATATGATCATATCACTAGATGTAGAAAAAGCATTTGACAAAATCCAGCATTCATTTATGATAAAAACTGGGAAAGTGGAAATAGAACATACTTAAATTTATTAAAAGCCATGTATGGCAAACCCACAGCTAACATATTCAATGGTGAAAAGCTAAAAGCTTTTCTTTAAGATATGGAACATGACAAGGATATTCACTTTCATCACTTTTATCCAGCATAGTATTGGAGTCCTAGCTACAGTAATCAGACAAGAAAAAGCAACAAAAGGCATCCAATTAAAAAGGAAGAAGTAAAACTATGATTATTTGCAGATGACATGATATGATATATAGAAAACCCTAAAGATTCCACCAAAAAAACTGTTAGAACTGATAAATGAATTTAGTAAAGTATCAGGATACAAAATTAATATTCAGAAATCAGTTGCATTTTTATACATCAATAATAAACTATCAGAAAAACAAATTAAGAAAGCAATCCCATTTACAATTGCATCAAGAAAAAAATACCTAAGAATAAATTTAACCAAGGAGGTAAAAGACCAGTACTCAGAAAACTATAAGACACTAAAGAAAGAAATGGAAGAAGATACAAATAAATGGAAGCATACACCATGCTCCATGCTCACAGATAGGAAGAATTAATTAACATAGTTAAATTGTCCATACTACCCAAAGCAATCTATAGCTTCAATGCAATCCCTATCAAAATACCAATGGCATTTTTCACAGAACTAGAACAAATAATCCTGAAAAATATATGGAACCACAAAAGACACAAAATAGCCATAACAATCTTGAGAAAAAAGAACAAAATTGGAGGTATCACACTTCAAATTATACTACAAGGCTATAGCAATCAAAACAGCATGGTACTGGCATAAAAACAGACACATAGATCAGTGGAACAGAATAGACAGCCCAGAAATAAACCTATGCCTACATGGTCATTTAATATATGACAATGAAGGCAGGACATAGAGTGGGGTAAAGATAGTCCATTTAATAAATGGTGTTAAGAAAAATGGACAGATGCATGCAAAAAAAAATGAAACTAGACCACCTTCCTACACCGTATTCAAGAATAAACTCAAAATGGATTAAAGACTTAAATGTAAGACCCAAAACTTAAAACTCCTAAAAGAAAACATAGGCAATAAACACTCTGATATTGCTCTCAGTGATATTTTTTTCTAATCTATCTCTTCAGGCAGGGGAAACAAAAGAAAAAACAAAGAAATGGGAATACATCAAACTAAAAAGTTTTTGCATAGCAATGGAAACCATCAACAAAACTAAAAGACAGTCTACCGAATGGGAGAAGATATTTGCCAATGATACATCTGTAAAGGGGTTAATATCCAAAATTTATAAGGATGCATACAAACTAATACCTCCAAACCCCCAAACAAGCACTTAAAAAATGGGCAGGGGACCTGAATGGACATTTCTCCAAAGAGGACATACAGATGGCCAGTAGACATATGAAAAGATGCTCAATCTCACGGCACTAATCACCATAGAAATGCAAATTAAAACAATAATGAAATATCACCTTACACCGGTCAGCATGGCTATCATCAATAACTCATCAAACAAGTGCTGACGAGGATGTGGAAAAACTGGAACCCTTGTGCACTGTTGGTGGGATTGCAAATTGGTGTAGCCACTATGGAAAACAGTGTGGATGTTCCTCAAAAAATTACAAACAGAACTACTTTATGACCCAGCAATTCCACTTCTGGGTATTTACCTGAATAAGTCCAACACACTAATTTGAAAAAATATATGCACCCCTATATTCAATGCAGCATTATTTACAATAGCCAAGATATGGAAGCAACCTCAGAGCCCATCAATAGACGACTGGATAAAGAAATTGTGGTGCATATATACAATGGAATATTACTTGGCCACACACAAAAAATGGAATCTTACCATTTGCGATATTGATGGACCTAGAGGATATTATGCTACGTGAAATAACTCAGAGAAAGACAAATGGCACATAATTTCATTTACATGTGGAATCTAAAAAACAAAATAATCGAACAAACAGAACAGAAACAGAGGCATAGATAGAGAGAACACACTGCTGGGTGCCAGATAGGAGGGGTTTGGGGGCTGGATGAAAAATGTCGAGGGATTGGGAAGTACAAATTGGTGGTTGCTAGGTGGTCATGGTGTTTTATAACTATGTATAGTGTCAGGTGGGTACTAGACTTATTGGGGAAAACTCAGATTTTAATGTATATTCTACTGTATACCTTTCAAATTTTCTACAAGTGTGCTATTCTTGTTGCTCTTACTATAAAAATTTTTAAAAACTAAAATAAATAAATAAGAAAATGCTCTCTCACCAGATATTTGCCTGGCTTGCTCCTTACTTCATACCAGTCACTGCTCACATGTCACCCTCAGAGAGGCCACAACATCCATCCCACCTAAAGTATCAGCTCCTGCCCACTGTCTGTCCCCTCATTTTGCTTTATTTTTTATCCTAGTCCTTATAACTGCCTTTGTCATTTCCGTGCTGTGCTGTAAATCCTTGAGCTGGGAACACGGCCTGGCATAGAGCAAATCCTTAACAAAAATACTGATTAAATACTCATTATCAGTCTTTTCGAAGTAATTAGTATTATCCCCTTTTAACAGAGAGGGCGAGCCTCTGAGAGGTTAGGGTGTCTCAAGAAGGGTTCCAGCGGGGAATTGAATCCTTGTTGGTCTAAATAAAAAGGCCAAGGTTGTGTTTGCTGTACCATTCAGTTATGCAAACAATGAAAAGGTGACATAACATTTTGCCCTATGTCATTCTCACAACAGTCCTGTTAGGGGATCATAATAGCCCTCATTACACATCAGGAAAATGAAACTCGTACAGTTTGAAAACCAGGCAGCAGGGGCAGAAGAAGGTTTTATGGAGCCCAGAACTTGTACAGTGGGGACAGGGGTGGAGGTGGTCCCCTTTAAGAAGAATACAAAACCATACATGCAAAATTAAGCTTTCGAACAGGTCTCACAGTGGGAGACCCTGAGGCTAGCCTTTCGTTAGCTTCCAGGTGAGTCCCTGGCAACAACTGGGGAAAGGGCTATGGCTTCTCTGAGCCAGCAGCAGGGATCACAGGTGGCTCTGAAGGTCCTGGCACTGTGGAAAGGCAGGTAGCATGGCCCTTGCTTGGTTGTCACCTCTTAAGGAAGCCCCTTAACCTTCCTGCCTCAGTTTCCCTCTTGCAAAGTGGGGCCAATATGCTGAGTGAGCAGTCTCTCTCTCTCTCTCTCTCTCAAGGTGTTTTAAAAATGCCCAGGGGAGACCACCTCAGGGATGATGTAGATGCCTGATCACTGCACTGTACACCTGAAGCTGAACAATAATGAATGCCAACTATGATTATATTTATATATATGTGTGTATATATATATATATATATATATATATATATATATATATATGTATATACTTACAAAAAGCGGAGTACAGCATTAGGAATAGAGACAGTGGGAAATGTAATGGCTGGGTGCAATGTCAGAGGGATAGTGGATAGCGGGAGGAGGGTCCACACAGTGTGAGGGATATAAATGATAAACGTCTAAGTATTACTTTGTCTTGTGCACCTGAAACTAATAAAAAAAGGAGTATGTGTGTGTTTCAGATGGACAATTTGTGTGAAGCTTTTCAGTAATCCTGCTGAAAAGTAATCATAAATGAATACACTCAATAAAGTTTTTTATTAAAAAAAAAATGCCCAGGGGCTTTGCTTCCCCCAAACGTCGACATTGCCTAGATCTGTCCCAGAGGTACTGCAGAGCGAGCTAGGCTTCTAAGAAGACAGGACGCCACTCTAGCAATGGACCCAGTAAGGACCTTCAACTCCCCAGAGCCTGGCATTGGTTCAGCTCTTCCAGGAACTGCCTGGGACTATGAAAAGTTATTATTTCGTTATCCCAGAAATGATGGGAGTGGTCTCAATTAGTTTAACTCTGTGGTTCTGTCCCAACTCTAAATTGCTCCCTGCTCATCCAAACACACCCCGAGAAGCTGAGGCTCAGAGGTCTAAACTGCACTCAGTCTATTGAAAGACGTTCTCCTTTTCGGCGGATTTTGAGGGAGGGAAGATTTGGAGTGCCGACCGACCTTGATGAATAATAGCTACTTCTCTTGTTTATGGGGATGGGGTGGGGTTTGTAGTTAGCCTACACGTTCTGGACAGAGAGGGGAAAGGAATATCAGGAAGGTGGGGGCACAAAGATCCCGTCCAGTCCCCGATTACTCATGCTTTCCCAGCCTTGGGGGTGGAGGTGGGGACGCACGAGCAAACCTTCTTGCAAACCAGAAGCGCTGGTGCCTGCATTAGAGCTCTAAGTCTGAGAGTGACCCAGCAGGAGGCACTCCTTGCAGCTCCACGCGGGGGCCAGGCGCCCGGTCCGCCCGCGGACGCACTCACCTTGCAGCCGTTCACGTAGAAGAGCAGCTCGGTCGCCCTGTCCATGGTGGCGAGCCGCAGGTCCCACGGCGGGGACTTGGGGTCCCAGAGCTCTGAGGAGTGTTGGCACGCGGGACCTAGCAACTCTGACCGGGCAAGTGAGAGCGGACTGCTGGAGCCTACAGTTCAACCGAGCCCGGTGGAAGTCCTGATGAAGATCCAAAGTTCGGCTCGCGGCTTCCAGGAACTCTTCCCCAGGATGCCAGGACGGGACTGGAGCGCGACATCTGGACAGAAATAACTGGCTTCCGTGCCTCTCCAGCCCCTTAGCAGGTCCTGCATGTCCTCTGACGACCTCTAAGGACGAATTGTAGTATTACATATTTTAAGGGGCTTTCCTGCTAGATTCTAAGTCCAGGAAGTTTTTTGGTTTGTTTTGTACTTCTCCTGCAGCAACGCCAGCAGCAGTTCTGTAATCGTCGTAGTTAACATACAGTCACATTTATTCCAACTTTGCAGGAAAGGAGTTTAAGGACAAGAATGGTTTACAACTTTATCTCACAGTTTTAGAAATAATTATTCGTTTATTTTTAAAATCAACAGCTACCTTGAAAGGGAGATAAACTTTAAAGTTTATCACTATTGTTAGTCCAGGAAATAACTACCAAGTTTATCTGGTAAATATCAACAGACATATAAAACATCTTGGAAAACTATTTCAAAATAAAGCTTGGAAAATGCTGGAAAGCATAAAAATAAAAACCACCTGTAAGTCTACAACTTAAGAATTTACCACTGTTAACTTTTTGGGTCTACCTTTACATTTTTGAAATCTGTGCTATAACTCTTTGTCACGCAGGGGACCCTGCTCGCTGCGCCATTTGTCGTGCAGGGCTTCCGGCGGAGTCTCAGCTCCAGCTCCCCACATAAGAACGCAGGACAAGGTAAGGCCAAAAAGGAACACCCACGGAGCCATAGATAGGGGAGTCAAACCAATATATTCTCGCTGGCGGCTGGGCTGGAGACACAGGAAGCAGGATCTACATAATCTGCAACCCGCTGTCCTAACAGCAGTCCGCACTTACCAGCCACCATCTTCTTGCTAGCCCCCATTTCTTTCTGCTAGCGTAGCCACAGCAGTTATATTAGTGGCCAATGGCTTATGGGTTACAGCTGATGGCCAACTAGCCACAGCTGCTGGCCATCTGATCACAGTTGATGGCCATTTACTACCCGAGCCAGCACCTTTCTATGTGAGACCGAGAGCCTGGAAACTGTTTTTTGGGGGCTTTGTCCCCACACTCTTTTTAAAAAATTCAAATGGAATGAAACTAATAATTTTCCAGACTTCCAGAAGGAAGGAGAAATTTCCAACTTCTTGCTTGCTTCCTGTTTCTGTCAGCATCACCACAGAAATTGTTCACCCTGGCAGGAACAATTATTTCAGTAGCAATAGATGGCTCCAGTTCCTAGCTTTACATGTTATCAGAACAATGTTGTCATAGCCC
The DNA here is from genome assembly GCF_964194185.1 of Rhinolophus hipposideros. Taxonomy (NCBI): domain Eukaryota; kingdom Metazoa; phylum Chordata; class Mammalia; order Chiroptera; family Rhinolophidae; genus Rhinolophus; species Rhinolophus hipposideros. The sequence goes on along the minus strand of NC_138052.1, from coordinate 70,561,539 downwards.
TTCATGGAATCAGCACCAACCAGTTATACACCCTTCCCAGGGTCCTGGGACTCTTCTTTTAAGTCTTTAAGTTTCAATTCCATCCTTTTTGTTCCCTCAGCCTCACAGGTGGTGGGTGCTTTCTATAGTTACTTCCTCTATATTCCACTGGCCCCTCTTGCCTTTTCCGTTGTCAGTTCTTTATTACATGGTTAGCAATTTATAAAATAATTGTGGTTTCTGTCCCTTGGCTGGACCCTAACACAATCTCCATCAATACCAAAAGTCACTTGACAAAATTAAACACTCATTCATGATTTTTTTAAAAAGCACTCAATAAAATAATTTTGATTAGATAGATAATACTTTAATGTAATCATACCAGGTCAGACAATTAAGTTCACGAATTTGTTGCAACGATGTTATTAATCTTTTTTGATATCAGAGGAATTATTCATCATGAATTTCTACCAACTGGACAGTTAAACAAGTTTACTATTTGGAAGTGCTGAAAAGGCTGCGTGAAAAAGTTAAACGACCTGAACTTTGTGCCAACAATTCATGGCTCTTGCATCACGACAGTGCACCAGCTCACATGGCACTGTCTGTGAGGGAGTTTTTAGCCAGTAAACAAATATCTGTATTGGCACACCCTCCCTACTCACCTGATCTGACCCCCAATGACTTCTTTCTTTACCTGAAGATAAAGGAAATATTGAAAGGAAGACAGTTTGATGACATTCAGGACTTCAAGGGTAATTACGATGACAGCTCTGATGGCCATTTCAGATAAAGAGTTCTAAAATTGCTTTGAAGGGTGGACTAGGCACTGGCGTCATGGCATAGCTTCCCAAGGGGAGTAGTTTAAAGGTGACCGTAGTGATATTCAGCAATGAAGTATGTATCACTTTTTCTAGGATGAGTTCTCGAACTTAATTGTCCGAACTCGTACATCACCAGCTCAAAACCCATCATCTTATTTAATAGGGTAAAACCAGAGGCATTCCCATGAAAATCGGGAACAAAACAAAGATATCTACTATTCCTACAATTTAATATTTTATTTAAGGCAGCAGCCATGCAATTAGACAAGAGAAAGCAAAGAGTGACATAAGAATTGGGGGGACAACAGGTAAAGATAGCTTGGTTTTCAGATGTCTGGAAAACACTACAAACAAAAACATAGTAATTAACATACAGAAATCAATTATCTTCATACATGCAAACAATAATCAATTAAAAAAGAGAATCAAAGATCCCATATACAGAGGGTACCAAAAAATGTATACACATTTTAAGAAAGGAAAAACCTATTAAAATTGTAATACTCAATATATACCAATAACAAAAGATGAATACAAGTCATGTTTGACTTTTGCAATTACAAGAGGTGCTCAAAGTGGTTACCATCAGCATCCAGACACTTCTGATTATGGTGAACTATTGCTTGAGCAACATTGACCGAAGTGTCCACTTGTATACATGTTTTTGGCAGCCCCAGTATATTACCAAGAAAAAAACCAAAATGCCTAAGCATAAATTTATCAAGAAATGTGTAAAACCTCTCTGAGGGAAACTTTGAAACTCCCCTAAAGTCCTTATAATTTAAAGACTATGGTAGTGGGCATAAAAAGACAGACTAGACAGAAAATCAAGATATAAATTTAAGTCTACATGGGAACACAACATAAAAAGAGGTGGCATTTCAAATCAGAAGTAGAAAATATGAACTTTTAAATCAATGGGGCACCAGTTGCATACATTTCACACCATACAAGAGAACAAAATCCACATGAATCAGAAATTTAAATGTAAAACCAAATGAAACCACAGGGAAATGTGTTTATAACCTGGGAACAGGAAAATTATATTTCTTATTGTGACCAAATTCCACCAGCAACAAAAGAAAAGGTTGATAAATTTGACCACATAAAATGGAAAATAATTTTCATATAAATATAAAGGGATAAAAAGAAAAATCTTATAAAGAAAAAAATAGAAATAAGCATAGGGTCAAAAATACAATGATAGAGAATGACTCTAGGAGGTCTAAAGGCTGGAAGTAATAGGAGTACAAGAAAAGTAACAAAGTCTGACAGGGTGCCAAACTCTTAATCGCTATGTCTGTTGTTCTTTAAAACAAGCATGTGGCCTGGCATTCAACCCACGTTGTTGATATTGAGTAAATTCTGTGGGACTCTGAACCCCTACGCCAGTTTTTCTCAAAGTTTGGTCCCAGGACAATCTGCCCCCAAATTAACGGAAATGTTTACTAATATGCAGAATTCTGCGCCCACCCATTCAGTTGTCAGATATTGTCTAAGACAGCTTTTCCATCTAGGCAGAACAGAATTTGACTAGTCATTTGAATACGGTAAGTTCTATTCATTGATCTCAGATATGAATAGGATTTATTATTTTTTATTACTACTTTAGTAAGTAATCTTTAAAATAAAGTCATAAAAAACAAATTCAAAGAGCCTGAAAGGTTAACCCCCTCAACCACGTCATCAGATGACACATAATAGAAGCAACACAGAACCTGACATCTACGTGATTACTAAGTAATTCTGAAAGTAGAAGAATGAAGAGAGAAAATTGGCCAGGGCAGAAGAAGACTTTTAAAATCTTAAAGGTGTTCACATATATTGAATGGTTTAAAAATAAAACAAAAGAAAACTTGGTATACAACAAGATAACCAATGCAAAAGTATTTATAATACGTTTTATTTGGTTAAAAGGTTAACAGCTATTGTTTAGTTACAGGCTATCAGGTTGAAAGAAGCACAAATGAGCTGGAAGATAAGTTATAGGATGACCAAAATGATTTTAAATTTTGTAATGAAATTAATATTACAGTATAGCTATTTTATGCACAAACATCTAAACATAAGAATGGAAAAATCAACACTCCATGAAAAGGCAGAAAATGAAGAACAAAAAAACTAAAACAAAAACTTTTCATCATGCAGTTCCTCCTCTTGATTCTAGTTTTATCCCTGTTTTGACTTGTCACGATTTTAGAATTCAGAAAAATCAGAATCCATAAATTCACCTCATCTTCTCATCTTGCTGCAAAGTAGAAAAAAGGGAAGATTAATAACCTAAAACTGATGCTTTTGCTATAAAGCATGGAGAAAACTAATTGTATCACACCAGTAGAGAGCAGTTTCCTCAAAACACAAGCTATGCCATATACCTGAAATACTCTGTGATAGCGTGAATTATCAATACAGTTTAAGAAAAACAAACAGATTTTATACATTACATGTTTTACCACAAGTGTTCTTTTAATTATGAACTTTATATATTATAAAATACAATTTTAAAACAATCAAATAAATGCTGAAGTAACTACCCCCCAAGTTAAGAATAAAATATTACCATATTACCACACCTCAGATGCCTCTAGTGTACCCTGTACCCCTTTCTGATCCCAAGCCTTCTCATTCCCCAAGAAGTAACCAGGATCCTGTATTGTATTAACCACTCCCTTGCTTTTCTTTACTTTTTACCATTTGTGTATTACACTCCTAAAAAGTATATGGTCTGGTTTTATCTATATTGATCTTTATATCAATGGAATCATTCCATAGGGACTTTTCTGTAACTAACTTCTTTAACTAAATACTTACTCATTTTCAAGCCTCTCCTTTATTGAAACATTACACACACTCACTTTATACTACTGTCTGATCCTGCTATCAGTTGCTTCTGCTGGTATCTGGTTCCCTTGTGTATACAGTGCTCTTCTTTGCTGTCAGCTAGCTGTTCATTTCCCTTGCAATTTTATCTGTGGAATATGTGTTGTGGACTGAGATAAAGGAGGGCCCCTCCAGAAAATATTTTCACTTGCTTCTCACAGACAGCAGGGGGCACTACAAGTCATGAACTAATACTAACTCCTCTGCTTGACAGTTTTTTGTGAGGTCCCGATAGTGCGAATTCCAATTGCAATGTATGAGGGTTTGATTCTGGCTATGAATTCTCAGAAGATTTTTTTTTCTCCTCAACTCAGTACCAGAGGTATTTCCTGGGACTTAAAAAAGCTAGTGGGAAGGTTATTTTTAATTTGCTCTTCTACTTGAGAGAGTAGCTCAACTTTATTGAAGGAGATATCTATTAGACTCTTCATGTTAGTTGAACCCTAGAATCTGCCTTATGTCTTCAGTCCCATAGGGGTGTGAATCCAAGCCTTAGGTTCACCTAGTCAGGAAAATGCCTTTGGGGAAAAGCCAGTTTCAGGCTCTATTTGCCTTTCTGGCTTCCTGCTCTCATTCAGTCTCCAGTCTGAGCTTTCTTACTTCTCTACTAGCTACTAGATGTATTTGAGGGTTTGTGTTGGAGGGGAGGGATGGTTTTGTTTTGTTTAATATTTTGTCCAGTAGCTTGCTTTATTTATTTATTTATTTATTTATTTAGTAAGAAGGTTGACCTATGCACCTAGTATATCATGTTGCAAGAAATGGAGTTGTATTTATGCTTTACATTAGGTATGTTTTTTGGATGAGATACATACACATGGTCCCAAATGAGAAGGCATAAAGGGGTCAATGGAGAGAACGTCTTTTTTCCTCCCCTGTACCCCTCTTCTGAGTCAATATGATACCACTGCCTTGGGTAATTAGACAAAATGTAGGTAATTCTTTGAAAAGAGCTACCTAATTCTAAATCAAATACATTAAAATTAAATAGTCTTCTATTTTAGTTTAGACCTACTGGTCATGCAGATTATTTGGTGAACAGTTTAGTTGGTAAATTTTTTAAAAGCAAAAATCAGAATGTACATTAGTATAAATACTAAGAGTGATGACAACCCAGCTACCATTTTTTTTTCTTTTTTTGGATTGGGAAGGCATGCAGCAGGTATATTACAGCTGCTAATAGGCCCAGTGAGAGTAGCTCCTGATAGAAACTGCTTGCAACATATAATGGAGTTCATTGAGGACAGCAGTGGCAGGAGTAGCCAGGAAGGTAATACACATACGCTTTTTAAAGTCTTTATCTGTTAAGTCCCAAAGTCTTAACATGACAATGAGGGACATTATTAATAGTAAAAGCCTAACCCCCAATAAATAGATAGTAATTATGATATTTATGCACCAAATAGCAGAGCAACTACCTTTATGGAGCAAAAACTACAGAAGATCCACAGAGACAGACAGGCATACAATAATAGGAGATTTTAATATACTATTCTCAGTACAAGACAGATGAAGTGGACAAAAAAATAAAGAGATAGAAGATCTAAACAGCATAATCGTAGGATAAATCTTATGGCTATATATCAAACTCTACACTCTGGTAATAGAGAACAGATATTCTTCTCAAGTGCTCATAGCACAGTTACAAAAGCAAATCTAACATTACATTATAAAAAACATACACCATGACCAAATGAGATTTTTTCCAGGAATGGAAGGTTGGTTCACTATTAGAAAACCTATCAGCACACACTGTGTTAATAAATCTAAGGAAACGAAGCATATGATTTTTTCATAGATGACAAAATTCAACACTCATTCATGATTAAAACACTCAATAAACACTGAGGAATATTTTCTTAATATGATAAAATATATACAAAATGCGATTAACCCCCTTCAAAATACTCCTCCTCACTTCAAACACATTTATCCTGTCGTTCTTGCCACTTTCTGAAGCAGTTCTGGAAGTCTTCTTTCATAAGTGTCTTTAGTTGCACTGTCGTGGCTGCCTCCATGTCCTGAATCCATTCAAAATGTTTACCTTTCATGGTCATTTTGATTTTGGGGAAAGACCAGAAGTCGCATGGTGCCAGATCCGGTAAATAAGATGGATGAGGACACATCGTAATGTTTTTGACAGAAATTGCCATACCAGAAGCAATGTGTGACATGGAGCCTTTCCGTTGTGATCACAAAATACAACGAATGCTGCTGCCGAGTGCCATCAAACAGAAAAGCAGGGATCTTCAATATGGCAAGCGGCACGTCGAATCTTAGTAACAGTGTGTGACAAGTTTCAACTTGTTTGGTGCAGTCAGTCAGATGTCAGATACAGTTCAGAGAAGATGTGTTTTAAAGTATGCCATAAATCAGCCTCCATCATGACGTTCCGTGTCACACATCGCTTCTGGTATACAGCAATCTCTGTCAAATAAAAACATAACAGTGTTTCCTCATCCACCTTATTCACCGGATCTGGCACCATTCGACTTCTGGCTCTTCCCCAAAGTCAAAATGACTCAGGACATTGAGGCAACTTTGTGAGACACTAAGCACAGCACCCAACTAAGCCGAGTCCAGATTCCTGGACCACAGAAACTGAGAGATAAAAAAAGTACTTGTATGTTGTTTTAAGCTACTAGGTTTACGGTAATACTGTTAGGCAGCAGTAGGTAGCTAATACAACACAATGTGCGCAGTGAGAATACTTAGTGTCCAGATTTTGGTTTCTAAACAAAATTCTTCAATCAAGGAAACCAGGATCTTTGAAGAACTTACCAATTTGGGGTACGGGGCAAGAAAAACATTATGATAAACCTGGAACATCTTATGTATCAGAAAGTAAGGAAGTGCTCAAAATAATATGAGGTCTTATTGAAAGAACACAGGAGCCAACCTGAAGAAACTCTTAATAGCCCAAGTTGGAATGATTTGAGCAACGAAACAAAGGAGGGAGAGGAAACAGTTCTTCCCTACAGAAGAATTCCAGTTAATGTAGAAGGAAAGCAGGAAAGAGAAAAATCACTACTAGCCAAACAGCACAGTAGTAAGTGTGGAAGACAAGCTCCCCCAATGGATGCTAAAAATATTGGGTGAAAGTGAGCAGAAACCGTATGCACCGACTAAAGTGCCTCCCCCAATGTTCATTAACTGTAATGAAAAGGATAATAACTTTATACTGAAAAATATCCAGCAGACACCACCTTAATCAATTGAACAAGGTTAATGTTACTAGGAATCAGACATATTGACCTCATGAGCTCCCTGACATGATGCCATGGAAAGGACATACCGTTCCAGTGGAGTTCTTGTCAGAAATGCATACCACATTGTAATCATGAGAAAACATCAGATCCACCAAACTGACAGATATTCTACAAAATAACTGACCAATAATCTTCAAAGGTGTCAAAGTCATGAAAGAAAAGGAAGCACTGAGGAGGTGTCACAGGGTGGAGCAGGCTAAGAAGAAACAACAAACTAAATGCAACATGGGACCTGGGATAGGATTCTAAAAAGGAAAAGGATATTAGTGGACGTCTATAGTTAATAGTATTGGACCAATTCTAGTGTTGATCATTGTACTGTGGGCATGTAAGATGTTAAAATTGGGGAAAGCTGGGTGAGGAACCTTTGTACTATTGTTATAACTGTTCAGTAAGTCTAAAATCAGTTTGAAATAAAAAGTTTAACCTGCAACTCAGTAACAAAAAGACAACCCAATTGAAAAAAGGGTAAAGGATCAATTAGACAGTTCTCTGAAGAAGATACACAAATGGCCAATAAACACATGAAAAGATGCTCAACATCATTAGTCACAAGAGAAATACAAATCAAAGCCGTAAGATACCACTTCACATCCACTAGCATGGCTTGAATCATTAAAAAGTCAAATAACAAGTGTGTTGATGACGATATGGAGAAATCAGAGCCCTTATATACCATTGGTTGGAATATAAAATGGTGCAGCAGCTTTGGAAAACAGTCCAGCAATTCCTCAAATGACTAAAGATAGAGTTACTGCATGACTCAGCAATTGTACAACGAGGCATGTACCCAAGAGAAATGAAAACATATATACACATAAATATTTGCAAAAGAACACTGAGAGCAGCAGTATTCAAAATACCGTATTTGCCGGCGTATAAGACGACTGGGCGTATAAGACGACCCCCTAACATTTCCACTCAAAATACAGAGTTTGTTATATACTCGCCATATAAGACTACCCCCTCTTCCGCACACCTTCCACACACCAAATAACTTTCAGTTTAAAATTTGCATCATACTTCTTTCTTTTGGCTGGTGCCATGATAGGGATGATAGGGGTTTGACTGGTCGACATTTTCTATGCTGTACTGTACAATGGTGCAGTATTGTGGTTGGCTGTTGGCTGTATACAGAGCCTGATTTGATTGGCCCCTGCTCCCTGTTTGCCCGCCCTGTCACTATAGCAGTCTGGTCCACCCTTGCATCAGCATCTCCCTGGGACCTCACTAGTGCGCAAGTGCGAGCTCTTCAACATTCTAACAGGCACCATGATAGCGCAAAATCGCGAATCTTCAATGCATATGTAAAGAAATATACGGTAACCCGAATTTACCACACTCGCAAAATCGCACCGACCATACACCCAGTATGGTATCGCGATTCGCGATTTTGTGCTATCATACTGGGTGTATGCTAGGCTGTGTGCAATTTTGCGAGTGTGGTAAAATCGCATAACAGCAAAATTGCATAACAGCCGAGCATACACCCAGCAGCGCTGCTGATGCCTGAACGGTATGTGGAATGAAGTGGGCGGGCATCGGGAGGCCACTACGGCACGGGGCAAGCACTATGGGCAGTCTATCTGAAGTGTACCTGGCGTATAAGACGACCCCCCCACTTGCAGGCATATTTTTCGGGGCCAAAAAATCATCTTATACGCCGGCAAATACGGTAACTGAAAGTTGGAAACAACCACATGTCTATCAACAGACAAGTAGATAAACAACATGTGGTGTGTACATTCCATATATATGTTAGAATATGTATATCCTATCTATAAAATAGAATATTCAAAGAAAGGAATGGAATACTGATATACGCTACAACATGGATAAACCCTGAAAACTTTATATTAAGGGCAAGAAACCAGTCACAAAGAAAGACTATATTATATGATCCCATTCATATGAAATGTGTAAAACAGGGAAATCTACAGAGACAGGAAGTGGGTGAATGGTTGAGCAGGGCTGGGGGTATGGGAGTGATGATATGAAGATACTAAAAACCACTTCAAATGGATGTGAATATACTTCAAATGGATGAAATGTATGGTATGTGAACCATAGCTCAATAAAGTCGTTTTTTAAAAAAGCCCTTGGTCCTTTATTTCACTTTTAATTTGCTTCTCTTTTATCCTCCCTTGTATTGTTGTCATGTGCTGGTTATTGTTTTAAAATATCTATCAGAACCAGCACATCTTCCATTTTATAAAAAAAGCAAACACTGAAACAATGCAAAGAAGACAAAATAAATATTTAAGGATATTTTTCTCTATGCTTTTGAAAACACGTCCCAAATATGATCAGGTTCCACAAAACAGGTGACTTCATTTATCCTTTAAAAAAATGAAATTCTGAATAAAACATTATATAAAAGGCATTTGGACATTTTTGAGCTAATCAAGGAAATCTGAATAGGGACTGGCTATTAGATGACAGTAGGGAATCATTGATTTTTGTTAGTTGTGATCATTGTTGTCTAATTAAGAACTTTGTTAAGAAGTTCTTATTTTTTAGAGGTATATACAGAAGTGTGTTAGGAATTAAATGACCCAAAGCTAGGGATTTGCTTTAAAAATACTACAACAAAAAAAGATAAATGAAATAAATGTGGCAAAATATTGATAACTGTTGAACTGAAGGATGAATAAATGAGGGGAGTACTATTTTTTTATTTTAGCTAAGGCATGTTTGAAGTTTAAAAAAGAAAAAAAAATGACTATTATTCTTTGAGGCCAAAGGACATATAAACCACTTTGAAAGCCACTTCTAGGGAACAAGGTAGAAAATAAATGGAATAACAGATATATAAATAGTGGTTTGCAAATCATAGGCAACATCTTTTTCAAAAGTCTGTTTAAAGAATGAGACGTTTCTTCAATGTTACATATTACATGTCCATAACATATGTTTTATTGCTATTCAGAAGTGTTCAAATACTGATTCAGGCAGGAATTGTTTTTAAGTATATATTTTATAATATCACACTGAAATCACTTTAATATCATTGAAATACTTACTCTCTGAGACTTGGCTCTTTGAAATGGAGAGGCGCGCACTTTCTTCTTCGGCTTGGCCGCTCTACAGGTAGATCTTCTGACTTACTTTCAGATTTAACAGTGTTATTTGAAACAAAAGTGGTATTTGTCAAGTCCTGTAGTGTTCTACCACCTGCAAAGAATATTTTCACAAATATTTGTAAAAATATAGATATGGGAATAGATATGGGATATTAAGTGGTTTGCAAATCATTGGTAGCAAATTTTTAAACTTAACAATAACCAAGTTATAATTTAAAATATTACACTTGTAGCACTAAAATTATTTATAAATCAGTTTAATTTTTCTCCAGCCATAATGAGAAAAGAAACTTAAAATTTGAAACAAACTATCAAAGTACCCCACATTTTAATTCTGAAATCAAACAGGCTGGTAAAAATTCTTTGTGGTTCAACTCTATTCACAGAATCACACAAATTGTGCGCATTCATTCAACATTTGTCATCAATTGCTCACTCTGTGAACAGCACCATGAGGAAAAGAGAGATGAAAGATGGCTCATGTCCTCTAACATGCATATTCTGCAAACGTAGACCTTTTACTTCTTTTGCTTCAGTACTCCTTTTACCTGGAATAGCCTGATCCATCAAAATCTTAGTGTCCTCTAACTTGAGAAGATATCTGTACCCCCATGTTCATAGCAGCATTATTTATAGTAGCCAACGCATGGAAACAACCTAAGTGTCCATCGATGAATGAATGGATAAAGAAGTTGTGGTATATAAATACATTGGAATATGATTCAGCCAAATAAAAAATGAGGAAAACCTACTATTTGCAACAACACAGATGGACCTTAAAGACATGGTAATAAGTCAGACAGAAAAAAACAATTATTAATATTTTATGATGTCAGTTATATGTGGAATCTTAATAAAGAAAAACCCCAATTCAGAAAGAGAGCAGACTTGTGGTTACCAGAGGTAGTTGAGGAGAGGGGAAATTGGTAGAAGTTGGTTAAAAGGTACAAACTTTACAGCTATAGGATAAAACAAGTAGTAGGGGTGTCATGTATTACATAATGACTATAGTTAACACGGCTGTATGATATATAGGAAAGCTTTTAAGTGACTAAATCCTAAGAGTTCTCATCACAAGGAGAAATTTTTTTTTCTTTTCTTTCTAGTATATCTGTATGAGATGCTAGAGGTTAGCTAAACATATTGTGGTAATCATGTCGCAATATATGTAAATCAAACCATCATGCTGTACACTTTAAACTTATACAGTATGTCAATTATCTCTCAATAAAACTAGAAAAAAAAAGTCCTAGTGTTCTACACATGTAGTGAAATGTTAGGCTCCCAGTAGAAAATTTTAATTGGTATGGGAATATCTAATCTTACAAAATTTCTAATAACAAAGGAACATCCTAAGGATCCAATATCAAGGGGAAAATGCAGGATAAGTAATGTTATATAGAGTATGATTTCAAGTACATATTTTAAAAATCCATAGATTCAAGTCTGCTTGCAAATGCCAAAATATTCAATGCAGTTCTTCTGGGTAGTTGTTTTTCGATTCCTATTACTTTCTGATTCTCTACTTTCAATTTTCTGCAATGAGTATTATTTTAATAACTGGGGGAAAATAAAAAGTAAACATTAAGGTAAAAATCCTACCTATCCTTTAGGGCCTAAAATGCTACCTACTTCCTGCTGTCTTTGCAGGTTCCTCTAGTCAACATTACTCCCCATTACATCCCTTAGCAAAATATGTACGCTTTTATTAAAGTATTTACCACTGTATTTGTAACTTTTACATGCATGTATTCTGAGGAAAGGAAGTTGGTATTGTTTATTTTTTAATCCTCTAAAATACCTAGAGTAATGCTTTGATCACAGTAAATATATACTTGTTGGAGAGAGTCCAACCCTAAATAAAACCTGCAATTGTCTTTGGTAAAATCAATCCAGGCAATTCATTATATATATTCAAAACACTCAATTTCCTTCAAACATATGAAAAAGGAAATTATCTGCCTAATGACATTAGACAACTTTATGATACAGGCCAATCTGTTCTTTAGGTTATAAATGTCCAAGACACTCTCATTGTTATCTTTCCAAAATATTAAATTTTCTTTAAATTCCTTCATACTGTTTCTGTAGATCAGGCTACACAGTTCAGTATTACTTTTAAAGTCCATGAAAGTATCAGTTATAACAGGAAATATTTTACTGGTTGTGAAAAAAATATGCTTTTAACATTTGATCACTTCGGGTATTGACCTACCTATTCCTGATTTTTGTGTTCTTCGGGTGCCATTAAATTTTATCTCTGTCATCTTCTCCTGAACATCATCACTTACTTGAAAGATTGGTGAGTTCTCCAGGGCAAAATTTTCTTTTATCATCAGATTTTTCCTAGAAGGAATACTCAAAGGTCTTGAACCCTCATGAACACAGTTGAGGGAAGAATCTTGTATGTTGGCTGAATAAATCTGAGATAAAGAGTTAACCATTTTTGTGTAAAAGTCTGGCTTAATTTTCTCATTTTCCAAATTTTTTTCCTCATCAGCTGGTTCAGATTTAACTGACAGTCCCTGACTGGTGTCAGATACTACCTCTATTACTTCGTGGCTCTCTGGAGAAGGCTCTATGAAGGTTTTCCTTTTCTTTGACTTGGATGTTTTGTTTCTTCTTTTGACCTGGCACTCTCCTTTTTTCACTTCCACACAGTGGATATCATCACTTTTTTTATTCAGAGTTGGAGTGCTTTCCTTTGGATTCTTATGTGTTTCTTCGATTTGGTTACCAGAATCAGCATCTGCTTCATTAGTAATATGCTTTAAACCTGATTCAGAGGAGAGAAAAGTCTGTGAAAAATCTGTTAACTGCAAAACAGGTTTGTTTTTATCTTTTGCCAAAAGGTTTTTTGCCTTGTCTGATGATTCTTTCCCATGCTTTTTAACTCGTTTATAAGGATTTGAAATTTGATCACAATTTTCCTTTTCATTACTACTGACTTCCATACAGTATCCATTGATAATACCTTGACATTCAAGTTTTTGTTTAGATTCATTTACTTTAAAATCAAGATCTTTTGTAGAACTTTCTTGGCTGTGCATATCTTTATCATTATCCCCATATACTTGGTACATTTCAGATATTATTTTTGTCTTCCGATTTACATTCTGCCTAAGCTTATTTACTTTTGAACCATTTTGCTGAGCAGGTGGCATATCAGTGACATGCTTTTTCAAATCCAACATATTCAGGGTCTCATAATCATATAAATTGCTAATATCTTTGGCGGAAAGATAAGCTGTTTGAAATTCATTTGTGACTTCTGGATTTTCAGAAACAGGTTCTTTATCCTTTTGGGTTACGGAAAAAAAGTCATTTACATCTTTGTCATTATTCCCATTTATTTGGTTCATTTCTGAAATTATTTCTGCCTTCTTATTTCCTTTATTCCTGAGCCTCTTATTTATTTTTGAACTATTTTGCTTTGAAGCTGGCATATCAGTAACATGTTTTTTCTCCCCCAAAATGTTCCGGGTCTCATAATCACAGAGGTTCCTATTACGTCTGGTGGAAAGATTAGTTATCTGAAATTCATTTGAGTCTTCTAGGTTTTCAGGAATGATTTTTTTATCCTTTTGGGTTAGAGAAAATAAGTTACTGTTTTCTGGGTTCTGCACACTTTGATCATCATTCCCATATGTTTGGTTGATTTCAGAAATTATTTCTGTCTTCCCACGTAACTTTTGCCTAAACTTACCTATTTTTGATTCATTTTGACAAGCACGTTGCATATCATGGACATGCGTTTGCACCCCCAAAACATTCTGAGTCTCATAATCATATAGGTTTCCACCGTCTTTGGTAGAAAGGCCAAGTACATGAAACTCACTTGGGTCTTCTAGGTTTTCAGGGATGAGTTCTTTCTCCTTCTGGGTTAGGAAGAAAGGGTTACCCTTTCCTGGAAAATGCACATTTCTTTCATTATATAAATGATTCACTTCAGAAGTTACTACTGTCTTCTGATTTACCTTCTGACTAAGATTATTAACTTTTGATTCATTTTGCCCAACAGGGAATATATTGGTGATCAGCTTTTTCAAATCCAACACATTCTGGGGCTCACAATCACACGGATTTCTATTATTGCTGGTGGAAAGAGCAGGTTTTTGAAACTCATTTGAAACTTCTAGGTTTCCAGAAATAATGTTTTTATCCTTTTGGGTTTGGAAGGAAAAGTTAGCTTTGTCTGGGCCATTCACATCTTTATCATTATCCTCATATATTTGGTTCATTTCAGCAATTATTTCTGTCCTCCGATTTATTTTCTGCCTAAGCTTATTTATTTTTGAATCATTTTGCTGAGCAGTTTGCATATCAGTGCCATGCTTTTTCAAATCCAACACATTTTGGGTCTCATAATCACTTAAATTTCTATTATGTTGGGTGGCAAGATCAGCTGTTTGAAATTCATTTGTGACTTCCAGGTTTTCAGAAATGGTTTCTTTGTCCTTTTGGCTTAGGAATAAGTTGCCTTTTTCTAACTTATGAATCACAAATGTCTGTCTAGAAGCTTTACTTTTATTATGAGCTAGAGAACTCTGAACCGTATCAAATTTAGTTTCCTGCTGGAATTGATCTGAACTTTGGGAGAAAGGGTATGTTTCCTCTTGCTCATTTGTTACATGCATTCCTTTCTTCTTACTATTCTCTGTACTTTGTTTTCCATCTTGGTCAAAGCCATTATGAAGGGTTCTTGTCTTCTGTATGTTCAACCGAGTCAGGTGTTCAGTGTTGAGGATAAAACTTGGATCTTGTGAATTCACTTTGCCATTCAGGCCAACAGATCTCTTTTCTGGTTCATTTCGACTCTTTTCCTCAACATTCATATCTGAACTATTTTTAAATTGTCTCTTTGATAGTTCTCTCTTTTTTTCAGAGCTTGAGTCTTTCACTTTTCTGAAAGTTTTGAGTCCACAGTCATTTGGTTTTTTATTACTTTTATTTTTAGTGCCTGTTGAAACTGTAACAATTTTGCTCACTTCACTAGCAGTTAAATCCATGTCAGCATCATACACAGTTTTCTGCAGTTGAAAGTTGTCATCACTGCCCTGAACTTGATTCGTGCACTCTGCAGTAGGTTCACTTGCAGACTCAGATGAGTCAGGAAGGCACGGTATGTTTCTTGGCATTTTAATATTCATTTCATTTGTATGAGCATTTATCTCATTATTCCAATTTAATTCTGGACTTGAAATCCATTGTTGATGTACGTCTGTAATACAGGGATTGTCTGCAGAAGGATTACTTGATTCTGGTAATGACACATGTCTTTTCCTTGCAGTTATGTTACTAAAAAAAGGTTTCTCCTTTCTGTGGTTGATAGGCTGGGCATTTTTCATCTCACTCATTTGGGAACTCTTGGAACTTTGGTCTGAGTGGGAATGGCTTTCTATAAAATAAAGGGAAACAAAATTCAGAAATAAGTAATGACAAGGAATTTATTATTTTAAATGAGTTAGATTAGAAATCAAGCTGTTTCACAGAGAGGATTTCTAACAATGTGTTCTGTCCAGACACTTATATTTTGAAGAATCTATGCTAATAAAATATAAAGTAGAAATGATCAGAGTATTCATAAGTCACATTTCACATTTGTATCTATGGAGAATTCACTCTGGCACGGTCCCAATAGTAGAGCCATTAACATATATTTCTAAAGTGGGAGGGGGCTAGTGAACCCAAATTACAGTGCTACTCTGTGATAAGGATTGCTATCAAAACGCTATTAGCGGACAGCTAAAGTTTCTATAAATTGTATGCACACATAAATTTCTAGAAAGGAAAAACAATTCTAAGCTCTGAATTCAATATAGTTATAGTTCCATATCCCAATTGGGAAATCTGTGACAAATACATAAGCCAGACTACACTGCAGGATTAGTTTGAACTACCATGTAAATAAAACGTGTCATCATTTTCTCCTGGTCAACCATTATACAGACTCAAGTTTTTGCTTTACCACTAATTGGTTATGATCTTGAAAAAGTCACTACACCTACCTAGGCCCCCAATTTGCTTATCTATGAATGGGAGAAGATAAAACTAGTGTATTAATATATATATATATATATATATATATATATATATATATATATATATATATATATATATATATGGTATCTTTCAATTCATAAGCTAAGATACCAAGAAAAGCCTTGAGGCTGGCTCATTTCTAAATACTGCTCCCAGAGTAGTATTATAGTATCAGGCCACTGTGGACCTGACATTTGGCAGCACATTTACTTTTAAATTAAAATTTTCACCAGCAGTTTAAAGTGCTATAAATTAGCAAATCTGTAACACAAGAGATCTAACTTATTAACTGTTTATACATCATGGCCCTCAAGAAGAAAATGTGATGAGCGTAGCTATTTAATACTAACACTAAAAATGAATTTTAAAAAAAATCTCACCTTTGGGAAGTATATTAACAGAAGAAATATGCTCTGAATCATCTAAACCACATACATTCTGATTATTTTCTTTAAGATAGGATGATTCCAAATTACGCTGAGTGGATAAAGGTTGTCTTGTTGATACTGAAGAGGGGACATCAAGTGATGTCTTTGATGCAATGTTGTCATCACATTGCATTTTGTCTTTATCATCATCATCATCATCATCATCATCATCATTTGAAGTTAATGGAACCCTAAAGGCAAGTGGGAATGAATGAAAAATTTTGCATTTTACAAAAGTTATTTAGAAAATTACATGGATAGTTCTTTTCACGTTGCAATGATTTAAGATCCAATCACAAATCCCCTCTGTGTTCAATGAAGACAATTATACTAGTTTCTAATAGTACAGAACTTGGAGTAAAACAAGAATGTTTATCCCTATAGCCCCAGGGGCCCCAAAAAGAGATAACAGGTTGGGCTATTAGGATAATAATAATGAAATGAATAAAGTTGAAACATACTTATAAATGCTCATATATAATATTTACAGCTTTGCTATAATTAATTCTATGGAATACCTAAAACTCTTCCTCTGGATTCAGACAAGTACAATTGTATGTAAAGTTATGTGTGAAATGAAGTCTCCTGTTTCCAAAAGGCATCCATGTAAACTAAAGCCACATTCCTAGAGTAGTTAAATCTATGGGGGGGAGGGGTGGCGGAAACAAAAACCCACAGAAAATAGTCAAAAATCTGTGGGGGGAAAAGACAGAAACCTGTAGAAGTAATCTGATAAACTGACTTTCCTGAATTTAAAAAAATGAAGAGTAGTATCAAATAAAGTAGGAGGTGGCCAGCAAATGAACCCAAATAGTGGTATTTTATAGTTTTGGTCTATTACAAATAGTGCTGCTATGTGCTCGTAGGTGCCTTTTGAAATGTATGTACACATTTCTGTTGGGTACATACCTAAGAGCAGAATTATTGGGTTTATATATAGTGTTTGGCTTTAGGAGCAAGTTAGGGCATTCTCATTGTGTTCCCATTATTTAATATGTTTGCTCTTGGGTTTTTATAGATTTTCCATATCAGATTAAAGAAGTTCCCTTATACTCCTAGTTTGCTGAGAGTTTTTTCATAAAATACTGTTGAATTTTGTCAAATATTTTTTCTGTTACTATTGAGAAGATACTACTTTTCTCTTTTGTTACCATTAATGTAACAAATTGTTAAATCCCAGTCAAAATTCCAGAAGCGAATGTATATGTGTATACACGTGTGTGTTTGTAAATTGACAAGTTGATTCTAAAATTCACATGGAAATGCAAAGGGCCAACAAGAGCCAAGATAACATTCAAGAACAAAAACATAAATAACTGAAATGGAGATTCACACTATCAAATATCAAGACTTAGGACGGTGAGTTCAGAAACAGACTCACACACATACAGTCACCTGGTTTATGATACAGATGACACTGCAGTGAGGTAGGGAAAAAATGGTCTTTTCTAAATAGATGATACAAATAGCATTTCAATATATAAGTGAAGTCACTTGTGTCAACAGGATTTCCACATAAAAAAAAAAAAAATTATGGCCCTTCCCTCACATTATACCCCAAATTCTAGGTAGATTGAAGATCTAAATGTGAAAGGGAAAATAATAAAGCTTTTAAAAGAAAACATAGGCGAACACCTCATGACCTTTCAATTAGTAAAGATTTTCTTAAAAGGACACAGAAAGTAGTAACCATAAAGGGAATGGGAGATTAACACATATAGCTATATAGATATATAAATTGGATTTTAAAAAGAACTTCTTCTGTTGATCTAAGGACACCATAAAGAGAGTGATGAGGCAAACCACAGAATAAAACACATTTGTAATGCACAAAGAATTTATATATAATATATTTAAAAACTGCAAAAAAATGATAGACAAACAAATAGAAAAATAAACATATAAACAGATGCTTAAATTAATTAATTATCAGGAAAATTAAAATTAAAACCTCGATGTAACACCAGTACACGTCTGCCAATGTGGCTGAAATGAAAAAGACAATAACAAGTGTTGAGGTAAAGAACAACAGGAATTCTCATATATAGGAATGTAAATTGGTACAACCCCTTTAGAAAACTGTTTGGCAGTTTCTCCTAA
Organism: Rhinolophus hipposideros; assembly: GCF_964194185.1. Taxonomy (NCBI): domain Eukaryota; kingdom Metazoa; phylum Chordata; class Mammalia; order Chiroptera; family Rhinolophidae; genus Rhinolophus; species Rhinolophus hipposideros. Next base: position 70,542,934 of record NC_138052.1, on the reverse strand, counting down.
AGCCATATACTATATGTAAATCGAGTAATTCTACCCCTAGGTACATACCCAATAGAAATGTGTACATATATTTCAACAGGCATATACATAGCAGCACTATTTATGATAGAGTAAAACTAGAAGAAAAAGTAAATGTTTATCATCAGAAGAATGGACAAATTATGATACAATAGTTCAATACTATGCAGCAGGAATACTATACAACAATGAGAATAATTGATCTACAATTACATACTACAATACAGATGAATCTCACAAACACAATGCTGAGTAAAAGAAAACAGAGACAAAAATCGTACATACTGTATGATTTCATTACATGAAGTTCAAAACTAAGCAAAATTAATTAATGTATGATGTTAGAAGTCAGGATAATATTTATCCTTGAGTGGGTGCTGAGTGGTCACAAAAAAAGGGTACAGGAAGCATCTGAAGTACTGGCATAATTGTTTCTGGGTCTGGCTATTGGCCATACAACAGGGTTCACCTGTGAAAATTCACAGTGCTCTAAAGATTTTTGCCCTTTTCTAACATTTGTATTATACTTCAAAACAAAGTCTACTTTAAAAAATACAGTGAAACTTTATAGAGGACCAGTTGACACTTGATTCGTATGTTTATATGAAACAATGCATTTATAATGACAGCCGAGATATTCATGAAAAAGAACTAAGTAAAAGAACTACATGACAACAAAATGTTCTATTTTAACACTACTGCAATAAAAATGTACTGGTACAATGTGGTGCTAGTACAGTATAATAGGCAAAATAATGCAACAAACTAGAAAGAATAGAAAGTGACATAGTAGGTATAAGAATTTTTTGCTATGGTATAAATAGCATTTCAATATATAAGTGAATTTACTTGTGTACATAAATAAAAGCAATAAACCTGTAAGTTATATAACAAAGAGAACATTGTCTAAAAGAGACAAGAGGATTTAGGTCAACGCTATTAATTCATTGAGTCATTTTTCCTCACTGGACAGCAGACTGTCTTTAAAATAACAAGTTTGAAATACTCATAGGGTGATTACTATGACTTATAATCAAATCAATTAAGAAATGGAAATTTTAGTCAGGGGAATAACAATGAAATTAATTGCAAAGATTGGGGCAGTATGCAAGATAATAAAGGTAGAAACAATTATCAGATTTACCTAGCAGAAAACATGAGGCCAGGGGTGACCTGGAGGAAAAGAAAGAAAAGAACTAAAGAGCAGCAGGACACTACAGATGAAGTTGGTTCCTGAATGAGGGTAAGTTTCCTGGGAGCCCTAGAGGTACAACCTATAACAAGATACTACACACCATCTCAGTCCTACCATAGTAGGCAATTATTGGTTGATGAAATCCAAATACTGTATCACACACACAAACAATTATTGTGTTATATAAAAATCTAAGTACTCTGAACCAGTGTAATTCAAACCCATGTAACTAAAGGTCCATCTGTTCCTCTTTCTTCTCTAGAGTCTATGGGAAAGCTGAAAATTATTTCAAAATATAAAAATGAATTTTATTATATCTTCAATTCCTCTTACTGATACAATGTCAAAAAGTGTTTCATTATTTATTTTTAAATGTTTTTCTGTTTCAAGGAAGTGGACCAAATAAAAACTTTCCAAGTCCCACTTAGGTAGAAGTGTTCAAGTTAACATTTAACCAACTTTTGAAGCAATTACCTTGCAAATGGAAGATGCATAGACTTGCACTGTTTACTAACCCGTTTCTTCTTGCTAGCTGGCAGTAGGAAGGGACTCTGATGGAACTATTTTTGAAAAGAATAAAGAAAATGAACAGAATTTCTAATCTCATTAAATCATGTTTGTTATTAAAGCACCAAATTATACAAGGTTACCAATAGTAATTGAATGATTCTTGCATTTGTCTTTAATAGTTCAAGAATGTGATGATAAGATTAAACACAGTTCATCCTTAACCATGCCATCCAAAGATAATCATCACTAGTATTTTGGTATAACGTCCCAAACTTTCTTCTATGCATATGAATAAATACACATGTGTATCCCACACAGGTACAATATCTCTACATATGCAGTGTTTTCGATCCATGGTTGGACAGCAGCCATCTTAACTGACATGTGGATTGACTATGTGGACGTAGGCACCCCTAACCCGTGCATTCCACACTGTTCGAAGGTCAGCTGTATGTGCAATGTGCTCATGTCTACATATGTACTATGTGATATATTATTTGATTTTATAATATGTTTTTAAACGGTGTTTTAAAATTCAAAGTCTGGGTGATTTTAAAATAGTTTTTAAATTTTGCTTATCCATATTTGCTAAATTTTCTCACATGCTTTCTGAACATGTGTTTTAATTATTTAATAAAGACCATAAAATCAGGCAACCGTGTTTTCCTATCACAATGCTAACATGCAATAGAAACAAGGGTAAATTGACAAGTTAATATTAAAACTCATATAGAAATGCAAAGGACATAGAATAGCTAAAACCACTTTGAAAAAGAAGATCAAAGTTGGCAGTCTACAGTAACTGAGACAATATAGTATTAGCACAAAAACAAATAAATCAAGGAAGTAGAACAGAGTCCAGAAATAGACCCACATATATTTGGTAAATTAATTATTGACAACGGTGCAAAAGCCAAATGGGGAGCCTAGGCTTCCACACTCATCAGGCTATAATAAGGCAACTCTTCTCCAAACCAGGGGTACAGTCAGAAAAGGTGGAGGGGGGAGCTGGGACAGCGGTGGTCATGAGTGCCACAGCAATATCAGTGAAGGACACAAAGGGACTCTGGAGTTCCCTCCTCACTTGGTCATAACTCCCTCTCCTCTGGGGTGGTGACAGAAGGTGTCTAGTAGAAAGCCAGGATTTTCACTACTCTTTAATGGTAATAACCACCCCCTTCAATTTCCCCTCAATCCTGGTGTCAATGGAGGCCATAAAAGTCATGAGGCACACGGTGGTGTCAGCCTGACTTCCCAGCCCCATCCATCAGTTCGGAGAAACACCCCCCCCCCACCAGGGTGTCAAGAAAGACTGAGTGGGGGAACCAAAACTTTGACCCCCACTTGGCAGTAAGTGGCATTTCCTTTTACGACAGGCACAGTGTCAGAGGGAAGCTGCTAACACAGGTTTAAACAAGATTTGGAGTCTCATAATATAATACCTAAAATGTTCAAGATATAATAAAAAATAACTCATTGCACCAAGAATTAGAAAAACTAAATTTGAATGTAAAACAAAAATCAACAGACACTAACACCAAGATGACATATATATTGGGATTATGTAACAAGCATTTTAAAGCAACTATCATAAAAGTGCTTCAATAAGCAATTACAAATTGCTACAAAGAAACAAAGTTTCAGCAAATAAATAGATGATATAAAGGAAAACAAAATGGAAATTTAAAACTGAAAAATATAATAAATAAAATAAATTAAAAACTCAACAGCAAAAGAGAGAAGACAGAGGGGGGAAATAATCTGTGAACCTAAAGAGACAGCAATAGAAAGTATCCAATCTGAGCAAGAGAGATGAGATTGAAAACAAGTTAACAGAGGATCAGGGATATGTGGGAGTATAACGAAAGATACAACAGTCAGGTCATCGGAGTCCCAGAAGGAGAGAAGAAAGAGGGCAGGGCCAAAAAAGTTTTGGAGAAATAATGGCTGAAAATGACCCAAATGTGGCAAAAGAAATCAATCTGCATATTCAAACTGAGTGAACCCCAAAAAGGATAAATTCCAAGAAATCAATGCCAAAACAGCAATAGTAGTCAAACTTCTCAAAACTAAAGACAAAGACAAAAATCTTAAGAGTACTATGAGAGAAATAACCTTACCTACAGTTATAAATGAAATAAGCATATAAATGAAATAAGCATGTAAGTTATAAATGAAATAAATGAAATAAGCATCTGACTCAAAGTTAGAAAGGTAAAAACAAAATTAACTACAGAAAAGCAGAAGAAAGTACTACTAAAGATAAAAACAAAAATTCATAATTTTGAAACACCAAAGTAGTAGAACTCCAAATTAAATCCAAAAGATGGCTCTTTTAAAAGAAAAGAAAAAAGAAAAACCACAACCACCTAACCTAGTGGGGATGGGGGAGGAGAACAGGGAAAAGCCCAAATACACAAAATTAATCAACTGGGGAAGCACTACACAAAATTTAAAAAATAACATATAGCAACTCTACAAATCTACTTGAAAACATGGATGAATACATAATTTTCTAGAGAATAAATCTGACCACAAAAGAGAGAAAGAAATGTTTCTAATTATTTAAGTTTTTTTAAATTAACAAAGAACAACCACTTCCACCAAGAAAGACCTAGGTCCAGGTTATACAGAAGAATTCTATGAAACTTTTAAAGAAAAAAATAATTCTAATACTAATAATTCTAATACTCATTTTTTTTCAGAGTCATTTTTTCAGAGCATAGGAAAAAGAAGACATCCAAATTCTTTTTATGAGTTTAGTGTATGTAACATTTTTATCAATGCCTAAAGACTGTACAAAAGAAAACTTCAAAGAAACCTCACTTCTGACTGACAATAAAAAATTCCTAAACAAAATACTGGCAAAAAAGAATTGAGCAGCACATTAAAAGAAAAATAAATTATTTCTGAAATTTATTCCAGAATTGCAAAATCAGGAAAGCTACTACTAAATAAGTCATCATATTAATACACCTGAAAAAAAAAGACCATGCGATCATTACCATAGGTGCTAAAAATCAGTTTTGCAAGAAAGGTAAGGAGGAAAATGAGATAGGAGCTGGTGGGGGCTATAAGTAAAGTGCAAGGTTTTATTTTCTTCTCTTTTCTTTTTTAAGATGGGAGATAACATTTCTGCATCTCGAGCCAACAGTAAAAGACAACTCAAGTGTCCAACAGGAGCCCAGTTTAGTAGATGAGAAGTCCATTCTAAGCAGCACAAAAAGAATGAGAAAGCATTCCCTTTAATCATATGGAGAGATCTCAGGATATATCATATTAAAAAAAACAAAGTATAGAATGCTATCTTTTGTATAAGAAAGAAAATTAAGAAAATATTTATACTCGTATGTTTTATTTTAATATAAAGAAACAAATGAAAGCAGTTACCTGGGTAGAAGGTGTGGGGAAAGAGAGGAGAATGGAGAACAAAGTAGCCAGAGGCAGAACAGCAGCACATGTGAGATGTCATTCTATACTTTTTTATATTGTTCTGATATTAGAACCACTCTGCATTACCCACCGTCCTTCCCCCAAAACAGAAAGAAATTTCAAAAACCGATACGCAAAAGTTTAGTCTGTTAATAAAAAGTCCAAAAAAATGAACACTAAAGTTATATGCTGACCCTTCCTCCTTCAACTTCTGCATCTATTTATCGTAGTTTTTACTTTTCCTAAATCCAGATGCTGATCTCAGCCCTCTTCAAGTTCTCCAAAGAGAGCCATACAAAAAACATCTGAGTACAATGTTGACTCTACTAAAGAATTTTTAAAGAGCCAATGAAGGGACAGAGCTTTACATCACATAACTCACAACAGACAGTTGAGCAATGCTTTTAGGGCTATCTGTTCTCCCAAGTTCCTTGAGGGATGGATGGTGTGACTCCTCACCCTTCTACATCTTGCCAATTAGCTTCTTTCTCTTATTCTCCAAGTCAATTCTAGTACTGACTTTACACTGCTATATCTGATTCTAGTCTTAGTAATTGATTCAGGGCAATTCAATTCAGCCCTGCAAGCTGTTCAGCAAAACAAAGCCCCCTCCCAAACTCCCCCTACCCACCCACACAGTGAAAAGCATCTCTTTTCCTTAGATGGTGCTAAATGTATAAGGCACACCTCTGCTCACTGCTTGTCCTAGGTATCAAACTTGTAATGTTAGCAATGACACCTTTTGGAAACATTATTCCACAGGAACTTTTACACAAATCCTTTCTTTATCCAAGTGTGGATTAAGCTAGGCAATGAAATACCTACTCGTTGGCTAGCTTTTATAAACATTCTGATAAGGAGCTAACCACTGACTACATAGGTTGACAGAGTTCATATCTTCCTACTACAAAGACTATGCATTTAAGAGACTTACAAATGACTTTTTAAAGTTTCTAAAGGGAGTGATATGCAGAAATTTAGAAAATACATACACAATAAAAAGTAATGCTAGCTAATCGTTATTGCACTTACCTTATTGTCAGGACACATGCTGGCCACATGAACCACTTACACTAACCCTTTGTAGATACACTACCATTATCCACACCATGCAGATGAGGATACTGAAGGTCAAAGAATTTGAGGTCAGGGTCACAGAACCAGAAAGCAGCAGAGCTGGGATCTAACTATGGGCAATCACATTGAAAAAGCTACCCTCTAAAGCATTAAACTGCCCCTAGATTCAATCAAGAAATTTATCTACAATTGGGACTTTACTAATCATTTTTAGTTTATGTATCATATATATTTTACCTTCTTATTAGTTATTCCTTCAACAATTAGTTTTCCTATTTAGATAACTGAGTTAATTTCATTAATATTTGGTCCTTCTTGCTTCCTGATTTTTCTATTGATTTTATTATCCTTATGCTAGATTATAAAAGCTCTTTAAATATTAATATTAATGCTTTATATGCCATATGTTTAATTTTCCCAGTCTGCAATTTACCTTTCATCTTTATGATTTTTAGTCTTCTAAAAAAATTATTTTTTAAAATCCATCACTAGCTTCCTTTATGTTTTCTATCTTTGTTTCTACGTATAGAGAGGCCTCTCCTACATAATGTGAATTCATTTGTAATTTCTTCTGATTTTACATGATTTCATTTTTTTACATGTAAATCCATCTAAAGTTTATTTTAGAGAATGGTATAAAGTAGCATCTGCCTCAATGTTTTTCCTCAAATAGATTTTTAATTTTGTCCATCTTTTTTTAATGATACAAATTCTTCCCTAATTTGAAATACTACCTTTCTACTTATGTCTTTTACACTTTTTAGTCTGTTTAGGGGCCATTGTGTTCTACTGAGCTGTATAATCCTGTGTTACTCTTAATCAAAACCTAACTTTTATATAAAAATTTCAATAACCAATTATACCAAATTATTATGTGCTATTGTCCCTTTAAAATTAACATTATCATCATTACTTTGCAGAAAGTTTATGGTATAAATCTCTAACCTTGATGCTACTTAACTAATCTCCAGTATTCTCAGTAATACTAAAAAATTACACTACTTACACACAAATTCTACTTACCTCAGAAAGAGTGCTCATTTCAATTGCAGTTATCAAGTTATTGTTCGTGAGTGCTTCTATTTCTATAAGCTTTTTATTCTGTATGTTAAAAAAAAATGAAAGACCCTTTTTAATCAAGTAAGATTTGGACTTTATATCATACATTAATGAATACCATCAGTTGAGAGACTTAGAAAATTACATGGGGCCAAAAACTAGATCACATTAAGCTAAATAAAATGGCGCTACACTGTATAGTTCAAATACACACACACACACACACACACACACACACACACACACACACACATTTTGAATGCTTTTGAACTATTACTCATAAATTTTCCTACTGAGGAAAATTTTGTATCTTCTTATAATAACATTAATAATACATTACATGGCAAGTTAACATAGTTTGTCAGCTATAGGAATTTAACCCTCAAGTGCACTCAGTCATTTTTCCATTTTTAAATTAATTTTTACTCATTTTAGAATTAGATCTATAGTTGCAGCATAGCAAATCATGGGGTCTTACTGCCCTGTCTATGGACAGGGTTGGAAATTGGAAGGAAAAGCAACTACTACAATCTTTAATCTGTTTGTCCAATGAAATGCTGGGATTAAAGGAGAATACAAATAGTCTGGGAACTCCCTTCCTTTCAATTCACTGGAAGAATTACATCCACCTTGTTAAAATGTATTAATGCACCAAGCTTTGCTTATGATAATCAATCAAATGTTGATCAAAATATTATACTAGTTAGCAGAGCCATAAGTACACATTTACAATGGAGACTTAAGACACCTGTTTTATTAGTTTGCCCATTAACATAGCACACTCTTTCAATATTTTTTTGCAATAATTGGAGATTTGAAAAACATTTTTAGAGCTTCTATAATAATATAGTTAAGATTTTAATTATAATTTAGAATTCAAGCACAATATAGTTTCCATACCAAATTATTTAGCTTTAGGCGAAGAAATGTGTTCTCGAAATTCAGTTTCTCCACTTCTTTTTGCAATAACATCTTTTCAGTTGTAATTCTTCGAGAATTCTCTTTCTCTCTACTAAGAGCCTGAGCTAATGCCCTGTTGTTGTGCTTTAAAGATATTTTGAAAATAGAAGAATTGTCTGTAAAAAAATTTTAATAGTTAATATTGAGCATATACCATAATAAATTTTCATATTCCTTAATGAAACCACTTTAGACAAAATGTATTTCACTTTGTAAGTTTTAACTGCAGGTTGGAAAAGAAGAGAATGACAATACAGATGCAGTTTTGAAAAAAATGCACTTATAGTTTGGAACTGAAGAAATAAAAGCTAGGTAAAAGATGATGAACAAAAGACATGTGAGAAATGCAGAATGTTTGTGAATACAGTTAGGAATAATACTAGATAACAATTCTAGATAATTAGATCAGTCACAAAAATTAAAATCTTAATACCTGCTGCCCTATCTTCCTTTCTATCTCCGACTAGGAGGTGAAATGGAGAAGCTGATCCTGCATTTCTAACTGGAGATGTCCCATAGGAATTAGGGTAGACCATCTGTGAAAAATTGAAAGCCTGATTCTGTGGTTTCAGAACTGAACCAATTAGTTAGTGCTCCCAAAGACCAGTTTTCAAAATCTTGAGTGAAAGGGAGCATGCTTACTATGACATTGGCTAGACCATCTGAATGAACCCTGTGGAATATTCTACCTCCACCCCAAATATCCTGCCTCTCATATGTAGGCATCTATTACAATCTAAACCTGACCCCTTCTCTTTATAAGCACTATGCAAACATAATTTAAATCAGAAATGCTTTTCTGTTAGCAAAGAAACTTAATTGTGAAGTCCTTGGTAAACCTCACCTTAAATATAGTATGTTCCTTTCGTACACTTATGGCATACTTGTAGTTTCATAATTTTGATTTACATGCCACTATTCAAAAACATATCCCAAAGAATAAAGTATAAGTACATACAATATTTATAAAAGTAATAATATTTTAAAAATACTCAGGCAAAGTCTGGGCATCTAAAAAACAGGGTCCAAAAGAGTATTTTATCTTTGGTACAGAGAAAGACGTTTCAGACAGCCTCCTTTGACATAGCAAATGGAAATAGAGTAGAACCAGTTTAGGACTTCCAGAAGGTAAAGGATTATAATGTTTTCCCGTTGCACTCCTCAAACTCAGTATATTCCTTCATAACAGTGAGTGTGCAATGTTCCCACCACAGAGAACAGGACAAAGCCACAATAGGAGGTGGGCTACTACATCACATGGCTATAGGGACCTGGGTAGGGGCAACGTTGTGATTAAAGATACTCAGAAGGTTTGGTTATTCACAAGGCACAGTTACCCTTCCCAGGGGTTATATCAGAAAACCTGCCCTGCTCCAGCTAAGATGGGCATGAAACACTGAGATATTTTTTAAAGTAATGAAAATTTATCTTGGAGAGCTTTCTCTCTCTCTCTCTCTCTCTCTCTCTCTCTCTCTCTCTCTCTCTCTCTCTCTCTCTCTCTCTCGCGCGCGCGCGCGCGCTCTCTCTCTCACACCCTTCCAACATCTTAGATCCAGAATCCATGAAACCTCATCCCTAAAATACTCAGTATGCTCAGTGTCCTCATGATACACTCTGGCTATATAAAATCAGCCCCTGTCTGGGCCAACCACCTCTAGATTGCCCATCATCAAACTGCTACAACATGCCAGAACAATCACTTTTTCAAGCTCTTTTCTAGGAATGTCACATTGGCATGTTTCTTGCAGTATAGGGGGTAGCTGCCTTAGGCTACCCCAGCCTCACTGCGGAAAATTCAGCTGTCACCACTGAGTGTAAATCATCATAACCATTCAACTAACAGGATTTGAAGGAGGTAGGAAGGACTGAAAGGGAAAAAAGTATCAGTTAACAAAAATAGTCATTTTAGTCATTTTCTAGACTTGATAAAATAAAATACAAAATACTCTATTAATTCTCCAGAGACAAATAAAAATGTGAGTATACTTTAAAACTAATGACAATGCACTTACTTATTATTTTTGTTTTGATTTTTGAAGCAAGAGAAACATTCAACTTAGCAGTCCTTGAAATTCTTTTGTCCTTCACATGTCTCTTAACTCCTGAGGTAAAAAGTGAGCCAGTTTCTGTCACTGGGTACTCCATCACTGAAGAAAAAAAAAATGAAGGAAGGAAGGAATGAAAAAAAAAAAAAGGAAGAAAGGGAGGGAGGAAGGGAGGGAGAGAGAAAGAAATAGTATTGATTAATAAAAGAAAAAAGGGTAATTGATAAATTTATTCTAAAAAAGTAACAATCATAACTTAAATGATATAATTTGTACATAAGTATTTACAAAACCCTTTGTATAAAATCTGAAAGTATGAATGTAATCAAAAGTGGTTTAAAGTAGAATCCAAAACAGTAAATGACTGTTTTTTTCATTTAAACCTATGCTCTTATATCTGTGTGCCAGGAGCTAGGCTAGGCTGGAGACAGGAAACGATATGGTTGTATAGGAATGCATAATTACAGATACATAACCCAATTTGGGCATAGGCACTGTTTTAATACAATGTAAGAAGCATAATCTTAGATATGCACAGAAGAGCTACACTTAATCTTACTGGGGCGGGGTGGGGGTGGTGTTAGAGGAATAGGCAGGAAATCTTAAATTTATCTATTTGTCTGTTAGAATTATGGTCTATTAGACCTGAAAGTATAATAGTAGAAACAAGAAGATAATCACATTCTAATAGGACAAGAATAATGAATATAATACACAAAGCTCAGAAAGTGATTAACTCTACCTGGGCTAGGGAAAAGGATCAGAAAAGATTTTACTTGGTACAGGTGATATTGAGCCATGTACTTGGACAAGACCAACCTCCCAAGCCCCTCCCTTCACCAAGCCTCCTTGCCTCCATCTGCAGAGAGCTGAAGAAACTCCATTACCAGCACCTGCGTAACCCCCCAATTCTCAGTCCCTCCACCACTACGTACCTCAAGTCCACAGGCCTAATCTCACTATGCTCTTTATGTCAATCACCACAAGAACCCCCAGGCTCCAGGGTCACCCTCATCTCCCTCACCCTAATCCTCCTCCAGCTCTGTACATCCCTCATTTGGTCCTGCGGGTAGGCTGAAAAATGCTTCTCCCCCCACCCCCCCCCAGCAAAGATATCAGGTCTTAACCATGTCATTTGAAACAATGCGGAAAAGGGTCTTTACAGATGTGATTAAGGATCTTATGATGGAGAGATTATCCTGGATTATGTAGGTAGGCCCCCAAATGCCATCAGTAGCATCCTTACAAGAGAGAGGCAGACATTGGAGTGATGTGGCGGGAAGCCAAAGATTGCTGGCAGCCACCAGAAGCTGAAAGAGGCAAAGAATGGATCCTCCTCAGGAACTTCCAGAGGGAATACAGCCCTGCAGACACCTTGCTATCAGCTCGGCGATACTGACTTTGGACTTCTGGCCTCCAGAACTGTGAGAAACTACATTTCTCTTGTTTGAAACCACCCATTTTGTGGTCATTTGTTACAGCAGCTACAGGAAATGAATCAAGTCTCCATATCTCACTCTTGCCCAACTCATGAAGTCCTTTGGAATTTACCATCCACCATCATCCAGACCTCTAGCCTCAATCTCTTTCCTTAACATTCCTTTCATCTGCTTGAGCCAGCAGCCTCTCCTAGGGGGAGTGGATTCTCCTGCATTCCTGTCAGGCACTGGCCTTTGTGTCCCCATGGCTTCCTCAAGGATGCACTGCATTCATGCTTGCAGACTATTATATTCACCGTCCAGCTTGAATATAATGTCATCAGACTCTAATATCTCTTAGCCCTCAGTGCTATTGCCAACTGCCAGCCTCTTAGTTAGCTGATAATTCCATGTCCTGGCTCCCCGTTACTCTGAGAACAGTGAAGCACCCCGTAGAGGGCTCTCCCATTACAATTACCTACCCATTATCCTCCGCATCTGTGCATGTGTCTTCTCTCACATTATCATGGGTAAACTATCCTTCTCAGGCCAAGCGTTCCTTACTTAGAGGTCCATGCACTGGATCTCATGCCTTCCTGCCTCCTCAAAAGCGTAACTCCAACAATTCTTCCCTCTACTGGATCATTCTCAGTAGTTTCCTTCTCCACTGGATCATTCTCATCAACATACAGACATACTGCTGCTTCCTTCACCTTAAGTAACCCCTCTTGTTCCCGCTGCATTCTCAGAGTACTACTCCATTTTTCTGCAGCCCTTTATAGCAAAACTCCTTGAAAGAATTGTTCTATACTCACAGTTGCCAATTCTCTCATAAACCTACTTCACTCAGGCTTTCACTCCAATTACTCCATCAAAACTGCTTTTGCCAAAGTTTCTAAGGTCCTGCACACTGCTAAATCTAACAATGGTCAATTCTCAGTTCCCACCTAACTTGATCTATCAACAGCATTTGATGTGGTTAATTTCTCCTTCTTTCTCAAAAACTATCTTTCCTTGGCTTGCAGAACACCAGCCTCCTGGCTTTTTCTCTCCCTCCCTAACTGGCTGATCCTTCTGTTTCCTTTACAGATTCTTCCAGCCTATAATAGGTTATCTCCTTGGATCGCCTGTGTGTCTACACTCATTCCTTTGGTGATTTCATAGTCATGGCTGAAATACCACCTAGCCAAGAACTCAAAAATGTATGTCCTCGGTTTAACTCTTTCCTGGACTTCCCTGGATTCATATACACATAGTCGTCTACTCACAGTTCCACTTGCATAATGAAAACAGGCGTATCAAACTTTCATTGCCCAAACCTGCTTCACTCATAGAACTGTCTCCATTTCAGTCAATAGCAACTCCATTCTTCCAGTTGCTCTGGCCAAAATTCTCACTCCCACTTTACCTTCACAACACACTTAGTCTGACCACTTCTCAGTACGTCCACTGCTACCAACGTAGCCCAAGGCACAGACATGTCTCACCTGAATTACTCCCATAGCCTCTTATCCCCCTACTTCCACGCCTGCCCTCATTCAAGTGTTTTTATTGGTCTATACAACCGAAAGCTCTCCAATGGTTCCCATGATCTCTCAGAGTAGAAGCCAAACTCCTTACAATGGTCTAGCAGTCCTTCCACCATCTCCTCTTCCCATTTCTCTGATTTGAACTCCTCTGCCTCCCACGTAGCCCACTGCCTTCAGGACACATTGGGCACCAAGATCTCACCACTCCTGGCATCCATCAGGCATTCTTCAGCCTCAGGACCTTGGTTGGTTATTCTCTCTACAGAGAAAGCTCTTCCTCCAGATGCACAAATGGCTCATTCACTCTTCTCCTTCAAGTCTTTGTTCAAATGTCACCTTCGCAGTGAGGCCATTCACAACTGCAGCTCCTTCCCCTCACATGTCCCATAGCTCTTACCCTTCTCTACTTTTTCCACAGCATTTAAATCACTATCTAATACACTATAGAATTTACTTATTGTATGTCTTCCCCAACTAGAATTTACTCTGTAAGCTCAAAGATTTTTTTCTGTTCTATTCACTGATATATTGCCCAACTCACAGAACAGTGCGTGGCAAAAATAATATGAACATAGTAAATACTTGTTGAATGAGTAAATAAGTCTTAAAACCGGAGACCTTTGTCAGGTATCAAGATTAACAAGGGTGTACCAGAAAAAAAGAAATGGCATGCGTAAATGCATGAAAACAGAACATTTAAGAAAATACAAGTCATCTCTTGCTGCTGGAATGTTACTACCCTATTTCTGTTTCCCTTTACAGCAAAACTCCTTTAAAGAGTTGTCCATACTTGCTGTCCCCAATTCATCCCCTCCCATTCTTTTTTTATTACTTATTATTAACTAATTTATTTTTCAATTATGGTAGACATTCAATGTTATTTTATATTAGTTTCAGGTGTACAGCATAATGCTTAGACATTTATATAATGTATGAAGTGATTCCCCCCTATAAGTTTAGTACCCATCTGGCATTATACATACTTATTAAAATATTATTGACTACGCTATAATATTATTCCCTGTGCTGTACTTTTACATTCCCGTGACTATTTTGTAATTGCCAATTTGTGCTTCTTAATTGCTTTATTTAACTGTTTCACCAGGCCCCCAACTCCTGGTGATATAGAGAACAAACACAGATATAGAGAACAAACTGAGGTTATCAGACGGTTATCTGAACAAACTGATGGTTAACTAATAACCATCAGTTTGTTCTCTACAGCTATGAGACTGTTTCTATTTTTGCTTCTTTGTTTATTTTGTTCTTTAGATTTCACATATACATGAGATCACATTCCACATATGTATATATGTGTATATATATATATATATTCCACATATGTATATATATATATATATTCCACATATACAGGAGATCATTTGTCTCTCTCTGACTTAGCATAATACTCTGTATGTAGGTCCATCCATATTGTCACAAATGGTTAAGATTTCATCAATAAAAAGGAAAAGACATTCTAATGAATGGGAGAAGATAGTCACCAATGATACATCTGATAAGGTGCTAATATCCAAAATTTATAAAGAACTCATACAACTAGACACCAAAAAAAAAAAAATCCATTAAAAAATGGGCAGAGGACCTGAATAGACAGACATTTCTCCAAAGAGGACATACAGATGGCCAGTAGTTATGAAAAGATGCTCAATGTCACTAATCATCAGAAAAATGCAAATTAAAACCACAATGAGACATCACCTCTCACCTGTCAGAATAGTTGTCATCAACAAATCAAAAAACAAGTGTTGGCGAGGATGTGGAGAAAAGGGAGCCCTCAGGCACTGCTGGTGGGACTGCAGATTGGTGCAGCCACTATGGAAAACATATGGAGGTTCCTCAAAACATTAAAACTAGAACTACCTTATGACCCAGCAATTCCACTTCTGGGTATTTAAACAGACAAATCCAAAACATTAATTTGAAAAGATATATGCATCCCTATGGTCACTGCAGCGTTATTTACAATAGCCAAGATGTGGAAGCAACCTCAGAGCCCATCAACAGATGACTGGATAAGGAAGATGCGGTGCATATATACAACAGAAAATATTCCGATTACTCAGCCACAAAATGAAACCCTCCCTTTTTCTCCTGATCCATCTATTCCAATTGAGTTTTTGCTCCCATCACTACTGTATGCAAACTGTTAACATCACTAGATTGCTGTTGCTAACTCAAACACACAAATCAAGGTCCGTTTCTCATATTACTTGCTCTATGAGCAGTATTTAATATCTGATCGTTCTCTTTGAAATACTTTCTTTAGCTGGCTCCCAAAACACCACATTCTCCTTCCTGGGTGTTCTCCTTCCTCATGAACCACTTCTTCTAAGTCCCTTCTGCTGATTATTCTTCAGCTCTCTAACCTCTTGCTATTGGAGTGCCCCAGATTTCAGTCCTGGGATCTCATCTATTTTCTATTTACATATACTGCTTTGGGGTTATCATCCAGTGTCCTGCCTTTTAAATCGAAATGCTGATGACTTGCAAATTCATATCCCCCATCAACTCCAGACTTATTCATACAATTGCCTATTCCTCACGTCCAAATTGGATTTCTAATATGAACCTCAAATTTAACATGACCTAATAACCTCCACGCCCACTCCTTCCACCCAAATCAGTTTCACTGTGTCCTCTCCCTCTCTCTTAATGGCAACTCCAACCTAGCTGGTCAGGTCAGAATCCTCTTCTTTCCCATTCCTCATGTACTCTATCATAAATCATGGTGGTCTGACTTTCACAACATAGCCATGTGGGCCCCTTACCACTATTTCTACAGCTACCACTCTGATCCACGTTGCCATTCTCTCTCTTATACATCATTGCTACTACTAAATAAGTGGTGTCCCTGCTTCTACCTCCATCCCTATTTATTCTCAACCCAGGAACTGAAAAGATCCATTTAAAACTTAAGTAAATTCATGTCACTCCTCTGTTAAAAACACTCCAGTGGCTTTCCATCTTGCTTAAGACTGAAGTCATAATCCTATAAGTACTACACAATTCGACACTTCCCTTCCCCAGTTCTCCATCAGTACCTCTCTGACCTCTTCACTGCTCTTCCTTGCTCACTAAGCTCCAGCCACACTGGCCACCTTGGCAGGCTCCCATTAGCAGAACCTTTGCATTCCTTTTTCCTTCATATCAATTGCTCCTTCAAACAATCACACGGTTTGCTCACTCCCTTCAAGTCTTTGCTCAAAAGTCACTCTCTTAGTGAGCTTTCCCAGACCAAACTATTTCAAATTGCACACCTGACCCCCTTTCCTCTATTGACTTAATGTCTAACACAAAGTTACATAATTTTCTTATTTATTGTCTGTCTTCTACTACTAAAATGTAAGTTCCATGAGGGCATGTATTTTTTATCAGATTTGTTTGTTTCTGTACCCTCAGTGCCTAGAAAACGCACATGGCAGCTACTGCATAAACATTTTTTTGAGAAATTACAATGAATAAACAGAATACATTTTAAATAGCAAAAACTGCCCAATATTAGAACGAGGCTTCTTGGAAAGTGTTAAGCAGATGTTAAGAAACATCAAGCAAATAATGGCAAGATGGTTTTAGAAGAAATTTCTGAATGAGGAAGAAACTGAACCAGGAACCTTCCAACACTCGATGCTCGATGCTTCTTCTAAAAGTTTTGCCTAAAAGAAACTTCAAGTAATAATGAAGATGATCATCCTCTATTCCACAGGTAGTAAAACATAGGCACACACAGAAACTGCATGCAAAGTGTCGCGTCTCACACACCTGAAAGGGATCCTACGGTAACACAGAAATCTTGTCCATTTCTAAAGAAAATCCAGTCAGGAAGATCAAATCTCACTTAATTGGGAAACCACAGTTGAACAGCCCTCCCAAATAAGTCAATTCTTAGTTCCCTACCTTAATAAATGGCACTACCGATCAATCCCCAAGCACCCACCCAAATGCTCATGCCAGAAATCAGAGCCTTCCTTCACATTGCCCTGTCACCCTCCACTGTAACAACCTGACCACTTACCACTTTAGGAGCCAAAGCCAGGACCCTGGACTACCATTCCAGGGTGATTTACTATACAGAAATTGAGGTATTATAGTGGTAGGAGTGTGTTGGAGTCCCAGTTCCAACATTTCATAGCTATGTGATCTCTAAGTCTCAATTTCCAGATGTAGAAAATTATAGAAAATAAGGGCATCCCAATTATAGGAGATAAATGAGCCAACGTGTATACAGTGCCTAGCATTGGATCTGGCACATAGCCAGCACTCATCGTTATTACCCTGCACCTCTTTTCTGGCCAGCATCTCAGCTATCTCTAAATCAGAAATACTCAGTTCCACCTCCAATTTTTCCTGAATTGGATCCCTTCTCTAGAAAACTCATCGTCCCTATTCCCTACGGAAATCCTGCCTATACATGGAGACACAGTCCGAGCTCCCAGTGCTTCCCAGTCGGCCACCACCTCTGCGCCTTCCGCCAGCCTCCCTCCTACAGAAGCGCTCCAAAGGAGAGAAGGCTCCTTCGAGAACTGGGGGAGGCAGTCACTAACGTGCAGTCAGCACATACGCGTCTTTATCGAGCGTCTACAACCGGATAGATACTGTTCTAAAATACGGAGTTAGAGCAGTCACAAAACACAGACATCCCTTCTTCAAGGAGCTGACCTTTCAACTGGCAGCTCGCTCCCCTCAACCAGCCAGATGTTCAAAACCCCAGAAACAAGACGTAGTGACTTAGATCCAAAGCAGGCACTCTCCCAACGAGCCCCCGGGAAAGGGTGCTGGGGCCCCGGTTCCGGACTCCTGAAGGCGGAGGATGGGCTTGACCGCGGATCGCTGGGGGTTCGGCTGACCCAAGACTCAGGAGGACAGAGCCGGGAGGGTCGGCCCGGGAAAGACGGATCCCACCAGACAGGGGGAGGCCACGCCAAACGTCAGACGTCACTGACTTACCGCTGTCTTGAGCGTGGAGAGACCACCACCCAGCTCCGGAGCTCGGCGCCCGCAGCCAAAGCTCAGGTTTAAACTCCGCAGCCGTTGGCGTTTGCCACATTAGCCAATCAGGTCCCGAGAAGGCGGGGCACAAGAACGCTGTGACCAGGAAGTGGGAGGGGGAAGGGGCGGGGCCAGGCGAAGGACGGGAGGGGCCACGGCCAGGAGAACCCAACTGACCCAGCCGGCGGGGAGAGGGGCACTCTGCGGCTTGAGCGTGGGTTGCTGCGCTGCCGCCTGATGAAAAAGGAAAGGATCCTTTGACAAAACTATCTCTTATCACCCAGATGTCTAAAAGGTCTGACAGCCACCTGAAGTTTGTTGGAAAGTGTTTGTTGTGTATGACACTATTGTGAGACTGCCAGCACACATTCTTACCTTTTCTTCTGCGTCTTTGCCCTATGATGACTGCACCGTTATTTAGTTTTCACTTGGAAAACGAGGCAATGAAATTTCGTTGGAAATCCTGGATCTCATCAATATTTAGGTCTTGAGCTAATGGTCTGTTTTAGCTACATGTACAAGAATAGTATTTTCCAGTATACACAAAATACGTAAAAATATATATTATTATGCACTTTATGTTCCAAGAGAATTAGCTTAGTTTGCTTTCACCAGTGACTTTCATAATCTATACAAATAACTTGGAAAAACGATATGCAGAGAATAAAATGTCCTTTTTGTATGCCATTAGACTGAAAATGAAAACAGGCTGTAAAATCTAGGGTTTAATAATTGATTATACAATGATATAGTCAACTCCATACTCTTGTCAATATTTTGTTCATTTAGGGACATTCAAGGCTCACACCTTTTCATTTTACTTTAGAGAATCCAGAGAAATGAAGCAAAACATGACTTTGAGTTAGACCTTTTAGTCTAATATATTTCAAAATCAGTCGCCAAAGAGATCTGGCTACATGAATCTTGTGTAAGTTAAAACGTATTTATTTTGGTCCAGCTGCTAAAGTTACAGCATATAGTACAGTACAAACTTCAATAATAGTGGTTTAGAATGTAATATACTGGTTATAGAAATTTCTGGTTATCTAGGGGTTAACTAGCACTATATCTTGTTTACCCAACCCGACACATTAAATGCTCAATATTTGTTATATGTTGTTTTTAAATGAACCATGTCATGGCTCTGCCATTGAGTGGTTATTTAATTTTCTCCAAGTCACTTAATCTTTCTGAGTTTTTGTTTCCTCATTTGTAAAATGGAGGTTAATAACAACATCCAATATATTTTTATGATGCTTCCCAATCAACAGACCCTTTTCAAATACATTAATATTGCTTTCCTCTTGACTAATTCAAAAGCAAAACAAATAGAAAGAGGGAGACTGGGCAGTCAGAGGTAGGAGAGATGTTAAAAATTTTATCAAGATGTGAATGCCAACATCTCTTTTCTAAAAAGTGCTGATTATCTTAGAGAAGTTGAGAGAATTTAATGAACCAAGTGCTTTTAAATTCTAAAAGCTCTTGAAAATGTAAATTCTTATCATACACAACCATAAACTTAAATAGTATAATTAATTGGGCTGAATTTAACCCGATCTCAGATTGTTTTTGGGTCTTTTGCATTTTGGTATAATGGATAGAGGCAGTTGGCCTGGGCCAGGAGTGTGAAGCTGCAGTTAATTGTACCTTGAATACACATTAGATGTATGTTCTTTGTTGCAAGCTCCTTATCTACAAAGTAAACCAATTAAATTAAATGAGCTCACAGTTCTGTTGTGATACTCTCCTGCACAAGGCACTGGTTTTGCTTCTCTCCCTTCATCTTCCTTTATTCTTATTCTCATTGGTTGTCTGATTTCCTCTTTCTAAAGGTAGATTCCAGTCAATTAAAATTTGATTATCCTAACCCACACTCCCCACACTAATAAAGGGGTAGAAGGAAAGGGAAAACAACACAACACAATTCTTCTTTAACATCTCAGCATTACTAAAACAAAAATCACCCAAGAAAAATCATCCCTGAATGCCCAGTAGAAGACATACCGCAAATCAATAAACTAATAAAAGAAAGTAAAAATAGTGTACTTACATCTTATTAAACCACCTGATCTGTCTGGCAGATTGAATCGCACCAAGAAAAACTAACCCAGGCTGACAGAAGCAGGAAAGGACAATGGGTGGTTTAATGCAGTTCCGGAGATGTGGGCTTCAAAATGGGCAGGAACAGGGGGCTTTGGCAGCAGACAAGGACCCAGCCACTGTTCAGCCTTGGAGAATGCCACTGATCTTACACAATCAGCAGTTGCCCTACATACATGCTGCTGCTGGGATCATCACTGCGGCTGTCTCTGGAAAAAGTGGCATGACTGTGCTGCAGTTCCCCCATCCCTGCTACTGGGCATCACTAGTTCCTTTTGCTAGACCTGGATCATAAGCTGCAAGCCTTTGCTGCAAGGGAGTTCTGAACCTTCAGCCTGTGTCTGACTTTTTTAGCTTTGTAGTGAGAGGCCTCCCACCTACACTCAGGAAAGGCATTTTGAGCTGGACAATCAAAAGCAAGACAAAGGTTCATTTCAGTATTTTATGCTACTTTACTGTAATAACTACCTCTATTTTCTTTGATGGAAAGACTTCCTGCTGTGCCAGGTGAGGGATAGGCAATAAATACAATAGCATTGGATAACATATATCAAGAGTTTACCACGTCCTAGGCACTGTGTCAAGGCCTTTATATACCGTTTTAATTCTCACAGTGATCCTATGTGGTAGATACTATTATTTCCTTTTCACATTTGAGGCAACTGAAGCACAAAAAACTGAAGTAACTTCTGCAAAGTTTAGTCAGCAGTGCTGCTGGGATGTGAACCCAGGCCTCTGAGGTAATACAAGAGGCTTGCCATCTGTCACTACAATTCGAGGCATGACATCCATCACGTGAATTTCCACATGCTGCCTGCATGCCAGCCTCCTCTTTTTCTTCAATATACGTTTTTTGGGGGAGTCCCTTTTGCTTCTGGCATTATGCTAGGAGTGAAGATGGATGAGGTAAACGCTCTTTCCTTAAGGGAGAAGGCAGATAAGCAAATAATCCATTCCTTTGCATTAGGATAAGCAGAGACCTGAGGTGATTCAAGATTGCTTCTCTGGTCTAGGCAAGGACAGGGAATATGTAATAGGGATACCAAGTGTTCTTATCTCTAATTGAGATATGTGTGTGGGGGCGGTGAAGAGGGGAGGCTCCCCTCTGGAGGGAAAATATAATCAGGGGTGTTAGTCTACCCTTTGGCTGGCTGGATATCCTCCAGCAGCAGTTCCAATTGCAGCTCCTTCACCTACATACACAATACTAGTCCACGTGCTAGTCTATATTAAGAGACTTGCGTGGGTCCACTTCACAGCCTCTGTCCTGTGCCTTCACAGTGAATTACAGAAAGGTTTAAGTATTTCTTTACTCAAGATTTCCAGTGATAAAATTCAAACCATACAAAGTGGAGGCTTAAAAGGCAGCTGTTGTACCCACTGGCTTTACTAGTGGACTTACACTTACATGTACCATCCAACAGTGCAGGGCCCTGAAGCCCACATCTCCAGAGTTCTCTCCACGTGGACGTAGTTCCCTGGCTGCTGGACGCTTCCTGATCATATCCCCTTCCTCCCTTCTACTACTCACTGCAAATGCAAAGAAACAGCACTTGTGGAAAATAATGAATTCTGCTGGGTAAAGTCCCTGGGGAATACCTAGGTGGAAATGTTCAGCAGGCATGCAGATGTAAAACAGGAAGCTCCAACGAAATGTCTAGATTTGGGAGTCAGTGTGAACAGCAATAGAAAGCACTGCAGTCGATTAAGTTATGAAGGAAGAGTGTGTAGAGCACAAAGAGGGTAGAAGGTAGACCCTGGTGAACACCGTGTGTGGAGGAAAAATGAAAGGGCAACAGGAGAGGCAGTGAGAGGTTGGAGGAAACACTGGCCCCCTGCAAGCCAAGGAAGGACCTCATTCAAAGAGGGGAGAATAAATCTTGTCTTAAGCAACAGGGAGATGTGAACAATAACAGCCGTGCGGGTGAATAGTTAAAGAGTCACTCATTTCTCAGCAAAGAGGATGCAGAGATGGGAACATGCAATTCCTTAAGGATAAAAAGAAAAGTGACAACAGCTCCAGGGGAATACAGGGTGTAGGGAGGGTTTGTATTCTTTTCATAGGCTGGGGGAAATGGAAAGAAGGAAAATGGATGATACAGAAAAGAGGTGGGTAGCAATGGAGCAGAGTTCTGTGGTTCCAGAGGTTGGAACAAGAACCAGGCCATTGACTGAAGGGCTGCTTTTCCTCTGAGGCAGGAAGAAGAGATGAAAGACCAGATGTAGACATAGATGAGTTTGAACACAAAAGTGTTTTGTAAGCTTTCAAATTCATGCTATTATCTATCATTCTATTTAAAACTTTTGCTTACTTAAAAAAAAGCCATCTCTGCATTTAAAACATTTTGATACTTTCATTTAATTTAGTAAAAACTAAGGTCAGAGACATTATTTGGACATGGCCAAAACTTTCTCATCTCATGTAAGTAAAAGGAAATAATTATTAGTGTGTGCCTAAAACTCACAGCTGTTATTATGTCAACCACTATACAAAGTTACAGCCTCTTAAGATACAGTTAGCTATAGAAAAAATATAAAAAGTACTGGTTTCAAACTGAGTTGCCTGCTGACTAAAGCACTGCAGAATTTGAGAGGGAAAGATAAATACACTAGATTGCAGATTCCTCCCAATGTAAAAAATTAGACAATAAATATAAATAAACCCAAACAAATAGGCTCATCAAATCAAATCATTCTAAATAAGCCAATGCAGAAACCTGTAAGTAGCTAAATATTTATCATAACGGTTGATTATAGAAAATTTTGTATCTTCTCACATCACCTTAATTTTATTAAGACAGGTGACATAGGTGGTTTTCTTAAGATCATATTTGCCACTTTTTTATATGTAAGTGATGAACTATATAAGGAGTGGTAGAAATTATTTAGGAAAAAAGGATAAACGGCTAATAGAATGCTAGATCCTATGGGGTTACAATGATAGAAAGTTCATTGTAAAATTCATGACAAAGAATTTTACAGACTAGTATATGTGACGTAAACATTATTACCAATGCAAGGTGGTCCGTGTTCATTGCCAGAACAGTAGCAGAGAGACTGATTCCTATTTGGTTGTAGATCTAGGAAGCCAACATAGAGGACAGTTTATGTGACCGAGGGGGTTGTGGTAGGCTAAAAAAAATGGTCCCTCATAGATATATTGACTTCCTAATTCCTGAAACTTGTGAATATTATATGGCAAAGTTGTGGGTATTACTTTATTCTGAAAAAGAGTCTTTGAAGATTTGGAGATGAGGAGATTATCCTGAATTATCTAGGTGGACCCTAAAATGTAATCACAAGTGGTCTTATGAAAGAGAGACAGAGAAATTTGACACACAGACACACAGAAAGATGGAGAAGAGAGAGAGGTGGTGACAAGCTCAGCAATGTCAACAGTCACCAGAAGCTGGAAGAGAAAAGGAACAAATTCTCAGGAGAGCCTTCAGAGGGAGTTTCCATGCTGACAACTTGATTTTGGACTCTCGGCTAGCAGAATTGTGAGAGAATTAATTTCTGTTGTTCTAAGCCACGAGTTTGTGGGAATCTGCTACAGTAGCCTCAGGAAACCAATACAGGGGTCTTGAAGGATGAGTAAGGTTTCACCAGATAAGAACTGCACTGTGTGGAAAGGGGCATTTTATTTTGAGAGAAGGGCAGGATAAATGCAATAAAAATGAGGGGTGGAAGTGGGGAGGGAGAATGGTTAAATTTTCTAATGAATATTTCAGTTCAGGTATAATGTAAATATACAGGCTAGGCAGGAAAGGAGGGATAGGGCAATTATTAGGCAATGAGGATGTAGGTAAGCTTTTTTGTTTTTTTTTTTAAAGATTTTATTGGGGAAGGGGAACAGGACTTTATTGGGGAACAGTGTGTACCTCCAGGACTTTTTTTTTTTCCAAGTCAAGTTGTTGTCCTTTCAGTCTTAGCTGTGGAGGGCGCAGCTCAGCTACAGGTCCAGTTGCCATTACTAGTTGCAGGGGGCACAGCCCACCATCCCTTGCGGGACTCAAGGAATCGAACGGCAACCTTGTGGTTGAGAGATCCTGCTCCAACCAACTGAGCCATCTGGGAGGCAGCTAAACTCAAGGTGCCGTGTTCAATCTTAATTGCAGGGGGCAGAACCCACCGTCCCTTGAAGGACTCGAGGAATTGAACTGGCAACCTTGTGCTTGAGAGTCCACTGGCCCATGTGGGAATCGAACCAGCAGCTTTCGGAGTTAGGAGCATGGAGCTCCAAATGCCTGAGCCACCGAGCTGGCCTGCAGGTAAGTTTTTGATCAGAAAAGGGATATAATCGGGGCTATGCCGAAGATATATAACTGTGTGAAAACTTAACTAACTGGAGTTGAATATTTATTATTCTTTTAAAAATCTTTCTCTTAAGAGTATGTAGTCAAATACTGGGATCTAAAGTTACTTGGATTCATTAATCCCAACCCCCTTCTTTCTTCAGTGTGACTGTGTTATTCGTTTGAATTATGGTTACGTTTAGTTTTATGTCTGTTTGTATATAGTTTTAGAGTTTTTCCCTACCTTGATATGCATGTGTGTTTATACTCCTATATATATTTTGGTGTGTGAAAAAGTAACTAATTTCAAAAGTCAGAGCTTTATAAATAGGTGTATTTGAAAGCATCACTCCTCTGTTTTTATCTTCTATTTCTTTCCCACTCCCAATTCCTTACCACCTACATTAGTTTACAATTGCTGCTGAAACAAATTACCACAAATTTCTTAGTTTAAAACAACAGAAATTTATTCTCTGATAGTTCTGAAGGCCAGAAGTCTGAAATGAGTCGTATGGCGCTAAAATCAAGGGGTCAGCAGGGATGTGCACCCTCTGGAAGCTCTAGGGGAGAATCTATTTCCTTGTCTTTTCCAAGTATCTAGAGCTGCATTCCTTACATTCCTCCTCTCAAGGTCCCTTCCTTCATGTTCAAAAACAGCAGCATAACATTTTTTTTTCATTCTGCTTCCTTCTGTTTCCATTACACGGCCTTCTCTTCTGCCTGTAGTCAAATCTCCCTCTGCCTGCCTTTTACAAGGATATTTGAGATTACATTTAGGACCTACCCTCATGATCCCAGGTAATCTTTCTCAAGATAGAAAGATACTTAATTTAATGTCAAGATACTTAATTTAATGTCATCTACAAAGACTTTTTTTTCCATATAAGGTAACATTCACAAATTCTTGGGATTAGAACCTGGATATTTTGGGTGGTCATTATTCAGCCAATTGTAGGTCACTAATCTTAATAGTTTCCTGTTTATGCTTCCTGTGTTTCTATTTGCATAAATGATTATATACATGTATGTTTTCTCATTTCCCACTCTTTCTTACACAAAAAGTGACATACTATTAAAACTCTTACGTTTTGTCTTTTTTACTTAACAAAATATCCTGGAACTCATTCTACATGAGTTCATAGAAAATAACCTCATTGTTCTTTATAGCTTCCTAGTACTCCATTGTATGGATGTGCCAGTTTATACACGTACCTATATATAGGATTTCAGTTTTTTGCTGATATTTTGCAATTACAAACAATACTACAATGACTAACTTTGTGCATAGAATTTTCATAATTTTGAGGAGTATCATCAGGGTAAATTAAATTTGCATTTTACTTACCATGAGTGAGTTTGAATATCTTTCACATTTTTGAGAAGTAGGTGAGAAATGTGTGTGTGGCAGGGGGAAATTGTCTCCCAGTTAGTAATTTGTCTCTTGTCTTTGTTTTACTTTTTGTTGTTCAAAAGTGTTTTTAAACATAGTCAAATTTATCAATTTTATTTTTTATTGCATCTGAATTTTGAGTCATAGTTAGAAACTCTTTTCATACATCAGGCTGAAGAGAAAATCATGCATACTTTTTTCTAGTATTTACATGGTTTAATCTTTGATACTTATATCCCTGGTCCATTTGGAGTTTATTCTTGATTATAGTGTGAGACTTGGTTCTAATTTTATCTTTTTCTAAATGGCAAACCAGTTGTCCCACCAATATTTATTAAATTGTCTGTCTTTTTCCAAGAAATTTGAGATATCATATTTAGCACATATTAAATTTCCATATGTATTTGGATCTAGTTCTGGGACTTTATATTTTATTCCACTGGTCTATTTGTCTATTCATCTACCAGTACCATGAGTAGATAAACAAGACAGATTTATGATGTATTTTAATGACTGGTAGGGCTAGTCTGCTCGTAAACTTTTCTTTTTCAGTGTTTCCTGGCTATTTTTTCATGTTTATTTTTCCACATGAATTTTAATATCAACTTGTCTAGCTCCATAAAAATCTTGCTGGTATTTTTATTGGTATTTGTTAAATTTATAAATTAACTTAGAGAAAACTGATATCTTTATGATGTTATGGAATGTCTTTCCCTTTGTTAAAGTCCATTTTTGTATCTTTCAGGGTGCTTTAAAGTTTTTCTCATACAAGGTTTGCACGTTTCTTGATAACTTTATCCTGAAATATTTAATCTTCTTTGTTACTATTGCATTCTCTATTTTCAGGGTATAAAGTAAACATATCCATAAAATCTACCTTATTGACTGTGCTATTTACATCTATATTTATTTTCCTTACTTATTTTTTTGTTTACTTGGTCTGTTTATGCTAAAAGTGGCATATTAAAGTTTCCTACTGCTAGTGTATTTCTATCTGTGTTTC
Source organism: Rhinolophus hipposideros (assembly GCF_964194185.1). Lineage (NCBI taxonomy): Eukaryota > Metazoa > Chordata > Mammalia > Chiroptera > Rhinolophidae > Rhinolophus > Rhinolophus hipposideros. The sequence goes on along the minus strand of NC_138052.1, from coordinate 70,515,896 downwards.
TTTGCGTGTCCTACAATTTTTGCTTTATAAATGTATTACTGAGTTATTTGGTGAATAGCATTCATAATGGTTATATATTCATTGTGAATTGTGACATGAAACCACGTCATGAGTCAGGGACATTGTGTTGTTCAGTGCCTCATTCCCAGTGCCTAGTCCATAGCTAGTAGTCAGTAATTATAGGTTGAATAAACCTTCCCTCTCTCATCTGACTACTAATGTCTCAAGGGGTAGGTGGGTTTATATCTATCTCATTGGCTTATTCCCGTCTAAGACCCAGTCCGAGGAATTAGGAACCAATCATTATGGACTCTGGGAAAGTCCCTTGAAAACAGGGCTGTTTTATTCTTGAAATACCTACAAAGTCTCTTGTACAAAGTAAACTGAAAGAACTCTTTTGGTGTTATTGTTAAGAGGAAATTAAATAGTGCATGCAAAGGACTTGGCAGAATGTCGGGTGAACAGAAATGGTCAATAAATGTTTGCTCCTGCCTCAAGTTTCCTTGTTGTAATGGGAATAAAAATACAGGGTTGTCTCACGGATTAAACAAGAATACTCTGTAAAACAGCTTTGTAAAACACAAATACTATCCACATGGACTTATCCAAGTGCAATACATTAATAAATCCTGGCATTGAGCAGCCCAGTTTGGAGGGAAGGGCCCTCACCAGGAGGTGCAAAGACCTGACTCATTCTTTTACCAGTCATTAAATGATCCCGGACAATTGCAACTTCGGTGTTGTTTCTTTTCTTCACATTGAAAGCGGCCTGTGAACGAACAAGACCGGCCCTCGGCGTCCAGCCCGTGCTCCCCTGCGGGACTTCCCTTTCCTGCAGGGTACCAAGGCCCCCGGACAGGCGGTGGCGAGCGGGGGGGCGGGACCAGTCCGGGGGCGGGGCGGGGCGGGGCGGGGCGTGTCCGGGGCGGAGCCTCCCTCCCTCTGGTCGCCGCTGCTGCACCGGACCGCGCGGGGGCGCCGCTGGGGCCGCACGGCTTCCAGAGTGGCTGGGCTGCCGAGGAGGCGCTCACTTCCGCGTCGGGCCCCGCGGTGTCTGACGGCCGCACGGAGGGCCGGGCGGGCCGCAGGTCAGTCGGGGAGGCTGTACCCGGCCCCGCCCGTCCAGAGTAGCTGGGCTCCGGGTGGGCCGCGGGCCCGGGAGGCGGCGGGGCGCCCCGAAGAAGGGCCTAGGCTGCGCTGATAACACGGGCGGCCCGGGCTGCAGGCTCGGGCTTGGGGCTGATTCCCGGGTCCCAGGGCCGCGCGGGGAGACTCCGGCGGGGCTTTCTGGTGTCCCAGCGCCTTTCGTTCCGTCTCGTGGGCGGAGTGCAGTCCCTTGATCACCGTTTCTCAAAGTGGGTCCGCGAGCAGACTCACGACCCCGCCTTAGACTTTCTGAACCGGACTCTGTGCCGTGGCCCAGGAATCTGCATGTTCAGCAAGCTTTCCAGGTGTTTTTGATACAGGTGGTCACAGGACCGCACTTTGGGGACACTTCCCCAGAGGGCAGGGCACTTAGATACAGCAGGGAGCCTAAGCGGGTGCATGTGAGGACGGGGCATCCCGTCCTCAGCAACACATTTATGACTAGCCTTGAAATGGTGTCGTTGATCGTCTGCCTGTGCCTTAGGAGATACTGACTGAGGCAGGGGTGTCTTAAATCCTTGCCCTCGGTGCTGCTGTGTGCCCGTTGCCACCCATAGGAGTCTTCAGATGGACAGATGCTCCGAGTGCAGTGCCTGGGTCAGGAGGAGCCTTAGAGATACGACGGTGCGGAAGGAGGCAGTGTGGGCTTCAGCAGGAAGCATTTGGAGTCGGTCCTGCTGACCTGGACTGGGGCTGTCTTCACCACTTACTGGCAGGGCAACCTTAATGTGGACCCAGCACACATCCTGTTCTTTCCCCAGCGTCCTCATCTGTCAATAGGCACAGCATTTCTTATCCAGTAGGGCTTTTGTGTGAATTAGGTAATGTCTCTCAAGCGTCTCCTACCGTGGCTGGCACATAGGGAGCATTCAGTAAATGGGAATTTTAATAAGAGTAGCAGAGGTCCTGCTTTCCAGTCCCCCAAACCAGGCATTAAACAAGTGGGGTAAAGTGTGTATATTTGGAGAACTGTGCAAAGATCCTACATTAGGGGTGCTTGGGATGGTTATGCAAATAATGAGGTTTGCCTGGGGCGTTGAAGAATAGATGGGATTCCAGGAAGCTGGTGACTGGGGCAGCATGAACCAGTTCCCTTCCATGCCTCAGAGGGGGTACTCTCACACTGGTCATTGAGGGGCTGCTCCCAGGACTTACTGGTAGCTCAAGAAGTCACATCCATAAGTGATTTTTGAAGGCTGGACCATTGGCCAGTAATAATTTCTTTCTATTAACCATGGTTTTCCTCAGACTAATGGTCTCCTCTCATTTCATTGGAGACTGGCTAACGGGGAGCCTCTACAAAAGGATCTTAGTTGATGACACAGTAAAAGTGAATTGCCATCGATGTAGTTAAGCCTCTTTACAGCCATTTTACACTTGTTATGAGATGTGCAGATATGGTGGATCTCAATATCGGGAGTACCTTTTTCATCACAGTATTATTTTAGGTTCCCTATAAAAGCCACAGTCACCTCGATGCTCCAGGATGGATTAAGAAATCAAATCCTTAAAACTTCCCTAAAGCTTCAGCCATTTTAGAGTGAAGAAGTCAGATGTGTTATTTAGAGGTGTTATTTTTTCTTCTGGACCAGTCTGGCGACTGGTATACTTAGAATTCTGATCTCAGTTGATGAATTACGTCTTCCTTAGTTACCTAACTTAAGAATTACAATTACCGTTGTTAATAGATTCTGTTCTTTTGTTTCCTTAAATCTCCAGAGCCATTATCAAGTCCCTCAGTATTACCTTATGGTAACATTTATATCATGGGTCATATTTATCATTTATTGAGTACTGACTTTGAGCCAGAAACTGTTCTATGTGCTTTTTATGTTTTGTCAATTATTCTTCTGATAGTCCTTTGAGGTAGGCACCATTCCCACTTCCATTTTGTAGGTGAAGACACAGGCAAGGAAGATAAGTATTTGCCTGAGTTCCCAGAGCTAGTAAGTGGCAGAGCCTAGCTGCCCCATCTCATGTTATACACTGATCTCGGCAGTCTAGACAGCTCCTTCAGACTTACTGTCGTTTAAAAAGATATGTGACAAATTCACATTGCCTTACGTCTGCCATAGCGTGGACAAAACTAGTTTCCGCAGTTACAAAATATAAATAATATAACTTTTTATTGCTGTCATATAGGTTAGGTGGATGGTATATAATATGAGATGAATAAATAGTGGCTATTCTTAGTAACTTCGAAAGGTTTGGAAGACAATGTTACAAAGAGGGATAGTTTGGAAACTAAGGAACTACGGCAGAAAATTCTAAAAAGGACTTTAGATTTTTTTAAAGCTAAATTGTGTAAAGTGACATTTACATAAAATATAGTAGGTGTTTGATAATGATGGAATGTCTAGCAGTGACTAGAAACACTTCATTTTTATTACAAAAGGATATTCAATTTGAAAAAAAGAGATGTGAATAAGCACACCTCACCTTTGCTTTATATACGTCAGACAATCCATTATCTTGTTCAGTTCTTTAAACAGTCATCTCAACAGCTAGGATTTGGTTGGTAATAGTTTATTATCATTTACAAATCTTCTGAGCCAAAGTTTTCCAGCTTTTCAGCATATCTCAAACTTCTTTCATATTGTATAAAAATCCTTCAGTTCAGTGTTGCCAGTGCTGAGGAATTTATTTTAAATCACGTGAAAATGTATTTATGTTGTTATCTATTTAGAGTGTTGTTGGAAATGTCAGTGGTGATTGTCCTTTGTTTTTACAGAGGGGGACCAGGACCACCATTGTTTTGCAGTTTTTGAAAGTGTTTCAAGGCAAAAATTCAGGTGTTTGTGGGAGCAATGGAAAGTCACAAGACAGAAGAAGAGATGTTAGATATTCTTCGGCTGAACGTGGGTGGCTGTATTTACACAGCCAGGCGCGAGTCTTTGTGCCGCTTTAAGGACTCCATGCTGACATCCATGTTCAGTGGTCGTTTTCCTCTAAAAACAGATGAGTCAGGTAAATATTTAAAGTCTGTAAGCATGATCGTGAATAGTCATTAAAATAGGCGTCTAGTTTAAATTCCTTTTGATTTTTACAATTACAACAGAATATATTAGATTAGTTTACTAATTCATTAGTGTGGTCATTAGGACTGTATGGAGATTTATTAAATACACGGAGAATTTAAAATACCAGTTTCTAGACGCTGTGATGCTGTTGTGAAAAGTTGCCAAAAAAGTGAGAGTGTGTAAAGACCAACCGTGACCTAATTCTGGGGATTAATTATATTTTGAAAGTTGTTACATTCATGCAGCTCCATGGGAAACGGTATTGAGGCTGATTAAATAAATACATCAACTTCTCCCTGTGTTTTCTAAGTTAAAAAAAATCTATGATCTCTGGAGAAAGCAGTTGCCCTCATAACCGACATGGCAGTCATTGTTAGTGTAGAATTAGCGTTAAATTTATCACCTAGTCTGGCTGTAAGTCATGCTTTCTGCACATTTTAGGGGTTCCAAGCCTCATGGAACCCACTCTTCTGTGTTAGAAGGGAGGGACTGAGTCATCTTGAGTATGAGGGGCTGTTAGTAATCCTGGGTCTTGAGGGATTGCTTTGCCAGCTGAATGGCAGTTGAAAGAATGGAAAATTCATGATGACTGGTGCCCAGGGCTTGATGTCCATCTGGACAGAAAGGTTGCTGGTGAAAAGATGGTAAGCAGAGATTGTTTTTCTCTGTCCCCAAGTCTTAACTCCTTAATTCCTTCGTTTCTAAACTAATCAAGGGAGAAAAGGAATTATTGAGTAATGTCACACAGAAGTGTTTTTTAATTCTGATAAATTGTTTAAGAGTAGTCTCTTATAAAGTAGTACCAGCATTGCATTTATTTTTTAAAGTATAGGTTCTCACAGTACAAAGAGACTAATCTAATAAATCCAAACACATGGCATGCCTGGAGCTAGAAACCCTGGGTTTGTATGTCAGCGCTGCAAGTTGACATAAACACTGGACATAGTAATGACCACCCCGCAAGCCCTCACTAGGGAGGAACTCCACACGCCTTTCCTGGCCCAGCTGGGCTGAGCTTAGGGCTAAGCTTCCATTTCTACCCGTAGTCTGAGGTCTCCATGGCTTTTGTAGTGGCCATTGTGAAGTATGGTCCTTGTATCCAAAATTCCAAATGGAGCTCAGAATACATTTTCCTATATGGTTGGTGAGAACAGAGAGGGTCATCAAGTGTGACTGAATCTATTTGAACCCTAGATGATAACGTTCTTGTGAGAAACATTTCTAACCTCAGCCTGATGTTAGTTTGACATGTTGAAATTTTGTCAATGGTCATATGTATCTGTGCAATCATTTTTGAACTGCATATTTTCTAGGGGCTTGTGTTATTGATCGCGATGGACATCTGTTTAAATACCTTTTGGATTATCTTCATGGAGAAGTTCACATTCCCACCGATGAGCAAACCCGTGTTGCTCTGCAGGAAGAGGCTGATTACTTTGGCATCCCTTATCCATATAGCCTGTCTGACCACTTGGCCAATGAAATGGAGACATATTCTTTAAGGTCAAATATAGAACTTAAAAAGGTCTTGGCATTTTCTTAAGTTTTAAAAAATATATATATATGTACATATATATGTATATATATGTATATACATATACATATATATATACACACACACATTTATTAAGCACAAAGCAATGTGAGTTATTTTGCCTAGCCCATGTTGTCACCTAAAACCAAACATGAGACAATTTTATTTTTTCATAATTTTTGAAGGCATATTTCTTCAGTACTAGTCATTTTAAGGCCCAAATTCTATTCTAGGAAAGTGTATTACATCGCCATTCAAAAGTTTATGAAGTTTTTATTCCTCATTGGAGATTTAACACTTTTTGATGGCTGTTTTATAGAATTGTTCTTTTGAAGTCCTTTTTAAATTAAGAGCAATATTGTAGTAAGTGAGGGTATAGTGGTATTATTTTGTTTCCTGAAGTGATTTTTTGAAAGAATGGTCATAATAACTGAAAGATTGGATAAAATCTCTTACATGATTTAGTGGATGTAGCAGCGTGTTACTAAGTGAAAACACCAGTTTGATTAATTCACTTTGAGATCAGTCTTTTTTAAGATACTTCTGTTTTAAATCACACTTTAAAGATCTTTACATGACTTTAAAAGCTTCATTATCTTTTTTGCTTTATTGGTGAGCATTATGTTTGCTATTAGCACCTTTGGACATCTAAGAAAAATATTTGTCCTAGATGATTGTTAATAGTGAAAACTTGTGAATTGATTTGAATTTATTGATTTGGATGTCAGGGTTTAGGAGAACAAACTGATGATTCAGCTTTTAGGAGTGCAGCATGAAGAGAAAGTTGATTTGGTTCCAGCTCCCCTTCAGGAATTTGCATGGATGTATGGGTTATGCTGCTGAAGTTATTTATACATTGAGTCGTTAGGTAGTCTTTTGGTGCTGTTTGCCACATCTGCAGAATGGGGCTGAAAAATCTTGACTGGAAGTTTGGGGTGGGTTAACATTCGTCTTCTCAAGTCTCAACTCTGTAGTCTTTTATATCTGGTTTGTATGCAAAAGGGACGTAGCATGTGTACATTCCTTTTGTCCGCCAACACTTATTTCACGTGTTTTTGGCATGTGGAGCACAGTTCTAGGGACTCTGTGAGACACAAAGAAATGCAACATACAATTCTTGTCCTTGAACAGTTTATAATATAGTTGGGAATTCTCATAAATGTGTAAGTAAAGTTAAAAACCAACACAGGAGTTAGATAGCGATAGTAAAGGAAAAATACAAGACATGTCAGTGCCCTATTTTCATTCACTGAGTCAGTAAATATTAAGCATCTCTTTTGTATCAGACACTATTCCAGGCACTTGAGATAGGAACCAAAACTGACAGAAGTGCCTGCCCTCAGGGCGCTCAGAGCAGTAATGCCTTTTCTGGGGAAGGCCTTTGCCACTCCCCTGAGTGACGCCCTCCTGCTCCGTGCCCCTTAGCAACTCCTAGGCTCACCTGGTAGCACTTATTACACTGTGTGCTAGTGGCTTATTTAGTGTCTGTCTTCTGCATTAGTAACTGTAAACCAGGGGTGTCCAAACTTTTTTCGTTTTTCACCAACAGCCATATGCGGTAAAATACACAGTCAGGCCACTCACTCGAGGTGAAGTATGTATTGCCTCACCTGGTTTATTTAAGTAAACTAAATATATTTTTGGAATTTGCTGCGGGCCAAGTAAAAATGGATTGCAGGCCACAGTTGGCCTGCGGGCCGTAGTTTGGACACCCCTGCTGTAAACTCTAGGAGGGCCGGGATCCTGTCTTTTGCTCGCCATTATATCTCCAGGGCCTTAGACAGTGCTCAGCACATAGTAGGTACTTAATATTCAAGTAAATGAATGAATAGTTGGATAAATGCCAAATGAGTTCAGACAGTATGTATTCAGTTCATATATTTGTATTTTTTATTGTAAAAGAGCAAGTTAATCTACTTAATCCATGATTGGATTTGGAGTTAAAAATAAGGATCAGCCATGACTAGTCAGTAGAAGGTGAATGGAAGATTGAGTCAAATGGGAAATTTGGGGGAAAATAAAGGGAAAAGTAAAAAGTCTAACTCTTAGTTGTTATATGAAAATTTTTAAATTAAAAGTTATGTTGGCAGTGAAGCTAAAGAGGGAGGAAATAAAAGAGAATTTCCATGTGGAAAAGAATTCTCTAAATGAAAAGGTGTTGGGGTTTTTGGGTGGTGCTTCTTGTGATTTGCTCCGCCACCCCAAATTCAACAAATTCATGTTTGGTTTTTGAAGGCATAAAGACTAGGTTGAAATTTATAATCTTTTAATTTCCCTTATGACCAACTGAAATTGCAACTTTACATGAAAGTAGCAGAACAAATTATTTTTTTAATTAAAAAATTACTTTCCAGAATTAAATTCAAATTTTATATTTATTTATTTATTTCTCCAGGCTTTAACAGACTTCTGTGATTCATATGGCTTAGTTTGCAATAAACCAACAGTTTGGGTTCTCCACTATCTTAACACATCTGGTGCAAGCTGTGAGAGTAGAATTATTGGCGTATATTCCACAAAAACTGATGGAACAGATGCTATTGATAAGCAGCTTGGAGGAAGAATTCACAGTAAAAGCATTTTTAAGAGGTATGTCTATATTTAAAAATGAAAAAGGAACAAAGTAAAGTCTTGATCTTCTCTAAGGTGTTACTGAATGAAATATGTGATTGACCCGAAAAGACCATCAGCACTTCTCAATAGACAGACTGAGCTTTTGGAGCTGTCAAGATGGGGAGATTATAATTTAGACCATTTTACATATATATAAGCTATGGGCCGTCTACATGGTCTAGTGCAGTGGTTCTCATCTGGGAGTGGGCATTCAGAATCCCCTGCGAGGCTTTATGAAAAGAAAGAAGAGACAGAAAGCAAAGCACAACCATACGCCGAGGTATGTCCCCTTGACCCTAGACCAGGGGCAGAAGCACTGGCCTAGACGTCAGCAGGCCCACTAAGTGACCCAGGACTGGCGTGTGCCTTGGTGTCCTGTTCTGAGAAATCATGGAAGACTTCCCTGGTCCCTCCCAACTTTAAAATTCTATGACTTAAATATGTTAAATTCTTAAGGTTATTTTCTTAACGTTTTCCCTGTAATCTTATTTACACTGGTCAATTTGCTTAGCATTTTTTTTTTTTTTAATTCTGTGGGAGATTGGATTGGGTCATATGTTAGTGACTAATGTGTGACCACATGAGCTTGTTTCTTAAATGAAGAAATATGTCATCATTGTCTGAATTCTTTACAGGCAGGGGTGTTTCTATATAAGGTATATAAGCGCCTGGCACAGTGCTAGGAAATTTTTAATCAAAGTTGTGCCTTCAACTTTACTGGAGTTAGGTGATATTTTTTAGAAAACTTATTTTAAAGACTTGTTGACTTGTCTGCATATCCTATATCGTGGAATTAAATACTTTCAAATGTACGTTAGAATACTCATATAGTATATTATTTTTGTATAGTATATAGTAATACACACACACACACTTGTGCCTAGGTGTATATTTTCATTAGCTTTTGCATTATTTCTAGAGAGGCGGGAAATAATGTTCAGTACATTTGGAGCTATTATTCAGCAGCAGAATTGAAGAAAATGATGGATGCCTTTGATGCTTGGGAAGGAAAAGGTATAGTACAATGTTTTTATTTCATGGCGGAAGGCAGACTCTTCTTTAGTAAGACTAAGCTCAACTACAGCATTTCTTTTTTTGAGAAAGTATATTTTTATGTAGATCCAGGTTATTTGTCATGTCATGATAACATTGAGACATTTTACCTACAAATCTTTAAACCCCATGCGTTGCTAGATATTATTAATAGTTTGTAATTCAGTAACCTGAAATATGCTTTTGTTGCTTATACTTATTTAGTTCAATTAAATAAGAGTTTACTTAGCACCTACTGTGTACCTGTATTGTCCTATGGAGAGCCCTCTAAATTAAGCATAAAATGTATAAGCAAAAAATAAATAAATAAATAAATAAATAAAAGGAAGAAATGAAAATAATGCTGGGGAAGATGTCTAAAGAGCCCTTATAAAATAATTAAAATAATCTTTTAAATGCACACTTTGAAATTTGACCCTTTTACCAAGCTGCTTATATGAGTTGATAATAATAATGCTGTTTAATTTCTAGTGTGATAAGTAGTTTAACTTCATTATCTCTTAGTCCTAAAGCAACCCTGTATGCTATTTACCATTTTATTAATGAGGAAACTGAGTCTCAGAGAGGCCATGCCACTTCCTTAAGGATCACAGAGAGTTAACTATTCTATGCCTAAGTTTTTTTTTCCCCTTAATTAACAAGCATTTATTGAGTGTTAAATGCAAGCACTATAGTAAGTCCTAAAATTGGGTCCAAAAATAAATAAGACACATCTCAGTCTTTAAATGATCTTAAAAGCTGGTAAAGACAGCCATTGCACGTGATGTAAAATGGAATAAAAGGAGAGGTAGAGGCTTTTAAAAACTACATGAGAAAAGAATAAGTGAATGAACTAATCAAACAGTTTTGGGGACAAAGGAAAAACAGAGGGTTATTAGATGGGCTGGGGGTGGGGTGGGAATAAGGGGAAAAGTGAGGGGATTAGAAAACAGTCGGTAACCACAAAATGGCCTCAGGGTTTTTGAAAAATAATTTGGGGAACATAATCAATAATGTTGTAAAGATTTTGTAGGGTATCTGATGGATACGTGTCCCATTTGGGAGACCACCTCAGGGATGGTGTAGATGCCTGATCACTGCACTGTACACCTGAAGCTGAACAATAATGAATGCCAACTATAATTTTATATATATAATGTGATGGCTCGGTGCGATGTCGGAGGGATAGTGGATGGGGGGATGAGGGGAGGGTTGTCCACAGCGTGAGGGATATAAATGATGAACGTCTAAGTATTACCTTGTCTTGTGCACCTGAAACTAATAAAAAAAATTAATTAATTAATTTAAAAAAAACAAACAAGTCAGACAGAAAAAAAACACACTACATGAGCTGTTCCTCCTCAGGCAGGTGCTAGTACCAACCTTCTTTCATTCCTCCCTGTTTCCCCTCTTACTTTTCCTCCGTTTTCTTTTCATACCCCTCAAGCAGACAGGATGAAGTGTAATGAAACAAGTGCTGTTCTCTTTAAGCTTATTGTTTTAGATGTAATAGACTTTGAGGCACTTGAGTTTAAGTTGAGGAACAGATCGCTTGGTGTTTGTGTCTCCTTTAGTGCCTCTAGGCTGGCAGTTGCCCAGGAGGCTTCAGGAAGGCCTGGCTGGGCTTCTTTCTCCACTGACTTAGGAAGCTGGAGTGGAGAGCTGGGATCACTGGCTTTTACTAAGCGTGCAACTGATTTCAGCTTTTTAGAGAGCATGTAATGGAGCATCACTGTTATTTAATAAAGTTCTGGAAGGCCTGTGGAAAGCCACAAGAAGGAAACAGAAGTAAAAGGAAGACCAATGAGAAGAAAGAAGACAGTTACTATTATTTGTGGACAATATGTCTTTTTAGAAAACTCAAAAGAATCAACTAAAGGTATTTTAAATAATGAGTTTAGTAGACTAAACTAGCAGGATACAATATAAGTAAACAAAGATCAGCAGCTTACTTATAAATTAATTAGAAATTATGGGGGGAAATCCAATTCACTATAGCGATAAATAAAATGTAAGATAACTAGGACTGCCCTGCCAAGAAATGCTTGATGTTTTATGAAGAAAACTGCTAAAATGTATTTATCCATCCATCCATTCATAAAAAAGAAGACATGGAGATTATGCTGAGACATATCATGGTCTCGAATGGCAAATCTGAGTATTATAACGACGTCCGTTCTGCTCAGATGAAATTATGAGTTTAACACTATTCCTACCAAAATATCAATAGAAATCTTTGGGAATCTTGAAACTATTCTAGAATTCCTTTGAAAGAATAAACAGGTAAAATAGCTGAGAACATTTTGGGAAATAGAAATCGTGAAAGGGATGAGTCTAACTCTTTGATAGTAAAACATGCTATAGATCTATAATAATAAAAACCATGTGTTCTGGTGTAAGAATATATGCAGAGATCAAATGTAAACCCCAATAAAGGTATAAGAAGAAAAGTACTATGTGATAAGAAAGTTACACAGTTGATTCATTAAAATATTAAAGAAAAAAAAGATAGATTATTTAATTTCAGTGGCATGTACCACATTCACAACATGGTGTAACCACCACCTCTATTTAGTTCCAAAACATTTTCATCCCCCCAAAAGGAAACCCAGTACTCATTAAGTAGTTACTCCTCATTTGTCTCTTCCCTCAGCCCCTGGCATCCTCTCGTCTCCTCTCTATCTCAATGGATTTGCCTTTTCTGGATATTTCATATAAATGGAATCATACAAAATGTGACCTTTGTGCCTGTCTTCTTTCACTTAGCACAATGTTTCCAAGGTTCATAAGAATACATTTTCAGCTTTCAATCAAAAACATCAGGTTTCAAAATTAAAGTGAATTTGATTGGATTTTGGTCTAACATATTAACTCAGATTATTCTTGTTTGCAAAGGTGCTTATAGAGTAGTGATATTTCATATTCATATAGTGGTTGCCTCTTACAGAGTGGTTCACAAAATTCACCTGGTTTGATGGTCATAGCAACCCAATGAGGCAGACAGGGCAAGTGTTAGCCCCCGCTGTCCAATCCCGACGCTGCAGCCAACACCGTGACTTACAGTAAAGGAACCTAACGTCTCTTGAGTGCTTAGTCTGTGCCAGGCCCTCTTCTAAGCATTTTGCATTTATTTACTCATTTAATCATCTCAACAGTCCTGTGAGGTATGTATTAGGTTGGTGCAAAAGTAATTGCGGTTTTTACAAATTTTTTTTTTTTTTTAACCTTTTAAACCACAATTATTTTTGCACCAACCTAATATTGTGATTGTCATCATTTCACAGATAAGAAAATTTAGGCACAGAAAAGTTAAGTTTCCTAAGGCCACGTGAGTAGTTGAGTGTCAGAAGTGGGATTCAGGTCCAGGCAATCCTGGCTGGATTCTGTCCCCTCTAACTGGCACACACAGCTACACAGGGCCCATATAATACCTGCTGATTATCAGTGGCAGAGCCAGGGCTGGTAGCCAGCTCTTCCTAGACCCAGGTAATGAGCTGTGCCACTATTGCCCTGGCTCTTCATGGGAGCACTTCCGGTGGACATCTCCCTTCATCAAATGGTAGGCATGAACATGAACCTCAAACTCCTGGCTGGCCTGCATGAAACAGTGTTTCTGAACATTTTGTGGTGGACAATGGCTCTTTTAACTGTATCTTTTTATCTTCCAGGTGTGAGCTACTGGCGGGTACCTCACGAGCTGATAGAATGTTGGACTCTGGAAGAGCGGCCTTTACTTGGAAACCTGCGTCACATGGCCCCAATTCGAAAGAGGTTATCTATGCACTGCTGATGTTTGCTTTTAATCAATGACCTATGTTTTTACTGTCTTTATTGGGGAAATGAATAGTGGTTCTTGACCTTACTAAGCTTATTAATCACCTAGACGAATATTCTGCCTTAACATCAAAATATAAATCTTAATAAATGCAAAGTTATCAAAACTATGTAAAAAATGCAAATAATTCCATAAAACTGAGTTATATAGTATGTTCTTTTTGGGAGAGTGTGATTTTAAAAATACTCGACACAGTGGCAATGCTGTGGTAAGTAGTTTTCCCCACAAAAGTGAAATCCAGGCTTTATCAGGCAGTAGTCAAAAAAATTATTTATTGGACTTAATAGTTGAACTTTCCTGTTACTTATTCCGAATTCCTTTCTCCTTCCCATGGCCACAAGTAGCATTTTAATTTAATAGTATTTTCTTGTGTTCTATGAAATTATTAACATTGAATTCACTTCACATCAGTGTCTTTCACTGTGCTTTAAATACACTTAAAATCATTTTTATTGTCTGGGTATTGTCCATGGCTTTTAAACATTCTGATTTCTTGATCATGTGCTCTAGAATTTGATCCAATGCCCCCATGAAGTTCCAGAATGCTCTCTTGCTTGTGCCTTCTGGATCTTTCACAGAAATGCAGAGAAGTTTATTCAATTTTCAGTAGTTAATCATCTCTTGTTAAAACAGATATTTTTTCCTTAAAGGCCCTCATTTTGTTACCATTATTTATTTCACTCATTGAACCTACAGTTAGCAAATATTATTTGGGTCTAAAGAAGCAATCCTCAACTGGGGGTGATTTTGTCCCCAGTGGGATATTTGGCAATGTTTGGAGACATCTGTGGCTGTCACAGATGGAGTGGGGCATGCTGTTGGCACCTAGTGGTGCCAGGGGTGCTGCTAAACACAGCAAAGAATTATCCCACCCCAAATAGCAATAGTGCCAAGATTGAGAAACCTTGGTCTAGAGTCTAGTGGAAGACGTGGAAAGAAAACAAAGCAGCAGGAATGGTGTTATGGAGACTCTCCTCTGTGTTCGTTGTCTTTCCTCTGGGATTTTAGTAAATGTCATTTTTTATGCATCGACAGGATGATGAGAATAAGTTTAAAGCACTTGTGAAGTCCCACAGAACCATCTGACCCACCAGAGAAAATTTAGTTAGGTTCAGTCGAGTTTTAGGGTTGAATATATTATACAGCATTCGCCCCTTATCTGTGGGGGATATGTTTCAAGACGCCTAGTGGATGCCTGAAAGCCTGAATAGTACCAAACCCTAACTGAAGACTTGTTTGGGATGGTATCCTTTCTCCTTCATCAACTTCTTCAACTCTGCTCGAAATGTGGCAGCACCTTCTTCATTGGCAGATACAGCTTCTCCAGTAATTTTTATATTTTTTAGTGCAAACCTATTCCTGAATCTGTGGAACCATCCCTTACTTGTCTTAAATGGCTTGGTGTCACTCGTTTCTGGGGATCCCTTGTGGAAATCTTCATATAGTCTCAGTGCTTTCTGACACCACGTGTTGCCAACAATTGGAACATGTTTTCTGTTCGCGTCTTCCACCCACAAATTTAATTCCTTTTCCATCTTAACTAACCACTTACCACGTGCTATGACTGTAACTGATGCAGTTTGAGGTACAACAGCAAAACTAGCAGAAATTTCTTTTTCCTTCTTCACAATTTCACGGATAGATTTGTTCTTACTGTAGATCTTAACAGCCTCAGCATATGATTTCTTTCCTTAGTAAGTCAAGAACTTTCACCTTTTCACTTAAAGGAAGCACTTGAACGCTTCTCTTTGCATATCCAAATTGCCAGCATCGCTGCTCTTTTATTTTGGGGCCAAGTAAAATAAGGGTGGCTCAAACACAAGCACTGCAATACCATGACACTTGATTTTATAACAGAGACGGCTACTACGAGACTGATGGGCTGGTTGTGTCTACAGCGTGGAGACACTGGGCAAAGGGATGATTCGCATCTCAGGTGGGATGGAGCAGGACAGTGTGAAATTTCATCATGCTACGCATAATGACATGCAACTTAAAACTTATGACTTGTTTATTTCTGGATTTTTTTTCCATTTAATATTTCTGAACTGCGGTTCACCGTGGGTAGCTGAAACCTTGGAAAGTGAAAGCGTGGATAAGGAGGGATTGCTGTGTTTGCATTTGCTACACATGGCAATTTTCAAATCACCATGTTGTTATGACCCCATTTCCAAGAATCAGAGTTCACTATGTTATATTTGCCTCTGAAAACACAACAATGCTGGGTGAGAGGAGACGACTTGGAGGATTGCTGTTACACTTTGAGTTCAGGAGGTGGTCTTCATGAAGTGACACTGGTGGCAGCAGTGGAAGGAACAGGCAGGTTTTAGACAGTGGTGGTTTGACAGTTTTAAAGTCATTGAAAGCAGTGCTCCCCCTTTAGACTTTTTATAATGAAAGGTAAACTCAGTTGGAATCTGTGAAGGTTTGCCCAATACTTCTCAAATTCAAAAGGCATCTAATTCTACCATGGATTTGACTGTTCTAGCAATTTCCAAAACGTGTCGTATAGAATGCTAATTTTACTGGGTGGTAAAGGTGTCATCACAGAATGGTTGGGAAATATGGATCCAACAAAGTCAAACAGGTGTCCTTCCTATAGGCCTTCTCAGAACCTTTCATTTGTTCATATAGATTTTAAAACTCCGAGAGGGGAATAAAATATGCAGCAGCATTTTTCAAGTTTATTGGATTGCGAAACCCTTTTTTTTTTCCTCAGTAAATCTCTTGAAACGCTGCTCTGGGGAAAACAACTTGGGATATTCCTGGTTACCCTCTGGATCACATCAGGATTCTTGGGAACAGAATGATATGTTGTATAATTCTCCTATAACATCTCATCTCCAAATTTTAATTTGTTGGTATTCTGTGTGATTTTAAAAGAATTTGTATTCAAATTGAAACAATCTTTTGTAAATGCGTTGATTTACTTATAGGCCATCGAGGGAGATGAGAGGTGAAGTATGTTGATATTTATAAACCTCGACTCAAATTCTCGCTGAGAACCTTTTTGTTCACCTTGAAGGTAAACTTTGGAGCCGGTTTCATTACTTGTAACTGCTGATAACAATGTGCTTCTGTATTTGCAGGCGACTGGTAGCACTTAATGAAGAGGAGGAAGATATGAACTGTAAGACTGGTCCGAAGCCAGTCAGATTTGTGGGCCCTTCCACCAGCACCCAAATTAAAGTCAAGAACTCGGCTTCCATTAGGGTGTCTCCGGCCAGTGCCCTCCAAGCCTGGTCCCAGGCCATGGCAAACCAGTGTCCAGGCAGAAGTACAGCTCAGCGCTCGGCATCATCCAAAACCCCGTCCCCGGTGGGCACTGGGCTACCTGGGCATTCCCAGGCTTCCCATGGGACCGGGAGTGCTGAAAACGGAGCCACACACCCTCCTCCAGCAGAGGTTCTGCTCTCTGACAAGAAGGCCACCCCACATCGAGTGGTAAAACTGAAGCGGACTCCACTGTGTGCCCCCGGGCCTTCCCCGCCTGCTTGCACAGCAGTGAGGCCCCAGGGGGTCCCAGAATCGCAGCCCCTCGAAGCACCCACCATGGGCCTGCGGACCAAAAATGGGCAGGGCAAGGCTGATTGATGGAAATGGTGGGCTCAGAAGTCCTGATTGCTTCCAGAGCTCCCACCCTGTTTGCTACGCATAAGTGGCACTGTTTGTTGATGCAGTTGAGGTGAAAACTTAATGTTTCTATTCAGGATTAAGTATGGGAAAAATAGATTGTGTGAAGTAGGAATGGAGGAGGGGAGACTTTAGGTGGTTAGGGCTATATTTACTTCTCATTTTCCCAACTTTTAAATGATAATTTGTCTACAGTTTGAATTTCAGGTTTTTAATTGTGTTCTTTTTTTTAATGATTGATTGGTATAAAGGCAACAAAACAGTACAGCAAAATCATCACTTGAGAAGTTTACTTTGTTGCTAAAGTAATTACAGACTTTAGGCACTTTTGTAATGTTACGCATTGCAGCCCAGGGATAGGAGTCAGTTTGGGCTTAGATATTCTTGTCTGGTGAAATAGAGAGGGTGGTGTTAGGGCTTCCTTGTGCTTTATCAGAGCCAAGAGAGATTTGAGAGAAAACTTTTATCAAGGTGAACTCCCTACAAGTTACTCTCAGTCTGGAAAAGCCACACGAAAAGAAACGATTGGAAGGAAAATAAAGGTAATAATTTGAGATCACACTTGGACTCCCAGTAGAACTAGTTTCTTTCATTGATTGGCTTTTCTTACTCTTTTCCGTTAACAGATTTATTTATACATCACAATATTTCTTGGGATAAAAACTATATAACATGTCTTTGGAATACATTATTAAAATATTTTAATTTGAATAGTGAAATTTTGAAAGTATTTTGAAAAAGAAGTTAAAAGTTTAACTTTTTAACTATAGTTAATTTTTCCCCCCAGAAATGACCATTGAAGAGTCATTCTGATTATACAATATGAGTTTTTATGTATAAAATTTTCACATGACTTGAATTTACTATTTTTAAACAGAGCATTTTAATTAATCCTCTATCTTCCCACAACTCTTCAGTTGTGTGTGTTTACTCACACATGTTAGGTTTTATAATTGGATCACATACTTCTGCCTTCAGTGAGCAGAATGCCTTCAGTGTGTTAAAAAGAAGTTCATAAAGCAAGGTACTTTTTACTCAGCACTTATTGTACTTTCATTGCTTTGAAAGGGTAAATATATGAAAACATTACATTTTGGAAAATAAAGTAAAACTTTTCCATAGCAAGTGACATTTTCTGTTACTGTACTTGTTCTTAAGCCTTGGAGCCCTTTAATAGTTTGAAAGCTGGTGAAGTTTATATACGTTAGCTATTTCTGCTTAAACCAATTTTGGATAGCTATCCAAATACCAGCAGCCTTTTAAAATGGATGTTGTATTTGGCCAGAAAAAACAAATATTTAACTGAAGAGTCATGAATGACATTCCCCTGTGGAATATACAAAATATTCAGTTACCTGTGAAAAATACTATTATAGAGAATCCAGATATTCTGAAAAATCAGACCATAGTGAATTTTGAGAACTTCCAATTAGGACATTATTAGTATTGCTTGACCTAGGACATTTTGAATTGATTCATGTAAGAAAATTTTATACTACTAATAAATATTTAATGTGTATTTTATACATAATAAACATTTATCTGGAAAAGAAACATGTTGAATATTTATCATGAGTGATTCAGTCAACAGCCTGCATTTCTTTGCATCAGGTAATTTAAGGGATAGTCTATTTATAAGAAGAGAGGTTTAAGAAGAGAGTTTTTGGAATAACTACTAGGCTGTGGCATAGCTGAGGTGGGAAGGGGCAAATGGTCTCTCATGGGTCTCAGGAGTCAAAGTCAAATTCAAGATGCTGTTGGAACTTGAGGCTTACTTTATTTGGGTGGGGTTCTATTGGGATTAGGTTAACTTCCCATGAAAACCCCTTTTTCCTAACACCAGACCCTGTAAATATGAAAGCTTTGGCAATCTCATTATAACCCATTGCTCTTCCAGGAAAAAATAAAATTTTTTTAAAAAGGAAAGCATGTTTTATAAATAGTGATTCTATGTTATTACTTTGGAGAAGTAGGTTTATGTGGCTGTTGGATCAGGGGACAATAGAAATTCTTAATGGTGAGTAGGATATTAGGTACTGCTCATATGAAAAAAAGATAATCGACCTTCCAGGTAATCTCTCTTTTGAAAACTGTTTTGCCCTCATTAGTTAGTTATATCGTGGAGAGCCTAAGGCTGACAATGGGGGCGTACTGAAGGATTTGCTTTGTCTGTATTTCTAAAGAAGTTTTTGTTTCAGTATTGCCTTACGTTACAGTTTATAAACTATTTTCATAAACTTTATTTCGTTGTATTCATTTTGCTCTTTAGTTTCAGACAACGACTTAAAGAGGGTAGTCTTTCCCAGTTCCTTGAGGATCAAGAAAATGAATTCAGCCAAGTTAAAGTTGTACCGATACTAACTCCCCATCCCCCACCCCCCACACACATTTTAGCCTCATAATCTGATTTCCACAGAATGACACAGCATCACTGACCAAAGGAAAAGCTAGAGGGAAGACGTGGATGTGAAAGTGTGAATGTGTTTAATATTTAAAGGTTTTGAGCAGAAAGGTATTAAAGTATTGGATGACACCCCTCTCCTACTGGACAGGGCCGCTATCGCCTCTGTACCTGCAGTACCTGCTGTACAACAGGCCTTCAGTGCAGTTTCTGAACAGTTAGGGCAACCCCCCTCACTGCACCCCACTGGTTTTTAAAACTGTATCGGGTAGCAGGGTTTAAGGGGTGCAGAAGCTGATTTCCGACCCTGCACAGTTTATACTGTCAGGACACAGGAGGTGCTCGTGGAAGTTCCTTAGTACTGTGATCAGTGCTTGGGACCACAGTTTCTATTCACAACGACCAGAACAGTTAAATAAATTGTCAAGTTGTGTGAAGTAATTCAGAGGCATGGATCACAAGATCCTAGAGAGGTCGCTGGTGGATACTGCCTGACATGAGAAAGGGAAAAAGCAGTCTGGCCTCTCCCCTTCTGCCTAATGCTCCTGCTGGAATTGCTGAATGCAGTCAATTTCTTTTTCATTCGCAGACTGAATCCTGTTGCTTCCTTAACCAGTGCTAACATTGAAAACGTTGACTCACTTCCCAGTCTATGGTTAAATACAGTATAATTATTATCCAGCTATACCTTGATTTTGGAAAGGAATTAACTTACAGTTGTCTTTGTCTTTACCTGAGAAATTGTTCATTGAAAAATTTTGATTTAAATAGCTTTTGAATATGCACAAATTGTTCTGTAAAGGGAAGACTAACATCCATATGAATGTAAGGTTGCCTTACAAAGCATTGCCTTGTACTTTCAATCCCTTTGAATAGCTTTAATCTACATTTGGTAGGATGTTGGATAGATACTAAGTATAAAGTATGAATTTGATAAAATGACAGGAAAGAGCTTCTACTATAGAAAACGAGCTTCTATTATAGAAAATGATTTACACGTGTATTTCTAAGTTAACTAGGAACTTTCTAATTATGGCAAACACTGTCATTTTCCCATGTGCCAAAACTCTCCCTTGAAAACTGTCAACAAGTTGCTGATTCTTGAGTGGATGAGTGATTCTTTGTTGAGGGCTGAAGTTAGTATGCAGGATTTCAAGCATGTAGTACAGCCAAAAAAGGAAACTTCATGAATAGCTAACAGAAACAAAAATTGGTTTCCAGCTGTTTTCAGAACTTCATATTCAGGAAATTTGGTTGGTGGTATAGCCTCAGAGGGGCCATTTTCACTTGTCAGCCTCATGAGATACACATGGTTTAAATTCTTACAGAAAAGCTAATTTTTCTTTGTTCATATGTGATGTCTCTGACAGCCCATACACATTTCATATTTGCTAGGTAGATGGTTTCTGATGTAGGCTGTGGCTAAAACAAATAGAATTTTATAGTAACAGTATTCTGCCCTACTTGTTTATGTAACAACTTTTCATTTTACAATGTTGCTCCTCATACTTTTTATTTCCTTCTTTTATCCTAAAGCCCTCATTACCTTAGGAAAATTTTGCTCAGCTACAGGAGTGAATTTGGGGCCTGAAGCTTAGAAGGGAAACTTGTTTTAAACAGAGAGCACATTATGGAAAGAAAAAGGTAGTATATTTGCTAATGTTGGAAAACGGCAAATATTTTTTCCTTCCGCCAAGATTTAAAATTTTGGACATTCTCTTTCAATAGCGCTCTTTCAGGAACTCATCCCCTAATTTCTCGGTTTAGAAGATGTGGCAACTCAGCTTCTATGTAGATGACACAAATAGCCCAAGGACATCAGAAATTGTATATTTAAACTCTGTCTGTGGGTCAGTCTGGATTTGGTAACCTAGGCTGAACCAACCCAATACCCAGGGTAGCTGGAGGAAAAAGGCAGTGTGTCCTCATTCATCCACTTAGTCTCTGTTCCCTTTCTCCACATCCCTTGTACTCTCCTGTCACGCGGGGTCTCTGGTCCCGCTCTCTGCAAAAGAACTTGGGATATGGTGAGGCCAAAAAGGAACACCCATGGAGCCATAGATGAGGGGGTCATACCACTATAGTCTCACTGATGGCTGGGTTGGAGACACAGGAAGCAGGAACCACACAATGCGCAATCTGCCGCCAGCTTCTCTGCCAACCAAACCCACTTGCTAACTGCAATCTGCGCTTGCTAGCTTAGCCACAGCAGAGATATTAGTGGCCAAAGGCTAACTGGTTATAGCTGATGGCCACCTACTACTGGAGCCAGTACCTTTCCACGTGAGGCCGAGAACCTGGAAATTGCTCTCTGGGACTCTGTCCCCACCCCTACAGGGTCTTGCCTCACAATCTACGCGACAAGCGTCTTCCGCAACGGGCCCTGTGTGAGGAACCAAGCTCACAAGTAAAAGCCCCAGTCCCATTCAAGCAATGTCCCGGGGGGTGTCCCTTGATGTCCACCTACATCCTGGGCACAGCCAGACTTCCTGGGCACAGTCAGGGTTCTCAGGGCACCATGCTGGAACAACAGTGGCTCACAGCCAAGGAGCTTACATATTCTCGATGGCAGCCGGTGGAGACACAGAAAGCAAACATCCGCCTGCATCCTAAGAAGGTGTCTTCTTGCACCAGTCTCGGTTGCGATGGGACTAGACAACAGGAAGTAAACATTCGCTAGTTCCACCACATAGTGGTATGTTCCCAAGCAAACATCAAGCGGTCCATCAAATCAGGGATGGAAGGCAATTCCCCATAGGCCACAGTCCTTCACCAGGGCTGCGCATTGGCCTCATCTTCCACCAAGGACTCAGCAAGCATGTCCCCCTGGGACCATAAGTCCCAAATCTGGGCTGCCCTAGCAAGCACTTCCAAGCCCACACGGCTGCAACGACCTTCACTTTCTCCAGCCTATGCTGGTTGAGAACCATTCACATCTTCCCACCCTTCCACGGGTCCAGCTCCTGAGAACAGTGGCCACCAGGCAACACAGACAGTGTGGGGGCCACATGTCCTCCCGTCCAGTCAGACGTCATTCTTACCTGGCTGGAGAACCGCTCCCTGTGCAAGGTATCTAAGTGGGTGGTGGCCTTGGTGCAAGACGCCCACAACAGCTGCGGCCCACCAAAAGGAAGGTGACGCCTCCACAGCCAACAGGGTGGCATGCCATCAGGAGGCTTGAGAGGCCCACCAGTTCTCCAAGGGGTCACATTTCTCCCAGGCAGATCGCATTTCCTGTTCCCAGTGCAGCTCCTCAAGGGCTTCCTGAGACTGAGTGTTCATACGCACAAACTGCTCCATTACCCCTTTGGGGATTCTGGCTGGCGCCCTACCCTGCTCGCTGTGCCACGTGTCATGCAGGGTGTCATACGGGGTCTCAGCTCCCGCTCCCCACATAAGAACGCAGGACATGGTGAAGCCAAAAAGGAACACCCACGGAGTCATAGATAGGAGAGTCATACCACTATAGTCTCATTGGTGGCTGGGCTGGAGACACTGGAAGCAGGAGCCACATGATCCGTAATCTGCCGCCTGCCAACCGATCAACCCCACTTGCTAACCACAATCCGCGCTTCCTAGCTTAGCCACTGGCAGTTATATTAGTGGCCAATGGCTAACTGGTTACAGCTGACGGCCATCAGCTGACGGTGCTGACCTGAGCCAGCACCTTTCCACGTGAGGCCGAGAGCCTGGAAACTGCTCTCTGGGGCTCTGTCTCCACACTTCCAGATCAGGATTTTCAACAGTGACATTTTGGACTGCATAATTCTTTATGGTGGGTGACTACACTATGCACAGTAGGATGTTGAGCAGTGTCCTTATCCAGGACCCCTTGCTCCAGTTGTGACAATCAGAATGTCTCCAGACTTTTCCAGATGTCACCTGGGGGTGAGGAGTGGGCACAAAATCGATTTCCCCCAGTTGAGAACCATTGTCTTTGTTGAGTGATTTAACCTGAGCAAAATAACTGCCTCTCCTAATTGGGGGCTGTGGATAAATGAGAACATTGGAGTTGTCAATCACAGGGAGGAGTGAGCTGTGGGAATTGAGGGGGAGGATGATAGGGAAGGATGTCTCAGGCCTGCCAATTAAAGAACCTCTCCTATTAGCTCCCGCTTACATTTCTGGTTTCGCTATGGTATTAGAAAAAAAAACTTTTATTTGCTGTTCTGACCAAGCATCTACCTAATAAAAACTGAGGCGTGCTCATGTAAGTCCTTCATATATTAACTTATTTAATACACCAACTCTGTTACGAAAGTGTATTATTATTATCTTCACTGACAGGTGGGAAAACTGAAGCAGAGAGGCCCCTGGTACGCTGCTTAGCAGCGGGTACGCGGCAATGGCAGGGTTCCCATGCATGCACCCTCCTCGAGTCCAGGCCACTCAGCAGCAGGTTAGGCCTCTTCACACAGGAGCACTCTCCATTCCCGGGCAGGAGCTAGATAGCACTGAGAGTCTTCTGTATGCTGCGTACTTGCTATTTGTTTATCAACTACTCTTATGGTGCTTTTAGCGGTATGCCAGTCATCAACTAACTCTTGGCCTCTTGGTTCCAAGTCCACTCTTCACGGGGCAGAATGGTGGAGGCAGTGGAGAGGCTCTTCCCAACTTGTTCCTTCCTTGGGCACTCAGCCTCAGTTCTAGGTACGCCCTCAACTGTGCCTGTATCCACCATTCCTGTATTCTTTAGTAGCTAATTCCATTACTAATTATTACTTCCTATACAAGTATATGTATATAAGATTCCTATGTAAATATATGTATATAAACTATATCTGCACATATATAAAAAATTATATGTACATGTATAAAGCTTCCCCATATGAATTTATATAAAACTTCCCATTCAAATTACTCTGTGATTGGTTACTGACTCCTGATTGGAACCTGACTCATAAAAAGCATCAGACATTATTCCAAGTTCTTTGCAAATACTAACTTATTCAATCCTTATAACAACCCTTCGAGGGAGATATGGTTACTGTCCCCGTGTACCCATGGAGCAACTGAGGTAATGAAGTGTTTAGAAACACGCCCAAGTTCAGACAGCCTGGTGGAGGTGGTGGGGCCTGAACGTGAAGCCCGGCTGTCTGCCACCAAGGTTGGTGCGGTAGCTGCTCTGCTCCCTTCCCATCTTCTCTGGATTATTTTGCACAAGCCATTTAGACTACAGAGTTTTCTAGGGGTACTGGAGTTGGTCACTCTTTTACATCTGCTCTCTTTTCCTTGTATTTACTGGTATCTACTGTGTGTCAGGCATTGTCATAGGGGTGATGACATTATTGGCAAGCTTGCTATGTAAGTAATGTACAGAAAGCTTGTGTTCTCTCAAAAGCGAGGAATAGGTAAACATAATTCAAACTTAAGTATCGGAAGTTAAAAATAGGATAGCTTTCTGTGTTAGACAAGAAGACTTTTTACGTTTATCTTCTGTAGGAATTCTTTGGTTGTTGCAGTCATGGTTCTGAAATATACTCCCCCACCACCCCCCCGCGCCAGAAATCGACATATTTTCTCAGGCAAATAAACACATTTACTTCAGAATTTATTAATATTTATTCTCTAAAAATGGTGTGCGTCAATTTCTCCTGTGAAACTTGAACATATTGGTAGCACAAAAAAATGTTCCTCTGAGCTGTGGGAAGAAGCATGTTCACAAACAAGGGGGCTTTTGAAAGTCAATCACCAAAAATGATTTGTAAGCACCTTGTGTGGTGAGAGCCTTACTGTGGTTCTCAGCACGACAAAATCCAGACCAGAGTGCCTTAGCCTGAGGGGCTGCTGGAATGAGACTAAACACAGCTTTCGGCTGATCTGCCTCCGAGGGCTGGGGACCTGGTTCTCAGAAACTAATAATAGATAAAAAAGCTTCCTTCGGATTTAAAAAACTTGCTGGAAAAAGAAAAAGGGTAAAAAACACTTCCTTGTAATAGCTTGCAATGAATAGTAAAAAATTGTACTTCAAATTCTGAGTTAACGAAAGAATCCAGGGGATTTAGCAACTCTTTATATTTTTTTCTCACCAAATTAGAGTAGTTAAGATGGATCAGTATTTTCAGGAAACTTCTGGAGCAATGTATTAGCCAATTAAATTATTATTATTATTATTATTGTCATTGCTATTTGCTGTTTTATAGTTTGCTTAAGAAATTTGGGAGCAAGTGACTGGCTCCTTCTTTTTTGCTTCTTTTTGGTACCTGGGAGCAATCTGGAATTCTAGCCCGCCTATGCCTCAGTTTTAGCTATGGCCTCTGAAGCAAGTGGGGTAAAAATGGTACCATTACTTATTTCATGGATGCTGTCACTAGAATGTCTGCTGAGAAATTAAAATCTTACCATCTCTAGACAGAAGAAGGCACTCTAAAGAGGTAGTGTAGGATCCAGTACAATGGAAAGGCTGGGAGGGATGGCGGGAAGGAGGAAGCTCTAACTTAAAGATGGTGTTGAATGCAAGCCTCTTCCTGTCTAGTTCTTCTCTCGATTCCCCCTTTGTCCTAGTTGCCCTAGGAAAAGAATTGTCCGGACCCTGGATTCCCTTTTGTCATGGTTAAATTAAGATTGAGGCTCTGACCTAAGCTTCCAGAGTCAGAATTCCCAAATCTCTTTCTTTGGCAAAAATC
This sequence comes from Rhinolophus hipposideros, assembly GCF_964194185.1. Lineage (NCBI taxonomy): Eukaryota > Metazoa > Chordata > Mammalia > Chiroptera > Rhinolophidae > Rhinolophus > Rhinolophus hipposideros. The sequence continues at coordinate 70,490,056 of NC_138052.1, read as the reverse complement.
TGTAGGTCACTTTTGATCCAGCAACTTTTGCCGTTAACCTCATTAGATGTGGGTTCCCAAAGAATGTTTAATTAGAGTCTTTTTTTCTGATGCCAGCAGAATTGAACGGCTCAAGAACTGACCTTTAAATTGGATATGGTGTGTTTCTGGGTTCTTTCCCCAAATTCTTGTACGGTCTTTTTTGAGGCTGAAATTTGTACTGATTTGTGTTTAACTGTCTGGGATTTGCTGCATTCAGCTCTCCCCACTCTCCCAGGAGAGGTTCAACAAGGTAGAGCTGGAGTATGTAGACTTTATCAAATGAAATGTAAATGTGGAATGTAATTGGGAACCCAATAGGTTTGAATTTCATAAATGGTCTTGGTGCAATAACGTTGGTTGAGTTTTGAAGTTATTTCATCTTCATGGGTATTAAAATGTTTTAACCTCTACTAGAGAAATGTTTGAGACAGAAGACTGTTCTTCTGGCTGTTGTCCCGAAGGGCTCCTAGTCAGTGGGTTTTTAAAGAGGAGTTTAAAACATTTTAAAAGAATGGCTGAATTTGACCCAGATCTCTAGGATTACAGCAATGGTTCCACTAGAACAGCGAATAGTATTTAGCAATATAGTATTAGGTTGGTGTAAAAGTAATTGCGGTTTTTGCAATTATTTTTAACTTTTTAAACTGCAATTACTTTTGCACCAACCCAATATTTTAGTGGTCTGACACTAAAATATTGAAATTACTGTTCCAAAATGCAAATTAGTAAATGCTCACATGTCTAGGGGCTACAAAGAAAGGCAAAGTCTCGGAAAAGAGATAATCAACATTTTGTTAGCATTTTTGTTTCTTTTCAGTGAACTGGGAGCATTTGCTGTGTGTTTAGGAACTTGTTTGAGCTTTCTTAACCCCAAGAGCAACTTGAACGAGTGAGTCAGGATTGAGAGTGGCTGGGTCCAACACTGACAAACACACGTGCACTCCTGACATGGCAATCATTGTTTCCCTGTTGCAAGAATTATTTGACTCATCTTTAAAGCTGTCACATATAAACATATTTTTCAGTGGTGAGCCAAATCTTGCTACACAAAATTTGTACAAAGTACTCCTGTCTTGTAAAATATAAATTCAGGACCTCAGATGGAGTAAACGGGCAATGGCAGTCCTGAACATTTATCTTTCATATTTGAAGGAACTCTTCCTTCCTTCCTGGAATGTGACTTAACATTTAAAATTCCTATTAAATCTCTGGGTACATCCAGAGACCTCAGAAAGCCCTCTCCAGAGAAAGCAAACATCCTCCTGCACTTGGCAGAAGTGATGGATACTTGTGTGGCGAGCAAGCTCAGCTGCTCAGGGCTGTGCTGCGGAAGAAGATTGCTGCACTTTGTTTGCCAGACAAAATGTTGAGCTGAAAATAATAAGTATTTGCACTTGAAAGAGACCAACCAATCTGTAGGACACGTGGAAGTCTGATGGGAAGCAGTGTCCAAATTGAGCTGCCCTGCATTCAAAGATAGGGACTTGGAGCTACTTGGGGCTTGGGCTCCCCAGTATCCATTCTTCCTTCATGAGGTAGCACTAGCTCTTCTCCACACAGCCCCATGTAGAGATGAAACGGAATCTCAGGAGCAAGGCGGTCATTTTCTACTCATTCTAAATCCAATGCCAGCCTAACGAGGATAGGAGAGCTAAGATAATCAAGAGAAAGCCCTTTGGATCAAATTGGACCTAAGACATACTTTGATACTGGACTTTTCGGTCACCGAACCAGTGCATGTTTGTTGTTGAAGCTAGGCGGAACTGAGGTTTATGTTACTTGCAAACAAGGTTTTAAACTGCCGCACAGTTATCTCCATCTGCATGAGTGTAAGGTACTGGCAGGGGTCACTGTGAGGCATTATGTTTTCTGAAAGGATGCAGTCTCCCAAGAGAAACGGTATTGTACAGAGCTCTGGGCCACAACCTCTAGTCTCTTAAGTTTTCTTGAAAGTGCTACATGGTACATTTAATAATAAAGTGAGGCATCAATAAAAGAAACTAGCCGGGGGTGTCAAATGCAGCATATTTTAATTTGTTTCAAATAAAGCAATATATGTATATATATATATATATTTCAGAAAAACACCAGATGTTAAATTCTACAAAAGCGCATGTGTCTTCAGCAGATCATGTTTGTCTGATCAATAAGAATTTTTTTTTTCAACATTAACTCTCTAAACGACGATCAATGGACTGACGTCACTGCTACAACACAGGTTGCTACTGAGCCTCTGATCTTTAGCCACATGTTGATTTTCCTAACAAATGAGTAAATACTGCCTGGCTAAACTGCTGCAATGTCTTGATGAGAAAAATGCATCAACAGATCAAGCAAAGCCATGAAAGTTATGAAGCAAGCTAGAGCTGATTATTAGAATTAGTAAAAATGATTAAGAGAGGATGACACAACCATACAGGGTTTGTCTATTCTGATTGACTCTCTTTTGGCAGCGAATTGGGTCAGCACCTCGGGCAGGGAACCAAAACTGAGTGAAAACTGCTTTTTTTCTCTCTAGCTCAGGCCACCAAAGTCACAGCTGGGACTGAGAGAACCGTGGCTTCTGTGGAAACTTCTATTCTCGTGGGACAGAGATTGCACTGTGAAACCCTAGCGACATTCCCCCGGAAAGGCCGGGCCTCTGAGTTGTCTACAGCATGCTGCCTTCGTCGGGGCTTTTCTGAATGGGCCGGGGTGTCGGGGGTCTTTGTCCCCAAAGAGGCCTCTTGATTTTTGGCGCCACCTTTGTTTTTGGGACGGAAGCCGTTGTGTGGCTGTCTTCTGTGTTCATGGCGGTTGTTGCCTTTCACCATTGGATCAGCTTCATTACCACTGCCCTGTGGCTTGGCAGGCCCATTTAGCCTGTTGTGATACTGTGGATTAAATCTTCGTCTTTGGCTAGAAGACCCATTCTACCAAAGAAAGAAAAGATAGGTATTAGATGCCAATAAACCACAGATGACATCAGTAGACCTAAGGGAAACCAAATCTGTAAGCCACAGGTAAGCTTTTGTATACCTCAGAAGAATATGGCAACATGAAAATGAGGTCAAGCTGATAAAATCCTGAAGCTTACTAGAAAAGTAGACTATCTTGTAAATGGATCTCCAAGAGAATTACTGATGTTGAAAGAGAGGTCACAGAACTATAAGATAGACAATTCAAAACCAGGCCTAATAAAGCCCAGCAAGTAAGCTTCAAATATAACAAAATGAAATGTAACACAGAAGCAGGGCAATGATGATTCTCTACCATGAACATTTGGGGGACATTCTGTATAGACTATACACGGGAATTCTCATTACATTTATGAAGAAAAATATAAAATTCTATTTATAATTTTTCTTCTCCAAGGCAGTTTTTCTATTATATTTCAAAACAAATATCGGTGTTCAGAAATATTATCTTGGGTAAATACAGGGATGAGTGTATCTGATCTCGGAGACATGTGGAGGTAATATTTTCACAGAAGTTTTGCAGTTCTCAGCTAACAAATTTGGAAGCATCATACTGAAAAATTGGCCACCTTCAACAAACTGGCAACCAAGAACACAAAGGGATGAGTAGAGAGGAAACACTGGGTTATCCTGTCTATATCCGTATAGGGGAAAGATTTTTGAACTCTTTGAGGTAAATAATTGCCACCACTTATTGAATGCTTACAGAGTGCCAGTACCATCTCATTTGTCATCACAATCATTTTTTTTTTTTAATTTTTTATTGGGGAACAGTGTGTTTCTCCAGGGCCCATCAGCTACAAGGGCCCATCAGCTACAAGTCGTTGTCCTTTAACCTAGTTGTGGAGGGCGCAGCTCAGCTCCAAGTCCAGTCGCCGTTTTCAATCTTTAATTGCAGGGGGCGCAGCCCACCATCCCATGTGAAATTGAACCAGCAACCTTGTTGAGAGCTCATGTTCTAACCAATTTAGCCATTTGGCCGCCCCTCTGGAAGCTCAGTGACAGCTCATTGTCTTCAATCTAGTTGTGGAAGGCACAGCTCTCTGGCCAATGTGGGAATCGAACAGGCAACCCTGTTGTTCAGAGCTTGCGCTCTAACCAACTGAGCCATCTGGCTGCCCCCACATTCATTCTTAAAATAGTTGCTATTATTTGTTTTATTCTATAGATGAGGAAAATAAATTTAAGGGACTTGCTCAACGTGTACAGTTAGTAAATGGTGGAGCCCTTCCCTTGTCTGTCACATATTGTGTCCTGACAAGATTCACAGACAGGTTGTTGCATGAACACAGACCTTTACTGAAAACTAAACTTCTATCATTAAGATTTATAATTTTATGAGTTACAAACATACAAAGTTCTTAATTTGGGCACTGTGACTGGATGATATAGATTTAGGGCAGACCCATCACTAACACTCCAGGGCTCAGGGCGAGAGTACAAAGGCAGGCCCACATGCCATCTGTCCTGAATACTGTGTCTTCCCACCTCTGACTGTCACACATTGTGAGGGGGGCCTTGAACACGTGAATGTGGACACTTCCGCCTGCACAATCAGCTTTGTCCCCAGCCCCACAAATAATCACCCTTTGGACCTTGGGATGTGTAAACTTGTAATGTGCTCCAACCTCAAAATGCTGTATACAGGGAAGTGGTCCAAACAGACCTCGAGAGCAGGCTCCGGAATTCCAGAATTCCGGGATCTAGAGTTCTTGGAGCGTCCCAGAAGGGAGAGTACAGATTCTAGGTAGTCACATGTCCTTGGTCTTGCTTTGTAGGGAAGGGCCTGGAGGAGTTACTGTAAAGCACCGGGCCCAGCACATGGCTGTCTGGCCTCGGTCTGCAGTGTCCTAGCTTAGATTTATATAAGTGCATTTCAACTTAAACAGGAGAGCACCTGAAACGCTTTGCTGAAAATGATAAAACAGTGAGCTGGAAAAATAACTGTAGATAGCATTTAATCTGGCCTACGTTTTTAATTTTTATTAAACTTTCAAAAAAAATTTTTCAATGACAGTTGACATACAAAATATTATTAGTTTCAAAATATTATTAGTTTCATAGTGGTTCGACATTTATATAACTTTATTGCGAAGTGATCACCTCAATAAATCTAGTACCCATCTGACACCATACATAGTTATTACAATATTATTGACTATACTCCCTATGCTCTACTTAACATCCCTGTGATTATTGTTATAACTGGTCTCCTTTGTTTTTAAAGAAATGTGAAAGGGAAACTCAGAATAAGTTTTTGTCTTACTTTTAGTACGGGGTTTAATAATGAGCAAAGAACAAGAGCCTGGGTGGGACCCCAGGAACCTCCGCATCTAGCAGTTGCTGTTTTATTCCTTTGCAAACGAGTAGTTTCTTCCAGGTACCCAGCACCAGGGTCTGCAGGACCCCTGCAGGCAGCACAAAGAGACCCCTGCGGGCAGCGCAAGGAGCCAACCCAGAAATGCTTACCTGCTTGTTAGGTGGCATCGCCTGGTGAGAGCTGTCCACGGTGCTGGGATGGTTGCTCGCCATTTTGGGGTTTGCTGCTTTACCCTCAGAAGGCTTGTGGTTGGATGACTTTCTGGTAAAGTTACTCTGTTTTCCAGAGGTTGCTGCATGAGTGTTCAGCAGCGGCAGCAGGTTGCTGCAGGGAGTTCTTGAGGAATAGTTGTTCTTTGGATGTGTGACTGCAACAAGAAAGCACTGGGCGTCAAGGGCTGTACGACTAACATGGATGCCTCCATTAGGAGACGGAGAAACTGGCAGGAGCATCATAAAACATTTTTTTTTTGTTTGGAAAATGTTATTTGAAAAGACACCTTGGTGATTGGAAACCACCAAATTTCCTCTGTGACAATCACTGACCTGTGATTACAGTATAATCGTCCAAATTGGGAGACGTTTATAGGAATTAAGACACATCTGAGTAACTCTAATATTATTCCTTAGGTGAAGAATGACCAAGTGAAGAGGGATAATAAATCTTGGAGGGCCCCTTGGCCCTGTCCATAAATCTACTCTGCTGTCCTTGTCGGACCCCTAGACCACCGGTACTGCAGACGTGCGACATGCAGAAAGGGCAGGAGCAACGTGCACACTTGGCCCATCTGAACTATGATGTTCTGAGAGCATGGAACGGGGGTGATGTTGGGTGGCAGGGGTTTTGGTCACCCTGAGTCGTGCATACCCCTGACCATAGGACTAGCCCTGGCAGCACCAAAGATGCCCTAACCGCATCTTTCATATTCCATTCGAACTACATCATCTGGCCTTTTATCAAATCCATGTTCTACAGCGCCAATGCAAATATGCACCAATTCCAATGCTAGTATCAATGCAGGGTAATCAGACAGGTCCCCATGGGGCTCAGGCAGGTCTGTTCAATGTTTATTATCACCATTCCTGCTGGTTTTGAAAGGGGTGGTTACTGATGATATGATTTCTATATGATTTTACTGAATTGGGGCCCGAGGGCATCCATTCAAGGATAAAGTCATGACTCCCTCCCAGAGGTCACCAGAATTTGACTGCCAGGCTGGACAGTAAGACCTTTGAGTCTTACAGTTGTCACCAATTTTTAAAAGCAATTTTCCCTGCAACTTGTAGTTGGATCAGACTTAATCCTAGAATTCTTCCAGAGGATTAGGAGTGACTCGTGGGGATCAGAGCACATTAGAAGTGGAAAAGACAGGGATGTATCTTTGGTCCTTTCCTTTTATAGGTAAGGTGTGATGGCACTTTGGGGGCTGTGCAAATACCCCAGGGGATTTCAGTGGCTCTTGTATTCACTAGATCCAGTTGCATGGGGGCCATTACTTCCTACAGCTCAGGGACTGCTAACTGCTGGTTCAGCAGCTGTGAGCTCTCAATGTGCTCTTAACTAAGCTGAGAAGGAAAGGGCCCTTGGAAGACTATTGTCTCCAACAAGGGAGGCTGTTTTTATGTGGACACTTGGAATTTGGTAAGGGACGTTTCCTTCCACTAGATGTCACTGGAAGCGCTCTGGAGGAAAGCAGGTGAAGCTGCACATTCCCACCCCTCAGATCAGTGACTGTCACTTGGCATCCATCTGGCTCCCGCTTAACTTCAGGCTGAAGTGGAAAGTAGGATGGGCAATTCAATTTCTAACTGTGAACCAGACTGATGGCTTTTTTGGAGAGGGGGCACAAGCTGGGGGAGGAGAATAGCAAATGGATAGATTCTTTCTATCTATCCAAGGGAGGGTGCATATAGAAAAAAAAATAATTTAAAAGAAATGCAGTTAGAAAATCAGATAATTGCCGACGATATGTGAACAAAGATGCTCATGGCAGTGTTATTTTAATGGTGAAAACTGGAAGCGACCTAAATGTCCACAATCAGAGGACCACTTACACAAATTTTATTTAAATAAATTATGGACTAAGTATATTGACATGGAAAAAGGTCAACCATGTATTGTGAAATGAAAACAAATAATATTACCATGTATGTATGTAGTTAGTAAAGCACAGCAAATTATCATATGTAGTAAAATTATATAGGTAATATATAATTTATACAGTAGGTTATATGTGCATAAAAAGTGTGAAGGATACACAAAAGTAATGTCTGGTTCTGTTTAATATAGTTGTGTAACTTTTGGATCAAGGTTGTATTTTTAATACTCAGGAACAAAAACCAATTTCCACTTTGAAAAAAGAAAGTGTAGCCAAATCTCAATTGTTCAGCTGACTGAAACTGTGGCTATACTCTGTGTCCCTCACTAGTCCTTCTTTCCTTCTTGTGGCCGCCCTGAAAGCCACTTGAGTGCTCATTCCCACCTCCTCTGGTGGGTGGGCTGGAGTAGGGGAAAACTGGATCAAGCCAGTTTGGTTGCACATTAGTTGCTCTAATTAAGGCTGAATAGCAAACAAGACTAAAGCTAATGGCTGAAGTGAAGTCTTTCATTATCTGCAGACTTCACTCAGCACAGAACCTGGGGAGAGGCTCGGGGCGCTGCTGAGAAGCACACGCACAACAGCTGGGCCCTTCATGACAGTAGCCGATTGTTCCCAGACTTATTAGGGAGACTCTCAGTGTAACAGGTTCTCTGTAGAACCAGGCTATTTGAAATGAGAGGAGCAGTTTATCTGGCAGTGCTTAAGGGAAGTTTGTAAAAGGTATAAACTAGTTGACCTGTTCTGTTCTGCTAAGTATTAAATCCTGGGGATTTACTGATGGGCAGTGAGTGGCATTTGAAGACTCTAAGTTCAAATCTTGACATTTCTAGTGACTTGTGGCATGACCTTAGATCATTAAATCTCTTTAGACCTCACTTTAGCCTCCCTGGGGGACCGCGCACCTGACATTTCCGGTATTAACTCCAAACAGTGCCAGGTTTCCTCACAAAGAATTATTTAGCAAGTATGCAAAACTTACTTTCTCCGCAGAGCATGATTTGGGCCTTTAGCTGTTCAATGTCACAGGAGAATCGGGCAGCTTTCCCGAGCTCTTCATCATATTTACGCTCGCTGACAAAGTGCTGGAAGAAAGAGATATAAACCAGGAGTTCGCCAATGACAGAAACGACTGAGGCACACTGCAGATGGGTTCACTCCTGAGTTCTGCTACCACTGGTGGTGTTACCCCTGCCAGCTCTGCAACCAGGAGAATCCACTGACTCAGGCTTGGTTTTCATCTGCCTGGAGCACGATCACCTTCTTGTTCTGGGAATATGTGCGGGTCCTGTTTTTCCCCTGCCTGGGCTTAGACAAAACTGTGATACAGGCAAAATGGACTCATCCATTTAACCTTTCAGCACTCCTTGCCCTTCTTCCAACAGTTTATGTCCTGTTGCATTTGGGCAGTCTTCTTAATTTGGCCAATATTCTCAGGTATTACCCCTCCAGAGAAGCATGTCATCTTCCCTAGACATCCATCTCTATTTTAATAGGGAATCAGGACGTCCAAACAGCTTTTAGTAACTAGTAACTTGAATGGTAGAATTCCAAGTGCTGTTAAAGGAGGTGGGAAAGAGATTCTTTCTCGTTTAAAATTAAGATCTATGTGTAGATGGCAGAGTGAGAGATATAGAAATAACTATGACTCAGCCTCTCCTTGAGTTCACCAACAGACTTTACCACATGGCAGGGGAAGGAGATCCCACTAAGTACAATATAGGGTAGAATGTGGCAGGTGCTTTAGAAATAATCAAAGAGGAAGAAATTACCCTACTGAGGGGAATGAGGAGTTGTGTAAGAGGAAGCATTTGACCTGGAACATTAAAAAAATTATTGAACCCTTACCAGACATGGGCCAAATTCTTAACAGATTATCTCATTTTCATCTGATTGTAGTATAATGAAGTCAGTACACACTATTATTATCTCTATTTTACCGAGGGGGAATTGAGGTTCTAAGAATATGGAATTTATTCAAGGTTGCAGAAACTAGATTGTTTCACCCCAAAGCCTGTGCTATTAACCATTTTATGTTGAGTGGGATTTTGATTGGCAGAAATGAAACTCGAAAGATGATTAGGTTTCAACAGACCAGGAAACTGGCAACTTTATATTTCTCACTTGACGTTCTAATAAGGGGGTGGGGGGAGATAGATGTTGGGAAATATGTACTGGAGTCCAGTCATGGATTTCATTCTGAGGGGAAGACCAGATCTGCTCTGAGGTATGACTCTTAGGGTAGATGACCAGGCTGGAGGGTGACGTTGGAGGCAGGAGGACTAATTAGGAGGCCATGGTAATTGAGTGAGTGGGAGGTACCAAAAAGCAGAAGAGAAGTTGAGAAAGAAAAGACCTCTAGAGCTTCTCAGGACCCTGGGGGTGGGGTGGGGGTGGGAGGGGTCCTTATTCCCGTGGGGCTCCTTTTCATGCCTAATCAAAACGGAGGGGACTTGAAAGTTATTGCCACTGTCTACCATACTTCACCAGTTTTATGCCCAGATGAGCGAACAATCCTACTTATAAAGTCTGCAGCAACTGTATCTTCAAAGTACTCTAGTTCCCAAGAAGTGGGTCAGAAGCTGGGGAGGGGAGAAAAAGAGAGGGGGGGGAATACTGTGGAAAAAGAGAAAAAGGGGAAACTTATAAACTGTAAATTTCTATTTTGTTGTACATACTTGTTTTTGCTTTTCTGGTAACCATTTTTTTTCTCTCTGGTAACTGTACCCCAACGCAATTTCAAAGATTCACAGTCTTGGTGGGTCTGTCAATCAAGACCAATCTCTGCTAAACAGTGGATGTGACCCAAGCGGAAATGAATCAGAATCTCTCTCTTTGGGATTTAATCAAGTGGGATGGCACAAGGCTGATGACGTCTGGCGATCACGCATTCTGCTGGTGCCCTGAAGAGGGTCTGGTAATTATGGTGCCTATATTACCCAGCAACTGCCCAGGTTTCTGTCTAATGGTAGCCTGGAGTCTTCAGATCACACTCTGTCCTGGTGAGCTACACTCATACTCTTTCAAATTTTACTTGTTCTTGAGATGAGCCAGGGTCAGTTTCTGTTGCTTGCAACTGAAGAAATCTAACAAATAACATACTTGTGGGTGGGATTCTGAATAAAAGGGTAACTAAGCTAGACAAGGACGTAGGAATAAAGTCTCCAGATATTACGCATTCTTTAGAATCCTTACTGTTATACCAAGTTCATGTGTGTCTGTTCACGTGTGTTTTTATTACATACACTTAAATTATATATGGTGAAAATAATATCCCCCATGCCAGCTATAATTCATGGTTGAATACATTTTATGTAGGTCAGTCTCCACTAAGAAAATAGCTTGTACTTCTCCTCTGTATTACTACATCCCTTCAAACCACAGTATACTTAAATATAGTGATTACATGGTTCTTCACCCTTCGGTCCTCTCTCCAGCCTCGTGCAAGAAAGCTGGGTGTATGATGTTAGATCCTTGGAGTAGCACTCTATGGGCGCAACACCAACATAACCGCGATATCTGGCTCAGAGTTCAGGCTGTGATATTTTACAACTGACCTTAATTTCTGCCCTGAGTTCGGCCAGTTGCATCTCTGCCATCTGACTGGCTAGATCGGTAAGTCTCTTTAGTTCTTCTGCTTTCTTCTGACGAGCAGTCAGGATTTCCACTGCCAAATAAGAAGGAATAATACATTAGGGCCAGAGCTTTAAACATATGAAATGACCTACTTTCTTGGAATCAGTTCTCCCTCCACAGACTGACTGCTTTATTCGACCATGACTGTTTTCTGAGTTGGTCATCGGGGTGGGTTTGCTATTGGTGCTCATTACCAACCACCCATGTCCTTACCCACCAATCCCCAAACCAAACATGGTCCTCTGATGCACTGTACGCCCACAGCCTTCTTCCTTTGCCTCATTGGCATCTGATCTCGTTTACTTAATTTGGACTTTTAAATTTCTGCATTACTCAGAACAGCTATCTTTGAAAAGGATACTTATTAAAATCCTATCTGGATATTGCAAAGATAGGACATTAAGCAAAATTCATTCTCCTATGTGCTGTACTATTAAATTCCTTTTTATTTTTTTTGTACTATTAAATTCTACCAGCGTCAAACCTTATGAACTTTAACACATACTCATTTAGGGCAACTAGCTGTGTTATTGGAATAGGACATAAAGGTTTTACTTTATTAGTTGTTTTGTGAGCTAAAAAAAATTTCCTCTTCAATACTGTGCAGATATGTTTCCATTTCGCAACCAGACAGAAGTTCCAGAGCAGAGTGTCCAGGGTCCTGTCTTTGTTATAAGTGGCCCCAATGGAAAAATTTCAAGGGTGAGTCAAAGGCCCTTTGAACTGGATTCGTGTGCATTCTTTAGCATCTGCACATAAAGAGAGGACACCAAGGGAGTTCTCTGGCACCACTTTTCACACGTCTGTCAGAGGACCTAAAGGATCAAGTAGATGTAGTAGCTCACAATGTGTGTGTGTGTGTGTGTGTGTGTGTGTGTGTTTTCCCAAAGATCATGGAGCTCAAAAAGCAATGAATACAAACCCGTCACGTGAGATTTAAATATGAAGTCTGATCTTCCAATAGATAGACTTGTAGCTCTCTAATTCAAGCCACATATGAAATGTTTTCATTTCTTTTGTACAAGTATTTTGAGTTAAAATAAGAGAGAAGTCCATCTAAGTAAGATGATATGCACATTGAATTCACATTTTATTCTTGGCTGAACAAAGTCAGCTGCTTCATTGGAACTGACTCACAGCCTCCATGCAGAGCCCAACAATGTGACTTCTCAGTGTAAGCGTTCTTAATTTGTTAATGTCAAAAGCAGTGATGTTAAAAACCCAAAAGAAGTTCAGAAGCAATCAAGAGTTAAGAGTTCTTGCGAACCATAAACCATTCTTCAGACAGCCTGAGACGCATTATCTTTGTATGCTGATATCAATGTTGAGATGTCAATAAAATAAGCAATCTATAACCCATAAACCCTAATCGCCTACCAAACTACTCGAATCATGCTTTGACTATTTACCAGGACTCCCCCTGCCTCCCACTTACAATACCATGTAGCTGGGCAGAGGGTGATCTATGCTTGGCTATCTTTCAGAATATAGAAGAGCTAGTGAAAAACTTGTCCTGATGATGGAAGTGAAAGGAATTTTCATCTGAACATTGACAATGTATTACTGAATGATGTCCAAGGTTACTCAGGCAGACTAGAGGTCACATAAAGGTGGCCCACTATTATTTTTGGCTACAGAGTACATATGTTTTGTTTGGTCCACACATTGCAAGTTAATTTTTCAAATTAATGGCCCACATTTGTAAATTAGGAGATTCCATTTGAAAGCTGAATTTCTGGCTTCTCTTAAAATATTATTCCCATCTGACAACAACTGGCCAGAGCCGAGGACTTGCTGCCCTTTTTAGATGGAGCATGGTCATGGCCAGTGTGCCTCGGTCCCTCCCCGCCCTGCTTGGCTGATTAATGTTACCTGCTTGGCCCCTGTAGGCATCTTCAGTCACAGCAGAGACTGCACATATAGTTACTGTGTCTACAACACCGATATCCTGGTCCACAGTGGGTACCCAATATGTTTGCTGAATGAAGGATTGAATGACTGCATCAATTCCGTACTTAAAAGGAATATGCAGAGAAGGACAGAAGTTCCTTTTCAACAGGGCCCACTTACGAATACCTAGGACTCATACCTTTGATTGATTATTTCTTGGCCAACCTATGGAAGGGTCTCATGTCTGGAGCAAGGGAAAACAATTCTTGAGTAAGAAGATGAAACAAAGCACTTTCTTCTTGCAAAGATTAAAAAGAAAAAATTCTGAAGGCAGAGACTTGACAAACAGCTGATAAGTAAAGGGGCAAGCAGATCCCGAGTGACTATACAGTTAAACAGATCTGACTTTTCTTAATGGGTCATTTACTGGACTGGTAACAATTAGGGGCAATTGTTCTTTTTGATTAATTAGGGGCAATTGTTCTTTTTGATTAAGTAGAACTTGTACAAAAACAACAGATTTTGTAGAAACAGATATAAGAGGGCCCTAAAATAGGAATGCAGGTGCAAGATCACCAATAATTCCTGAGTTTACACTCATGCAAATGTGCATGGAAATGAATACTTTGCATCAGCAAGTGATGGGATGAGTTTTACATCATTAACATTTCAAAGCCTTTCATTATGAAAAAGCCCTAAAATTTGAGATGTAAAGCCAATATTCTTTGGGGGGAGACAACATTTTCACCTCAAAAATATCAATCACAGAAATTAAAAGCAAAACCAAAATGAGATCAGATCCTAAGATTCACCGATCCTAAAATTTAAAATAGCATAGTAAGTATGTTTTGAAAACATTACCCTTTCGTAAATCTGTTGAGGGAGACAGTTACATACAGCTTTAGATTTTCATGGCACTCAGGACTTCATTATTATTGTTTAGGTGCTTTTACAAACAGTATCTGTATGCTGATATCTATTTTCTCAATAGGATTTATAAATTCTTTCAAATTTTTGGAACCTATTGGAAGCCTGCTCTTACTGCTTGAACCATGGAATATTTTAGGGCTTCTCAAATAACACTCTTTAGCAGAGAATGTACTTGAGGGGGAAGGCAAGAGTTGGGGCAGAAGTAGCTTAAGTACAAAGATTCTTTGAAATCCTTTTTTTCCTTAAAAATTCTTGTGAACATTGCATTTTATTTCATAATATTTCTGCATTCCTGTTAATATAAAGTAATGTTTTCTTCCCAAATCTCTTGTAAACGTGACGCTCCAAGATCATACCTATGTTGGCCTTGAATTCCCTGGGCATGCAGACAAAGTTTGCACTACAACAAGTAGTTTCTTAATCTGTAAAATGTAATAATCGTACACATTTTGTAGGGTTATTGTGAAACTAAATGAAATAACCTATGTAAAATGTTTAGTATAGTACAGTCAAAAATGCTAACTACAAATATTATTAATAAAGTGAGACATATTCATCTAGAATATACTTCCTCTTTTTGTAATTACATTAGTGTTCACTGTTACTGGATCCCACAGCCTATAGACAATGAATTAATTACAATAGTTTGTTTTGTTTAACAAATATTATGAAGTACCTACAGTCTTCTCAGTATTGTGTTATGTGCCGTGAGGGATATAGAAGCTTATGTTACAAATGAGAAAATATCGTTTATACCATGTACAGGAAATGGAAAATACTTGTGAGACCATAGATGCGCAAGCTCAAGATGGTGGTTGGAAAGACAGTTGTGTTTTGTGGGGAGAAATTCAATGGTTCCTTCTATCGGTGACCTCCATTTTCTGACTGTCACATGAGGGGGCTGGACTAACCTCTTTATTAAAAACAGCTTTACCCCTTTTGCATAGATATGGTATCATGCACTGTGCTAAGTGCCTGCCCATGTATTTTCTCATTTTATCTTTATAATAACTACTTGAGATAGACAGTATTCTTATTCCCCCTTTTCTGATATGTAAGCACAGACTTAGGAGATAACAAAATAGTTCAAGGTCACATAGCCAGTAAATGGGTAGAAGTTGGATTTGAACTCAGTTCTGCTTGCGTCCAGTGTATATGAATTGGCTTCCCCAGGGCTCTGGGCAGGTCTAAAACTAGGAGCTGCAGCACCAGTTACTGAAGTTAGGCGAACCCTGTCCATCAGTCTAGCCGTTTCAGCTACCCTGAATGCTCGAAATGCAGGTCCCCCGGACTGCCGTTTGCAGTTTATCCCAGTCACTGACGACGCTTAGCCCATAAGGAAGCGTGCACTAAATGTTTATTTGATGGAATGAGTTGTAAAAAACAGGGATACTCTCCAGAGATGCTCTAAATTCCACAGATCCTGGCACCCAATATTGTCCCAAGAAAAAAGAATGAGCACATTGAAATCTGAGGTCTTTTGTTAACCTCTTAAAAAGTGATGTGCTAGTAACTTTCTGTTTTGGTATTAGAGAAACATTTGTGCCTGTGTTGGCTCTTAGTGTTTTTACCAATGAAACATGAAACTGAAGAGGAAAAAAATAAGCTTTACCTGAGAAACAGGAAAAATCCCGTCATGTGGAAATCTGCTTTCACAGAAGAACCAATAAATTTCATAGGAAGAAAACAATTTCACAATCAAAGGGATTGTGTAACTCCCTGAATATTCCACAGCTTAACCCTGGATCACATTTAGTTTTATTGAATAAAACCTGCTCTATTTTAGATTCTAAAATTTTGTTTAAAATTATTTAGAAAAGTTGTGTAATGAAAATAATGAGAGGTATTTTCCATAAAGGGAAGTTAAATTGTGGCCAAGGACCAGGTGAGAAAAATACAAAAAGAATGAAGAATCTGGTCTGACCCTTCATTCTGGTACAAAGAAAGGCATTGCAGTCAAAGGTAAAGGAATTTAGTTGAAACTTGGTTGGTAGTGCAGACTGCCATGTATCCAATTCCAGAGATAAAATTTCGGCAAGGATGAAGAATTTAAAATGGCCAGGAGATAAAAATTGTAAAACTAAATCCCAGTTGAAACATATGGTCTTAGGGTTCCCGTGACACAGTGAACACAGCAGACTGAATTCAATAAGAGAAGGCCCAGCATGTTCCTTTGTAGCACGCGGTTGAACCTGACTGAGTAATCTTGTATCGGTTGAAATTTCCAACCCATGAATCTCAGACTATTAGAGATGGTAAATCTGCCCTACTAGCTGTTGAGTAACTTCACAAGAGTGGAAAGGTTTAGAAATAAATTTAAAGACAATAAAATAAATCAAACCCAGAGTACTAATATTTTGTGTTAAAATTAGGAAAAGTTTTGCAATCATTGAGATCGTCTGAGTGTATTCATTATTGAAATAGAGTATTTGGTACATTAGGTAATCTCACTTGTGATTTCAATTTAACACATGGAATTGATTTTCTTTTGAGGTGTTAAGTGGGCAGGTGTCAGCAAATTTGACTAAGTTTGTAAACAGAAGTGGAGTGTTTTAAGAAAACTTCATTAAGTACCTCTCTAGGTTTGAATTATTAATCCTAGAAGAGTTACTTAAAACCTTGGAATACTTTGCCCATTAAGTTTGTGAGTTTGCCTGGTCAGGCATCTGAAGATGTCAAAAAAAATCAGATGTATTAAATTCATAAATGTTATTCAAAATGTTAAGAGGACTTTAAGTAAGTTTCAAATGGAACTTTTTTTTAGGGATATTTAATTTGTTGAACTTGAGTTAGTTGAACCTAAAAAGACCAAGTGTAAAAGATTGTATAAGTAGTATAGCAAGATTTGGAAGTTGTGAAGTCTTAAAAGTTATGCTTTAAAATTTAATACTAAATTCAATGTTATTTTATTTTGTTATTTATATATTTTTTACTAAATTTGTTCGGGGAACATTGGTTAATAATATTATATAAATTTCAGGTGTACAACTTTGTAATATAATACATCTGTATACTCAATGGTGTGCTCGCTACCTGAAGTATAGCTTCCTTCTCTTACCATATATTTGATCCCCTCTGTCCTCTCACTGCCCCTCTTCCCCTCTGGTAGCCACCATTCTGTTTCCTGTATCTATGAAATTCAATGTCATTTTAAACCCAACTCACGTAAGTAGCCCTTTATATATATGCACAGACGTCCTTTTGGACTTTAAATAACTCAGTGATACCTATTATTTGCTGCGTGCCTATTGTGCCCTGTGCTCAGTAGGTGCTACTACTACTCTCTTTTTGCCACATGAGGTTATTGAGGTTTCCAGAGACTAAGTGACTTGCCTAAGGCTAATGAGCCACCAGGATTTCAGTGTGAATTTTAGGACCTGTCAAGAATCCATATCACTGTCCGTCTGACCTACAGATTGCTTCTGACTGGGAGGCTCTAAATCAAACAACGAGGTGTCTACTTACTGGCTTCTTCTTTAACTTTATCCATTTCTGCCATTAGTGAAACTTCTTTGTCAATGATGCTGGGGGGGGGGGAAACAAAGTCAAAGAATGCTTAATCAAAGACAAACTTTCAATGAAGTCATGAAGTAAAAGAAAGATTATTTTCATTAAACAAAATACACAATCACCATAAATATTTCTATGTTACAATGCCAGAAGCACACTCTGCTTTTCCAAAAATGAAGCAATGTGGAAGGGATGCTCCTAAGTATTACATAGTGACATCTGCTGCTTAAATCATTGTCAGCAAATCTAAAAAAAAAAAATGCCTTTTCAGACTTTCAGAATCTCACTGCTTTGAATTTAAATTGGGGAGTATTTTTGCCCTACGAGTTCCAAAGTTCCAAAACAATGTATAAGTATTTGAAAAGCTGGTACTCAGGTTATAAGGCTGTACTTCTCAAAAGTCTCTATATTTCACTCACTCAGATTCTGGCCAGGAGCGAGGCAGGTGGGCCCAGTTCTGATGCAGATGGTCTTGACCAACTCTGTCATCCGCATGCTCTCTAATATGAGTCTATGCCTTCTCACTATTCCAAACAAGCATTTCAAGCATCTTGAAATGAACTTTTTCCCATTATATTTATTTTTGGTTAGTCTTCTGAAAAAGTATTACTTGCATAAATTGAGTAATTATCTGTCCAAAAGTCTGTTTCTCTCCCATCCTGACTCCTAGTTTCCCTCCCAGAAGCAACATACCATCAGAAACTCCTATATTCTTTCACAGATTTTTATATCTATATAAGCATAGATGTCAGATGTTTTTAAATTTTTGTTTTAACCATAAATATTTCAATATATATCTAAAAGATGAGGACTTTGGGGGACTATAACCGTAATATTACTTTAATACCTAAAACCTTAACAATAATTTAATGTTATCAGTTATTTACTCAATATAACTGATAACATTAAATTACTCAATATAACTGATAGCATTAAAGTCCCATACCCTTTTAAAAACAGTTTGTTTGAACCAGGATGTAAATAAGGCCTGCTTACTACCACTGGTTGATTTTTTCTTAAATCTGTTTTGAGCTAGAGATAGATTCCTTCTTAACTCTCTTTTTTTCTCCTTTGCCATCATTTGTTGAAGAAACCAGGTTTGAATTTTGCTGACTGCATTTCCATGGTATTATATAACCCATTCTTTTATATTTCCTGTAAGTTTGTTATGAGATACAGAAACTTGATTGGATTTAGATTTGTTTTTTTATTTCAGGAGGAATACTTATGTTATATATTTCCATCAGCAGACACATAATGACACAACACCTTATAAATATGCCTGCTGAAATCAAATCTGAATGTATTCAAATTTCTACACCTCATAACAAATTTATAGAAAATACAAAGGACATCTCTGTTTTTGATATTAGCAGCCACTAATGATCATCGCCTGGGTCAATAAGGTTTGAAATATGGGGACATTCAAATGCTACCACTACTTCATTTATTTACTGGACAGCTTCCATAAAGAGAAACTATCCCTTATAAACTACTTGAGTTATCATGAAATACGTTTTGTATAAGTAAGGCAGGATAAATGCTTGGTTCTTCCCTTTTATTTATCAGTTTTTGAGATGATAGTTGGTTCCTTAGGAGCCTCCGAAAGTAACCGAGATTTTTTTGTTTGTTTGTATAATTATGAGCTCATTTTTTTTTTGCTCATATGTAATGCACTAAACACACTGCAGTTATATCCTTATTACCACTCAGATTGTTCCATCAGATCTGCTATTTTTTTTTCTCCATCAGATGTACTTTTAAAATCTAAAGTGTGCTGACAATGTATTTCTTCTTAAGCGGAACTATTTTGTAATATTTGTCAAGGTAGGAAGTGGTTCCTGGGCTATATCTATAGGAGTTTTGGGGCTCCTAAACCAGATGATGTAACCTAAACACGTGAAGTCACTGTGTGCTGAGGAGCTCCACTGTTTCCAACAAGGAAATCCTAATGGAAAGAACTGATGTGTGAGTCAAATTCTCCAGGACTGGGCTCTACGCCAAATCCATCCAGCTTAGACATCAGGTATTCCCATGAGGCAGATGGCTTAAGATCACTGGATATGATCGCTTTGGTGTAACCAGCATATCAGGTTACCTGTACCTTATTTATTGACATTATATAGGTATGATGTCAATGAGTTTTAATACAGGAAATACATGATACAGAAAGGTGTATGGTGAGAAGGAAGTCTTTATTCCATCTCTGTCCCAACTTATTCAGTTCCCCTCCCTAGAATTCTACGTTGTTAGAAGCTTCTTGCGTTTCTTTCCGGAGACCATGAATTCATAAACCAGCATATGTTTGCTAATTATATGAAATGCTGGGTGGGAACAATAGGCTTGTGTTCCTGTGATTATGAGGTATATTTAGCGTCTCTGTCAAGTTCACAAACGTGGCCACAATAGAGGCCAAGTAATTTTTTCATTTTGTTTTTAGCAACCCCTTGAGAGAGTGCAGTTCCATGTTAGTTTAGGAAAACAAGGTTAATGGATAAGCTGCTAAAGACATTAGGTAAGAACCTAGAGATCTGGAGTCCAGAGCCCAAATCACAATGTGGTTAAGCTACTCTGCCTGAGAAACACATTTTTATCCACATTTTTATCCTCTGTGTAGACAGGGAGGCGAGAAGAGAGAGAGAAGAGTCAGCAAGAAGGCTGGGAGCTGTGTTGGGTGAAGAGCCTGAAAGAAATCACTGGAGTGGGGTGGAGGGGGGCAAAAGCGCTTCCAGGAGTCAGGAGGTCTCCTATGCGAATGTAAGGTGTACCCTGCTTGGTGTGCATGGTCTGAACGTGTGCAGGTGCACACACACACACACACACACACACACACACACACTCTCTCTGAGGAAGTAGTTGGGTTTTCTGTCTGTGGAAATGCAAGGCTGTACAGATGGGAAGAGGCAACAGCCTGAAGGCAGAGTAAACTGAGAATGTTAAGTCCTATCCGACCCCCAGAACTGGCACAAATCTGCGAGGGCTTTCAACTGCCACAGGACATGGGACAGGAGTCGAGGACAACCTCTTTACTTAAGGCGCTGGGACACTCCAGCTGACTTATGTCATGTGAGACATGTCATGTGACACTTGCAGGTGACATTTGTGCTCCATCCTCTTCCCCAACGGTGTGAGACAGGGTTGGACAGGTTTGGGACAGCTGTATAGGAGGATGCCGCAGAGAGAACTGGAAATAGGGGGAAGCTGACAAACATTCATCCATCGGACAAATATTTACTGAGTGCTTGCCATCTGCCAGGCAAGGGTGGTGGGGCTGGGAACACAGCTGTGGATTAAAAAAAATAGTCCTACCATCTTTGTGGAGCCTACACGTTCTTTTTGGGAATGCTGAGAGGAAGAAGGTGAGAGGAGCTGCCAGAATTACTGGGGAAATAGTGGAAAGAGGGAAGAAAACGATGGCAAGAAGAAATTAGGGTTCCTCCACCCTTAACCAACCAGAAGCCTTCTAATTAGTCTCCAGGTTTTGAGAGCACGCAAAGTACACAACTAAAAGAAATAGGTGCACACGACATAAGATTGGGTGTCTTCAGCCTTCCCGTAGATGGGGGGAGAGGAGCAGATTGCAGCGAGAGTGCCAGGACAGACTCACCCTACCCCATCTGTCCCCAAACAAGGCCACAGACCCCAGAAGCTGGGAACCCTGCAGCCTGTGTGTGTGTTGGATGGGGAGAATGGTGTACGAAGAGGCCTTTGCTAATTTCTTAACCAGCTACAAGATCATGGTAAATTTTTGTTGATTAAATTTGTTAACATAATTATGCGCCCAGAGAGTTTACAAGATGGTCTAATACATAGCCCCAGGTCTATCGCATATTACAGGAAGCTGGAGATTCATACAATGGTTAGTTTAGGCCTTCGGGGCTAGCAACAGGAGGAGTGAAAGTCATACACAATACATTGTTAATCTGCTTCATGTCCACTTGAGGATGTGAAAAAGCCTGTGGAGCTGGCATCAGACTATGCTTCCATTCCTCTGGGTATTTCAACAAAATACTGTCCTCAAACATTTTAGTAATTCAAGCACTGTGATGTATGACTGCTTTCAAAACATGTGCACAAAGGCAAGTCAAGGAATCTCTGCTGAGGGGGTATCCTGCTCTGAACTCATGGTCTGAATGCAAACCAGGTTCAGGTGCCAGCCTGAGACAGCACCCCCGCAACCTCCCTCAAGAATCTCAAAAAAGTGCACCTGAGGATTTCCTTGGCTTTCGCTTTCAAGGCAGCAGGCTGTGGAAGGGAAGAGGAGCTGTGGAAGTGGCTGCAGGGGATGAAGTAGTAAAGGCCAGCTTGTCCCCTGGCAGGCTGTCAGCCGGCAAGGAGCCAGCATCTTATCAAGCTTAGTGCCAGACCAAAGGAACAGGCCAAGAGAAAAGACTGTGTCTGAAACCTTCCAAATGTCCACAAGCCCTGGTGTCACAGCCAGCGTCATGAGGAATTTCATCAGTGCCATTTG
The DNA here is from genome assembly GCF_964194185.1 of Rhinolophus hipposideros. Taxonomy (NCBI): domain Eukaryota; kingdom Metazoa; phylum Chordata; class Mammalia; order Chiroptera; family Rhinolophidae; genus Rhinolophus; species Rhinolophus hipposideros. The sequence goes on along the minus strand of NC_138052.1, from coordinate 70,468,223 downwards.
CAAGTCCTACTGAATCTTCTTAGCAGTGAAAAACAACTTCGCAGGCCGGCTAAGGACAGAGTGTGCTGGGCAAAACCCCGGTATAGGGTTACCAGATATGGGGGGCAGGAGGGAAGGCCTGTGAGAGGAATGACATCAGAGAGGTGATGAGTCTTGGAAAAATCAGAGCTAGGGTCACAGATCACATTCCCACAGGGGAAGCAGTAAAGCTCACACTCTTGCTTTCGTGGTAAACCTGTGTGATGCAGGAATCGGCCCCGAATTACCTCACAATGAGAGCTGACCAAAGCTAACAGATCCTGAGAGCTTACTGTGTGCCGATACATGAAGCAGAGCGCCAGTGCCTTGCTGGATGATGTCGTTTAAGTTTCACGACACACTAGAGGGTATGAGCTCTGCTTTCTCCTCACCACAGGGCCTTGGCACATGCCCTGCTCTCTGCTGAAAGACAACTCTCCTCCCCAAGCCTGCTTGTCTTCATCTCATTAACTTTGAGTATTTCTTCAGGTCTCTGCTTAATCATCACTTCTTCAGGGAAACTCTGACTGAAAAACTTCTGTTCAACTTCATGATCTTAGACTATTTTGGGTTGCTTGACAAAAATTGCTAAAGACTGATGAATGTAAGGGAAGAAAACAAATTCATTTTTCTATGACATACCAATAATGAAACTTTTAATTGGCATATTGTAGTCATTGTGTATAAATCATGTTTACGCAAAAATTTATAAAATTTTTGTTACTGACAGAATCTAATCTTTTGAGACATAAGTTTATGAATAAAAGTGGAACGATATTCACCAAACCACAAGGGGTTTGGCTCAGAATCAAAACAGGCAGTTGATGATTCTGTTTGCAAATTGAGGTGGTAATAAATTACTGAAATTTGTGCTTTCCTCCACTAATCATCTGCAATTCTAGGTTTTGAACATTTTGGCCTTTCAACAGTGATCCTCTGTAGTTGACAGAAACACAGAACTCTTTAATTGGCTTTTCACCGACCACTGAAAGTTCTCTCAATGGTTGGATAAAGTCAACCAGAGGGCACCAGACTTGACATACATTGAACGTGTTCTACCTAAACTGAGCCCACATAAATGACCTCACATGTTTCAGATGTGCCCTTTATCCTTCCAAAACACATCTCCTCATTTTATCTAAACTGCCTGGACAGTAAAATTTTATTCTGCTGCCATAAAAAAGCTTTTATTATCAAAGCAATAAGGTATGAGGATAAGGAGATTACCATGGCAAAGCCTTTATGGTTTATTACATAGCTAATCATAGAGATAAAGTGTTATTTTACAAAAATGTTTCCATTGTCTTGATTCCTTTGTGTAGAGGACTAATACTAACAATAATAAAAAAGAATCGGAAAGGTACTTCAGCAGGAATAGATGTACTATTTTCTGCTCTGTGGAAGACTCCTCTTTAAATTTGGCGAGTAAGACACTGAGTGATAAAACGGCTTCATTTGGAAGCTGGGATGAGCCACGTCAAGTCCTGTGTTCTTCATAAAGAAAGATGCTCTGATAGGGAGCAGCCACAGGACTGTCAGGGGTTGATAAGCTGGAGAGCAGAACCTGGGGGCGGGTACTGAGGAATGAAAGCAGAATTTCAAAGGGAATTGCAAGAAATCAATCAGTGACAGCAGCCAGACTTAGACGTTAAAGAGTTAATACTAGGCCACCTTCCTTCTCTGAGGAGTTCGCCTCAGGGAGAGGGTAGTGAGAGAAATTGCCTGGGACCATCTGATCCCAGACAATTTTGCTTCAGGACCTTCTTGTGGATAAAGTGCTTCAGTTTGGAGTTTCCTTAACCCCTCTGCTGCCAAGCAGAACCAAGCAAGTGGAGAGGCTCTGGAGGGAGACAGAGCCCCGCCTCCTGCAGGACAAGCACGCTGGAGAAGGCCAGCCCATTAGAGGGAAAAAGAATGTGGAAATTGCTGGGGAGAAAGGAGTCCAATGAATGCTAAGGTGCTGTTTTAGCCTTTCTGGCCTTCACATTTTACACAAAGCACACATGAGTGATATGCCATAGAGCAAGAATTCCTGTATAAAGAATTTCTGTTTCTTTCACATTTGTCCCGCCCCTCCCCCCCCCATGGCTTCTGCTCCTAACTGCTGCATCAGGAACTGTGCATGCCCAGGGGAGTGCCAGCTGGGCTCCTGGCAGCCTCATAGCGCCTAGTGGCCACTATGTGGGCCTTGAGCTGGGAGTTAGCGCTGATGGACGAGGCCGTGTGTACTGCCCACAAGTTCAGGCAGCTATGTCCCTTCCCCAGGGTGAGAGGATTTTGCTTACCAGGTGAAGTGTAGAAAAACTCCCTTTATATTTTTAGGACGTGCAATACTGTTACCATGGGTACCATTTCTAGTGTAACTCCCCAAGTATTAGCAGAAATTCTTGGGCCCAGGGCAAAACTACTCAGGGGTTTCAGCTCACCCAGTTTTCAACTACTGCTGCTGTCAACCAAGTTCTGTCCCTGGCCTGACAGCTACAAATGCAGCAAGACTGTGTGTGGTTCTCTACTCCTGGGTCAAGAGAACAGGCAGCCCTAACACTTATGACAGGTGCCTGCAAATGGCATCCATGCTCTTGCATGCTGCCAATTCCCTATTCCTCCTTTACTCTGTTCTGCTTCCTGAAGGGTAGTAGAATATGCCACCCCCAAATATGGTACTTTGGTATATTGACTATTTTGAGCTATAGGCACTTGAAAAACAGCAAAAGCAGGGAGAGGCTTTCTCTGAACTCTTCTTAACTACCTAAAGGCAGATTCTCCACAAGGAACTTGATTGCCATAAACACCCTTCCTCCCCAGGAGTTTCATCAGCCAGGAAGGATTATTGACTCTTATCACAGGAGAGGAGACTAGAAATCAAGACCACACCCAGACACCCTTTGTCAGACACTTTTATACTTCCCATGTACTCTCCTAAGGGCCCATTCACCTTTCCTAAAAATCATTTACTCTCCCTTATACCCTTACCCTTTTCCTCTACTCTTTCCCTTGTTAAGATGGTATTTTAGCCTGAGTTCTAAGCCAACTTTTTGAGTTCCTCGTTTTTTCCTGGGTATCTCCCATGTATATATGAGGTATACAAATTAATAAATGTGTTTGTTTTTCTCTTGTTAATCTGTCATTTATTATAGGGGGTCTTAGCCAAGAACTGAAGAGGGTAGAGCAAAAATTATTTTTCCTCCCTTACACTCCCATCCTGTTCCCTCTTCTGTACCCTGTATACCGGCTACTGGCATCACCACTCACCCAGTGTCCGTGAGTCCTTTCCCTTCACCTCCCATGTGATCAAGTCCTCTGAAGTCCACCCCAGAACTGTCTCTCCTACCCTACTCCACTTCCACTGTTGCCGATTTAACTCCAGGTTCATTATCAAATAGTTGGCTATGTTTATTTATTTTTTGGTTGGGATTCCTGGGTCTGCCACCTTCTGCTCTGTCCATTTTTTCACTTAGATTTTACAACAACCTGCATTATTTTTTCTTAAGGTAGCAGTGGTAACAAAATGGTCTTTTAAAATATTTCTTGCATTCCATAGTGTGATTTGGTAAACATATGAAACCCAACATACATATCAACAGCATGTAGACTAGGGTGGAACACAACCCTTTGATAAACTGTCTAGTGATCATGACCATCAGGGAAATGAAGTCGCAGTGCCTCTAAGCATGAACCACATTTAACATATAAAGCAAAATTAAAATCCCTTTGGCTGTCAATGAAAGTGACAACAGCACTCAATTTGCCAATCAGGCTGAGCCCATTTGATTTCTATTTCTTTTATCAGAGGTAATATAATCTGTTAATGTTAATACCGCTTAGTCTGCATTTTTTATATTGAAATGCTACAATGATTTAAATCATAGTTAATGAATATTTCATCACACTGTCTGAGGTGCATTTCAAGAATGAGACATTTGCAGATTTAGCACAAGGACTAACTTCCAACACTTAAACAAAAATCCTGGAGTTCCTCAAATAAGACACTTAATTGAAAAAAACAAACAAACACAGGGATTCCTTTTTTTCTTATAATTTTAAAAATGACATCAGAGTTGCAAAATCCTATAAAATCTACAAATTCCACAATACCACATGTTCAGTGTAAAAATCTATATTCCTTGTACACATCCATTTAGAATTATACATATAATTTTGCTTAATAATATATTTTCTTATCTTTGCTAATTATTTCTTAGTTTTGTTTTCTTTCCATGGAGATCACTATATCACTGTTCTCATCACTAAACTGTGTTCAGTTTCTATAGCTACAAAAATTATATGACTTATTACAACCCCCTTAAAACAAAAACAAAAACAAACTACAACTACATCTATAGAAAAGAAAACAATGTGGATAATTGTCTTATAGCACAATTTCATTTAAGAAATTGAATTAACATTCTTCACATTTTTACTTTTTTCATGTTCATTTAAAAAACTGGAAAAGCAAGATAAAACAAAACTAATTTCAAAATAAAACAAACTAAGACAAATGCTCTCTTGGTCTCATACTTAAAATAGAGTCAACCATTCTGAAAACTTGCATTTCTTTCCAGTTTTTTTTGTGGGGAGTGGCATCTATGCAGAAACCATCATGGTTGTTGAACATGAATATGTTAGGAACAGAAACTAGAAGAGACTGATGTGGTACAAGAAGTCACAGAAATGCTGGCCCACAACCCAAGACCGCCTGGCCTAGCTGAGGCAGCGCCTTGCCTCTTGGTGGGCTCCTGAATTCCTTGGCTCTCAAACACAAGGAATCCCTGTGTTTGTTTGTGGAAAGGGGAGGGGTGAGAACGTACACTTCTTGGTTTGGGCCATAAGACTCTTTACCATCCAGAATTTCTAGTCTCACGTGCTGCCACTCCTCTTCAGGACCTGCCCTAGGCCACCAATTTCCCAAGTGGGGGGAACAAATAAAATAATAAACTCTATGTACTTACTTCTTATTCTAAGAAGTAGACCTTCCTCATCTTTAGTATACAGATTAACAGTAGAATCCATGTATGATTTATAAATAAATTTTCTGGTTTGAGAGGGATATTCTCACAATTCACTGACTGATGGAATGAGACCCAGGGAACATACACCTCCCAAAGCACACTGTGGATGGACCCCTTCCTAACGAGCCAGCAGTGTTGAGCCCCCTCCCCCCTGCCCCATAGCTCCATTGGTTTTTGCCATACTGCATTACATAGCCTGTTCGTCTGCTCCCACTAAACCTTGAACTTTTTAAGGGAAGAGATCGTCTTCTATACCTTCGTATTTTTAGAGGTGCTTCTTCAAGTGTGGTCCTCAGACCACTTACACTGGTACCCACTGTACTCATTAAATGCAGCTTATTCTGGGCGCTGCCCCACAGAATCAGTTTCTGGGAATGGGGCCCTGATGTTTCCCATGCATTCCAAACTTTGAGAAGCACGGCTTGTGACACATCCATTTATCTATTGGATGGATGAATGATGAAAGGGGAAGAGAAGGTAGAGAGAAGGCATCGCAAGGCATGAAAGGGGAAGAAGGGCTGAAGTGGTGGCTACTGTGGCCATTCAGAATCAGGAGTCCTTTTGCCTTACTTCTCTCTTCATTGAGCAGTAAACAGTAAAAAGTTGTGATTAAATATCCGTATCTCATAGCTGGGATCCAGTGCATGCTAAATAAACAGAAAAGTGGAGAAGGATAACGTCTTCCCAGTGTCTTGGTATAGAGGAAAAGAAATTTACTAAATGCTTATCTGGAAGAGAAGGGAACCAACCTAGATTGAACTTCCACTGTGGGCCAGGCTAGAGATTTCCTAGAATAATCTAAGAAATGCTTATCTTGTACATGGATCTTCACAAAATCTCTAGAAAGTGAATATATAGCTGAGTAAAGTTAAGAAAGCCAACCATCTTCAGAGCTAGAATATGTGTAAATGAGATTTAAACCCCATTCTAACTCTACACCCTATGTTACCAATTAAATGGTTAATAAACCTTGAAAATGTGACTTTTGTTAGAATATGGCCTAAGAACCAAAGATTTACCATCACTGAAATAAAAATATAACATACATATAAGGCGTTTTATATTAACTTCACGTATTTTGTAGTCTTTTATATGATTTGTTGCTATCCTGGCTGACATATTTTGCCCAAAATGATGCCTCCGTCTCACTCTAAGAAACTACAGAATCTCACTCTGTATCAGTCTAATAAATAGGAATAAGCTCCAAGATCCATTCTGAAATTATGATGTAAGCTATCTCACTTTTAACATTATAATGTATTTTATATTTATACTAATGTGTAAGAATGAATTCATCTTATTTTCCCAGTGAAAATGGATTATACTGTAAATTAAGAAAAACACTCACACACAAATGATGCATATTCTCCCTCTGGTATTGTGTAGCTAGAACATTTTGCTTAATTCCTTTTCATATTTCTATGCTATGAGGAAAACTAACAATCCCTATTCAGGAGCATGTTACCAAGCTGGTATGATTGGTAGCCTTCATTTGCTGAAAAGATTCAGAAATCTTTTCAGATTTCAAGCTGGAATCAGAATCAACTTCTTATCCTCCAGCGCTTATTGTGGGTCTATTATTCTGCAAAGAAGGCTGCAGTGAAAGGAAAGCCGCCTTCCAATGCTAAGTGTGCGACTGACATAACGTATGGAGGTAATCACACATGTAGCTAAGAAAGGCTGTTAATACAAGGTGCTATTGATGCTGGTTTCCTGGGGACCATACCAAAACTGAAAAGGCTAGTGCTGTAGTTTCTGTTATTTATCAACCTGCTCTTCCTTCATGTCAACGATTCATTCAGTCCTTGCAGTGGCCCTGGGGAAACATCTAATGCAGAGAAAAACCTCGGGGAGGAAGGAAAATAGGAAAAGAAAAGCTTTCCCCTCCAAAAAGCGAACTACACTATTTAGAGTGGCACCGTCACAAATGAGGCAAGATTGGAAATACACTGTACCACAGGGACTTCCGTTAGTCACAAAGTCACAGGAACCTTGAGTTTCTCCATGGTATCCTCGTATGGTAGTTACCCTTTTCACAATTTCAAAATGGATCCTGAAGCTTATTTCTGTTTATTGGACTGGTACAGAGTAAGGAAATAGAGTCACTTTTGTCAGCCAGGACAGCAACAACCAAAAAACATACATATGGCTCTCTTGAGGCATAAATATATTTATTAGTTTCTTCTATTGTCTCTTGATATCCTTTGCAGGTGTGTGCTCATCTCCATACTGTGCATTCTTTCAATAAGCTGGCATAATCTCAAATATTGGGTGTGGGGAGAAGAAACAGGTTTGTTTAATTTCCGTTGTATTGTGCTTTGTACAAGTCACAAGCAGGTGGGCACTTAGGAAAACCATTTGATGAGAAGGAAAGGGATTAATCAGAAAGTCTTGTTTGTACAAGTTTTGATCAATGGGAAGATTGTACTCACTTCCAGAGCAGAAGGACAGAGACCTTTTATTAAATTTCTTTTTAAAAAATACAATGCAAACTCTTGATTTTTGTCTTCATTACATGTTGTGTCTAAGGAGCTGGTAAAATCTAGCCATCATTTAACACATTGCTGCTATTTTAATAGGGAACTGAAGGCTTTGTAATATTATTACATAACAATGCTAAGTGGCTAAAAAGTCAGTTCTCCTGCTGATAATCCCATTTCCAACATCCCTTGAAGAATGGCACAGAGAAAAACATCATTTTATTACTGGACAACACAGTACTCCAGATACCCTGAATGCTAGTGGGACACTGGGAATGCTTACTATTTCAACCACATGGTTTTAAAATGGAGTCGCTACTCATTACCCATGCTTACGTCAACATCCTCCATGTAACTGAATTCAAAAACCAAGCTTGCTGTTGTCACAGCATCTATTCTGTGACAAAGATCTAATTCTAGGATGTGTTTCACCTACTATTAATTTCCCTATATTTTCTATCAAAGTATATACAGTGCTACAATTAATTCCAATGACTCCTAATTAAGAGAGGGTAATTAAATGGTTAATAGGTATTTGTTCAACCACGACTGCACCACAAGACACAAAAAAAACACCTTGTGTTTATTCCTTCATTTCATCTCATTAAGGAGCACAAGGGCTGGCACATCTGAGGATGTCACTGGCAGTAGAGTATTTGGACACATGCCATGTATGCCCAGGAACACCAAGTAATATTGCTGCCTGGCTGAAGCCAAAGGAAAATAATAATCCCCTAGATGGAAAAATTCTCTATTGTATTTATCTTTACATGCTTCGGATCTTCTCCCTAATCTCGGCCCCCCACTGCGCTATTTGGTTTTATTGCGAAATGAGAAAAAGACTCAGGTAGAGACAGAATGGCTAATGAGAGTGACTGCCTATCATTAGCTACAAGCGTCAGTTCTGAATATTTCCATTTTTCTCCTAAAGACTGAGTTGAATTCTATAATGAAAAACAGACAAAAAAGCAAAGCCCTTAATGTTCTACACTTCAATACAATTGTTTTTCTGGTCTTCAGGAAACGAAAATGTAATTTGACCTTTAAAGTGTGTACCTAGAAGGGTCATGTTTCAGGCCATATGAAAAAAAAATTTCCTACTTCACTGATCTGAAAGAGAAGATACTATGGTTATGTTTTGGGGGATATGTAAATGACTGGAAAGGAAACTTCCTCTCTCACGGCTCCAGAGCCACATTAGGAGGGCAGTGGGACAGCGGGGATAGATAGTCAGGGGTGTTACAAAGGGAGGAATCTCCTTCCTTCCCTCAAGGAGCTACAGCAGAACATGCAGAAAGGCTGTGTTGAAGTTGACGGCGAAGGAAGACATGCAGTCTTCCTCTCACTGTCCTCTGTCCAGGCTTTCTCAGCATTACAGATGCCTTAGGACAGATAAGTAGTTGTAATATGGGTGGGGGCGTGAGAGGACTGTTCTGTGCACTCTATGATATTTAGGAGCATTCCTGGCCTCTACCTACCAGATGCCAATTGTGACAGCTAAAAATATTTCCAGACATGGTATCTCCTGGGAGGCAAATTCATCCTGCTTGAGAACATTGCTCCAGCCCCAGACATATCCCTCTCTTTGCAGGACTCTCAATCAGTGAACCACAGATGCCCCCAAAGAATCAACTGGAGTTCCTTAAACACACACACACACACACACACACACACACACACACACACACACACCAAAAAACCTATTTCTGGGTCCACTTCAGACCAGTGACATCAGCATCTCTGGAGGCGGCACGTAGGCAAAGGAGGACCACAAAGCTCTAAGAGTTCTTAATTATAGTGTATACACAATACTTTGGTATGGAGAGAAGTAAATATTAATTTACAGGCACCATCTTTCAGTCACTGTTTAGTTACAAAAAGAAAAAATAAGAACCCTAAAGAGCCCAGAAAAACCCGGCTTTAGGCATCGCATGGGAAGCCAGGTATTAACCCCAAAGCAGCTAAAAGTTTGGAGAATGTCGGGGGAGAATGAAACAACCAAGGAGGAAAGAATCCTCCTATGTGAGAAACCTGCACAAGAAGGAAAATGGTCTTATTTGGGCTCAAAATGAAGTAGTTCCAAGGCTCTATGCTCCAAGAGTTTTACATCATGTGGGCACCCAAGAATCAGCAAGCTGGGTAGGTAGGACAAACTGCTGCAGAGCTGGTTCGGAAATGCAGCAGCCACAATGACAATTTCCCTGTGGGAGGCCTGCTGAAGCACACAGCCTGGAAAAAGGATACAACATTTAAAATGTCACAGTGATGGCACCCGGTCAGTGTGGGGGCCACCCTGCTGACCACCAGGTGGTCTGTGTGTGGTTTTGCATGGCTACCAGCAGGACTTCCATAGTAGAGGCCCCGTTTGTAGTGGGACTGGAGGTCAGTCGGAAGAAAATAGACTTATCTCAAAACAGCTTTTTCTGCAGCCTGAAATTCTCACTTTTAGAGTGATTTTGGCTGGTGGAGAGTCTAAACAGACTCAGTTAACATTTGTGAACACGCAAATAAGTGACTCTGAGAAAGAGGACAAATGGTCATCAAACAGATGAGGTTATCAGTTACACCAAAAGGGAGTTAATGGTTAAAAAGAAAAAGGAAGGGAAAGAGGGATCCCATTCCAAGTTCCCATCTTATAGTGAGTGAGTGGTGTCATGGTGAGGAGCCCCTGGCCTGTAGGGGGCAGCAGGAGGTTCACCCTGCTGTGTTGTGAGGGGAGAAATTCCAAGATAAAGAGAAGGGAGCAGTGAACAAGGGCTAAGGCCAGAGAAGCCGAAACCCCTGAACTACTTCCGAATTCTGCTTGAGCCAGACCTGGCACTGCTCCAGCAAAAAATAAACATGAGGTATAGGAACATTTCTGGTCCCTTTATACAGAATGCATGATTTGACTGATTTCTCTTTCCTATTTGAACCCAAAGCAGCCTAAAAATATAATTCCCTCCAGCCCCCATTTTTTTGTAACCCCATTATCCCACGCCCAGCACACACTACCCTTTGGCTCATTACCATCTTTCATTTTCTTTAGGAGTGCTTTTAATTAGATGTTAAATCACCAATAACACCTAACAATCTTTACAGCTTTATTTTGGAATCCTTTTCCCCCCAGCATATGGCAGAACTATCAACTATTACTCTCCTTCCTCAATGTTTTTTTTTTTGAATTCATTGATTTATTGCTCATTTTAAGCCTTCACCATCAACTTGGACACACACACACTCACACACACACACACACACACATCTGTGGTGAGAAGCTAGACTAGTATGCACACAATGCAGTTAAATCTGGCAGCTGTAATTCCAAAGAATGAATATTTTCCAGTTGTGGTAGGGGGCCAATCATACAGAAAAGAAACCAGCTGTTACATGTTAGTTCCTGATGGGACTTTTCACACAGGCGCTCATGTTGCAAAATTAATTTTCTGTTAAGACATATTTTGAGAACATGGTGTCATCTTTGCTCCCCTCTCAAGTCCCTGATTCTTTCTGGGAAAATAAGAATGCTCCACGTAATGGTCATTTAACCCTATGTAACTGTGTCCTGGTTAAACACCAACTTTGATATTATAATTTAGCTATTTAATGCTAAATACTTTGTTCAGTACAATTCTTCACTAATTGTACTGAACAAAGTATTCTTCACAACCAGACTGGGAAGGATAAGCCTTTAATTCATTTCTCTCAGATATCTGCTCACTTCGTTTGCACGAGCATGTGCAAACCAGTGCTTTTTCCCAGCCTCACAAAATCATCATTCCCACGAATTCAGCAGGATTCTGGGGGAATTCAGTCAGGCAAGATTCACTTCGTGAAGCTGGCACTTTGGTAGGAAAGTGAATGTGTTGAAGTTCTTACCTGAGAGTTTCTATTTATTTCTAAACTACACGCGATGCCTGTTGAACGTTTTGGTGAGGGAACTGCTGGCCTCAAGTAAGGAGAGAAGACGAACTGGGAGTGCAATATTGCTTGCACACCAGCTGAGTTACCATCTGTCTCAACCATCACTTTCAGGAAATCGCCAGAGGACTTGTCCCACATCCTCCAAATCTGGATATGTCTTCCAATGTAATCCTGAGATTTCAACTGTATTAAATGAAGGATGCTGCATTCAAAATTCTCTCTAATGCCTAGAGTTCATGACTTCACCACCAATAGAAAGCTTAATTTTTTAAAACATTTAAGCTCCCTTCTTGAGTTCTGTGACCTGCTATTTTTCAAGAGCACCACAGTCCCTAAAATTCATCCCTCAGAAAACGAGAGGGGGTTTAATGCAAGTACATTGCCATGTTGGCCGGGCTGCAGGCTCATTCGGAACAGAGTCAAAGTTTTTCCGTTTGACAGAAATGCATGTAAGTGATTGATTAAAAAAACAAATGAAAAAAACTTTGGTTTTATTTTTAAGTTAACATTTATGTCATTTGGGGATGCTTTTTATTAAGGGTTAGATCAGAAATCAACTGCTGGTTCATTTTATAGCAATCGCATGCAGAAAACAGTCAATCTAAATTTTTTTCTTCTTCAGTTTGGATGGAAAGTGCCATTTTGTTAAGTAGGTGACTTTTAAACAGTAGTGTGGCTTGGAAGAGCTCATTTAGAAGTGATCCTTCCCATCATTTTAAAACACAATGTGAATTACAAGCAGAGAAAAGATATACAACTTCCCTGGTGCTGACTTTCCTGGCCCCACACTTTCAGCTCTTGAGGAGTGAAACACTCAAAGAATCTGTTATAAATCTCAAGATGTCCCGTGACCCATGTGGTGTTCATTTTACTAAGGAAATAAAGTAGAAATGAATAAATAAATAAATAAAAGTACTCAGAGCAGTGGGAGGAGAGAGGTAATTTGAGGTCATTGCTACACTTTGTCAATTAGTGTGAGTCACTCAGATGGAAGGTAGAATACAGAGGCCTCGGAGCAAGAGTTTATTCTAAAATGCCACACAGAAGGATAAGACAGAGATGTCTTCTCCGAGCAGCTAACTAATGCCTCCAGACAGAGGCTGGCCAACTATGACCCCCACGGGCCAAATCTGGCCCACTGCCTTTGTGCATTATCTCTGGCTGCTTTCGTGCCGCAACAGCAGAGCTGAGTCGTTGCAGAGACCTTACAGCCCATAAAGCTTACAATATTTACTAGCTGGCCCTTTACAGATCAAGTTTGCTGACTCTGGCTCTAGAGAACAGGCCTGGAAGTTGAGTGTGCTATATATATGAGGGTAACATAAGGACAGAGTGCAAAAGTCATATAACTATCAAATTTAAAACCCAATGAGACTAAGAGAAAACACCTTTCATTTGCCCAGCATCTTTACCTTCTTTAAGTACTTTCAGACATATTTTTGGAGTTTGCTTTGAACATAGTTAGGTTGTAATCTGATCAAACAGAGAATAGGTCCATGAAGGTCCAGACGCTGTGACGGGGAGAGGGTCAATGATTTCTCACTGAATAACTGAGGGGCATGGTCTTCTTTCAAGTCCCTGGGGTCTCGTGCAGCCTTGGGCTCTTGCAGTATATGTAACATGTGGCTTCAAATTCAACAATTTTCGATTAGGTCAGTGTGAGGAGTCCTCTTTTAATTTGATACAACTCAACAATCAGTGTCCAACCAAGGACTTGGAATAGGAAAAGTTAGCAGAAGATGTGATCAAATTCTAGAATCACGGGAGGCCAATGAGATCTAGGGAGCATGTTATAGGGAGCCCGGGCATTGTGGATGTGTTTTGTTTTGTCCTGTATTTTTCCTTTTCAGCACCCTAATTTTCCTCTGGGAGCCACAGCTCTTCAGTTCTCACTTCCTGAGGTTCAGGTGGCGCTCACCCCACCACTATCTCTGTGGTAGGCACAGGTAGGCCTGACTGGTGGGAAGACTGTCCCTCCTAGTCACCGTGATTGGTTTAGGGACAGATATATGACACAACCCAGCCAATGAGAATTAGCCCTTGGACTTTTGTTAGGACAACTGGAGACACAGCGCTCTCTCAGATCACAGGGGCTAAGGATTATGTGAGCATGGAGGTGTCGGGGGATCATCTTGCTGCTACATGGACAGATCATGCCTAAGAATGAAGCCAAGAATAAGCAGAATAAGGAGATTGTGGAAAACACTGAGAGAGGAAAAGAGAAACAGGGAGTGAGGGAGGAAGGGAGAGAGAAAGATAGAGATAAAACTGGATCCTGGTAACATAATTCGGGCTTAGAATTAAATTCGCCTAACGGAATCTTCTGGAGTTTTCATGTACATTAGCCAATACATTCTTTTTTGCCTTTAACTAATGTGACTAGTTAGTTCGGGTTCTGTCACTTGAAAACGAAAATGTTCTGATTGATACACTGAGAACATTTTTTATGCTGATAATGACCTTTACTAACACATATTTCATTCCAATTGTGAACATGAGCAAATGTGCAGGAATCAAAGCAATGTCTCCCATCAAAATCAGCTGCAGAGCAGGGCAAGGCAGGATGAAAACCACCCAGTGGACCATTTCTAGATTCCAGTCTTAAAGTTCCCCAAGAATGGGGTTCTATCGCTAAGCTTGTGTAAGATATTTCTGAGTTTTGTTTTCTTTTATAATGACAAAGCTGGAAAACATTTTTTCTTAGTAGCATTCATGATATTAGCCTTCCAGAGATTTGTCAAAAATATCATTTGTTGAGGTTCTGTTCTTTGATGAGGCTGTGTTCTACATCGTTCAGACACTTTGGGCCAACTTCAAGCATCAATAAATTATGTGTATCAGGTTTCTTTTTATTCAAACACATTCTCTTCTTTTTTATTCCCAAGATATATGCCTCTGCCTGCACGGCTTAAAAAAAATCTTCTGAAGAGTTGTTCTGTGATGTTTATGTATTAAATAAACAACAGTTTCCGTCTGATACTTTTACCTATAGGAACGGTGCCATACATTTACAGTTTCCAAGTGGAATTACTCACCAGTTGTGTAACTCAGCAAAGGCAGCTTTGATCTTCTTCACTGAACTGTCCACCTCTTCCTTGATCATGACGCGATATCTAGTGAGAGACACAGTGCAGCGTTGCAGATCCTTCACCGATTTCTCAATGTTTGGGCCTAAAATTAACGTTGAGGAATAAAACGTAAATTGAGTGCTTTATCTTTTTATTTGTGAGCTGAAGAACAACAAAAAAACCCCAACTAACTCACCCCCACCCCCCAATAAAAAGAGTGATTTGTTTTGTTTTTCAATGAAAAAAAAAAATTCTGTCCCGAGGATGTTTATAACCCAGGGTTTTAAAAATCCAGAGTGGGTTGTTTGTATGGCCCCTGAGACTGCTCTGATTTCACCAGTGGGTTCCCTGGCAGGGCTGTTCTGGACACACGTGTCTCCTTTGCTCTTAGGAAAGAGGTTCTGATCATATGTTTCATCACAAACTGCAGTTTCTTGGAAACGGATATGTCTAAAGACCATTTGTGCTGCTGGCTCTCTCTGTGAACACCACTCTGCGTGGTTAAAAGCCAGCAGGGCTTTAGAAGAGGAAAATGACATAGAGATTGGGAGAGGTACAAATGAGCTAGAAAGAGGACAGAGCCTCAGTGCCAGGTACGCTGGCTCGGGCCCCATCTGTCCTGAGCCAGGCCTGTAATTATAGCAGCAGCACTTAAAGCGGCTCTGTGGGTGCCAATCTTGCCTGATTTCCTGAAATTGTCACCAGGCTTTACAGATAGTGCAAAACAAATAGGCAAACGGTATTTATCCCAACAAGGGCATGTTTCTTAGAAGAAAGAAATCTCCCTCAAGAAAAGTGAGAAAGTATATCAAACCCAAGCCAAAGAAATCAGATACAACTGAGGCTGAATGGGAATAATATTATTTAATCTTCTGGGAATCAGAAAGGAAGTGTTTTAGCCCCTCTCATTTTTAATACCAATTATATGGATAAAGTATATCGAAGCTTTAAAAATAACAAAAAAATAGTGTGCCAAATATAAAACCCTCTTTTACTGTTATACTGTCTGCACGTTCTAAAACAGAACTGAATTCACACGAGGAAGATCCTATCTGAAGAAGACATACCAGCCTCTAGACTCATCTTTGTTCAATGCATGTTTAGAATTTATAAATCAAGGAAACATTCAGCATTCACATTTCTAAAAGAGCTCCTACATTCACATTTTCTTTATAAGATATTAGGGTACAAAGCATTTGTGGTGCAAAGTTATCCATGATTACACAGAGAAGAATGGCCACAGAGCAGCAGAGAAAGCGGGTGCAATTCCACTTAAACATGCAAGACCTTTGGTTAACCTGGGAGGAATCACGTCTGCCTTTCAATCTAGGTGGGTCATAGGAAGAAATGCAATTTCAGGTGTATCTCTCCTTCACTAAGCAGCATATTTTGGCAAGTTCTATCATTCTGGAACTTCTCTGTGTGTGCAAAATATGTTGAATCATTTGTGCAAAAGAAATCACTTTACCTCTTTTCTTTGCCAACTCATCGGGCTTTATTTCAAGATGAGCTGCAGGGGCATTGCACTTAACAGGAGATGTTTTTGCCTTAGGCTTGCTTGGGTTACAAGGCTGCTCAGCTGACCACTGGAGGCCATCTGACCTCTCTGGTGTTCCATGTATAGGTTTGGGGTTCCCATCTAAGGACAGTTTCTGTTGCAGTGGTCTGTTGCCTTCTGTAAGAAAACACCAAATAATGACTGTGACGTGATAAACTAAAAACATTGATGATAACGTGATAGGGGACGCCGAGCGTTGTTTTCCTTTACATGTTGGTAATTATGCCTCTCATTGCAAACAGTCCAGAAATTGTTGTAATAGGCTCCCCAGAAGACGAAGAGAATAGACTAGAAGTAGAAAGAGCCTTGCACGTGGAGTCAGAAGACCTGGGTGGGTGTTTGGCTCTCGTAATTACTTGCAGAGTGGCCCTGGGGAAGCCCCTTAACATCTCTGAGCCTTAATTTCCTCAACCTGAAAGGTTATTAGGTGGTTTGCATCAGATACATGAGATGATCATTTTTTCCCCCATTTGGTAAAGGCTCAGATGTCTGTAAGTATGATTTTGTATTGAGGCTCTCAACATGTAGCCCTCCTGTCTCCAACAGCTACATTAATGTCTTGTGGTATTTTATTCTGAATTACTGAAGGCAGAAGAGTGATTGGAATTAGGGCAAGAATGAAGTGACAACAGGTACGATGATCATTTCATCTAATATATGGAGAGATTAAAGCAGGAAACATCATCATAATATCTCAACTATATTGAAAATCTAGGGATTCAGATTCTCTCTGGAGCGCTAACAGATGTGGCAATAAATTAGATGTTGCTTTTGGTATGTTTTAAAGGTAGGTTCCTATTTAGTTATTGCTGGAGTAAATTAAATGGCGCCTTAGTAGCCTGAAAAAGAAATGTATCACCCTTAATATCTTACTTAACCAGAGAGAGCTTTGGGTGTGAAAAAGGGGAAGCCAATGTGCTTCGGAAGGCCGGATTCTTGGGGAAAGCTGGGTGCAATGGAGAGCGCAGGTTTGGATCCAGGAGACCCATGTTCTGATCTTCCCTCGTTCCTGATGACCCTGTGGAATGACTTCACTTTTCTGGTTGACTGTGGCTCACACTCAAACAGCGCACATCATTATCTCCCTGAAGCCCAGCCCCTTTTCAGATAGTCATCCTTCCTCACTTCTCTCTGTCCCCGTGGTACCTCGTAAAAACTTAATGTGTTGTATTTTAACATAAGACTTACATCCCCTGCCGCTGCCCTGAAGAGGCTATGACTTCCTTAAAGGCAAATACTGAAATATGATTCATTTTTCAAGCCCCAGTACTTGTGGCTGGATCAATAGCTATCTGTAGAATTGTAACTGAAGTAAAGAACTTATAATGATTTCATAGAAGAAGAAGAAAAAAAAAGAAACAAAGAACACCTTTCCTGACACTGTTACAAACTTTATGGAGACTGCACTGGGAAAGTGCAAAAGAATCTGATCTGGGTCCTAGACAATTTGATTTTAGACATTAGTCCATTTATAATAAGTGTAAATTTCACTTTAGTTGAAACCATCAGTAATAACCTACACATCAAGAAAGTACAACATACATTTTATGGGCTGAATGATGAATACACTTTAAAATATGCTTAAAATATTTGAAATTAAGAAATACACAAGAAATTGTTCAGGAAAGGTAATGAACATGGTGATTAAGTACTGAAAACAGCACTTCCTCCAGTAGGGAAACATTTAATAGAATCCCCAGAAGATTAGAGGGTATACTAGAAATAGAAAGAACCTTGTACTTGGGAGACAGAAGACCCGGGTGGGTGTTTGGCTCTCGTACTTACTTGCAGTGTGGCTCTGGGCAAGCCACTTAACATCTCTGAACCTTAGTTTCCTCTCTAGAAAGGTTATTAGGAGGCTTTAGTTATACTAAAGTGGAACTTCGCTCTAGGCAGTGTTGTCAGACTTTAGTGTGCATGAGTTCTCCCTTAGTACCTATTACAAATGCAAAATCCCAGAGGTTTGGATTTAACAGTGGGCCCAGGATTCTACCCACCAAGTGATTCTGTTGGGGGGGAGATGAGTGGCACCACCCACCTGGATAAACTGTACTGTGAAAGATGAAAAAATAAAATTTTGATGAGTCTGTAAATGTTTTGTTAAAAACAATGATTCAGTACAGGCTGGTTCCAACTCATTCTCTCTATATATCATAGTTAAGTTTCAGCCTTGATGAAATATTGTAAATTGAGACTCTAAAATATAGCTCTCTGTGCATAGTGTAGTAAATTAGTCTTATTCTTTAAAATAAGGGGATTTATATTATAGCCTAATAGAAATAATGACCTAAAGGAAAAAAATATTCTGTTGAATGCAAAAGAATTTTAAATGGAAGACAAGCATGCAAATGAGCATAGGCTCATTAACCCAGAGCTGAATATATTTCGTTTGTGTATCAGAAAACTATTGGTTCATTTTATCATTCATTCAACAAATATTTATTGAGAAATTTGAGTAGCAGTATTTATTTATTTTGGGGGGTGGTGTCCTGAAAAACTGTCTAATTATTGGTGGGATCATTAAACACTGAATGATCTGAAGTTCTCAAAGACTACTTGGATTTAATATTTGCACACTGGCTGTACAGATCTGTTTCCAAATATAGTAAAACTCTGGAGCTCTTTCAGATGAAAATTGGTGGAGAGTTACTATATAACAGAATTAGGTTCATCTTGACCACGAATCCTGATATTTTTTAGCAATTAGAATAATGGGAGTTCTCTCCTGGATAGAGTGATTTTCCTCTAAGATTAGAGGCCAGAAGTACCACCAGCCTTTTGTCTTTCTGGAATCCATTTGTAAACTTCCATGGACTATAGCTGACTCAGAGTTGATTCATATTACTGTCCAATAAGATAGCCATGTGGCTACTGAACATTTGAAATGTGGCTTGTTCTAAATGGAGATGTGCTTGCTGTAAGTGCAAAATACACAGTGAAATTTGAAGACTTAGTACAAAAAATATTTCCTTGATAGTTAAAAAAATATTGATCACATGTCAAAATGATAACATTTTGGATAAATTAAGTTAGATAAGATATATCACTCAGTTTAATTCACCTTTTTACTTTTTAAAATTTAGCTACAAATATTAGTAGTTTTGTTTTTTTGTAGATCTCTTAAAATTTTCTACATAGGCGATAATGACATCGGTAAAGGGAGTTGAACTTCTTTCTTTCCAATATCTCCTTGCCCTGTTGTATTGGTTGGGAATCCTAGTACAAGGTAGTTCAGCATCCTTGCTTTGTTCTTGATCTTGGGGAAATGGCATTCGATACTTTATTATTAAGAATGGTATTAGCTGTAGAACAGATTGTTCATGTTTACCAGGAAATTCTCTTATAGTTCTGATGTGCTGGGAGTTTTTATGTTGTCAAGTGATTGTATTTTGTTTTACCTATTGAGATAATCATATTGCTATACTCCTTAATTTTTTAAATATAGTAAATTGCATTGACTGGTTTTTAAAAGTGAAATCAATGTTGTATTCTGGAGAAAAAGCACACTTGCTCATGGTGTATTTTTTTAAAATTTATATTGCTTACTTCAATTTCCTAACATTTTGTTGATGATTTTGCTTCTTTAATCATGACCAATATTATTCTGTTATTTTTCTTGTAATGATTGAGTCAGGTTTTTGATAAAGTTATGCTAGTTTCATTAAATGAGTTGAAAAGTGTTCCATTCTTTCTATTTTTCTTTTTCTTTTAAACTTCTCTGCTCTTCAGTTTGGATAATTTCTTTTGACCTGTCTTCAAGTTCACTGATCCTTTCTTCTTCATTGTCCAAATTGCTATCAAATACATCTGATGATTTTTTAAAAAAAATTCAGATATTGTACTTTTTAGTTCTAGAGTTTTCATTTCATTATTTTATCTCTCCTGAAATTCTCCTTCTCTTCACCCTTTATATTCATCTTTTTTTTTTCTGTAATTTTTTTTAGCATATTTATAATCTTCTGCTGATTCAAACATTTGGATTATCTATAGGTTTGCTTCTAATGACTAACCTTTCTCTTCAATATAGGTCACATTTTCTTGCTTCTTCCCATGTCTAGTAATTTTTTAAATTGGGTATTGAACATTATGGATGATGTATTGAGAAATGTTAGATTTTGTTATTTTTCTCCAAATACTTTGGATTTTGTTCTAATAGGTCATTAAAATACTAGTATATCACTCTCCACTCTCTTCTCCCACCACGCCTACACCCCCTTTTCTTTCCTTGAAGGTAAATGTTAGGGATCTTATAGAATAAGCTAGAGTAGAAGAGATGTTAATGGGATAGTGGACTGTTTCTTAATATATTTTCATTTAATTCTTCTGTTTTATACCTCTCTTCTTAAGCTTGCCCTCCATCCTATCTGCTGACTCTAAATCCAGAGCTTCCCCATTTTCTGCTAGGCAGTCATCCTCCTCCATGCCACAGCTCCCTCCCTTGGAATTCTATGCTGCAGCTTCCCATACTCTGCTCCATCAGTCAATTCTCATCCATCTACTTTCTCTCTCCTACTAACTGAGGCCCTCCTTTTCTTTCTCTTCATTATTGTATATTTCTACATTAAAAAAATTTCTTTACTATAATTCAGTGGGGTTTGTGATTAAGATATAAATCCATGCCTTTCTTTTTCTTAAAAAGTTATTAATATGCATTGCTAAATTATTTTCCAGTCAATTGGTACCATTGATACTCAGCTGTAATGCACAAAAGTGTTCTCATAATTAACTCTTGCCACTTCTGAGGACTATCAACTTTATAGTTACTAAATCTTATTATCAACTTACATATTTGATTTGTCCTTAACTTGATTTATTTTACACAGCAAAACATGAACTGTGGTGGTTGATTTTTGTTAACAGCACCACAGAAAATAAATCTTCCTCTTAGGAGAAATACATGAACTTGGATTCAAAGGTTTTCATAATATATGCACAGCCATGTATAGAGTAGTTCTAAAATAATTATTTTAACCTGTTAAGACAGTTTACTAGTCTCTTACACACATACAATTTCAGTAGAGCACAATGTCTGATGACGATTAATTTAGTATTGTAAAGTAGTTCTACCTAGAAAAAAACTGATCAAGTATAATTTTGTTGTTATAAAATTGGCTAAAATTCCTAATGTCTGTGTTACTTAAAGCATGTCACCATTGACTTAAAAGTACTTAAGTGAATATGAGAGTGTTTTATGATAACTGATAATAATATTTTGGTAGTTCTTTGATCATTGATCTTAGAGTTCTTAAATATTCACAAACGAAGAAATGCAAATGGAAATTAAATATCTTTAAAATGTTCCATTTCCCTCTTAATCAGTTTTACAAACAAAAACAATGAGATTAGTACAATCTTTCTAGACAGCAAAATATTAAAAAACCTCAAAAATATTCATACTCTGTGAACCCAATAATTCTATTTCTAGGAAAATATGCCAAGGAAATAATCATAGTTGCTCATAAAGATTTATATACAATAAATATTCACTAAACCATTATTTATAATAGCAAACAAATGGAAACAATCTATATGGACAATAGTTTGGGAATTATTAAAAGAAATTGGCAATTTTATAAAAATACAATACAGCCATTAAAAATCATGTTTTGAAAGGACACATATGAGGTAATGTTTATAATGTTGTGTTAAATAAAAAGAATATACAAGTTCACATTTGAAAAAATATATATCCACATATATATTTGTGCATTTAAAAAATTCTGAAATAAAATTTAACAGTAGTTATTTCTGGGAGGTAGGATTATTTTTCCCCTTAAACTTTACTCCATTTTTCAAATTTCTTCAATTAGTATAAATTCCTTTTAAAATTAGAAATACAAAATCCGTAAATCAGGAAAGCAACTTAAAAAAAATTAATTAACCTAATTAAAGACTTGTTTGAGTGCCTACTATGTCCATTTAGGTACCAGGAATACCATGGTGATCAAAGACAGATGTGGTTCCTAAATTTCTAAAACTCACAGTCTAGTAGGAAGACATATAAATCAAACCACCACAAGAACAGATATAGAAGTACAACTGTGATAAATGTTATGAAGGTACACAGCATTCTGAAATCTGTAATTGGCATTTTTGACTGAGGGATAGCGAGACAGATTTCCCCAAGTTAAAAACACCTAAGCTAATTTAAAATCGTATGAACTGATCAGGTGAAGAGGGCAGAAAGTGCACTCTAGGCAGGAACAGCATTTGAAGCAGGAGGAAGCATTGTATGCCAGTCATTAAGTTACTGTCTCTCTGCTCATGTCCACCCTTCTTTGCCCTATTTCGTGATCCTGGAGCTGGACCCAGTAAATAATTGTCTTTTGCTAGCTAGCAGAATGTTAGCTTTGTAAGTAAAGGGCAATAAGTAATCTTGCCAAGCTATAAGGACAGGAATACACTTCTCTTCTAGGTTCTGATCCTCCATTATTAGTGGTATTCATTTCATCACAGGAACCAGCAGCCACGAGGAGGAGCTCCAGCTGCTCTCTCGTGCCATGTTCCCTGCTTTCCCCACCCCGGCAGTGGTTTTGAGGAGTTCCAGTCTCTCTACATCCTCTGGCAATGGTGGGTCTCTTCTACAGAACAGCTCAGTCCATGACCTGTGACAAGTTTTTTGTTTGTTTGTTTTTGCCACCACAAGGCTGCATGTCTCTAGTAGCCACACTACCACTCTGGTAGCCACACTTTTTTTAAAAAATTAAAGTTTAGTTAAAGTTTGGGGTGACAATGGTTAGCAAAGTTGCATAGGTTTCAAGTGTATAATTCTGTAATAATACATCATCTATATATCACATTGGCCACACACCTTCTTAGATGAGGTCAGAATCTCAGGGTTGGATTGGGGGACTCTCCTTCGTCCTAGTTCCTTCATTGTCTAATCTTCCTAAAGATAATAATTGCTCTCTTGCCCTGTCTGACCCCTTGGAGTCCGCATTTACCCCTTTTGGTAGTTAACTACCTCCTGCTGTTTTAGGTAGCAATTCTTTGGATTACATTCCTCCCATTCAAATAACCAGCATTCTGTCTCCTGACTTGAACCTGGCTGATACATATGGCCAGTAGAAGGGATTGAAAGCAGACCAGTATAAGAATGAGCACAACATAAAACAAGGCTGGAGCAGGACACATGGGTCAGACTATACGGGCCTGTGGGCCGGGGTAAGATTTTTGGTCTTCATCTTAAGAGTTCATTTTTGCTATGAAAAGATTACAGGATAGAGAATGATTTAGAGGAGAACAAGAGTAAATGCTAGGAGATTAATGAGTGGACCACTGTAATAGTGCAGGCAAGACAGGGTCATGGTAATGCTGGGAAGGTAAAAGGTAGAGACGGTGAGAAATGGATGGATTCTAGGAATATTTGGAAATGAAAATCAATAGGACTTGGTGATTAATTAAATATGGGGGGTGAGAGAGAGGAAGATGTTCTAATTTATGCCTATATTTCTGAGTTGCACGACTGGATAGATGGTACAGTAAGACGATGAATTCTAAAAGACAGTTAACTGGGAAGGGGGATCATGAATTTGTTTTGAGCATGTTGAAGTGCTTTGAAATGTCAAAGTGAAAATGTCAAGTAAGAGCCTGGAGTTCAGAGAGTAACCTGGACCGGAAAAAAGAATCTGTGAGCCAGCTTACATAATTAAAGCTAGAGTATGTTGGAAATGATCTAAGAGTGATATAGCTTTATATGAAAAAAGACTTGGAACCAAGACTTTACGAGCTTCACCAATTACCGTGTTTCCCCGAAAATAAGACTTAGCTGGACAATCACCTCTAATGCATCTTTTGGAACAAAAATTAATATAAGGCCCGGTCTTATTTTACTATAATATAAGACCAAGTCATAATTAATATAATATAATATAATATAATATAATATAATATAATATAATATAATATAATATGGGGTCTTATATTAATTTTTTGCTCCAAAAGATGCATTAGAGCTGATTGTCTGGCTAGGTCTTATTTTTGGAGAAACAGGGTAACAGGTAGAGAAGAATGACCCTCAAAGGAAACAGAGAAGCAATAAAGATGGAGAGGAAAATCAGGAGAGTGTTGTGTCGTAGAAACAAAAGGGAAAAAACAGAGTGGCTAAGAATAGAGTAGCCAAGAGCATTGGATGTTGCTGAAAGGAAAGGTAAAGTTAGGATTAAAAAATATCTGCTAGATTGAACACAGGAAGGCCAATGGTAAACTTAGTGGAGGCATTTTCTTCAGAGTGACGGGGCTGTAAGCCCTAATGAATAGGTTGGTAAGTGAGAGAGAAATGAAGAAATGGAGAACAGTGAGTAGTTAACTCTCTTAAGATGTTACAGAATAATGATCTCGTGATTAAGCCCCAAGAAAACTCTTCACAGCGTAATTATTATACGCCTTGTTCGCATGTTCATCATTATTCTATCCCTACACGACAGGGTAATTAACAGATATACAGAGGAACCAATAACTTTGGGACACAGACCAAAAACAGGTTTATTCAGAAGAAATAATGTCAGATAAATGATTTGAGGGTTTATTCATACCAGATGCTGTAAATCCCTTGGTGTTTCTCACTTACTGCTCACCACAATCTTGTAAAGTGGAGTTATATTTTCTATTTTGCAGGTTAGGACATCGAGACAGAGTGGTTAACTTGTCCAGAATCACACACCCAGCAAGTGACAAGGCCAAGATTTGAATCCAAACATGTCTAATGCTAAAGCCTTGGCTCTTGGCTACAAAATTATTCTGCTTCCATTTGACAGCTGGCACTGCAATGCTGGAACACACGCCTCTGGCTTTACTATTAAAGTTCTAGGTGAGCTGCTTTCTTCTTGTTGATCTTTCCTAATCCTCTGGTTCAATACAGGCCTGAGAGAAGCAGGAAAGATGAAGCTGGGGCCACCAGCAGCATTAAAAAAATCTGCTTGGAAGAACTATAGGGACCTCCACACCATAAAAATACTGTGAAAGAATCTGGTGTTTTTGTTTTAACGAGAAGCACAAATGAGAGACAAGCAGCCCACATTCTAAAATTAACAGGACCCTTCCTCCCACATTTGGTTAGTTCACTGTGAGAACAAGAAAGCAGCTCTGCACCAGTGCCGAGCCGAAACACGGACTGCATTGCACAGCTGCTCCTGTCCTGTGATACAGGGCACGGAGTGAAGTCCGGTTTGTGGAGTCAGCGAACCCAGCACCGAACCTTCTGTTTGAGACAAGTAACAGGGAACAGAAGAGCTGTCTTCCTAGGGTGCTTTACAAGATGAGGGACTACACAGGGAAGCTGCGGGGCCAGCAGGAGGAACTGAAGATGAGGAGAGCCCCACCCCAAAGTTTCCTCCAATGGAGCCAGTTGCTGGCCCACCATCCTGTTCCTTTCTTATTCAGTGGGCATCGGGTCCAGCGGGAGAAAAACGACACAGGAACCTGAATTCCTATTCTGGCCTACACCTATACATTTCAGCAATCAGAGCCTTAAGAAAAATAGAGCAGGAGGAACATTTGGGAAAACTGGACCCGAAGGTCATTGTGTGTTTTAGGCATTCAGGTGGGGCCTCAGAAATAAAAATGATCCCTGGCATTACTTTTGGTAGGGATAAATCTTGATCTACTCCTTGGCCGACTTTGTACTTGGATGCAGGATGATCTTGATTGGATTATGTAAAAGATCTAATTTGAGCTGTTATTAAAAATTCTGAAACCCAGAAAAACGACTCCAAGGCTTAAAGAAGCAATTTTGTACTAAGTTTAAATCAAACTCCCCAACTTGTAAGCTGTATGCTGACATGCAGCATTGTCCCACTCGGCAGCGCCATATTTACAGCCTGAGATGATGATGCTCTGGGTGGTTATTTTTCACGTAGGAAGTCACACTAACACCCCTGAGCCACCTGCATGCATCTCAAAGCTAACTTTTCCCCACCAGAAAATGATTCTGTTTAAATTTTTTAAAAAGAGAGCTCTTGAATGTCAAGATGTTATAAAAAGATAAAGCACGCATTCCACATGTTCAAGGCCTGCTGCCTGGCTGGGCACTCGGTCGCCTTCCTTGAGCCAGTTCATTAGTGGAGAGCTTGATAAATGCTCACCATGAGCAGACTGGAGATTTCTTTTAGGATCATACTTCGAACCCATTCAAGTACAGAGTATCATTATACAGCTTTGCTATGATTCATTTTTCCTAATTTTTCAATTATACATCAGTTAGGAAGCCCATTGCTTTAGCAGTAACTCTCTAATACTTATATAAAAACACATGGATTTGGGTCAGGCTTTTGCAAACTAAAGAGGGTTACACCCCTGAGGGGTGGGCGTCTCTTTTTCCAGAGCTATAAAATGAGGGGATGGGATTAAAGAATCACTCGATGCTTTCTAGTTCCAGTGGTCTACTCAGAATAGGGGGTAGAATGTCCAAGTTCTAACACTGTGAAGTATCTCTGGATGGTGGACAGGTTGGACAAGTATTTTAAAGTCATTTGACAGTTTTGACATCAATTTCCAGATGAACCTTCATTATTTTTAAGAAGAAAAACCTAACTAGTTACAAACTTATTTTAAAATTTATGATCTTAATCAGTAAGTTGCTAAGTAACTTAATGGTCAACCAGAAAGAGTCTCTTCCCCTGGCAAAAATCTGTAATAACCTGCTATTACCAACATTTATTCTTTAACAGAAAAATTTATATGAAGCATAGACTTGTAATGAACCAATAAAAAAAAATAATGCTGATATACCTCAATGCCTTCATACTAAACTTAAAAATAAACTGAAGGGATATTGGGATGGCTCTTTGTGCAAGAAAGAATTCTTCACAGAAAGTTTCATGGCGAAGTTTCAAAAAGGCCCCTTGAAAAAAAAACTCCTCTAGTGGGTACTTCACTTTCAAGGCAGATATCTACCGTGAAGTGAAGCTGAAGCTCTTCAATATTGCATTTGCTCTAATGTCATATACTTGATAGAGCTACTGAAATTGTTTTAAGGAGAAGGTATAAATTATAAGTAAATGAACAAATATATGTGCTAGGCTTTTAGTCTATGATTGATACCAAAACAGCAACTTGAGTAATTAGATTTTGAAAGTAATTCATGTGAAAGCAATAACAAGCAAAGTTGGGAATCTGCCACTTGATTATTTAATTTCTTTTTCCTGCCCTGACTATAAATCAAGACATTCTCAAAACGGTAGGCATAGTAAAAACTGAGTTAAAAAAAGATTCCTAGAAAATCCAGATTCTAAATGGAAATAGGTTATTTTTGTTGTTGTTTGGTTTTAAGAAATCATTGTGGTAAGGATTACCTGAATTACAGCACTATTAATAGAGTTGTTCGGTAACGTGTTTCTGGAAGAAAAATTAGTGCTCTGTGAGCAATCTAAAACCTCACTAGTGTGCTGAACCATGTGTCGGTTATTTAATGCTTCCTCACCGTGTCTCTGATGTGGTTTGTGTCACCACGCGGTATTTTGTTTGCGTCTGTCTCTTCTGCTAGACTGAACTCTTTCTTCTTAGGCAGGACCCTCTTACTCATTTCTGGTTTCTCAGAGGATAAGCACGACCTCATATACAGCAGGTGTTGAATAACTTCCCTACTGTTTTCTAACCCTCCAAGTCCTCTCTACCACGGCAAGTCTATTGGTCCTTCAGTACCCACTGTTCCCAGGAAACCTCCCTGGATCACTCAGTCAGATGTGCCACCTCTCTTCCCCAAACCATAAATTCAGCATTGCACGCAGAGCCTTCTCTTCAAGGATATATTCCCTCAGGGCCTCGACCATACCGTATGCTTCTCCGAATGTACTGTGGCCTCTAGCCCATTGCTTTGTGTGTACGAGGACTTTAAGAAGTCCCTGATTCAGTAAACTCAGGATTTTACGGTCTCTGGGAATCATCTAGTGTAGTGGTTCTCACGGAGGGATCTACCACCTCCGAGCAGGCATTTTGAAAAACTGATGGGGCATTTTAAAAATCTACCAAATTGACTGTGTGTGTAGGAGGAAAGGGCAGGATGTTAGATGACTGAAATCACAGGAATCCCGCCCAACAAAGAATTGCCCGGTGTCCTGACCTTTCTCATGTCCTAGACGCTTTACATATAAACCCAAAGTATTTTTTGGTAGTTTTCCTATGGATTCCAGGATTCATGCTGTGTCGATTAAGAACAAATTGTACTTGGTGGTGTTCAGAACCTTACCAAGAGTTCTCCACCATTTGGAAAATCACATGGCCAACCCCAGCAGTCACTGCGGTTGAGTTCACAGCCAGCTCCGGGTCAGTTTGCATGTCTAGCAGTTATCTTCACAAAGATTCCATGTCTAGATGCAAATATACTTATGTGGCTCTTACTTCACATGTCAAATATAGAGAAGCAGTGTGCACGATACGCATTTGACTACTGTCTTACTGCTTTTAAGTGTCAGCGACTCATATTAATAAGTGGTGTGAACATCTGGCTATTACACTAGGCTTTCTATTTTAATTGCTTCTGATTTCTTTTATTTTTTATTTTATGGAAAGTCTGTGTCTAGGTAGATTATATTATCTATGAATTTTATTTTAGGATTTGTGGTAAAAAATGAAGCATTGAGTCAGGATAGTACTGAGGACCACTGATCTAAGTGCATTCCAGTACAGTTTCATTATTTTACAGGAAGGAAATGGGACACTAGAGATGAAATGATGCAGCCAAGGTCATACAGTTGTTTAAGAAGTAGCCTTTTATAGATTAACATATAGCTATAACCCAAATAATTAACATTCCAGATTCTAACACCCTGGATGATTATGTTCTATCACATAATGTAAAACACTACCCTTTAATAATATTTCCTTTTGTCACCAATTATCCCTCTCTTATCCCAGCAAAGGTATCTAGAAAGAAAATTTGCTTAAACTTGGAATTTCCATTTTTCTAATGGTCTGAATACATGCTAGAACTGTGTTTTTAAGGAAAAAGAATCCTCTGACTTAGTGCAGGGCTAGACGAGCATTTACTCGTCGGTCCTGTTACACTGATCCCTGCCTCCCCACCCCACTCCTGCAGGAAGACTGAATCCGTGTACAGAGCAAGCAACCTTTCACTTCCAACAATCCCAACAGTACCAACGACCGCACCAACAGGT
The DNA here is from genome assembly GCF_964194185.1 of Rhinolophus hipposideros. Lineage (NCBI taxonomy): Eukaryota > Metazoa > Chordata > Mammalia > Chiroptera > Rhinolophidae > Rhinolophus > Rhinolophus hipposideros. Next base: position 70,439,075 of record NC_138052.1, on the reverse strand, counting down.
TCCCTGTGTATCCTGTCCTAAGCAACTTTCCTTCAAAGTTACCGACCTGTGATCCCACGGAGGGCCTTTGAAGGTTCCTCGGGTATCGAGAGCTTTTTCTCACGAGGAACAAGGGCTGGCTTTTCACTGGCAGAATCAGTGGATGAGCTGTCCTTCTCACAGCCATTGACGTGGCCATTTTGCATCTGCGGCGGTGCTGGCTGCAGGGGTAGGGGCCCTCCTTCCGGCCTCTCTGCCTTGTCTTTAGCATCTTTGCTGCCTTGGTGCTGCTTGGACTTGCTTCTTTTTCTTTTATTGTTCTAGAATGAGACACAAATGAGAAGACAACATTATTTAGCTCAGACCTTTGATATGTAAGACAAAACTGAGAAACCAAAATAAGATGTTATATGTATATTTGTTTTCTGGCTCTTCTAATAGAATGGGTGAGAACACCTGTATCTTTATTAACCACCCAAATTAATGTAAACATCTTCCTTCTTACAATAAGTTGTATCAGCCTTTACCTCGTAAACATAGTAAACAAAAAGTTTCCTCTCACAGGAAAAAATAGCAGGGAATGGCTAAAATACTGACCTGTTCTTTGAGGCACTACATACCTCTATGAGTACTAATACAGTAAAGTCCCCTGAAAGAACCTGAATTCAGTTACCATGCCCATGGAAAATAACTCTCATTTCTTAAAGATGTGATGGCGGTGGGGGAGGCAAGGAGGACACGAAGGTTCGAATCCTCTGGGGAGGAGGAGAAGTTGAAGGGAGGACTGGTACAAAAAAGGCAGGCAAGTCCTTGCAAAATGAAGAAGTAAGAGGCAGATCCCCAAAGTCCACGTTGGGTCTATGAAATAGACACCAACCAACCAGGAGGTCCCCAGGTTGCTGCCACTGTCCGGGAAGTGCCAGGCAGCCATAGGACCCACAATCATCACAGTGAATATTTAAGTTGGAGCAGACAACTGCTACAAAGTAGTGCCAAAATGACCTGGGTCCACCAGTGTTTGGATTGTGCAGCTGGACTCCTGGACCTCTTGGCTGCTAGCTGAACAACACTACAAGGCTTCACTTTGTTTATTTAGAAATAACACACTCCTACATTTAAGACAACTGAAATTATTTAGACCCCAACTACCACAATATGGCAGAGTTTTAATGTTTTTCTCCTAAAATATCCTAATGTCAATATCTATAATATATATATCTATAATATCCTAATGTCAATATCTATAACAATATACAAGAAATTAAGCTGTTGTTCCTAATTATGCTGTATGCTTTATTGAGTTTGGTTTTGTATAGAGGAGATATTCAAAATCCTTACTATCCAGTAGGATACAGATCTCAGCCAATCAGAACTGACTTATCAGGGCAGACTCTGTCCTGCCTGCTACGTCGGTGGGTACCAGCTGAACATCAACCTGGATTTGTTCTTTAACACATTTGGGAAACAAATACAAAAAAAAAACCCCAAAAAACAAAACCCCCCAGCTTTCTCGTCTGAATTCTCTTCCCTACTCCCTTTCTTTTCCTTTGAAACCACGTCAAGCCCCTGAGTAAGAACTCCTCTAGAGAAGTGAGAGACGAGCATTCACTGGGCGAAGGGAAAGGCCAGCGGCACCTATTCCCACACAAGTCGCATGTCTGCTGGGTGGTGAGTCTATTTTCCCACTGAACTTCTAAGAGGGAGACTCACTAATGAGTTGGGTCTACAGCTGCTGTCTGCTCCTTTTTCCACATCACAGAGATTTCATACCCAAACCACATTTCTGAAAATTTTCCATTTAAGTGTAAATACTGCCTTTCAATCACTTCTGAATCATCATCTCACACAGAAGCCTGGGAAGCTATGATTAAAGATAAGCAGAGATTGTCCAAGATGGTGGCATACAAAGGTTAAGAAAAAAGTCTCATAATTCTTCCTATTCTACATGAAACTAAGAGGAGAAAAAAAGGGAAAGGATAATTCCAGTAATTTCAGTAATGTTGGGATTTATGAAAGTAATACTGCCTTTCTTTTTTTTTTTTTTGGTTTGTTTTAAATGTGTTTCACAGGCCTGTGATCTTCCCTCGTGAGGAAGGGTAGACCGGTGAATTATATCTTGGGATACTCAAAACACAAGGCTTCGCTGGGAGACAGTAGGAAAGGGTCGGGCAGTTACTTTGAAAAGAGAAGCAGACTCTTTGTGAAAGTCCTGAAACAGGTTACAGGCCAAGAACAAGGGGGTTGTGTCTTATAGGAGCTAGTGAGCATGCTCACAAGATCAGGCAGGTATGTGCGGGAGACCAGAAGGCCAGTATGTGCACTTGTACACCTCACGTGTGCCCAGAAGGCAGACTCTGTGTAACTAGACAAGAAAGCAAAATAATTTGAAAGGGGCAGATTAAAATTTTCGCTCTGGTTTCAAGGAGGCGTCTGCTATGGTTCTTAAGAAGGGAAAACAGGTCCCCTACTATGATTGTAAGGTCTTTACTTTTCTTCTTTTTTTATTAAAAAAAAAAAAAAATCTAGCTTAGAACTCAGCAAAAACGTATCTCAGGGTAACCTTGGACAAATTCTCTCAGTTAGAAAAACATGTGAAAATATACTTAGAGATTTTCAAGTATCTTTAAAACACTCCCGAATTTTTTCCTTTCTGCTACAGGATATGTTCAGGCAAGTTAATGTCTTGAATCTCCCTTTAAGACTTAAGAAAAACTCTAGGACTTCTAAAGCACACCTGGTGGCTAAAAACACTGAACAGAAAACAAGGGCATTAGTAGTGACGGTGGCTGGTAATTGAAGAGAGTCATGAATTTGGAAGCTTTGTGGGTGTACACATTAACATATTTGAAAGAAGCATAAAATTGGCAGCCTTGTTAAAATGATAACAACCATAAAAGTTTTGATTGAAGATGTTACTAACTTACAATCAATATTAATCTTACCTTCTTTTTTCCTGTCATATTCCATTCTTTTAGAACTTGAATTGCACTACCTACACAAAGACAAAGAATTTTCAATGTGCATTCACATAATAAACCACCACACAAAATTCATCTCGGTCTTTCCATCTTGGTAGCAATTTTTTTCTTGGCCTTTTCATTTGTTTTGATACATCTTACCTTAATGAAAATGCCACTTTCATGTTTTATTTCCAGAATTTCATTTAATTCACCGCATGATCTTGGTTTTATATAAAAAAAAATGTTAAGCCCCACTACATCTGCTTACTTTGCTTTATCATTACTTTGTCTTAGAGAAAATGAAAGCTATCTTAAGCATTTTCTGGTAGCTTCACTGCCATTGCCATAGGTAAAATTAAAATTGCTCTATTTAATATATGAATCAAAATACCTATAATCTTCTGGACCAAATGTGGGATTTTGAATATTATTAACCATGAGAATTACAGCTTTTTGTTTGGCCATTCCTGCTCATTTCTTCCTCTACTCATATGTTCACAACTTGCAGGCAGGGTGATAGACAGATCATTGGATGTTAGTTTTGTTCTCATTGCTGTGGATAGGCAGGGGATGTGGTCTTTGTAAGGCTTCGACTTTGAAGCAAAAGGAGTTCATCAAGTGACAGCTGAGTCCCAGGTTCTGTCAATGCCATTCACATATGAATGTGGAACGGCACAGACTCAGAGGAAAAGCCTAACCTGACTATGTTATACAATGTTTTAAAGGAATGCTTTGCCATTGGTCAGCGACAGTAATTGTTTCCACATAGTCTAACAATGTCCTTTCACTCATTCCAACTGTGCTGGGGGTAATTTCAACAACAAATTATTGGTAATGAGTACATCGGTTGTTTTCTTATAAATAGGTACTTCTAAAAGAGTAACTTCTTACATGTATTCTTTTAACAATTACAAGCATTCTCATACAATGTCATTATACCAGTAGTTCTCTACAATGAGGGTGTTGGCCAAACAAAGATAAACTTGAGCCTCTTTTTATAACAAATTGCAAATTAGTAGGATCCCAATTATTGAGTTTACTGTCACTGTTGGATAAGTAGAAGCCATATTGCTTTGACTAATGTTTAGACAGGCGAATCCTATCTAATTCAAAGCTTCCAGTTCAATGCCCCTCTTAGGCTTTTTGAGTTACATGTACTTGAAATAGTAAGACTGCACATAAAAGTAAGCTCTATTTCAGACTTTGTAATAACTGGGCTGGTTTTTCTCTAACTTGCCTAGAGAATTAATGTTTCACAATATTTTCCTTTCGAAGAACTTTAGGAAGTCACTTTCATTAGATTTGCCCGTAAGTCATGCCAGTGGCTAATAATCATTAGAGTAGTCCTTACTTGTAGCTAAACTTTAGTCTTATAAATCTTAAAAAGTTAAATATTGTTTTTTTTTTAAAGAGGAAGAAGATGAGATGCACCATTTTTAATTGCAATATTCAATTATTCCTCTAGTTTTCATATTTTGACATAAATTCGATTTGCAATTTAAACAATTAGCTTTTAGAGAGTAATTCTGAAGAAGAAATATCCATGTATACAGACAATTTTGAAACTGTTATTATTAAATTTTAATTACACTGAAACTGCTTGGAGTTTTTTTAAGCCACTCTGAAATAGTGATTTTAATGTGCCTCATGATTCCTAACAAATATTTTTGATTCTCAGTGTTTTTTTTTTTTAAACAAGTTGTCCAATTGGTCCCCCAACCAAAATGACATAAAGTTTCTCAGCGATCAATGAGGTTGTTTTTTTTGTTTTAAATGAGACCCCAACATTGACAAGGTGAAAATTTCAAGGACAAGCAAGATGCTCTATTTAAATACAAACCAATTTGATGACAGTGTATCAGTTACTGAGCATCTGTGCATTTCATCAGGGTCACTCTGTGGAGGCCTTAACCCAAATGAAGGTGGGGAGGAATGAAGCTAGGAATCTGTTTCCCTACCTAAAGCTTTTTCCCCAGGAGAGTGACGTTTGCAAGTAAAACCTGAAAAGAGTTTATTTGAGTCAGGATGTGCATATTTCCAATTTTTTTTTTTTCTTGAGACAAATTGCACTGAATGTTACAAAGCTGAATTAATGTTGCTCTCTCTACTATTTGTTTTTTATGAGTAAAGATTCTATACCTGCTAATCCATGAATCAGGGAAAAACAGAAAAGCTATGCACTATGTGTCTGCTTGTAGGTCTATTTTGAATGATAATCATTTTTAATTCAATTAAGACCCCAAACCTTGGCTGCAGACATCAGAATGTGAGCATGTTGCCTGGTTCCAAGAGCTCGCCTGAAATGCAATTAGACTTGTAGAAACTTAGGAAAATTATTCTACTCCTAGGAAAATAAGTAAATCAAACCGTCCTTAACAAATACAGTATAAATAGGATAACTGAGAAACATGCTGATAAGTTTTCCCTAATCTTATTTGTCAGATTAGGTTTAACTAGTCCATATTTACAAAATAGAAACTAATACCAGGACAGAAGACATGATAACCTAGGACAGGTAGGAGATCTTTGTTCACAAATGGAACTTGTTTAATTTTATTAGGAGAGGAGAATTTCCCCATAATTTACAGGAAATGTAAAGCAGTCATACATTTATAGGGTACACATATTCCTGAGGCTTGAGAGTCTATAATATCACTGGTAATGGGCTGTCTAAGAAACAATTCTTTTAAGAACGCGAAAAGGGTTTTAGAAGCAGACAAGATGAACTGATATTCTCACTAATTAGACAAATGCAGAATCCTAAACTAAGGACATTAAAGAATACACCAGCCCTCTCCGTCTACCAAAGCATTAAGTTCAAGGATTCCATTCGTAAGGCCAAGTAGAATTACCCTGGTTGATGAGCAGACTTTCGAGATTAGAAATAAAGTACATTATCGTTGGTTCACAGGGACACCATCAAATAAAAGGACATGTTTCATCAACTGGAATGACTGGTAGACAGTAGAATTCGTAGCATTATTTAGAAACTACCCACAGTCTTTATTTATAATGACAAAGAAAACTTTAAATTCTGCTCTTATTGCATATGTATATGTTTTTAAAGCCTAACATATTTTTATGAGAATTACAGTATTAGTAACTAATTGGTATTCAATACATTTAAAGGTTAAGCATACAGAATACATGGAATATTTAGATCTAACCTCTTCAGGTTCAGGGGACATATAATCTTACCGTCTACGAAGGCTTGCACTGCTTTATCTACATTAAAGTCAAACTGCTGTAGCACCAGCACGATTTCGTTATTGCTTTTGTTGGGAACGACTGATCGAACTGCATAGATCTGTAAAGGAAAAGAAAGGAAACTGAAATGTAAACACTTTAAATATTTTTCATCCACAAATTTCTCACTGGATAGAATCCTGTTAGAAAGGCCGTGAGAAGCCAACTAATCTATCTTCTTGCCATCAAGCATACCCATGGCATTTCAGACCAGTAAAACTCCCTCAGTATAATCACCTTGAGACCCTCTTTACTGTGTACACATTTTTACAAAGATCCCCTTGTTAGGACTTGAATAACAAGTGTGAAAAGCCAACTCTGGTTTAGTTATCTACCCTCCTCCAAGATTCCAGATGCACACAAGATGTGTTTTCAGTGAGGACACAGATGTTTTCCATCTCAGGCTCTTCCTCCACTGGCTCGGGGGTGGGGGCGAGGGGGAGGTATCTTTGGAAAACACGCAGAAATAGCCTCATGCCTCAGCTTCTCTTATCTGCACAGTGGAAACAGTCATCTCAAGGTTCACACAAGTGTGCTGGGAAATTCCATTAGTGTTTATAGAGATATAAAAATGTGGGGCATTGTAGTTTTGAAATGGCAGTGCAAGCTGTAATACAGAAAATGTTCCCAAGTACGCTTCTGAAAACCAAACATTTAACACACAGTAAAAGTAAATACATACTCGTATATGAGAACTAAGGATTTCAACAGATTAGGCTGACATTCAATTTTTAATGACCTATATGTATTTCTTAGTCAAATTTAGCACGTATTCTTTCTTCTGGCTTACTAGAAAGAATTGATCTTTATCTCCCAGAACTTGCAATTACTGTCGGATGCTCCATCTACTTTAGCAAAATCTGGTTCACTCAGCTTTCTATCAAGGGGATTACTGTAGCCGCTACTGACAAATACTCAAGTACTGCATGGTACAAAGGTATGTGGCATCCACAACGATGGTCATGAAATCACTGTCCAATTTTTACATGTTTTCATCAGTGGTGAATTATGACCAGTTGCATTTGAGAGTTACCTGCAGTTTGTTGTAACCAAATTCATGGATATGTATTATATGGATATGGTATGTGTAATGTTACTATTAACCAGAACATTTAATTAAGCAGTATAGCCTATTTCTAATTATATTGGAAAATTGGCAGCTTTCACCATATAGGCCTGTGTGCAAAAGTATTTAGACTGTAATGAGAAAACAGCATAAGCTGTGGGTATGTGACCTGTCGAGGTTCTGACACTATAGATTGGAAAGCTCATTTTGAAATTTTTTTTTTAAAAGATTTTATTGGGGAAGGGGAACAGGACTTTATTGGGGAACAGTGTGTACTTCCAGGACTTTCTTCCAAGTCAAGTTATTGTCCTTTCAATCTTAGTTGTGGAGGGTGCCGTTCAGCTTCAAGTTATTGTCCTTTCAGTCTTAGTTGTGGAGGGCGCAGCTCAGCTCCAAGTCCAGTTGCCGTTGCTAGTTGCAGGGGGCGCAGCCCACCATCCCCTGCGGAGTCAAAACGGCAACCTTGTGGTTGAGAGCCCACTGGCCCATGTGAGAATCAAACTGGCAGCCTTCGGAGCTAGGAGCACAGAGCTCCAATCGCCTGAGCCACCAGGCTGGCCCTCATTTTGAATCTTAACACTCATAAATACTAACTGTGTGGGGTTTGCTGAAGACTCTAATATTAATTAATACAATATACATATTTGTATATATGTGACTCAAGATTCCTTTGATATTTTTTTCTATTCTCACATTTTATGGTTCTTCGTTTTTCTAGCCTTCATATTAAAAAACAATAACTTGTTCAAATCTAAGTTCTTTCTCACTTTTTCTCTTTTCCCTCTTTAAAAATCCATTCAATATTTTTTGAATGCCTATTGTATAACAAGGCACCAAACTTCCTGGAATTTATAGACTTGAGAGAAATTTACACAATGATCTAATGATCACACAAATATGTACTTATACAATGAAATAAAAGCTATAAACCCATATGAAAGGGAGACCTGCCTTTATATAGATAGGCTGAAATCTGAAGAACAAGTGAGCAGAGATGAGTGGGAGGTAAGGGGAAAGGCATTTTAGGCAGAGGGAACTTCATGAAAGAGGAGCAAGACACAGATGAGGAGGCAGTGGCTGGAGGTGAGTAAGGAGGAAGACAGAGGGTGAAGCTTCTAGAGGGTAAGGTGAGGCCAGAAGTGGGCAGGAACCAGATCATGCAGGGCCTACAGGTTGTGCAAAGGATTTAGGTCTTGAGGTCATTACTCAACTATCCTTTTGTAAAGTTGTCTTTTCCTATTCATTGATTGTGTTAGATAGCTCTGTATCTATAGCTACATCTACATCTGTATCTATAAAACACTGTATAAGTTAAGGTTTTGATTTGATACACTTAAATATTGCAAGATGATTAGTATCATAGCATTAGCTAACACCTCCACCGCATTACATAATTACCATTTCTTTTTTTAAGATGTACTCTCAACAACTTTCAAGTACATAATACAGTATTATTACATAATCCACCATGCTGTACATCAGATCCCTAGAACCTGTTAATCTTATAACTGTAAATTTGTACCCTTTGACCAATAGTTCCCCATTTCCCTCTCTTTTTCCAAGGAAGCCAAGATGGGGAGTAAGAAAAAACAATAACAAAAACACATTTGCATCCAACCCAGGAAAGTTATTAACAGTGTCTGTCCAACAATAAATATGATGGCCTGTAGTTATCAGTGCCTTGGTGTCACGTTTAACACTATATGTTACTCTTCTAATGTAGCTCTTTTAAATAAAATTCTAGCATTCAAACCACTACAGTTGGTTAGTACACAAAATTTCTTAAATGACCACATCAGCCATGTCCTTATAAATAATACGATGCTTAGTTATTAATTATATTAACTACATTATATAGTTGACCCTTGAACAACATGGGTTTGAACTATGTAGGTCCATTTATAAGCAGATTTTTTCAATAATTACTGTAAATGTATTTTCTCTTCCATGTTCCTTAATAACATTTTCTTTTTTCCAGGTTAGTTTATTGTAAGGCTATAGAAAATAATATATGTAACACAAAATATGTTTTAACTGTTTATGCTGTCAGTAAGGCTTCTAGTCAACAGTAGGCTGTTAGTAGCTAAGTTTTGGGGGAGTCAAAAGTCACATGAATTTTTGACTGCTTAGGGGTCAGGATCTCTAATCCCCACATTGTTCAGGGGCCAACAGTCATTACATTCAACCAGAGTTTTCAATCCAGCAGCAGAACTGCGATCAGTAAAGACCCAGAATTATGGAATACATATAAACTGTTCCATGTGTTTCCAGTTCCTCCGCTGTAAAACATAGTCCATCTAATTATGTTAAGGCATAGGATAAACCTTAACATGGTTTATACAGGTACATCTTTTTCAGACATTTCTCCTACTCCTATCTCTCTTTAAAGGCAAAAAAATAAAAAATAAAAAGTACAACTATGGTCAGATAGAGTATACATCTATCCTTGTCATTTTATATATCTTAGCTCTGAGCGTATCCTTAGAAAATTATCAATAACTGAGTTCTGATATCAAATCTAACAACGAACATTGCATACAATTCCCAGAGGAATGTAATTAAGACAGGGATGTCAAGTTTTAAAAAATGAGAAAAAAAGAGGACAAAAAAAATTTCTGCCTATTCTGAGGTATTCCATAGCAATGTTGAATTTGAGTGAATTTCTGGGCTAAGCTCTGTTTCTACTTTAATCACCAGACTTAGCTAATGTGAAGAGAGTAGGATTGTTTCTCCACTTTCTTATTTCTAGTCACTACATTTATTTTCCTATGAAAATGTCTTTAAGAAAGATGGAGAAATCACGTGTACTCATCTGTGTGCATAAAAATACAGGAATCTAAATTTAAAAAAAAAATACAGTAACCTCACAGTGTCACTATTCACGAAGCAGCAGAGGTCTAAGCATTTGTATCTCAAAAAGACCTCATTATGAAATAGCTTTAAATATAAGGAAGGATGACAAAGGCAGTGTTCCAGTGAAGCTGTATTGAAAGGCTGCCTTTGCATTTGGAAATGAAGCTTGGGGAGGAATGGATCAATCAATGCGTGACTAATAGTAGTTTGCATATGGAGAACTCATAAAATTCACGCCTGCAGTGGCTGTTTTGCAGAGGCTGTTTCTGGCGCTGCTTCAGACACACAGCCTTTACTTCCCTGCCACAGCCCAAGCCAATGTGCCTGCCGCTGCAGCTTCACGTGGGAGCCCCCTGTTTGAAGCTGCACTTGACTGCGTCTCTAAAGGGTTCTCACGCCACAAACAGAATGGTCCAGGAGGGCCAACCAGGCAGCAGCGCAGGCTGTTGGGTGACAATCAGACCGCTAGTGAACACTTCATTGAGCAACTGCTTTACCTTTCCCAAATCACGCCCCCCTGTTTTGCTTCTCTACTTTAAATCTGGCTCGGCATATTCAATTTGGTATTGAGAAATCTGCCTTTTGCACCTCAAAAGTTGTTTTGATGTAACCTTCAGCATTTTAATCTCTCCCATCCTCTTCTCTCTGGGGCTTTCTATCTGGCTGTGCACGTTTTGCCCCATTCTGCCTCAGGCCCGCCCTGATGGCATTTCGCCCACACTAAGCAGGGAGGCAGTGTGGCTTTCAGAAGCTGTTTGATTTCAACTTCCTACATTAACCTACCTCCTCTGTACCTGACTTGTCTGGTTTAAGAGCTGTTAGCAGATTTCCTCATTCACACTGTGTATTTTTTTGAGCCTGTTTGTGATGACTCTTTAGAAATCCTTTTTGGCTTACTGATGACTTATTTAGACTATGTCTGAGTTTCAAAAATGGTTCTGCCCAAAGTTTTCAGTCCACCTACTCAGCTGTGTGATCAGGAAAGACCCAGTATTATCAAATAAACATAAAATAACCACTCTCTTTGCTTCCAGTCTCTCCCCTGCAAATTCGTTCTGAGGCTGCTGCCGGGCTGCTCTTCCTCAAGTCTGATCATGACCATTTTACTTCACTCCTTAAGAATAAAGTTAAATCTTGACAACCTGGCATTCGTAGCCATCAGCAATTGGGCTCCAACCTGCTTTTCCAAACGCTCCTCTTGCTCTGCCCTTTATGGACAAGCGCGAGCCCAGAGTTGGCCTCTCACCCTCACCTCCGTGTGAGTTTTGCCTTTGACCCAAGATGTGTCTACTTGTCCGAATCTTACATTCCAGCTGACATGCCATGTGTTCCATGAAGTCCTCCCCCATCCCTGCCAGAAGTCCTCCCTGCTTCCTTTCAATTTCTAAAGCCCTTAGGAGTAGGTGTCTCTTAACACTTCACACCTTCTCCTTTCTATCCTGAGTGTTTGTGTACATGCTGTGTCGACTAGATGGTAAGTGACACAAGGGTAGAAGCCTCCTCTCAGATATTTTTGCAAAATCACCATGCCCACCCCAAGTGACTAATAATGCGCATGTAATGACTGTTTGTTGAATGAGAGAATGCCAATTTGTAGGTGTACCAGGCTGCTGTTTTGAGTCAAAGGAATATTCTACCAGCGTGTTTGGACCATCCCATCACTCTGCATTTACTGTCCACAATAGCACGGGTGAGTCTCAGTTGATTGTGGTGTGACCTCAACATTATATGGGTTGGGAGAATACATGTATGTTCTTTAAATTTCAGTAATAGAAATGGAAAAAATATTTATAAGATGCGATAATTTTACTTTCTTTATGGTAAGGTACTCCTCATAAGCATTTTAAAAACATGTATTTAGCAACTGCTTTACCTTTCCCAAGTATTTTAAAAACATGAAATGGCATAGTAACTGCCTATCCTTCCAAAGCTCAGCCCAGCAGGCAGATGTTGGCTGAGCCCCTACTAAGTGACAAGCGCTGAGGACAGGTAGGGGAACCAGATACAGTTCCTCCCCTAAGAGGGACAGTGTAGCACTGGAGCCAGAACCATCTGTACCCGAAAGTGTGTAAAAACACTGAGCTGTCTTTAGGAACAAGGTACTGTGGTACTACAGAGAAGGGAGCAGTTAAGTTTGCAAGAGGAAGGGAGAATACTTCATAGAGGAGACAGCCAAATGTCATGGAAGGAACTTTGGAGTTGAACACACCTGTGTTTTAATCTTGGTTCTGCCACGTGCTAGCTCTATGACATTGGATGAACTGCTTAAATTGTTGAAACGTGGTTCTGTAGCTGTAAAATGAGGCTATTACCTGCTAGAAGCTCCGTAAAAATGAAAAGAGATGATGCATGTAAAGTGTCTGATATAGAATTTAGCATATATTAGCTGCTCAATAAATTTTAAAAAGGAAAGGGTGCAAGAATTTACACTGGGCTACAAAGGAAAAGGGTTGCTCTAGGTGTACAGGCTGGCATGTCTTTGCAATTGAAAGAACATGTGGCTAGAGCATTTGCCAAGACTTATTCGGGGGAGATTGCTCTGTATACCACCCTGCCTAAGAGCCTTCCTCCACAGCCTTGCTAAGCCGTCAACGGACCCAAAACTCTACCCAGCCTCCCCTCTCCTGCAAGCTGACTGGTACCAGAAGGAAACCCATCTCAAGGGTGACTAACAACACGTGGTTTTATTCTCCCTCTCATTCTGTCTTTTTTTTTTTTTTTAAGCTGCTAAATGCCCTCTATGATCAGGTACTGTATGAGTGGCTAGATATAGTAATAACAAAACAGACATGGTCACTACCAAACCTAGAAAGGAAAATAGATATAAACACGTAAATTAAAATGCCTATAATTGCAGCTCATGCTATGAAAGTGATATGAAGGAAGCAATCAGAAAACAGTGACAATGTTCACAGTGGTCAGGAAGTGGCCCAGCTGAAAAGGCCAAATGGGCTAATCAGATCCTTGGCCTTGAGGGCCTAGACTACTCAACATGATGGGAGAAAACAGGGGCATTTGGGAGCTAATTCACTTCCTGCCTTTCCTGCTTCTTCAACTTTTCTTAAACCCCATGAGCCCCTACCAGACCTTTATAATAACTTTTTTTTTTTTACCTGAACTAGTTCGAGAGGGTTTCATTTTCTAGAATAAATAGCAAGTGCCTAGAGGCAACATTAGTAGCAAGGGCTGAAAATAAAGACAATAAAGCCAAATAATTAGTTCAGTTGGCAAAGGGGAGAAATGGACAATTTGAAAGATAAAGTCAGTTAGCATGTGCATAAAGGATGGGAAAAGAGAATCCCATGAACCTTGTTCACGTAACTCTTCTGGCACTCATGTTGCCATAATTATATATTTACTTATGTTGACTATTTGCCCCCTGGGATGGGAGCTCCTGAGTGACAGGGATCACATCTTTATATCCACAGGCACTGGGACAATAGGTGGCATTCAGTAGATGATTCATAAATGTTTGTTGAATAAATGAATGAACTACTGAATGAACAAAAGGAAGTAGGAAGTCTAGTAAGATGGTTACTAAAGTATTCCAGTTTTATTTATCCATTTTCCCAGTGTATTTCTGTAATTGAGCATAAAGTATTACGCAGTACTAACAAGGATTCAAGCCCCAAATGTATGGAGTACCTCCTAGGTCCCAGGAACTGCATGCATATGGCTGGTCCTGGCCTTGAGGTGCCTGAAGTCTTGGAGGTGAGCTTAACCTTATCCCCTTCAATAAGGAGAGCAATCAAACAGCCAGCAACCTCCTTTTCGTACCAGTCAGAACCAGAGGTATTGATGGGTTTGCCATTCATGCAACTTTGAAAGGAATTTTATAATCAGCTTTGGTCCCATTTCTAAGGCTGAGCGTTCAGGGCCGCTAATATTATCTTCACACTAATGAAGGCAGTTCTCCTGTGAATCTTCTTGGGGAAGAAAATATTCTTTGCAGACCAGTACCTTTACATCATGGATAATTCTATAATTTAATTGCCTTTCCTCGCATCTACTTCTTGCCAGCAGGGGGGAAAAACATGCATGAGGTATTGTCGTGTTCTACTTGGCTGACTTTTTGGGAATTAACACCAGGGGTACAAATCAAAATTAACCTTTCTTTCTTTTTTGGGGGGGGAGGAGGCAGGACCCAGTATAAGAAGAGATAATAAAGATTTGAAAGTTTTCATAGAATCATGGGAAGTTTAAAGTAGGACTTAGAGATAGTCTAGCTGTGGCTTCTCAAATTTTCAAGTACATTCAAATCACCTGGGGACCTGATTACAATGCAGATTCTGATTCAGAAGTTTGGGGTGGAGCCCGAGATTCTGCATCTCTACAAGCTCCCAGATGATGTAGATGCTGTTTAAAGATGTGGCAGACAGAATAATGCCTCACAAGGATATCCATGCCCTAGTCTCCTGGAATCTGAATATGTTAGGTTATATGGCAAATTAAGGTTGCAGATAGAATTGAGGTAGTTAACCTGCTGACCTTGAGATGGGGAGATTACCCTGGATTATCTCAGTGGGCCCAATGTAATCACAAGGGTCCTTATAAGTGGAAGGAGGAAGCAAAGAGTCAGTGTCAGAGTGATGCAATGTGAGAAAGACTTGACCAGCCATTACTGGATTTGAAGAAGAAAGGGGACCATGAGCCAAAGGATGCAGGCAGCTCCTAGAAGCTGAAAACGGTAAGAAAGCAAATTCTCCCCTACAGCCTCCGAAAAGGAATGTAGCCTTGTTGACAACTTGATTTTAGCCCAATAAGACCTACGCAGACTTCCGAACTCCAAAACTGTTAAGTAATAAATTTGTGTTGTTCGGAACCACTACGTTTGTAGAGACTTGTTACAGCAAATCCCATTTGTTACAGCAATGGAAAATTAATACAAGATCACAATTTGAGGAACAAAGGTCTACTTTCTTCTTCCTAATATGGAGGCATCTTTTCCTTTTCCGTGAACTACTGTGTTTCCCCGAAAATAAGACCTAGCTGAACAATCAGCTCTAATGTCTTTTGGAGCAAAAATTAATATAAGACCTGGTCTTATTTTACTAAATATAAGACCAGGTATAATATAATATAATATAATATAATATAATATAATATAATATAATATAATATAATATAATATAATATAATGCTGGGTCTTATATTAATTTTTGCTCCAAAAGACACATTAGAGCTGACTATCTGGCTAGGTCTTATTTTCGGGGAAACAGGTTACCTGCTTTTTAATAATATACCTTTCAGAGGGCAGCTCTCTCCACATACACACACGCTTTTAGGGAATTCTAACTGTTCATTCATTCAAGCCAGATTTGGTAAGGGAAAGTGAGATAAATCTGACAGTCTTTGCCCCCAAGGAGCTAACAAAACAGTAGGAAAATAAGGCAAAGTCGTAAGTAACAACTAACTCAAGAGTCATTCGAAACAAAATCCCTTCTGAATCTCACCTGCTCTCCATTTTTTCTTTCACTGCAGGTTCCCTTTGCTTTTGGACTCTGGAAAAAGCCTTCTAACTAGGTTTCCTGGCTTGGTTTCTCCTCTCCCCAACCCATCTGAAACCATCACTGCACAATTAATCTCCCCAAAGTATCTGAGTATGTCCACTGACCGAGAGAAGGCGTTGGCAATGAGAAAGAATTTGAAGAGAGGAAAGACAGGATATAAATTATGAAACGAAGTCCTAGAGGAAATGAAGAAAAAAAAAGGTATCAAAATCCTTGTGAAAAAGCAAGCTTTGGAAAGGAAGGGGGTGATTCTCTTTCATTATCAGACTTCTGAGGAGGGAGGAAAGGATAGAAAGGAAGAGTAAAGATACAATAAAAATCTGAGATTGTGAAGCGGAAAATTTAAGGAAACTATTTCCTCTATGTGAGTTTTGGATTTTGCTTTGGGCTAAAAAAGCGGAAAAAGGTTTAGAGCTGCTTTTTTGGAATGTGATAGGAAATGGCCTAGATGAATGAAAGGATGCTGAGAAAGACTGGAGGCCCACTCGTAATTGTAGAAAACACAGAGTTGTCGTGGAGCCAGTTGGCATGGCTTTCCCTAGAGATTCTCCATAAGCCAGAAGCAGCAGCAGAGAAAATGATCCAAGGTTACAAACCGTAAGAAACATAGTGATAGATCCGAAGGCTCAGGGATATGGGAGCCGAGAATCATTAAGGTAGCCGCTCAAGGCCTCTGTGGTCTGTGAAGAGGGACAACGGGTTGGAAGACCAGAGAGAGGCTAAGGGATGAGAGATCCTACGGAGAACAAAGAGCAGATGTCAAAGCGAGGGGATGAGAGCGGGTCGATGCTAGGAAGGATGTGGGCAGAAAGGGGATATTAGTGCCAATCCTGGGTCTTACACACACTTCAGGTGTGTAAGTACAATCTTTTTTCTAAAAACTAGCCCTTCACTTTTTTTTCAAGGAAATAAAGTATTCCCCAGAACTCCATGTAGTAAACCTCTGCTTTTCAGCAGTTTTCCATAAGCTGTGCTTCCCAAGCTTTTGCCATCCTGGGCAAGCTCCTCTGAGGGTATCCTGCTGAGATGTGCTCCTGTAAATGAAGCACATTGTTGCAGAGATGGCTACATCAGTGCAGAGCACTGTGGGGCCTTCCTGTCAGGGCTGGGCCCTACATCTCCATGAAAGGAACCGAGGATGGCATTAGCACTCTTAGGAGCCACGTCAATTACTGCCTCAAACGGAACTTACTCTCCTACTAACGTGCCCTGAATTGCTTCTGTGACAGGTGTCCCCTGTTCTATACTTGTGTAGTGACTAGAATGCAAGGGTAGGATTTTGCATTCATTCTTGATAAATTTCAACCTGTAAGTTCCGACTCATCACTTCAGCTGGCTATTATCTTTTAGAAACTTGCTTTTTGCCACCAAAAACAGGGAATGCATTAGCTATTCCTTCCAATTTTGTATCATTTTAAAAATTAGCTAACATCTTCTATATCTTGTCCAAATTGTAGGTTTGGATTTTGGGTGGGCCAGAACCAAGTATAGAGGCCAGAGTATCGCCACGAGAACTTCCCTCAGAGTTGATATTGGTCTTTTAATCTATGTTATTAGTTTATCCATTCAGCCAGTCACCATGTCCACACTGTGCTAGAAGCTGAGCTGCACTCAGTGACAAATATAACCCCTGACATGCTTTGGAGTTGATAGTCTCGAAAGACAGATGTTTGACGAGTGTTATAGAATAGGAAGTAAAGATGCTTTGGGTCCCATAACAGGGCCACCTATCCTAATCTAGGGAGTCAGGGAAGCCCCTTCTAAGGATTGATCTTCATTTAAATTGAGGCTGAGGGGTAAGACTAAGACAGGAGAGGGGAAGCGGAGAAGAAATGGAGTGTTCCAGGAAGAATATATGACAGCTACTTATGGACAGGACTAAGGGATTAGACGCACACTCAAAATAATGAAGCTTCAGGCTTGTTGGATCATTAAATGTTACAAGGTAGGGGATTTTAGATGAACTTGGATCAAAACCGCATGGCTCAAAGTGTGCAAGGCCCTGCAAGCCATCTTATAATTTTGAGCGTTATTCTAAGGGCAAGCCATTGAAGGGTTTTACTCAGAGAAGGAATGTGGTATTTGCCTACTTACTAAGGTCACTGTAGTTTCTATGTGGATACACACATACACACACACATATGTGGATATACAGACACACATATACGTGTTTGTGTGTGTGTATATATGCTTATATATATATATATACATGTGTGTGTATATATATGTATATATATATGTGTATATATATATATATATATATATACACACAACAAATGGTTGCTATAGTAGCAGTTGCCCCTCTAACCTCTATTGAGACAAGTAATGGGCTTAATATACATTTCATTTCATGCATTTAGCTAGCACATATTCAGTGTATATCTGCATGTTTTCTATAATTGTGTTTGATTTTTCCTCATCTTTTCCCAGAATCACCAGTTAGACTTGCACATAATTTAGGGCAGGGTGAGCCCCTGAGGCCATTGGAAGTCTGTTTTCAACCAGTCTATTACACCCACACAGTATTAGGACTTAGGTAAATACCTTTTCTGATGAAATCAGAAAATGGTAATGTTATTTTTATAAGACATTTTGCTTTTAATCAGGATAGAAAAGCAAGATAGTTTTAATTTGTCTTCTGCTTCTAATTTAGACTATTCAGTCAAAACCTTTCCTCCTTTTCTTTGGATTTAAGGACTTCATGGTGGGGGGAGGGGAAAGGTAATTATTGACATCCAGTCTCTTGCGGATTTTTTTTCTCATTCATTCACAGAACTTTTCAGATAAAGAGTACCATAAACGTGTAAGTCACTAATACCCTTTAATCATTACAAGAATAAAGGAGTTAATTACCCTTTTTAGTCAATAGCAGAATAAAGGAATTAAGTTAATCTCTAAACTATATCAACGTTGGCTATTTCTTCACTGAGGCATGAATGAAGGAGACCCACCTGAACATCGTAAAAACCAGGAACATACTCTCTCTTTGGAGGAAGTGTGTTTATTCACCCACATACTATTTTTTTTATTTTAATAGGCTGACCAATTTTTCAAAAGGCATGCTGGTTTAAACACCAGTAAAAATTACCATCTGAATGACCAGACCTTGTTTTCCCAGTGATGTTGAATTTGTTCGTTTGCTTTTCCTCTAAAAGCAGTAAACAGAGTTAAAGGCTAGTTTGTGCATTCAGCCTCAGTCAAATAACTAAAATTACAGTTTGAGCCAATAAAATATTTTTTTAAAAAAGAAAGAAACATTAACGAATGTCCACCAATGGATGAGTGGATGAAGAAAATGTCCTATACATATACAATGAAATATTATTCAGCCTTAAGAAGGAAATACTGTCATATGTGACAACATGGATGAACCCTGAGGATACTGTTAAGTGAAATAAGCCAGCCACAGAACAAATGCTGCATGAATCCACTTATATGAAGCATCTCAAATAGTCACATAGTCAAAACTCATAGAAGCACAGAGTAAGAATGGTGGTTGCCAGGGGCTACGGGGAGAAAGAAATGAGGAGTTGCTTTTCAGCTGGTATAAGGTTTCAGTTACCCGAGATGATTAAGTTTTGGAGAACTACTGCACAATAATACTGTGCCTATCATTTAATACTGTATTGTCTACTTAACGAGAGTCAATCTCATGTTAACGTTTTCGCCACAATAAAAGTTAATAACTCCAAGTTATGTAAATTATCACCAATAATTATTTCAATACACTTTTATTGATAATTATCTTCAAGGATTGAGAAGCAGAGTTCTGAAGGGTCCCTAGACAGGCTGGCAAGAGAAATGCCGTACTAGTGAATGGTAAAAAGACCTTTGAGGTGGTTTAATTAAACTCCTTTATTGTACAAGAAATTGAGTACAGAGACGTCGTGTACTGCAGTCCAACTGAGGCAGCTTCTTTGTGTTAGGACTAAGGCTACACCCACGTTCTCTGATACGTGGCACAGTTCTCTTTTTTGGTCTTGCAGGGCACTTATGAGGTGGGAAAGACCACGGAGTCATCCAACTTTAGAGTTTTGGAGATCCTCTACGTGACTCCCCCATTTGGAAGATAAGAAAATGGAAGCTCAGAGAGATTACACAATGTACCAAAGAACTCATAGTTTTTCAATAGACTTAACATTGTCCCTTTGTCCTTTTGTTTCCTTAAACATGATTAGAAATAAAGTATACTATAAAAGAAAATAAGGCTACTGAAATCATTGTTTGCCCTAGAAGCCGAGAAGACTCTCTATATTAGTGGCAGTATGGCTCACTTAAGAAAGGAAGGGAAATAATACAGTTTGTATTTTAATTTACTAACTACTTTAGAACAGTGGTTCTTGAACTTTTTATTAATTCTCTTCAGTAAACACATAAGTCACATGCTTTTCTCTTAGGTGAATGGATTCTAAAATAGGTATTTTGATTTTCTTTTTAAACATAACATTTGTTATACTCTCAAATATTGTGGTAGCTATGGAAATCTCCCACTGCGGGAAGCACAGCTGACTGACAGCCCAGCTGCCAATCCCCTGGGTCCACCCATGCCTTGGCACCCAAGCCACACTTCCCCCAGGATGTTCTCAGTCAACAACTGAGGTGGTGGAGTACTAGTGAAAGCTCATTTCTGAGGGAATGGGTTTGGGTGTCCCCCAGGCGGCAGCTTTGGCCCAAGGACTCCCCACCAGCCTGTGGCAACTTTCTTAGAATGGCACTGCAAGTTGAGACTCCAATCAATTTTCCTTTCTTCTCCCTCTTCTTTCAAAGATGTCAAACCTGCATGGAAGTCTGTAGACTCTCCCTGCCTGCTCAGGCTTCCTTCTTCTCGGTTTTTCTTCTATAAGCTCTCACCTGCTCCTCCGACCCCCAAGAAATCTCATGCTCATCTAATTTCCTCTTGGCATCTGCTTCTTAGAGGACTAAATGATCACAGATATGCTTTTTCTAATTACCCGTCTCTTCCCCACTAACATTCTAATACTTGTCCCAAAACAGGAAGGAATGCTCACTTCTAATAGCTGAGAATCATCATTATAAAGTCTTGGCTCGATTGTTAACTGTTGACTACCAAATATTTTGGGGCATAAAGATTATGCTAGTATTATAAAAGCTATTAAATACACAAATAAACTAAAAGGCCATTTATGCTTATAAGGAGTTTGTAATAGCTTGTAATCAGGTTGTAGAGAAATCATAGAGAAAAAGTAGTTTTAATAATAATAAAAGCAGCATACTTTTAAGTGCTGAATCAATCAATTTATCTATTTACCTATCTAATTTATCTGGACAGATTTTTAGTGCTCAGGGTCAGAAGAGAAGAAACCACTGCAGCTCTGACTTTTTTCTTAATCTGTACAAAGTGAATAATTTACTATGAAAGGCTATGGTGAGAAATAAATAGAATATTGGTAAAATAACCATAAATCCCAAGGGATTGACAACAGAAGTAACTTTTTTCCTGCTACCAAAGGTTTTAATTTTTGACATGCTCTTGTATTTTTTAACATTAACCATCTACCTAATATATACCTCTCGGCCACAGTACACAAGAGTCTACAAATGAAAGGCTGGAAGCGGGTGGGGCGGGGGCAGGAGAAGCAGAACACACACACTGACTTCTAACCGTCAAGCTCGGAAAAGGCGATGTGATGGTAGTCCTGCAACAGTCAATTTCTTCTTATCCCCTGAAACTGATGCTGACATTTCCATTTACTCCTTCAGTTCCTTTAGACTCCTTGTCAAACCTCTTCTAGTTGCCAAGCAACAATAACAGCAGTTCTGTACATAAGCATTAGGCAGAAACTATTGTCAACATCTCTCCTTTCTTTGAAAGGGAAATTTAATGACCCTTTCCTATGAGAAAATGATGACAAAAACCTGTCCCTAGTAAAACCTGAAAGCTGTGTGTGTGGCTTATGTTCTTGCTGCTTGAATCCAACGATTTGGCTAAGCTGACTTAAACACTTCTAAAAACTTATAAAATTAAGATGTGGCCCAAAGCTTGCACGGTTCGGTCTTTTAAAACAACTGCATATCATTAAAACTTGTCCCGAGTTCCATGAAATGAGTTCTCTATTAAACAGAGTTAATATTTTAAAGATGCACAATGACGGCTTTCTTCTGTACTTTCTCTGATCCTGCTAAAAACCTCTTCAATCAAATGTTTAGGTTTTTCTGAGCATACTGCACCCCACATAAAGATTTGAACTATCTTTTGGTCCTTTGTAAAACACAGATCAAGGCAGTTACAGGGAAAGAATAACAATAAAGAGGGACATCTGCTTACCTGTTGTGGACAGACTCTATGAAACAGTGTACCTCAGCCAGCGGCAAAAATGTTGAGACAACCCAGCCCTGTGCCCACTGTGGCCAAGCGGTTGTTCTCCCCTTTTCTGTTCCTCCTCCATCACCTTAATGACTCTGTATGATTACTGTTTACAGCCCAATTTACCTCTGCAACGTGAACAGCTCTCAAAGCTATTCACAGTAAGTGGCACAGCTCAGCAAGGATATTATAGTCTAAGCTCTTACTCATTTCCAGAGCACCACATTTTCTAATCTCACTTATTTTTCGTGAGGCTCAGCAACAGCTCTCAAAGTATGAGAAAGTTAAGTCCAGTTTTATTTTCTTTTTCTCATTTGGGCTTTTTAAATTTTTGTTTTCTTTCTAATCTCAGTCCTGTATGAATCTATATTTTATCTTAACTAGAGTTCCCTTTCCACTTTTTAAATTGTAAAATAAACATGAGGTCCTCTAGATCTTTTAGAGTTTATATGATTAAGAGCTCATAAAGCAGCTCCTCATTTATTACTGTATTGGATGATTTTGTTAAGTAGGTGTTATCATCACACCGAATCTACAGATTAGGAAACTGAGGCCCAGCAAAGTTAAGGGACTTGCTCCAGCCTGCTCATTAGTAACTGGGGAGCTACTAATCAGTGTCTGTCTCTAAACTCCATGCTTTTTCCTTACTTTTCATGTAGCTCACTTCCCGATTGTACTGGGTTCTCTAAGGTGGTTTAGGGACTAGTTATCACTTAGAATTAGTTATCAGTCCATAGGTGGACACTCAAACATTAACCCCATTTTACACACAGGGATCTCCTTTACTTTCTATCACTAAATTTTATTGCTGAATTGTGTTCTATTTAAACTGATTTATAATAATGCATGAAAATAATCTAACTAAAAATTTTATTTTGTCTATGCTAGTTCTAATAATCCTTTTTTATCAGTAGAGAATTATATCTAACATTTTATAAATCAGTTTAGCTTGGTACCTTAGTGATTCACACGAGAAATGATGTAATAGTCACTACTTGAGTTCTATCCTTAGCTCATCTATGATTTTCTAGTGTTGGCTTTCTTTAAATATATGTCATTTAGAAAAGAGCTGTAGAAAGTAAGTATGCCCTAAATATAAGATCCATGATTAGCCCTAAAATTTTGTTCTGATATTTCTCCTTAACAAAATGAGATATGGGGATTTCTTCCCCTCCTTCCTTCCTTCCCTCCCTCCTTCCCTTCTTCCTTCCTTCAATTTTTTTTTTTTTTGATATGGCAGGATATAATAGGTTACTCACCAAAAGGCATCACTTGTTATCATGAAACCTGCCTGAGACCACATGTATTTGATAAGCATCTCATAAAGATGCTGCTTTTTTGCAGAACCACCTAAGTAACCTTAGTTTCTGTTTTTAGAAGCAATCTAAACTTGCTTGATTTAATAGCAAAGAGAGTACCGTGTTTCCCCCAAAATAAGACTGGGTCTTATATTAATTTTTGCTCCAAAAGACGCATTAGGGCTTATGTTCAGGGGATGTCATCCTGAAAAATCATGCTAGGGCTTATTTTCCGGTTAGATCTTATTTTCGGGGAAACATAGTATTAAAACGAGGTAACATTTACATTAACATATATTTCAGTTTTCAAGAATGCTTGAGATTTTGCAAAATATGAATAGGAAATACAGCCTCTAAAGAACTTAACTATTCAAGCACATTCACCATTTGGTATTCAGTCATTTGTCTGATTCTAATTGGGGGTCAATGATCTGAAAGGCCCAGTCCCTGCCCCCAAGGAGCACACAGTCTTACAGGAGGAGAAAGACAACTAATGATCACAATAGAAGGAGTAATGGCTACATGCTGAACGCAGAGAACCCTACCGAAGCAAAAAGGACAATAGAGAAAGTACAAATGATTCAGATGGGGCAGAAGGAAGAAGAAAGGAGATATCTGAAAGGTTTGTAAAAAGGAGGAGAAGTGAGGGTGGGTCCCTGAGGAGGACATCTCAGATACAGGAAACTTCCTTTGCAAAGTCCTGGAGACAGAAACATTCGAGGTCGGGATGGCTGCTGTGTTGCAGGGTGTGGTGTGTGTGGAGAAGTGGCAATAGATAAAGGTATAAAAGTAGATGGGGGTCAGATCACACAGGAGATTGATCACACATGTCACACTAAGGAGACTGAACTTTGGCTCCAACAATATTTCCATTTAAATCACTACAGTTATAATCCAACCATATAAAGATATTTTAAAATAAAACAGTCACAAAGAGTATCGATTATAAATTTCAGTTGTCTTGGATATTAAACCTTAAGTTATTAGTTTCCCCTTTGCATTCATTAAAAGCTGCCGGAGGACAGAAATGACATCCTCACCAAAGCACCTCTCCTTTTCAATTCATCCAATAGTAGACCCACTAGAGATAAATGATGAGCTCATTTCATCTCAAGGCTTTTGTTGAATATTTAATTTCCCCCAGTGCTTGACTAGATATTGTATAAGAACACTACATAGATCTGTTCTCAGATCTCTAAAAGCTTATAATTTATGACATAACAGTTGTTATTATTCTTAATTTTCAGAACTAAAATGTCATTGCTCTGTGTGGCAGATTGAGAAACAAACTAATCATATAAAGGCCATAAAAGCTAATAACTAAAGGAAATAAATGTACTAAAATAAATCAACGTAAAATTATAAATGATCAGAATTTTCAGTTGTTTATTATGATTTATTTTATTGAGTTGAGAAATCTATTAACCTTTTGACATAGGAAGATGGAATTTACTAATTGAGTTAGAGGAGCTCTACTTTCATTGTCATGTGGATTGATAATATTTACAACTTAAATATCACCCTCTTTCACAATAATGTCAACCTTTTGATAAGTTACTCAAATTGCAGCAGCGAAACCGCTATCTACTGTTCATCCTCAGATGTGTATGTGACATTGATCATGACAGGTGGATGATGTGCTGCCTAAGCCAATGCATGGCGAGTTCACACCTCTGCGGCCTGCGTGCTGACACATCAGCCTTCTTCCCCTTCCTGGCTCGGTGCCACCTCTGTTTGAATAAGACACTCTGTCTTTGACTGCTGAGCCTATCATATTGGTCTGTCCACTAGTTATAATTTGTAGGGAATCAATTGCTATGACTGATTGTTTAAAGTGTGTTACCTTCCCATAGCCCAACTTTAGGAGGTGTTCAATTCATCCATCAACAGACATTTGGAAAGGGGCCAGTCTTTGGTCAGCACTGTGGTGCCGGACTCAGTTTCTCCAACTAGGGAGAATAAAGTCTCATCTGAGTATATGGCTGTGAGTCAGGGAAAATATGAAGCCGTGATATAAAGGGGGCATATATTTTTGCTATTGTTTGCTTAATGATCAGTAACTAAAAATAGTTTTGTATTAATTGTATTAAAATGATACATGGAACATATTATGAAATAGAATGGATAAAAACTATGTATCAACTTTTAAGGTAACACATAAAAGACTCCAAAGAAATTGTATATTGGTGGAAGTTGGTTTTGACGATGTCCACAGATTTGGGGTAACAAGTTTGTTCTGACTTTGACTTTTACCTCGAGCCTCTGTGTTCTCACTAAACAGGAAAGTTACTTAATATGAAGATTTACAAAAACATATACCATAGTAGTTGACAGAGCCAGGGTGAACTTTTGAAAAAATATCACTCCAAGTCAGGCTTCTGCTTAAAATCTTTCAACTGCTACTTCTGCTCTTTGAATAAAGCCCTTCATGGCTTTGTCTTAGGTTCTAAACTTTTTTGGGCCAAGGAGCCCCACAGACAGACTGGTGAAGCCTATGGGATCCTTCTAAGAATAATGTCTGAATATTCGTGAAATAAAATCCATATGATTACAAATGAAACCACTCCTATTGAAATAAATTTAAAATATTATGAAATAACAAATTTATGCGACAGTAATATATGTGCTTCTCTATCAACATCAAATAACACAATATAGCGCAGATTCTATTAACTACAGTAATTGTGAAGTAGCGATGAAAAAACAATATTCCGGATATCTGCTACAAATGTAATATCTGTGATTTCTAGGTGTGAAAGTCACAAGTACTCTTTCTACTACTGTAGGAGTTTTTTTCCATTGCCTACATTCATGATTGAAGGAAATGCTAAACTTCATTTAGACATTAGTAAAGAAAAATGTATTTTTTTTCCATCCAAGTGCATGGAACCCTGCGCTTTACCCGCAGATCCATTGGAGGTTCAGGAACACAGGTGAGGAACCAATAATATTCTACTGACATTGGCTCCTGCCATACTCTCTGATCTCACCTCCCATCACCATCCCTTCTGCCTACCACACTCTGGCCACCTGACCACTTGCTCTTCAAACACAGTTTAGTCCCCCTGGGCTATCTGCTTTTGCTTTTTCTATCTGGAATGTTCTGCCCTCGGATCTTTGTGCAGTGTTTCTTTCCTGTTGTCTTTGTCTCAGCTCAAATATCACCTCCTCCAAGAGAGCTGCCTTGACCAACCCGTCTAAAGTAGCCACCCTTTCTTCTTGATATTTATCACTGTCTGAAATGACTGTATTCATCTATATGTTCTTGTTTTTATTCTCTGTTTCCCTCCCTGAAAGTGCGCTCTATGGATGCAGGGACCTCATCTACAGGGCTGGTGCCATATTCCAGCATCTAGAACAGTGTTTGGCACAAAGTAGGGATCTGATACATCTTTGCTGAATAAAAGAAAAAATAGTAAGGACTCCACAAAAGTTACTTCTCTCATCTTTCACTCTGTGTTTTAGGTACTGTGGGGATACAAGGGGATGAAAGACAAACTTCCATCCTTAAGTAGTTTATAGACTAGTGGAGACAGCCTTGTGGAAAGTGGAGAGAGTTCTGGTCCAGGCTCTCCAACTCTGCTGTGTGACCGGGGACAAACCCTTTCTAAAACATCAGTTGCCTGGTGCCAGATGAATGGGTTGGACAAATTTATCTCCATAGTCTCGTATGGTTATGATCATTTAGACCTAACCCTGCAAGGTAGCATATGTGGCAAGTGAGGGACTGTGACCCTAAATGGAGGAAGCTTCACAGAGGAAGACAAGACTTGGAAAGGCTGTGACATACAATCGGCCTCCAACCAATGATGAGAAGGTGGGATTTTCAGAGTCATGAACTGTCAGTGCTGAAAGAAACTTTAAAGGCTATGCAGCGCAACCTCTTATAATGTTTTAGGCATCTTTATGTGAGGCCATTTCTGGAAACATAACACAATACTGTAGCTCTTAGAGGCAACCACTATAATGGTTAAGTGTATTCTGTAGAATGGCACTGCTGGGTTTAAATCCCAGCTGTGTCGCTTACTAGCTATGTGAATTTAGGCAAATTGCTTAACTTCTCTGACTTTCAATTCCCTCCTCTACAAATTGAGAATAATAATAGTATTAACTTTACGAGGTTGTGGCCAAGTTTTAATGAGAAAATGGATGTAATATGCCTAATACACATTCAGTAAAGGCTACTTATGATTCTGTTAAATGATTTTCTGGTGTATCAAACTTACTACATATCCCCCAAACCATTTTGCCCTTCTTCCATTGTAATTGAGGTTTTCCCAGCTAGCAACTACATTATCCAGTTTAGAGTTTCTACAAGCCTACATCCAACTTTATCTTACCTTCTCTTTGACATTCACATGAGTATTGAGTTCAGCCATCTTGCTTCCAATGGAATAAGCCCTACAAAGAAGGGAAAAATAAAGGTTAACTTTAGAATGTTAAAATTGATTTCTCAATGTGTTATTTTTATGCTCTCTTCCAAAATAGTAAACAATTTTATTCAGCCATAATCATAAATACCATTTTGGAATGTAAAAATACTTTCAAGCTAAGCACTTGTCTTATATATGTTCTAAAAGCGTGTTATGATAACTCTAGAAGACAATGTAAAATATTTTATTCATGCTGTATTGACATGAAAAATGACAAAGACAGATGGGTATGCACCCAAACTGTGCTTCTTATTATGTAAAAGAAAGGTGGTCCAAAACACTGAGAGAAGGAAAAGTGTACGTATTTGCACTAAGCATTGTCATCACAAACCTTACTGTCCCAAAGCTTTTATCAGCCTCTAGTTAATATAACAAACATTTATTGAGTCTTTCCTGCACATATGTAACTACATCATGCATTCGAGGAAGAAATGGGAGAAATTATTTGAGATTTAAATGTAAGAAACACTGTATATAGCAGTTTCAAAACTTGCTTTTTCACTTACCAACAAACATATCATGAACATCCATACATATATGCCTTCACCATATTTTTAATGACCATAAATTTGTGATCTTGAGTTTCAAATGGACCCCTAAAACTGCCCATCATCCTTCTGTTTCCCCAAATTCTTTAGTTTTTCTGCCTTTAGTATCCAATCTTCTTTGTGAATGGCCCATTCTGAGATCTGTATTCTTAACATCAAGCTGTGGTGTTTTTTTTCTTCTCACCTGGTCTAAATCTTTCACCATTATTATGGAAACTAGATCTTACATCTTTAATAGTTTCAATCTCTTTTTGAAATAGAGCATAAATGACTTAAAATGGGCAGATTGTTCAGAAATTAGCAACTAGACAGGCCACAATATCAATATACTACCTATTTGCATGTTTAATGCTTTTTGTCAATCAAAAATCACTGAGAGTTCTGGGTTAGATGGTGCAGTAGGTAAACACTGTGCTTACCTTTCTCCCAACCACATCAAAATTATAACTAAACTACAGAACAACCACATTGAGAATCACCTAAATTCTTGCTGAACCAAAGACCTACAACTAAAGACATACAGAAGAAGTCACCTCAAGACTGGTAGGATGGGCAGAGATATGGAACTGGCTGGTCCCACAGCCATGTGTGACCATTAAAAAGTGGTTGTGGAGGTCCCCCACAAAGGAGCAAGGGGTCCCAGTGCCACACTAGGCTCCCTAGCCCAGAGTTTCAGTGCCAGGAAGAGAAGTCCCCCTAATTTCTGGTTGTGAAAACCACCAGAGATGTGGCTAAGTGTGATGGAAGGCAGCTGCAATCCCAGGTGCTCCTCTTAAGAAGGCCATGCATGGACTTACTCACCAACGGAATCACTGGATCTAAGTTTCAGCACTGGGGCAGCAGCTGGAGAGGCGACAGGGACAAATGGTGGGAAAGGGCAGGGTTGGGTGGGGTGGAAACTGAGTTTTCTGGCTTCAGTACGAGGGCTGGAGGGGCAGCTTTCTCTGGGACTGAAGAGCTGGTGGAAGCCATTGTTTCTTTGTTGAACCCTCCCCATTCCCAGTGTGCAGACGCAGGCAGACCCCATGTCTGAGTCTCCATCAAGCTGGCTGACAGCACTGGTTTACCATACCCTGGTGATTCTGAGACCCCACCCCTCTCAACTTTCAGGCACCCAAGCCACTTCCAGTGGCATTTTCATACAAACTACCTGCCTTGGTTCATGCTGCAGACTTTCCTAGGGTCTCTGAAAGGTTCACAAAACCCAAACAAGCAGCATCTGGCTTCAGCGTGCCCCATACCTCTGGATGAGTAGCCCTAAGCCCAGTACTAGTGGCAGCCGGCCTTGGTTTGTGGCTTGGCCTCTCGAGGTACTTCCAAGTACAGTGCAGGTGGTAGCCATCTGTTGATTGCTTTGTGGCTCCTGCTGGGTGGCCCTGCTTGGGGCATAGGCTGCAGCTGAACTAGAGCGTGCCCCTCCTAGGTGGCCCTGGGGCTGGTGTGCCCAGTGGCCAGTTTCAAAATGAGCTGGAGCATCACTCAGTTGTATTCAAGGACGACACACCCGGGGGCAGATTGGGCAGGCACCAGAGCCCTGCTGAAGCCGATCCTGCTCTGCAGGGTCAGCCCCTGCACCACAACTCCTCCAGTGTAGTAATGGACAGTCCTCATAGCCAATGAACCTACGGGTCAATCCCTCCCACTGATGTGCAAATAGCAACCAAGGCTCAACTAAAAGAGAAAGGCACAAACAACCCACACAAGGGACACCCTGGAGTGCATGCATGGTTCAGGTGACCAGGAAGATTGCACCACTAAGCCCCACAGCGCACCTACTACATAAGGCCACTTTTCTCAACATAAGGCCACTCAATACTGAGACTGGGGACATAGCAGTCCAACCTAACACATAGAAATAAACACACAGAGGCAACCAAAATGGGGAGACAAAGAAACATATCCCAAATAAAAGAACAGAACAAAGCTCCAGAAAAAGAACTAAATAAAATGGAGACACGTAATCTACCAGACGCAGAGTTCAAAAGACTGGTTATAAGGATGCTCAGTGATCTCAGGGAGAACATCGACAAAGAGATAGGGAAAAAAATGGAGACAGAAAACATAATTAAGAACCAGTCAGAAATAAAGAATACAATAATGGAAATGAAGAATACATTACAGGGGCTCAACAGTAGATTAGATGAAGCAGAGGATCACATCACTGATTTAGAAGACAAGGTAGCAGAAAACACCCAATCAGAACAGCAAAAAGATATAAGAATCCAAAAAAAAAAAATGAGGACAGTTTAAGGGGCCTCTGGGACATGTCAAGTATACCGACATTTGCATCATAGGGGTACCAGAAGGAGGAGAGAGAGAGCTAGGAATTGAAAACCTATTTGAAGAAACAATGACAAAAAAATGTCCTAACCTGGTGAAAGAAATAGACATACAAGCCCAGGAAGAGCAGAGAGTCCCAAACAAGATGAACCCAAACAGGCCCACACCAAGACACATTACAATCAAAATGGCAAAGTTTAAAGACAAAGAGAGAATCCTAAAAGTAGAAAGAGAAAGGCAACTAGTAACTTATAAGGGAGCTCCCGTAAGATTGTCAGCTAATTTCTCAACAGAAACTTTGCAGGGCAGAAGGGATTGGCAAGACATATTCAAAATGATGATAAGCAAGGACCTACAACCAAGATTACTCTGCAAGGCTATCATCTAGAATAGAGAGACACATAAAGAGCTTCCCAGACTAAAAAAAGCTAAAGGAATTCATCAACATGAAACCAGTATAACAAGGAAGAGTCAGTATAACAAAGAAGTCTTAGAGGGACTTCTTTAAGACAATAAATAAATAAATAAATAAAGGCAACAACTATATACCTACATACCTATCAACAATTACTCTCAATATAGATGGATTAAATGCTCTAATCAAAAGACAGGGGGGCTGAATGGATAAGAAAACAAGACCCTTACATATGCTACCTATAAGGGACTCACTTCAGATCGAGAGACACACACAGACTAAAAGCAAAGGGATGGACAGATATTTTATAAAAATGGAAACAAACAAACAAACAAAAAAGCTGGAGTAACAATACTTATACCAGACAAAATAGACTTTAAAACAAGAACTGTAACAAGAAACAAAGAAGGACCTAGTAATCTTACTTCTGGGTATTTATCTGAAGAAACCCAAAATGCTACTTCAATGAGACGTACTCATCCATATGGTTCATTGAAACATTATTTACAATGGCCAAGATATGAAGACAACCTGGGTGTCCCTGAATGGATGAATGGATAAAGAAGAGGTGGTACATATATACAATGGAATATTACTCAGTTGTGAAAAAGGATGAAATCTTGCCATGGATGGACCTAGAGGATATTCTTCTGAGTGGAGTTAAGTCAGATGGTGAGAAAAAAAAAAAGTCATATGGTTTCACTTATAAATGGAATCTAAAGAGCAAAATAAACAAATAAATAAAACAGAAACAAACTCATAGATAAGGAGAACATTTTGATGGTTGCCAGATGGGATGGGGTTTGGGATGGGTGAAAAAGAAAAGGGATTAAGTACAAGTTAGTTGTTACACTGTAGTCATGGGGCTGTAGGCTCTAGGATAAGGAATATAATCAATAATATTGTAATAACTATGTAGGTGCCAGATGGGCGCTAGATCTATAGAGTTGATAGATGGGAGGGAGTTGGAGGGTAGGGTGGAAAAGGTGAAGGGATTAAGAAATACAAATTGGTAGCTACAAAATAGTCATGGGGATGTAAAATAAAGCATAGGGAATATAGTCAATATGGTAATAACTGTATAGTGCCAGGTGGGTACTTATCAGGGGGATCACTTCTTCAATTATATAAATGTCTAACCACTATGCTGTACATCTAAAATTAATACAAAATAATACTGAATGTGAACTAATTGACAATTTTAAAAAGGAGGTGAAAAGGGGAAGAGGAATAAGAAATTCAAAGTTCCAGGTATAAAACAAATAAGTCTTGGGGATGTAATATGCAGCACAGGAAATACAGTCAATAATATTGTGATAACATAGCAGGTATGGTGTCAGATGGTTGCTGGACTTACCATGGTGATCACTTCTTTAGCACAGGGATTATAATCAATAATGTGGTAATAACTATATATAGTGCCATGTGGGTAGTGTTAAATAACTATGATGTACCCCTGAAACTTATATAATATTTTATGTTAGCTCTATTTCAGTAAAAATCTATAAAGAAAAAAACCCACTGAAACACATTTCTATATTCTTTTTGACTTTTGCTGCAGAAGAGTGTATATAGAGTTGATACATTTTAGGGACAACTTTCAAAAATTCTCGGATCTCTCCCCACTTGCTTTTCAGCCTAGATCTTAAATGAGATAAATTCAGATCCATTACCTTTCATTGATTTTAGGATGAAAGCTTGGTAATGTGTAATCTTAATTCTATTACCACTCAAATAGGAATCCACATAGATATATTATTATATGTTACCAAAGATTAGAAATGGTAAGATTTTATTTATTTTTATAAGCATCCAAATGATAGCACAGTGACACACACATGCATTTAAATGGGCGTGGTAGCAGGAGAGACCCTGCCTACTCAGTCCCCAGTAAAGCCGATCCTGCTCACATGCTCTCCTAAAGGTGCCCATCCCACTGAATGCACCTCCCATTTAAATAACTTCCAAACGATACATTTTTCTATCCTCTGACTTGGCATATGGGAGAAAGTAAATAACAATAGCTAGCAAATAATATCTGAATTTCATTCTCGTTTATTCCTGCTCCTGAGCGTTACTAGTAGAAAACAACAGGATTATTTCTGATTATCTGCAACAGTGAACAGAGATGGTAGGTGAGGTACACTGACAAATAAAGAGGTGTTTTGTGTTTACAAGCCATAGATAAAAAGTGAAACCTTTGATCAGTCATCAGAATGCCTACAAGATGGTCTACAATCATGGTATTTGAAGACATTTGGATAGTTGAGTTTCTTATTCACATGGAAGTTTTGGCATCGTGTTTTTGGTGTTTTTCTGTGTATGATAGTGTACGTGTGTGAGAGAATGAGGATAGGGGAGGGAAGGAGGCAAGGACAGAGGGAAGGAGTAAAGGAAAGAGTGACACACATGTTATAGCTATGGAAATATTAAGAATTGAAGGGACAGCTGGATTCCCTTCTTGGGAAAATAGGGGAAAAATTCCCTATTTGTTAAGGATGGATCCCTGAGCCACAATTCCTTTCATTACTCTGGATTAGCTGAATCTTTCAATCGTGCCATTATAGATCTGTGAAATCTGAGAGAAAAAGTTTTTTTTGCTTTTGTTTTTGTTTTGCTTTGAGGTCTAGGATTTGGGTATGCAGCATTTTCTAAAGCTGGAGTGTTCTAATCCACAGAGGAATTGGGGAGGAATTCCACTGAGGACAGAAAATTTCTGAGATCTGAGGAAGTGGCAGCACTGAATTATAAGCTATATTCATAGGAAGAAAATATATATATATATATATATATATATACACATATAGTATTCATAGGACAAAAAAAAATAAATATTTCCTTGGCAATTCTCTTTCTCTTTAAAATCTCAAAGTCTGACTCAGGAAAGACTCTGTTTTCGTAGTGGTGCCAGTAAAATTAATTACAACATTATTGTTTTTGTGGAAGGAAAATGCTGGCTATGAGGGTAGAATGAGGCTATTACAGGTTTCTCAGATGGAAGGTAAGATATAAAATAATTGTAGGGAGGTGTTCTTTGCTCGTTTTACTCTCCTCAATTGTCTTTTCCTGTGTGGAGGGCTGCCTCTACAGTCTGTGCCTTCCAGGTAACTGGCAATGCTCTCTCCACATCAAGGTTTTCTGCTGGCTGGTGATTAACACAGGGAAATCAGCTCCAGCTCCAGTTAGGGAAACCAGATGAAGGATTTTAACCTCAACAGAACATAAATTTGGTTTGCCTTAAAGAATTAAGAGTTTAAGTGACTAGATAGTCAAACTGGGTTGTTCGAAAAGGAGACATGCTAGGGAAACTACAGAACAGGCAAAGTTGGTCTTCGCTGTGCTGAAGTTCCTCAGTGAGTGTCGGCAGCCCTGGACTGGCACTGGCCCCTCCAGAAAATTCACAGGCACACACGCCTGGCACGGGCATGGAGTCACAACTCAATACATTGAGCTGACTCCCTCGCCCCTATGAAAATGACACTATGCCGTGCCCCTGTTCTTTTGGGATTCTGTTGTCTGTTATGAACTATATCAGGACGGTCAGATGAACTCAGTCTGAATCTTAATTGTTTAATTTAGATATAAGGAATATATATATAAATCTTTCTTTCTCTCTCTGTCTTTTTCTTTCTATATCAATATAAGGAACTTTGCCTCTAGGAAACATATTGTTAGCCCCTCCCAATGACAGGCTCAAAGTTCAGCAACTTGAAACCCAGCCCTTACGGTTGCAGACCCCTGGGTTAACCTGAGAAGCCTGAAATGCTGTGAGTGACAGATGTTTGGGGCCAACAGACCTATCACCCTCACATAACGGTTGGTCACCACGCTTGATAATGTATCACTCCTGGACATGACTGAAGCCCATATCCTAAGAAAGATCAATCACAAGAGCTTTAGACGCACAAGAAAGGTATAGGGAGTTCTGATTTCTTGGGAAAGAACTTGGTTTCTAATTCCTATTATCACTTAAGACTGTTCTTGTAACCAACCAATTACTGAGGCCTAACTATTCAAATCCATGGATACATGTTCCATGCATATCAGATAATCAATATAAAATTAAGATAACCAGAACCACAAGTCCTAATATTGACACAACATTTCAACAGCTCAGGTATTATTTGAAAATTTTTTCCTTTAAATTATACTTCAATTTTCAGTAATAACATTACAAACATATATAGCTATCATAAAAGTTATATATATGATATATACCTAAAGATATTTTTAGAAAAATATATGTGTATATATACATATATACACACACACACACACATATATATATATATATATATATATATATATACAATAAAGATCAAGGAAATTGTTGACTGAAATTTTATTTATGACATAAGATCAATCTCTTACTTCTTTCTAAATTATATATATTCCATAGTCAAAAACTCATTAGGAAAAGACATCAATCCCAAAGAAAAGAATTTCATCATTTATCAGCAATATATCATTTATACACTTCTTCAGTGGAAAATTAATAAACCATAAATATGGTTACTACCAATCACTTCATGTGCAAAGTTATAGCAAACTGCACTACTCATTATGCAAAGATCTTACTTAATATTCATTAATACCTGTCAGAAAATCTATTAGTTTATAACAAAGATAAATATTCTTTATGAAAAATAAATCTGAATAGTACAAATTCTGGCAAATATGTTTGTTTCAGCATTTCTAATTAATACAACTCAGTGAAGTATAATATATATGACAATCTGATTAATTACCAAACTAATTTAATATATATATTTATATTTCATGCAATCATATAAACTATAAAAAGGTAAAGCAATGTATTAAAATGCCAGATTGCTTTCTGACTTCCATATCACTGTTTTCCCTGATGTTTTATTGTGTAGATAAAAATAAAGTTTCACTTTTGTTTCTCTGAAACCTATTACTGCTTTGTGATTCACTGTCCTATTCTTAGGTATTACATCACTTTTCTGAATTGGATTACGGAACCAGAGGAAACACATGAGAAAACTTTTTAAAATAAGGATTTAAAATAATAATTAGCACACTTGTGGAACGCTTATAATGTGCCCGGCACTTTGCTTAGTGCTTGACACATTTTCCATTGAACCCTGATACCCCTGTTGAAATTATGATTATCCCCATTTTATATATGTGGAAGCTGAGGCACAGATATTAAATAACCCTGGGTCCCACAGTGGCAGGGCCATGACTCAAACCCAGGCAATCTGATTCTAGAGCCCCTGCCACTGTGCCTATAATACCTCAAAACCATCACACACAAGTTATGGGGCTCACTGCATATGAACAGCAGTAAAAACTCTGCAAGGAGAATTCAACTGATCCCAGGGACCCTGCCTTCTCAGGCCCGGCAGGCATCTATCTGACGCATGCCTTGAAATTATGCAGGGCACTCAAGCAGCAGAACAAAACCACTAACCTCACACAGGAATGGGCAGGAAAGTACCTACTATAAAAAGATGACTATTTTCCTGTGGCTTCCTACTTCAGGTGAGAGTGTAAAAAGCTGCATTTAGTGGGCCAACAAATGTTTCCCTGGCTCCACGATGCTGCCCTGCGGCTCCATGACATTCCAGGGTCTAATGTGTAACTGCTTCTTTTGTCACAATTAATGAAAGTGCCTATGTGTCTGGCTTTGGTACAGCCTAGACAGCGTTGTGATCCCACAGATCCTGAGACACTTCCTCATGATTGCCTCAGAGAGGGAGAATCAGGAAGTCAACTACATGATGTGATTGGAGAAGCAGCAAAAGGCCTCTCAGTCTAAACAATGTCCAACCATCCCCCAGAGTGCGGATTCCTAACATGTATAGTAAGTTTCTTAAGAGACATCTGCATTTTTACTCATCTTACACATGCTGTTACCTCTAGAAGGAGGTACAATATCACAGATTAATTTCTTTCATTCTCTATTGCCATCGATTGGCCCTGAGCAGAGAGCAGTGCTCTGAGAGAATGGGAACCGGGATAGGTAAGTGTTGATGGAGTGGGAAAAGCTGCACAGCTCTCTGTATAAGGCACCATCAATCCTGACAGGACATGTGAGTAAAGGTTCTAGATTGTTTCAGCATAGCGCGAGGGCCTCAAGTCTCGCCAGCTGTAGAGTAAGAGGTTGGAGTGGTATGGGAGGAAAAATAATTTTCTCTCTACCTTTCTGAGTTCTTAGCTGAGACCTGTCATAAAACACAGATTAACAAGAGAAAACTGAACAAGTTTATTAACCCGTATACTTTATGTGCACATGGGAGATACACAGGGAAAAATTGTGTATCAATTTTTCTCCCCAAGGTGGCTTAGAATTGAGGATTAAATACCATCTTAATAGGGAAAGGGGGTGGGGTGTCAGCTCTTATGGGAGGGAGAGTAAATGATATTTAGGAAAGATGAACGGGCCCTTAGAGCAATACATGGGAGGTATGAGGTTTGTAACAAAGTGTGTCTGGGTGTGGTCGACTTCTAGTCTCCTCTCCTGCGACAAGAATCTTCCCTGGTTGGTGAAACTCCCAGAGAGGGGATTTGTGACCACTGAGTTCCCCTTGGGGGAGGATCTGTCTTTAGGCAGATAAGGGAGTTCAGAAAAAGCTTCTCGCTGCATTTGCTGTTTTTCAAGAGCCTGTAGCTCACAATAATCAATATGTCAAAACAGCATATTTTGGTTAGCATGTCCTGACCTCCTACCGTCATATTTTGCAGTGAACAATTCTCTGCCTTCAGAGTACATGACCTCTGTGGTCCTTTTCAGTTCTCAGGTACTACAACAGTCATAGGGGGTGAGGCTTAGCCACTAGGGTAGCAGAAAGCTAAAAATCCACCAAAAAAAAAAATACAAGGTGTGGCTGCAGTCTCCAACGTACTAGACTATTTTTCTGTAAAGATCACCTTCAAACTAGGCAAGGACTAAGCGTCCAGGTGCCTAGCAGTCATGGGTCCTTGCATGCCAGCTTAGGAGAGAAGCAGGGTTCTTTTATAACATTGAGACATTGCTTAAATGTAGGTTTTTCTGTTGCTTAACTTTTCCATTGCCTAATCTCTCTCTCTTCTGTTTTGTATCCTCTACGTTTCCCTCAACTTCTTTGCTGTTCCTTTAATTACGTGCTATAATTACCGAGGTAAGTCTCTTATAGTCCAAGTGCTTTAGCTCTTTGTTCTGTGATTTAAATCCCACAGTTTAATAGAAGTTCCTATGCAGTGCCTGTTCCTTAGAGGAAAGTTGCTTTAATTATTAGGAATGAGGACATGTAAACAATGAAACACAGGATGGTGACTGAAATATGAATGTCATATGAAGATATTTACCTAGACTTTTTTGTTTAATTTTGAGGGGGGAAAAAAATCTCAAGGTTGCATTTTTATTCGAAGACACTTCAATGTACTAAACCCACTGTTAGAACAACTTCACTGAAAAGCATTTTAAGGGCAAATGTCAGACAAAAATTTCACATTTAAAAGCCCTGGCTCTGCCTCTTTTGAAAAGCAGGGTTAGCCTTTGGTTTAGAAATGTCACTTCCTACTAAGTCCTTTGTGGGGGGAAGAAAGAAAATTGAATGTTTTATTTAAACAGGTCATTAACAGTCAATACTTATTTGAAAAGGCCTGCTTCCAGAGGCAGATAAAAGCTCCCAATCACGAAGAATATCACTTGAGCACATCTAGGGCAAGATGTGCTGATGCGAGTATCAGTCCTTCATGGAAGAAAGCCCCACTCATCAGCCCGAGTGTGTGTGTAGGAGGCAGAGTCATCTGAATTGTGTGTCCTTGTACATGCTGCACACACAAGACTGCAGAGAGCCGCACAATGCACACTTTGTGGCAGCCTTGCTTTGAATTTTCCATTTGAGTACTGGCAAATGCGCATGAATGAAGATTAACCATTTTTGCATAAAGTGCCAAGCCACCTCCCCACAGCAGCAGAATGCAAATGGGAGCAAAAGAGCAAAGGACAGCTAAAATAAATGCAGTGGATCTCGGGCAGGCAAGCACAGGGGAAGGGTGCGTGGCAGGCCCTATTAGCGTTCATCTATGGCATGATTTTTCTATTTAATTTGAAATTATTTCATTTCATACGTCTCTGACGACTTGAGAATATAAATAAATGCCTTTTTAAATAAGTGACCCAGCGCTAGCTCCTGGAAGGCTCTGCTTCTGATGGCTGGGCTTTCAAGCAAACATGTGTTTCCATAGAGATGAGGGTGACCCGGTGCAAGTACCCACTTGTATCAGCAATTCAATTATGCTCAGTTCTTTTAAGATGCGATGATGTCAGCTCAAGTCTTTAGAACATGCCCATCCTCTGAGATGCCTTGGGAAAGGTGAAGTGGCCTGCCTTAAGAGGTTCAAAAGAATAAATTCCACCCTCTCCAAGCACACCATAATAGGCTCCCTCTGAGCAGATCACATTGGCAGGCCCACCCACCCCCACCACATGCTAAGCAAATCCCAAATCCCAGAGGGGTTCAGACAACAGACCAAGCACAGTTCTCCTTCACACCCTGGAGCACCAAGTATCTTACCACAAACTCCCCAAATGTTGAAAAAGAAATATCATGTTTTCCCTATCTTTCCTTCCTTTCCCCTAGCTCTCCAACTAGCTATGGGCAATTCCAACAGAAAGAACAATGTTTTCTCTTATTATTTGACAGACATTTACTGAACAGCTACTATGTGCCAGGTTCTATGGGGAATTCTGGCAACGGTTACAAAATAACACTTATTAAACTCTTAATGTATACACTGCAGGCACTGCTCTAAGCACTTTTCGGGTATGAAGTCATTTAAATCTCATAATAACCCTATGGAGTAGTACATTATCCTCATTTTATAGCAAAAGAAAATGAACCACAGAGAGGTAAGTACTTATTCAAATCACACAGCTAGTAAGAGGCTGAGCTGAGATCTGAACTCCGACCTTCTGGCTCCAGAACTCTTGCCCCTAAAGGAGTTTATATCGTTGGACAGAGACAGATATGCATACAAAACAGAAAAGAGCTAGTTGAGGTGGGGAAGAAAATCAGAATGTAGACTCAGGAAATTAGAGTTGGAGTTTACTTGGCTCAAAGCTCTGGCCCAAACAATACTGGGCCTGTGATGTGCCAAACTTGCAAGTCTCATCATCACAGAGACCAGGTGCAGCAGAGGGTTAGAACCTCCTCTCCTCCCCCCCAAAAAAAAACCAAAAAACAAAAAACATGCATTGGTTTTGCAATGTAACTCTGGACTGTCAAGGAGAAATCCTAAGAAAATCTGGCAAACAAAAGCTATACATTCATAGCCAATCCTGGGGAACATGACTCATTTGTCATGGAATAGAGGAAGCCATCATCTCTTCTGAGTATAATCTGGTTGCAAAAACCTCTGTTCCAACAAACTCACAATATTTCTTGTTCATTAAGCCAGAACTCTCCTAGTAAACATTAATGATTTTCTCAAAGTAGCAGAGAAAGTCAGGTTCTTCCTACTTCCTTGAAACATCACTAGAACTGGCTGAATACCAACAGTGTAAGATGTACTACTTCACACGATGAAAGACACACTAGGGAATGAGGCAGAGTACCCAGCAGAAGAGAACTCACCAGCAGCCAGCCCCTCTCGGGCCTCTTCCACCACCCATTCCTGTGCCTAAGGCTTTCTAACAAAATCAACCTCAACTCACTTTTTAAGGTCCCCTGGTGTTCCAAATCAGGGTTTCCAGTGCACGCATGGCTGGAGCTACTGGCTTTCTCAATAGGCAAATAAGCCGTGTTCCCCAACTGGCCACCTTTATCAATTTGCATTTACTGCAGCCAGTTAGTCATTTCAACAGTGACGCAGATGGAGGCAGAAACCTAGGTAGGTGGCAGGATCCTGGGTGTGGCTGAGCCATCAGAGGGTGGCCTCAGCCACCTGAGGCTCAGAGGGAATCACCTTAGGAGAAACTGCTGGGTTCTTTTTGATAAAAGTGCCCAGTGTGTTTGTCTTCAGGCCCCTGTTAGTGAATGCCCAGTTCTTTGTTCTTCTTATCTTGGGAAAGGCATAGTTTAAGACTGGATTGATTTGCAATCTTTACACTGACTGCCACAGAGGCTGAGACAGTACAGGCTGGGATTGCAGTCACCATTCCAAAGGTCGGTTCTGAGTATGGTCTTGGCTACGGGCTTCTAATCTTCCGGTGAGACCAGCGCAGGCTTATCAGTCAAGCAGCACACATTCCTCGCTCTGCACCCTGAGGCTCCTTCTCCTCCCTCCCCCTTCTAACACCTGTTCCTGGTTCTAGACCTAACTGAAAGCATCC
Source organism: Rhinolophus hipposideros (assembly GCF_964194185.1). NCBI lineage: Eukaryota > Metazoa > Chordata > Mammalia > Chiroptera > Rhinolophidae > Rhinolophus > Rhinolophus hipposideros. The sequence continues at coordinate 70,397,877 of NC_138052.1, read as the reverse complement.
GTTGGCTAATTCTACACTAAGTGAATAATGTACTACTGTCCAGGAGTATATACATTTTAGCAGGGGTCATGCTCTCACCCAAAGGAATGAAGTTCTCCTGGGGAATGTTCAGTCTTTACCAGTGAAAGCTAGTGTGAGGAGCATGGGGGTGAGGATAACTGCTTGGGGGGCAGAATGGAGAAGGTTTTCTTTCTTTTTTCTTTTTTTTTAAATTCATTGGGGTGACAATTGTTAATAAAATTACATAGATTTCAGGTGTACAATTCTGTATTACATCATCTATGTACCACATTGTGTGTTCACCACCCAGAGTCAGTTCTCCTTCCATCACCATATATTTGATCCCCCTTACCCTCATCTCCCACCCCCCACCCCCTTACTCTCTGGTAACCACTAAACTATTGTCTGTGTCTATGAGTTTTTGTTTCTCATTTGTTTGTCTTGTTCTTTTGTTGTTTTGGTTTATATACCACACATCAGTGAAATCATAGGGTTCTCTGCTTTTTCTGTCTTATTTCGCTTAGCATTATACTCTCAAGATCCATCCATGTTGTCACAAATGTTCCTATATCATCTTTTCTTACCGCCGAATAGTATTCCATTGTGTATATATACCACAACTTCTTTATTCATGGTAGCAATGCGTAGTATGACGTTTGCTCAAAAGATGGCGTTAACTAGATGAATGCTAGTGCCATTCATTATATTACAATCTTAATACAGTTTTTCCCTTTCTTAAAATGTGTATACATTTTCTTGGCACCCTCTGTATGTGACCTTGTTTGCTGGTTTGCTTTTTCAAACACTAACACGTCCTTAGAAGTGTTTTCAACATGTCCTTAGAAAGGTGCAATTCCTCTTTAGGGCTAATCCTCTCTTGGCTCCACCATGATGCCGTCTTGCTACCACGCACGGCCAGAGGCGGTCGGGAAGTCCCTAGAGCCAGCCATGCGGCAGAAGCCTCTGTTGTAAGGAAGGTTCCTCTGTCAACAACCAGTTGTTGTTGACAACCAGTCTTGGGCCCTTAAATGATCACAAAGTAGAAACGCTGCCTATTTTCTGCTATTTAGATTCTTCCTATCTTCTTATGATAGAAGATAAGTAACGACCATTTGCCAAGTGTGAATCCCAACTTTGCCTCTTACTAGTTTTGGGATTTAAGCAAGTTAAATCCTATGCCTTCGTTTCCTCCTCAGTAAAATCAGAATAATATTAATCTACCTCATAGGGTGGTAATGAGGATGATTTTACATTTGTAAAGTAATGAAAACAGTGCTTGATGTGCTACAAAATAAATATAAATGGAAAAATAGTCTCTTTAGATTCCTCCATAGCCTATTGCTTGTGCCGAAGTTTTAAGAGACAGTATAGGCTGGGCCTGCGGTCACGAAGTTTGTGTGGCCTTTGGCCGTAGGTAGCTAGCAAGATGGGCGCCAATGGTGGGGACCAAGAGAGAACTAACCCTAAAGAGACATAGCACCTTTCTAAGGACATGTTACTTACATGTTAGTTTTTTAAAGAGCAAACCAGAAAACAAGGTAACGTACACATATATAGGACTAATTTGCCTGTAGGTAGAGAAGGACTGGCAGGTATGAAAACCTTCTCCATTCTGCCCCCCAATAGTTATCCCCATCCCCTTGCTATGGGGGTTGCTTTCCCATGGTCCTCATTTGCAAATGAGAAACTCAGCTTTGAGAGGTGTGGTCATGCATCTAACCGGTGATGGAGGTGGCCCCTGAAACACAACCTTCTGACCACAAATTGTCCTCATTTGGCTACACTCTTCCCTCCCCACGGACACCGCCACACTATGGGAAGACTAGGGCAACTCCAGGGTGGCAGCCCAAGGTCAAGGCCTGACTGCAGCATTGCTAAGAAGGATATACACTCTCAGGGCTCTATGTCCACAGGGTCATTTGTTTTCCATGTTCTTATAACTTCAGCACAAGCAAAAGTGAATGCAAAACTATAACACCTCTTCCCCGTAGCATGGCTCAGAGACCCGTGCCAGGTCACAGGTTCCTGCTTTGTATCTAGCAGATGTGATCAGGACTCTAGAATTCAAATTCACAGCTAAGGTATTTCTCTTTAGAGGATAACAAGCAGTTACAACATAGAAAGAGCAAAGTTCAAATAAAGTCTTAGAGCTACTAAGAGAACAATCCAAAAATTACTAAATTTCCTTCCAAACATTCTGATTTCAGGTAATTATATCAAGAGGGATAAAGGAAAGAATATGATGTTAATGCCCTTGAGTTTATTCTAATGCAATCACAGATAATAAAAATTCATTTTGACCATTTTATGATATGCTCAAAATTCTAGAGGTCATATTTACTCAGCGAATTTTATTTCCATTTCTAACTATAATTAAAAAAATAGAAATTTGTCACCCGAAATGTGCTGTTTTGGGAAAATTAATAAATACTTCAAAAATGCTTCAAATATACAAGATATTCATAGATTTAATGAATAACAAAAATAATTGCTTTCTTTTAAAAAGTCTGGCTCTGATAAATTCTATTTCTCCTTTCTCTTTTCCAAGTTACCTAGTAGAATGCCTTTGACAATTAAATGTTCAATAAAGACATGTGGAAAAAGAAGAATAAATGTCCTCTCATTTTATTTTTCCTTTCTGGGTCACAATGAGTCTTTAATAATTTATTCCCCAGTTTTCAACACCTAGTACTGGGTTATCATTTTAAATGCCACCACTAAAACAAGCATTATCCAACGCTGTTCTAGCCACACCACTTTGCACACCTTCCAATCCAATCCTCAACCTCCTCTACCCATATCTCCAACCCTGCAATGTTTTAGTCACTCTCAGAGTCAAGGTCTAATCAGGAGCACCAAAACCCTCTACATCTTCCCATATTGGACCCCATATATCCCATCTCTTTAACCAGGTAACTACCGCAACATCTACATATTTTATTTCTTCTTAAGTCAGAGCCTTGTAGTGGGGATAACCCCACTAGCCTAGACTAGCCCTCTAGTTTCTCTCCATCAAAGCCTATGCTCTGTCCAAAATAGAAAGACTGAAATTTTACCTTTTCTATGGAGTATGAGAAAACAAAAAATAAATGGTTTCCAATCCAATGGTAAATACATTTAACCACTAACCTCACCTTTATGTACCCCTGTATCTCCATCCATAGATATGGGCCATATTTGCTGCTGACACCCACATGCACATCGCGGGTTCTTTGTAAACCTTCTCATGGCCTGCCTGCTTATTCCTTTAGTTTGCAGCATAAAAGCTCCAGGAGCAGACACCTCAGACTTTACTTTGCATGGAGCTCCAACCTGCCCTATGGCTCAACTCCTACTGGGGGGAGTTTGGAAAGTATCAAATGCTTATGATGGTCTATAAGCCTTAGCAATATGTAGGGTAATCTCTTCCAAATCATTTTTCTAAAGATTGAATAAATCAAAATTGCTTTTGTACAGTAGTTCAAATATTGTAGAGGCCTCTCAAATAAATATAACACCATATATTATTTCCCTTTGGAAGACTTTCTATTAGTCATCCAATCTATCTGAAAGAAATTTTCAGGCGTACATGTATTAGGTTTTGGTCACTTGTTTGATGAAAAAGATCCATCTCTCATAGCCTTGATTCCATTTATACCCATTCTTGGCAGACGGATAGAGACAAGCAAACAGGGTTGTCTGTGGTGTTTTTTTCCTAACACTAAAAAGTTTGTTATTCAGCTTCAGAACATGTCTTTGAGTCTTCCCCATGGGAAGGTTTACATGGGCTGGACACTGTATGTGGAGGGGTGTCCATGTGTTTGTCCAATGCCTGTTCTTTTAAAATGTATATATGTTTAAAAACAATAATTTTTTTAAAAAATTTCAATTCGTTGACATAATTATATTAGTTTCAGGTGTACAACATAGTAATTAGACATTGATGTAACATACAAAGTGATCCCCTCCAAGAAGTCTAGTATCTCCTGGCACCATACATAGTTATTACAATATTGTTGACTAAATTCCCATGTGACTGTTTTTATAACTGGAAATTTGTACATCTTAATCCCTTTCCCCTTTTCACCCATTTCCCAACCCCCTCCATCTGGCAACCATCAAAATGTTCTCTGTATCTATGAGTTTGTTTCTGTTTGTTCGTTCAATTTGTTTTGTAGATTCCACATAAAAGTGAAATCATATGGTATTTGTCTTTCTCTGTCTGACTTATTTTATTAACATAATACTTGTTTCTTCTAGGTCCATCCATGTTGTCGCAAGTAGCAACGTTTCATTCATTTTTATGGCTTAGTAATATTCTACTGCATATATATCCGTTCCAGAGGGGTATATATTGTGGGCATGGGGTGGGGTGCAGAGCCAAGAGAAATAAGAATGCCAGTAACAGAATCTTAAACAAATCATTATGCAATGACTACAACTATGTTAATAAAAGGAGCTTCCAGAGGGGTGAGATGGCTTTAGTTTGAGTGGGTTTAATCAGAGAGGAGTTCTGAGAGAAGGTACTCTTTTCCACTGATTTGAGGCAGTACTGCAAAAATGGGAATGGCATTTCAGGTAAGAGGAAGAGCAAAACTGAAACCTCTCTGGCAGAAACAAGCAAGTGATGTGTGAGGTCAGAAAAAAAACTAGCTGCATGGTGCACACAGTTAATCAATCAATATTTATTGGGGGTCCACTGTGTGTCTCGGCTAGATGCAATGTGTTTAGCTAAGTGTAATGCAGTGTAATTTTAAGATTGGCTCCTAAAGGGAGATAAGATTACCAGGCAGTAAGCAATTAGATGACATCAGAAGGCAGTATGTAAAAAGGTGTTATATGGTGTGGTTTCAATTATATGCTTGTCCTCTTCATAATGCAGCAGAGAGACAACATCCTTGTTTCACTTTCCTTTCAGAAAACGGGCGTGTTCCTTCTCACCCCCACACCACCCCCAATTTTCCACCCCACCCCACTGTCATTTTTGCTTACAAAGTTCTGAAACTAGATGCTATTTCCTTGAAATGCTAAATTGAAAACTGGGTTGGTTTTTTTTTTTTTAAACCATTTTAACTAGATGTAATTTGATGATTTTGTCCTTTTAGTTTTGCAAAAACATATGCTGTAATCTGACTAATATTAAAGGCTCCAAAACAAATAAAACTATGTAGCTGAGTTTCACTTAGCTGTAGGAAAGCAACTCATAAATTACATTAAAATTTTCATTTGGTTTTATTTTTACCTGGTGTTATATACTGGCAGGTGACCAATACCTAATATTTCGCAATTTACCAAATTCAGTCTTGGAAAAGAGATAACCAGACACTGAAAAGACAGTCTTGTTGTTTTACTAAATATTTCTTCTAAAAATATGAGAAGTATTAACGAGGGGAAACATATTTGAAAATTAATCTACTTTAAAAAAAGAAAGATCTATTTCTGAATGGCTACCAGCCAGACTTAACTTGGTTTCATTTTTCGTTTCAAGCTTTCAAATATGACTAGATAAAATGAGGTACTCTAGATACCTCATGGAAAGCATGGGGTAAGGACTGAGGAAAGACTATAAAGACTACATAATGGTCACAATTTTAGTTTAGTTTTTACAAAATCTTGAAACTATGCTGCATGATGTGAAAAAAATAAATTTGGCTATGACAAAGAATTCTCTTTCTTCAAACCTCTGAATAATGAGCCTGTCTTTACAAAGACTCTCATGTCTGATAACACTGCCATTCCTTTAGCAAGAGTTATACACTGAATACATTCATTCATTCATTCATTCATTCAGTGCTCACTTAAACTTTTACTGGGGATCTCCACTGTCCAACATGATGGGCAATACAACAGCAAACAAAACAAATCCCCCTGAGGCATCACGCTGGATGATTTTATCTCTTTCTATTTCACTGAGTCCCCACAATGCTCCTGCAAGGAAGGTGTTATTATCTCCATTTCATAGATGAGAGACCTAAGAGTATAGAAGTTAAGGCCAAGCCCAAGGTCCCAGAGCTAGACAACAGCAAGGTAGGGGTTCAGACCTCCGAAACTGACTCCCAAGCTTGTGCTTTATTCCATTGGCCTGTTGCCATCATTTTGGTTCAATGCAAACAGAAGGAATTGTTTAAAAATTATTTAGTGGGTTCATTCCAATTGAGAAATCTTAGCGTTCACGAGAATTAGAGCCAGAAATGTAAAGCTGGCTTGGCAAAAGATCTAATGGGGCAGGAAAATTATCAATGGGATAAAGAACACTGCTATGTCCACGTTTTAAATTTTGGTCTCCACTTCTTGGTGAGGAAAAATCACTGTGGAATACAATTTCCCAGGTTCTTGCTCACCCTTCCTTCACTTGCTATCTACCCGTGTTCGCTTCCCTTTCTTCCTGTTACATATGGTGTTTTTAAATGGCAGCTATCTTAGGTGGGACTGAGTCTCCTGTCATAGAATTAGTTCAAGCAAAGGTTAGATGACCACTTAATGGGATGTTGGAGAGGCATTCACTTACAGTTAAAAAAGATGGGGTACCCCTGAGTCCCTTGGAATTCCAGGATTCCTTCCAGAAGAGGAGACTATGTAGTTTGTAGTTTTTCCTCAGTCTTTAGTCTACGTTTCCCATGCAGCCTAGAGTGGTCTCATTCTCTTAGTCATGTATTTATTGCCTAAAAGCTTGAAATGAAAACTGAAACCAAGTCAGGTCTAGCTGATACTTGGCATACTCCCAGAAGTGAAGTATTCCCCTTGGGCTTTTTGTACCTAGTAGCCTGAAATGGTCATGTTAGCGCCACCTGCAGGCAGGGTCAGAAATGCCTCCTAATAGGTGGTTTGTTGTGACTTCACCATTTGAAGCAAAATCTAAAGAAACTATCACTGGGAGGGCACAAACAAATATATTCTTAGATTTTTGTGCTTGATTTAGTTCATAAGTCAATCTAACTACCATGGAAAGCATGTCCAGGCCTCAACTTACCCCTAGTTCTGCAAGCTTGTACTGCTTCAACACTTAACATCCATCCCTTACTATTTATTCACAGAATCTAGTAACTTCTCTGCTGGAACCCTGGAATTACAAGGGACTCACAGGTCTCCCATCTTCCTGACCTGTAAGTGAATCTCCTCTCCAACATCCTCATTAAGTGGCCTTCTAGCCTGAGTTCAAACAAATTCCATGATGAAGCAAGCTTCAATGCCTCCTAACGTGGCTTCTTCTGCACAAGAATAATTGTGAGTCAATTCTTAGATAAAACTCAAACGCCTTCCTGTAACTTCCCATGCAGTGCTCCTAGTCCTGCCTCCTGACACTCCATAAATCTGACCATTCTTCCAAAATAGATTTGTCTCAAAGTATGCTTTCTCTGTTCTAGCACAGAATCATTCCCTGAATCATAGGATATTACAGTTGGAAAGGACTTTATAGTTTTCTAAATTATTTTGTAAGACATTTTTTATTGTCAGCCCTATAGAACTTTATTTTTGAGAGTGTACGCATTCCTCATATGACACAGTGCTGAATTGTCTCATCCACATGTACGAGTGTATACGACATATATCATATATCTATATATGTAGATATATATATATACACATATATATATATATATATATATATATATATATATATATATATTCATTCTGTGGCTTTATTCTTTTTTTAATGCAGCCTAAGATTACATTTTATTGACAGTCACATCACACTATACATTGGTCATAATGAGCCTATATTAAATGAAACCCCCAAGACTTTCTCACTTGATCTATTAGTAAATCCCATTTCCCCAATCTTTACTTTTACAGTTGATTTTTTGGAACTTAAGTGCATGAGTTTATATGTGGCTCAAATTATTTTTGCCTTAGTAATTTGGCCAATTTTTTCCAGTCTACAGAGTTCTATTAGATACCAAATCTATAACTTTCCACTTTAGCTGCACATTTCACTTTGGCCATTCACAAATTGATAGATATCATTTATGTAATGTAATGCCATTAAGGACACAGTCTAGGCTTGAATCTCAGCTCTGCCACCTAAGAACTGTGTGAACTTGAGGAAGTATTTCAACTCTGTGCTGCAGTTTACTCATTTACTAAGTGGGGATAAAAGTACAAACTGTCTCGTGCACCTGAAACTAACAATAAAAGTACAAACTACACAGAATTGTCATAAGGATTAAATGCATACAGAGTAATAGAACAGTGTTTGACACATAGGAGTTCAATAGATGTCTGTTATTTCTATTATTTTCATCAAATTCATCATCATTCAAGTCATTGATAAAGAGAGACCTACAATAAGACACAAGTAGATATCTATAGATCACCCTCTGTGATAACTAGACCCATTCTTTAGCACTCTGGGTTTGATTATGTGAACCTAGTTGTGAATCCACTTAACTCTTCCTTTAGTTTATATTAAATCACAATGAAATATTGAGATATTGTGAAAACTGCCTTGATGAAATTCATATACACCACATCTACATTTTCTTCATCTTGCATTCCAGTTATTCTATTAAACAGGAGAATCATTTAGTCCTGCTTGACTTCTTATTGGTACTTTCTTTCCTGAGTGTTCTTGGAAGTTTCAGAATAAATTCTAGAATGTTGCTGGGATTTTATGTTTCCTCTTTTTGTCAGTCTCCAGGCTTTTTGGGATTTCTCCATTTGCTAAAATTCCAAGATGGCTCGCTGAAGTGGGATAGTCCCAGGCATGGCTACAGTCTGGGCCAGGAGACCCCAATCCACGACCAAGGGCTAAGGATCTAGTATTATCCTGCTGTGCACCTCAAGTCCCTCCTAATGACATTTTGTTCTACCCTGCCCAGGTGGGAAATTATGATCCTTGATTAAAGGCAAGAATATGAAGAGATGAATCATCCTTTATTTTCATCAGAGGTCTTATCCCTTTCTTAAATATTTTTTCTACAAAACAAAATTCTACGATAAAAATAGTATTCCAGTCTTGATAGAAATTATAAATATGTTATTATGAAAAATGGGCACAACACTCTTGATATCACAAGATTCCAGTTTTCTAGGTCTTGCTTATTCATTCCTGTAGGATTTCATTTTCTGTGCCAGCTTTTTAAGTCTCTTTAGTTGGTTTTAGAATTTTTCACATACTTCAGTTCATTCTGGACTCTAGGCTTCCTAACATTATTGTAATGGGATTATCTTTCTTTGATATTTGTTCTTGGTTATGTGCCTCCCTTTGCATTCTTTTAATGGTCTTTTATATTTTCAGTTAATTTGAACATGCCCTTTGTAGTCACAGCCATCTGTCTTCCTCATTTTTTAGAACTTTCAAACCTCTAATTCTAATCATTCAAAAAAATGTGGACTGTTAGACTTGGAGTGTGTGTGTGTGTGTGTGTGTGTGTGTGTGTGTGTGTGTAATTTGTTGGATGTCAGCTATGTGCCAAGTACTGTCCTATTTGCTGGGATACAAAGATAAACATGATAGATGCAGCCCTGCCCTCTTCAAGCTTAAAATTCCACAATAAATAGAGATGAGTACAAAGACAATTATGACTGAGTATGATTGAGATTTGAGAAGGAAGCTTTGCGGAGCTTTGGAAGCACAAAGAAAGGGTCTTAATCTGAACTTAAAGTTGGGTTTCTCATTTCTTTGGTTATCTTATTTTAGGGTCTCAGGCTATAGAATCACATCTATTTCTCTGAATATTTGAAAGTTCCCTCTTAAAGACTGTAATGCATATCTGGCGATAGTCATCATCTGCTCCTTGGTTATCACAAAAGCTAAAATGATGTGGCCACAATCTTCCAAGAGCTTGGCACATAGCAGACACTCAATATTTATTAAATAAATGGACACATGTTCCTTCCACTTCTATTTTGCCAATCAACCTCATTTTGGTTAAAATTAGATTCAAAATAAGAGTTCCCTTCATTTTCTTTACCTTCCTAGAGATGAAAATGTCACTGAGGTAAATTAGCATCTAAGACCCTGTTTTCATTTAAACATGAATAAGACTTCCAGCAGATGCGAAATAGCTTGTCTCCCAACACTCCTATTAATTTCCTTCGTGTCACTTTTGTACGCAGTATCAGAAGTAAACGATACCATGCTTGATATGGTTGGGCGGTCTAAGTTCATTTACTCACTCAAACAATTTACTAAGCGCCTACTATGTGTACTGTATTTTTTCTTCCTACTTTTAACCTCACCAAGTGTGTGTCCTCTCATGGGTTTTTGGATACCCACACTTCTGCCTTCTCTAGAACGTCTGGATTCCTGCACCATGGGAATAACTCATTTTCTTTCTGTTTCTTCTCTGTCAAAAATTCTGCCATTGACCAACATTTTTTTAATTGCAGATTAGTTAAAAAGGATTTCTCAATTATTGGTAATGAAAACGTTCTTATTTTCCTATAATATTATTTGAAATATCAAATGAAGTAATTTAAAAAATCAGAGCTATAAGACAAAGTACTAGATTGTTTATAAAGTACAACCCTTACCACCCACCATTAAGAATCATCGATCTTAATGATGGAAATAATTAACATTTTTAAAGAATATAGCTAAATTTATAATATTATTCAGTTGATCATCAACATGACCAGCAAATTTTAGGATTTGAACTTTCATTTCCATATCCATATCCCTCATCTGTAGCATAAAAATTGGAATTCACTCTCAATATTAAGACATGTAAATACAAGCATTGCTTTCTTAATTTCTTTAATTTTCTTTTTGCGAAATAATTTAAGTAATCTATAATCAAATGCAAAAGCTGTCCCCAAATAAGCTATAATTTATTTTCCATATAAAATAAAAAATATTTTTGTTTTCTTGAAAAATGTAGATTTTTATGCAGGTTGATGTACCAAGAATTATAGTCAGGAAATCATTTTATTGGTTGTGATTTGAGCTCAGAGTAACTTGTCAGTAGAGAAGCAACAAATCCATTTGTCTTTCGTGTTTTCCTGACGTACTGAGTCCAGACTATGCTCTGTCCATGCAAGGTCACGGCCACTTAACCTAGAAGTGGGCTTCCCTGAATCAGGAGGTCAGAGATCATCATTGATTGCTAAATAAGCAACAATACATGAAAGTAATGGAGAGAGAGAAAAAAAAATTCCCTAATGCTAGTTAGCCTATAAACTAGTCCAAATACAGTTTTGTCCAAAGATAAAAGAAATTCTGCATTGGGCAAGACAACTTTCAATTAAGAACAGAGATTAAAAATTATTTGTAGTGACTTCACTTAGAATACGGATGTTTTATCTCATTCAATAATATATATCATTCAATAATATTGATCAAGACTTTGTAGTAAGGTTGAGAGGTAATTTGTGAAAAATTTTCAGTCTACCATCAAATTTTGAATTAGTCACAATTACCAGGAAATGCAGAGAAAATTGTAGGGAAAAAGTAATATCACCTAGAGAAAACTCTTAGTAAATTACTACTTCAGATTATTACATATATTAATGAAATATCTAACCATGTTTAATTTACTAGCGAGAAGTATCTGAAACGTGGTAAGATTCTGATTCCTATGATAAGCTTTAGGCATGTAGAAGGAAGCAATCTCCAAAATGTATAAGCTCAAATACAGTCTTGCAGTTTGATATGGATTCCTTTACCAAAGAGCTAACCTAGCAGACATTATGTGTGAGCTATTGCAACAATTTATACTTGACATTCACACATTCACTGCTGGCATGTTAGCAGTTTTCTCTTTTTCTTTTATTTTCATATCAAATATTCTACAGTTAATATATGGTATTATGTCTACTACCAACTCAAGTCTATGGATCATCAGCAAATATTGTAATTTTTTTGTTTGATACTGCTGTTCTCATCTAACAGTTTATTTAATTACATTCACTTAAAATCTTAGTACAGCAAAAGATTTCATTAACTCTTTCCTGGTAAAAACAAACATAAGAACAAAACAGTGGACATAAAGAATAAAACAGAAGTTATTATTTTCTTAGGCTTAAGAGGCTCAATTAGGAAATGCCAATCAGTGTAAATGAAGAGTGTATCCTGCAGAAAATAAACCCTTGGGTCAAGGACAGAAATATCAACACAAAAACAGGTGTGAACCTCATGACCACTAATGTATTAGATGCAAAAGTAATTGCAGTTTAAAAGGTTAAAAATAATTGCAAAAACCACAATTACTTTTGCACCAACCTAATATAAAAGTGGATGGAGTGAAATAATCCATGTTCAAGAAATGAAATCTATGGCAATACTCCCAACTTAACATTTGCAAGATATGATTATTGATTTATGGTTTCAGGATGGCTAATGTGTTGCATTAGAATCCCAGTGTGTTCATATTTGCAAGGAACCTCATATCATCTCGATGAAATTTCTGTGTTTATAAATGTGGCAACTAAGGTCCTACACATATAAGAACTTGTCAAGAATCACACAACTAGAAAGTGATAGAGCCAGGACTTGAACATAGGTTTTCCATTCTTTATTTATTCAAAAACAATTTTTGAGTACTTATATAGGTAGACTTGTGACAAATACTAAGTAGAAGAACAGTGAATGAAATATGGACCCTGGCCTGAAAGACATTGATTCTAGTGAGGATTACCAGACAAGTAAATGGGACACAAGTCAACACAAGCTATAATAGAGGAAATACAAAGCTTTCTTAGAGCACTGTGACTTGGGGGTTGGGGTGGGGAACAAATAACCAACATTAGGAGGGTCCAGGAAAGCTTCCAGATGGATGTTAAAGCTAAATGAGGCCCTCAGTTAGCCAGATGAATGGTGTAGGATGAAGAAAGAAGGGAAAGAACATGGTAGCAGAGGGACCTGAATACACCAATGCCCAGATGCAAAAGAGATTCAGGCCTGACTGATGAATGGTGTAGCCAGAAAAATGGTGTAGGATGAAGAAGGAAGAAAGGGGAAGAACATGGTAGCAGCAGAGGGACCAGAATACACCAAAGGCCAGATGCAAAAGAGATTCAGGCCTGACTATCCCTGAAACTGAATAAAGAGAGAAGAGATAAACCTAGAGACACAGAGGCCTGTGACTTAGGTATAGAGACTTCACTTTATCCTGAGGGCAGCAAGGAGTCCCCGAAGGGTCACAAGCAAGGGAGTAAAATGGCCAGATACAGATTTCCTAGAGAACCTGGGGCAGTGCGGGGATCAGACTGGTGTGGAGAGCAAAAGAAGTCTGTGAGCCCTTGATATTGGGAAGGTGATGCCCTGGTCCTTAGGAAGAAAGAAACACCCTAATAATAAAGACATACGCTTTCCGATTTATCTACCACCCATATAAAAACTTTGTTATTCTGAATATATCACTGTAGAGTCTGAGCATCTCTGAGCTCTCACACATAAAAAGATGTCCAATATATGTGCCTTGAGGACTGAAAACAAGGCTTTGAAACATGGCCTCAACCGAAAAGTTCTGCCTCGGCAACCAGCTAGTGGCAGCCCCAGAAAGCATTCACATTGCTGCCCCAGCCAGACCAGTACAGCTGCCACCCTCTCTGAGCTCCTGGGTCCTTCACTGTAAATGGGGGTAATAATATCTATTTATCTATTTCATAGTGATGTTATGAAGATACTCCCCCTTCCGCAGTGGGAAATAAGAGTAATAATATCCACTTCACAGGGATGCTATGAGGATTAAAAAATAACGTATGCAAACACACACAGTTTTATTACTGGGCAGTAGGAATATAATTCTGTTGGTTTCTTTTCCTGCAGTTATGCAAAAGCTGTTCTCTGTGAAAATAACTGACTTAACAAAGATAGAAAAAACCTGTGGCTTTCACTTCATTTATACCAAGCTCTCCCCAACTGGCTTCAAGGTGAATGTGACATTGTGAAGGTTCTCATGTTTGGAGCGATTTTTTCTTAGTCATTTAAAAAAACAAAAATGAAAACTCTCTCTCTCTGATTCTCTCTCTCCCTCTTTAAGTGAAAAAAAGAAAACAATACATGTATCATGTAGGGTCTCTGGTCCCGCTCCCCACATAAGAGCACAGGATATGGTGAGACCAAAAAGGAACACCCACAGAACCATAAATAGGGGAGTCCATACCATTATATTCTCGCTGGCGACTGGGTTGGAGGCACAAGCAGCAGGAGCTGCAATCTGCTGTCCGCTTCTCCGCCAACCAACCAACCCCCTAGTGTAGCCATGGAAGTTATATTAGTGGCTAATGGCTAACAGGTAACAGCCGATGGCCACCCAGCCACAGAGGATGGCCATCTGATTACAGCTGATGGCCATCTAATAACTGAGCCAGCATCTTTCCACATGAGGCTGAGAGCCTGGAAACTGCTCTCTGGGACTCTGTCCCCACAACATGAGTTAATTACTCCCAGCCCTCTCAATGGAATGGCAGCCACCTGGTACTCACATTCCCTTACTGGGGTTTTGGCAGCTGGCCCTTCTCTTCTCTTTGCTCCTGCTTGATCCTCACCTCCCCAAAGACCCCACCAAGGTTTCAGGTATTTCTTCAGACAGGGCAGAAGCAGCAGAAGATAACAGAGGGAGAACAGTTTGGGGAAGGACCTAAGAGGTGGTACTACATAGAAGTCACTAAAAGGAACTCCTCACAATTGCAATATAAAATCAACACATGATGAAACGAGGAGGAACCTATAAAGTCCCCTTAACATGACAGGGCCAATATAAAACTTAACTGTTGTCACTGACATAATCAAAGAAAGAAGCCTATCAACAACCTATACATAGGAAAAGTATACTCAGAGTGCAAACCTTGCGCCTCTGAATATGGCAAGGTCAGGATATGTCATGCTGTTCCTATGCGAAGCACTCCAAATAGATTATTTTATTTAATGTTACAAAATACCTGTGACATAGATCATTTTACTCTACTCATTGAACAGGGGCGGAAACTGAGTATTAGTTTTCTAGGGCTGCTGTAACAAATTAGCACAGTTAGTGGCTCCAGAGCGGACAATTTTTTTATCTTACAGTTCTGTAGTCAGAATTCTAACATGGATTTCACTGGGCTAAAATCAAGGTGTCAGCAGGGCTGCATTCCTTTCTGGAAGCTCCAGGAGAGGATCTGTTTTCTTGCCTTTTCCGGATTCTAGAGTCTGTCCATGTTCCTTAGCTCATTTTCCCCTCCCTTCATCTTCAAAGCCAGCATCATAGGATCTCAGTGACTATTTTTCCATAGTAGCATCTCCCTCTCACTCTGATTTCAACCATAATATCTGATTTTTTCACTCCCCAAGAACCAATTTTCAATTTGGGGGCAATATAGCCCCTGTTGGGAATGCATGATCTATTCAAACAGGAATAATAATACTAAAGTAAAACCTATTGTTTATCTTCAACCCAAAGCTCCTCGATTTTCTTTCCTCTGCTGTGTCGTAGCCATGCCGTTTGGGTGGGACTGATTCGAAGCTTAAGCTTTGACCACAGAAATCAGTGAAGGAAACGTACATACTGAGCACTCAACAAATGAGAGTTTTCATCATTATTTTATTATTATTTCCACAGTAGACAAAAGATATGTTACATTTGTATATTAAATAAATGATTAGCTGAGAAATAAAATTTTAAATGCGATTTCTGGCATCCCCCATACACTTAAATTAATCCAATATTTACGTAGAGCTATATATTAATTTTTTTTCCTGGTTAAAATAATGGATGTCCCTGATCTAATTCTGCTTTGGTTTTTATTATTTTTTTCAATAACAAAAGCCAGGAACAAAATCAGATTTTGCTTCTAGCAGTTTAAACAGATAAAAATCAGTGTAACTGTCAAAATCCAGGTTGGTCTTGTCTGGTTGAGATGAAAACCAGGGTTACAGCTGAAAAAGATGAATGTGGACACTAACAGGAAAAAGTGCCTGGCTAATCACGTAAACAAATACGACAGGCAAGCCCCAGATGGAGTATGCATAGCATTGCAATCAGCAAAGTGTCTTTTTATGGCTGCTTTCCTAGAACGTTCTTAAAATAATGCAGACCTGATAATGAGGGCTAGTGGTAGTGTGCTTTTTTTAAATGTAAAATTTTTATTTACTAGCATTTAAAAAATCTACTTTTAACATTATAAGCCTCAAATAGACATTACTGCTTCTGTCAGAGAAGTGTAGCACACCTTCAACTAATAGGACGATCTGATCAAGGGGTGATGGGGTACTTGCCTTCTGTGTTCGGAAAGTACAGCAACTGAGCAAAGGTGCGATCTTGATTTTGTATTGAACTTATTTAGTCTGGAAGCTTCACCTAGAAAATCACTGTAACTCAGTTGTATAGTAGCAAAGGACAAACTTGGAGTTAAGTTTAAACTTCTTTTCCAGGAGCAGGGTAGGTGCACCTTGTTACTGAACCCCAGGCATAAGATCCACAGATTGCAACACCAAGCTTATCCAGTAGTCTGGGCTTCTACTGCAGCGCAAGATTATCTCCTTCTTTATATCCTTTCTAGGCTGCGTACAAGTCCCCTAGCTGAACACATGGTCAAAACATCATCTCAAGCTGGCTCTACTAAGCAACAGCAGAGCTAACTGTTGTTTCCTCCCCTAGTCCATTTTCTGCTTCTTCCTTTAGTAACAGAACTTGGAGGTCCTACCTGGGCGCATGATCACCTGGCTAAAGGCCAGTTTCCAGACTCCCTTGCAGCTCAGTATGCTCATACAGCTAAGTTCTGAGCAACGGGATATGAATGGAAGTGATACACACATCTTAGTTGTACCTTTAAAAAGAAGGCGGTGCTTTCTACTTCCTCTTGTCCCCTTTTTGTCAGTGTGACAGATCTTGAAATGGAAGCCACAAAGAGAGAATGGCAGACCAGCAAGATAAGAAGACTGGTTCCATTACTGTGGAGCTTCCACGTCAGCTTGTATGCTTAGACTGTTCATAAGCGAGAAACTGACTTTTACTTTTTGAAGCCACAGCTGTTTTGCTTTCATCACAGCAACCAAATTGGTACCCTAACTAATATTTAGTCAAAAAATGTCCTGCACTGGCTTGAAATTTCCAGCATTCATATCTTTGAATTAAGGTTTCTATATCCAAAAACCTATGTATAAATGTCCTAATACCCCAAAGAAATCAGAATGGATAGCTAGAAATCTAATTTTGAATTAGCATTATGGTTTTTTTAAAGCTAAATACTTGGGATAAATACATGGAAGCACAAAGAAGCCATCATGTGATCCTTTTATTCAGTTTCCACAACTAACGTGGGGTGTGGAAAACTGGAGTGGATGCAGACAGGTGCCACAGAGGATTCAAGATAAACAAAAATAGGTGTATGATGGCGTAGGATTGGCTTAGTCACAAATCTAGTGGTCAACTTAATATCACTGTATTAGACAAAGGATGATGATGGGCTGTCCCTTCCACTATGGAAGGAAACCATTTTAACCTAAAGCAAGAAAGCCTTACTAGTTTGGAGAAAAGTATTCTCTAAGTCTATGGTTAATCATATTAATTAGTTATTGAGGAGGGTTGTGAAATCTTTCTCCGTAGATATTTAAGAATGGGACAGGTTTTAATCTTCCAGAATATCATATTCGAGTTCTGCCCTATGAGGGCAGGGAGGAAGAAGTGAGGATGGACAATATGACCTCAACAAGTTCCCTCACCCAGGGGCCAGATGTGTTTCCAATGTTTGTCTATCTTTCTCTCTTCCTCTCTCTTTCCAGAATGACCCTAAATTATTTTCTGCTTACAAGCAATGAGAAGCAACAAGTTTGTTTCACTTTGCTTGGTTTCTCACAAACATATGCCTTGGCCTATGTCTTCCATCCCATAATGTGACAGAGACTGCAAAATTTAATGGTAGGAACTGTGTGTGTGTGTGTGTGTGTGTGTGTGTGTGTACCTGTGTGTGTGGTAGGGAATAAGGGGGTGGAGCTAGAAAAGCAGTTCTACAGTGTATCCAGATGAGATTGACAGTCACACCATTCTTTTCACACACACACACATGCACACACACACACACACACACACACACACACACACACAGCCCTGTTCTGCTCTATCACAGTGTTGGTAAGTCTGATAATAAACTCTGGGGCAGGGCCAAATGATGGCATCAAGCCCCATGCCTCAGTACAGATCTTAGGTCTTCAAGTATACAGTTCAAAATCCTGTCAACAGGTTTTCTGTGTTTTGCTTCTTCTTTTGGTAAAAAAGAAAAGAGCGCTGTTTTTTAGGGAGTTACATTTGAAACAGACAATATTACTTATTAGGAGGTGATAAAAGAGGGAACACTGGCTGTCGCGTCCTGCACAACAAAAGTTGTGGGAAGCAAGGAGGGCGGCGCAGGGTTAAGAAATACAATATTCAAGAACAGAGTGCAAGTGGGGCCAAGGGACTTGAGCCTCAAAGGACTGAGCACCCTGAATCGAGCCAACACAGCTTTTATTGATTAACAGATGAGGAAGTAAAGGAAGTAAAGCTTGTTAATCTAAAGATCTGTGAATCTCACACATTATACTAGGAAACTCATTCAAACCAATCACCCTTGCCTGCAGACAGCGGAACCGAAAGTCACAGGATGCCTGTATCTCCCCAAGGGACAAAACCTTTATGCATATGACTCAATGGAGAGCCGATGTCATCACATCATTGAATCTCTTCCCAAGCAGGATGTGGGAAGGAATGTAGCCACAGAGTCAGAAGCTCTCTGTAACCAGGGGAAGGTGGGGGGGTCTGTGCCCACCTCTATCAATCCTGTGAGTTCTCCAGATGGCCCCCCATGAGACTGTGCCTGGCTTAGGTTGTTCCCTCCTTGAGGAATCTTACCCGTCATTGACTAACCAGCCATCCTCTGGGGCCAAACAGGGAGACATAAGGTGGAAGCACAAAGGTGAAGCAAAGTCCATGAAAGGATCCGTCTCACAGATTCTCCTTTCTTTAGGGGTAGGTATGAGAGAACAGATGGGTAGGCTGCTGCGTGGCAACAACCAGCATATTTATTAGGAGGGACCCCCATATTACAGGAACACTAAGACCTCTCCATCCGCTACATGCTTTCCTCCCCCAACAAAAAATGGCTTATCCCACAGGGGTATTTGAAAGACTAAACCGAGTATACCCTACTCAATCCACCACCTCTCTCTCCTTCTGCCTTCCCACCTGCCCTTTGTCATGCAGTAAACTTTGGGTGCAGGCCTGGCCCCTGGCTGGGGAGGAGGGAGGTAGAAAAGGGGCTGTAACTTCCTACTTGACCTGTGCCTGAGTCTGCTAACTGCTGGGGTGAAGTTTTAGTAAACCATTTTGGCCCTGATCTACAGCCACATTTTCCAGTGAGCTTTCATCAGAAATAAAGCTGCCTTTTTTTATCTCTTGCATGACTTCTCTGTCTCTCAACACTGCCTAGCTTACTGTAAGGGATTAGTAAACAATTTTTGAATGAGAGAATAAATGCACTAGGCTGGGTCAGTTTGCTCACCTAAAATCCTATTGAAATTGATGTGAATTTGAGGCTCTATATATTTTTTGATCATTCATTCCATTAGTAAAAATGTTTGCAAATAAACCCCCAATATAAGTATATTATTTATTTGTAAATGTTAAACACATACCTGTGTACTAATATATACTTTATAAAAATACTCTAAAATAGAAATTTGAAAAAAAACAAAAAATATGTAAATGCAAATCCCGACATATCTTCCCACACCCCAGTGGATAATTTTGATCCCACTCTGGAGCCCACTGGTCTAGAGTTTAGGCACTGTAGATGTTCAAAAGAGAAGGACCTAGAGGTCTGGTGCAGTCCAGACAGACTTCAGGCAGTACAGCTGTTTCCTTCAGCCTTGCACTCCTCAACCACATACTGTAAGGTGACTTTCAATTTAATGGCAGGTGCTCAGTAAGTATGTGTTAAATTGAGTTGGAAGGAGAAGGTAAGAACTGAGCCAACGGTGGATAAATGGGTATTTATCGAGCTAGAAGGAAAAGGGAGAGGGATTCCAACTAAGCCTTATCATGAGATACCTTATTCCAAGAACAGACATCACAGAAATGAGAGAGAGGTTGGCTTTCATCAGACACTGATGAAACTTTCATCAGACACTTGAGCACAAACATACAGCAAAGCAGCAGGAAATAAAGTTGGTTATTGGAGGAGAGAGAGAGCAGAGAAAAGGTGGCAGGTTACCCTGGACCATGAAATCTAAGCAGAGATATCTGGATCTCATTTGCTGTAGAACATAATACAGGACCAATGAATGTTTTGAAGATGTAAACACTGTCATCATATCAATGTTTTATGAAGACTAAACTGGGAGTAGAATGCATATTGGATGGAATAATATTTGGGTTTGGTTAGAGCAGCTCTGAAGAGTCTGGAAGGAGACCATGAGCGTATGACTAGAGTGATGATGGTAATATGGAGAAGAAAGTATGAAACTGAAAGTCAATTAGAAGGAATATGATCCAGCCTTAGTAACCAGTAACATATGAAGGAAGAAGAAAAAACCAAATATGCCTAGAGGTGACCCCACAATTTGAAAAATGAACAACCTTAATTGATTTCTCGAAATTTTCCTCTCTCCTGATTTGCCATGGTAAGTAGCCCCAGTGTGAGTTGGTGTTTCTCTGCTCCATTTTAAAGCTTGGGGCTTGGATACAAGATCACACAGTAGAAGAATGCTGTGCTTGCCTTATCTCGTGAACACATCAAAATTACAATACATTATAGAACAATCAACCTGGAGAACCATTTGAAGTCTAGCTAAATATAAGTTTTATAACTGAGAATTTAAAGAAGTCACACTGAAACTGGTAGGAGGGGCGGAGACACAAAACTGACTTGCCCCAAACCTGCATGTGGCTGATAAAAACTGGGAGAGATGTCTTGACCACAGAGGTTCCCCACAGAAGAGTAAAGGACCCCAGCCTCACACCAGACTTCACAGCCAGGAATACTGGTGCCAGGAAGAGGAGCCCCCACAACGTCTGGCTGTGAAAAAACAGTGGGAACTCCAACCAGCTGGGTAGGACTAAAGGCAGCGGGATACCCAGTTGTCCTCTTAAGCAGCCCACACACAGACTCACTCGCTCGCAGGCACCCTGGGATCCAGCAGAGGGATGGTAACTTGGGTGGTATCAGAGACATATGGGAGGCAGACTGAAGTGTGTGGCTTTGGGGTATAAGCTGTAAGATAGTTGCCATTTTCCCTGTGTGGGGTCCCCTTTCCATGAAGCTGGCAGGTGGGTGCCATCTTTCCTGTGTTGAGCCCGCCCCCTATGCTTACAGCCAAATCTGAATTTGATTGGTCCGGTGAGCTCCTCAGCTCTGCTCTGCTGACTCACTGGGACCCAGCAACACCCAACTCTGCACAGCAGGAGGCCTTATCACTGGCTGAACCTTATTCAGCAACCGGCAGCAGGTGGAAGCAGGCCTCGGTGTGTCCTGGCTTTTTACAGAGCTGCCCCAGGTCTGGTACTGGTGGCAATAGTACTCAGTTTACAGTGTGGCCTGTCCCACACGCCTCCAATCCAGCAGAGGCAGCGACCAACTGTCGATTGTTCTTTAGCTCCTACCAGGTAGTCCCCGGCCAGTCACAGGCTGTGTCTGGCTGGGCCTGAATGAGAGCCCCTCCCAAGAGGCCTGAGAACCAACATACTTGGAGGTTGGTCTCAGACCACAGCAGATTAGCGCCCAATTAGCCCCACAAGTGGCACACACAAAGGGTGGTCTCAACAGGCACCAGAGCCAACTGGGGTGAATACCACTCCGTGGGGGTAACACTCCCTGCACAGCAGCCCTACGATGTGGATGTGGCCAAACCCCACAGCCAATCAGCCTGAGGATCAATACCACCACTGATGTGCCAACAGCAACCAAGGCTACACTATAACAGGAGGGCACACACAACCCACACAAGGGACACTGCTGAAGCACCCACAGCAGGTGACCAGGGAGACTGTGCCAGGGCACGTACTACATAAGGCCACCTGGCACCTACCTAATACATAGAAAGAAACATAGAGAGGCAGCCAAAATGAGGAAACAAAGAAATATGTCCCCCAAAAAAGTACAGGAGAAAACTCAAGAAAAAGAACTAAACAAAATGGAGGCAAAAATCCTACCAGAGATAGAATTCAAAACAGTGGTAATGAGGATGCTCAAGGAACTGAAGGAGAACTTCAACAAAGAGATAGCAAACATAAGAAAAAAACCCACAGAAACCATAAAAAAGAAGCAGTCCAAAATGAAGAATACAATAACTGAAATGAAGAATGCATGAAAAGGAACCACCAGCAGACTAGATGAAGCAGAGGACTGAATCAGTGATTTGGAAGACAAAGTAGCAGAAAACAGCCAATTGGGCCAGCGAATGGAAAAAAGAATAATAATAATAATAATAATAATAATAATAATAAAAGAGCATAAATAATAAAAGAGACCTCTGGGACAACATCAAGTGTAGCAACATTCGCATCATAGGGGTACCAAAAGGAGAAGAGAGAGAGCAAGGGATTGAGATTTTATTTGAAGAAATAATAACTAAAAACTTTCCTAACCTGGAAAAGGAAATAGAAAATACAAGTTCAGGAAGTGCAAAGAGTCCAAAACAAGTTGAACCCAAAGAGGCCTACACCAGGACACATTACAATCAAAATGACAAAGTTTAAAGACAAAAAGAGAATCCTAAAAACAGCAAGAGAAAGTCAACTAGTAACTTATAAGGGAGCTCCCATTACATTGTCAGCTGATTTCTCAACGGAAACTTTGCAGGGCAGAAGGGATTGGCAGGACATATTCAAAGGGACGAAAAGGAAGGATCTACAACCAAGATTACAATACCCAGCAAAACCATCATTTAAAATCAAGGACAGATAAAGAACTTCCTATACAAGGAAAAGCTAAAGGAGTTCACCACCAAACCAGCACTGCAAGGAATGATGGAGGGACTACTTTAAGATGAAGGGGAAAAAAATAAAAAATATGAACAATAAAATGGCAATAGTTACATTCTATCAACAATTACTTGCAATGTAAATGGATTAAATGCTTCAATCAAAAACAGGATGGCTGAATGGATAAGAAAACAAAACCCTTACATATGGTGACAACAAGAGACTCACTTCAGATTGAAAGAAACACACAGACTGAAAGTAAAGGGATGGAAAAAGATATTTCATGAAAATGGAAATGAGGAAAAACAACAAAAAAAGCTGCGGTAGCAATACTTACATTAGACAAAACAGACTTTTAAACAAAGGCTATAACAAGAGACAAAGAAGGCCCAGTAATCCCACTTCTGGATATTTATCCAAAGAAACCCAAAATGCTACTTTGAGGGGATGTGTGCATCCATTTGTACATTGCAACATTATTTACAATAGTTAAGATGTGGAGGCAGCCTGGGTGTCCGTCGATGGAAGAATGGATAAAGAGGAGGTGGTGCATATATACAATGGAATATTGCTCAGCCATGGATGGAAATGCATTGTTGCCATCTGCGGTGGCATGAATGGACCTGGAGGGTATTGGGCTGAGCAGAGTATGTCAGGCAGAGAAAGACAGATGCAATGTAATTTCACTTATATGTGGAATCTAAACAAAAAAATAAACAAACAAACAAAACAGAAACACACTCATAGAAAACACTATGATGGTTGCCAGATGGGAGGGTGGGTGAAAATGGGAAGGGATTAAGAAGTAAAAATGGGTTGTTACACAGTAGTCAAGGGGATATAGGGTATAGCAGCAGAAGGAATATAATCAATAATATTATAATAATTATGTATGGTGTCAGATAATACGTACCACATTTTTCAGTGATAGATGGGAGGGGTTTGGGGGACACGGTGAAAAAGGTGAAGGGATTAAGAAGTACAAATTTGTAGTTACAAAATAGTTATGCGGATGTAAAGTATAGGGAATATAGTCAATAATACAGTAATAGCGATGTAGAGTGCCAGGTGAGTTCTAGACTAGTCAGGGGGATCACTTCTTAAATTATACAAATATCTTACCACTATGCTGTACACCTGAAATTAATATAAAATAATATCGAATGTTAACTTTAATTGAAAAATTTAAAAAGCAGGGGAAGGTGAAGGGGAATAAGAGGTCCAAATTTCCAGGTATAAAACATGTCGTGGGGAATATCGTCACTAATATTGTGATACCGTGGTATGGTGTCAGATGGTTGCTGGACTTATGGTGATCACTTCTTTAGGTATATAGATGCTGAGCAACTATAGCATACACCTGAAAATGATATAATATTGTATGTTAGCTATATTTTTTTAATAAAAACCCTAAAAAAAAATCTTGGGGCCTACCTTATAACCTCAAAGTAAAATTCTTTAACATGGAACATGGACCAAATCTTCATGAGTCTAAGGTATTACTTTGCTGGAAGATATAATTTAGAAATGGCATTCTGCCTTGGGATAAAAGGAGCCATCATGTTTGTGTGTATGCAGTTGACAGTTGCTGGTTTTCTGCACACGAATGAACAAACTAGTCAATCACAAGATGAAGACTAGTAATAAGTTCATGACATTTTCAGCCACATTTTACCTGTATGTGAACTCCCTGGTATTATAAGCTATAAAGTTTAGCTCTGAGGCAATTTAGCCAGCTGAATAATAAAAAAAGGTAGGCTGGAGGAGTAGGTCGTCACAACGCTGGAAGTGAAAGAAATCCAAGCATTTTCATCAGATAGCGACAGCTCTGTGGCCACGTTACATGAGGTGCCGGCGTCTGTGCAGTTCATTTTTTTGAAACCTGTGTGCTACATCCCTCAATAACTTATTCTGAAAATGGTCTCCTAAAATGGCAAGAAATGACCAAAAATTACATAAAGCTCACTTTCCAAATCGAGTTCTGTAGGAAATACAGCTGCCATCTGGCCTTCTGGCTAACTTCACTTCTTTCCTTTTAGGCAGATATTAGTTCATCCAGACCACACCGTTTATGCGTCCAGGTGGTTCACAAAAATGTCAGAATGTGAACTTCTGGCAGGAGTGTCTGGCAAATGACAGAACGTTAGCTGCTGGACACCAGGGCAGTGTCCCTGTCTCGGTGTTTAAGCAAACTTCTCCCAAGGCTCTGTGAGCCTGGTGCCTTTGAAGTCAAACTCATTATCCCTGTCATCTCTCAGACATGATCTGCAATGCGCTTGGGCCAAGTACTGCTCCTGTACGTAGACTGATGCTCTAAAATTAACTGCAAAAACTTTGAAACTCAGTGCTAGTTCACGGTTAACATGATCATGGTCTATCTGAATATCACAGGATCTAAAGCAAGTCACTGTACTGGACATTTCACACAAAATGAGAATCAAGTTTCCCTCTTCTCACTATATAAGCATACATCCTGTGCTTTAAAATTTAGCCAGGGTGCGTTCAAGTATGGAACACGTGATTTGGTCTAGATTGGCTTTTGAAATCCGATTTAAACTAAGATAGGAGGCATTTAATAGTAAAAGGGACATCGGTTATGTCGTTGCTTTCCCCCTTTCCAGATTTTTTAAAAGTCAGAAATTGCTGGTCTCTATAACTATAAACAGGAGCCTACCTGTCTCCAAAGAAAATGAGAGGTTGAGCTGAGAGTTGGAGCCTGTAAACTCTGGGTTTGGCTTCATTTCTCAGTGGCCTCACTTACCCAGTAATGCTAGAGACCTCAGCAAAGCCCACACCATAATTCTGTATATATTGCCAATGAAATGACCATCAGGAACAGTGAGGCAGATTAGAAGGGTAAATATATGTCAAGAAAAACCTGGCCATAAAATAAAAGTGAATGGAACAACATTCAACATCTGTGGAGAATGTTAGTGGATGATGTTATAGTTTTCAAGAAAATATACCAGTAGAACTTTACACAAGTTTAATCATAAACAAGATTCCAGTAAGAAATAATTCTATGATCTTTAGGCGTTATTTGATATCTACCAAGTTGTTTTCAGATTTTGATTTCTATTACATCTAATTGATAACAAGTTTATCATTCATTTGCATAATTTACTTCCTTCACCATTTCTTATGCAGAGCATGACATCGTGGAGTAGGAGCATGGAAACTGTTTCTTTACTTTGGGAGGAAAAAAGCAGTGTTTGTGATAACCCAATTTTCCCCCCTCCTTCTAAGCTAAACACATAATTCTTAACACATGTTTTTTTCTTGGAACCATTTTCTCTTCTGGCTTTATGTAAAATGTGAGAATTTTCTA
This sequence comes from Rhinolophus hipposideros, assembly GCF_964194185.1. NCBI lineage: Eukaryota > Metazoa > Chordata > Mammalia > Chiroptera > Rhinolophidae > Rhinolophus > Rhinolophus hipposideros. The sequence goes on along the minus strand of NC_138052.1, from coordinate 70,371,750 downwards.
TCTCAGAAAATGGCACTAGTTCATCTCTAATGACGTTCCCATTGTATGTTCACTGCCAGTGAGACAATCTGTTCAGAGCCATCAATATTATTACTATAAATAGAACTGTATAATGTGCTTATATGCATGTTTATAATTTTCAATTTCAGAATTGTGTTATTTCAGCCTTAATCAGAAAGGTTATCACAAGAAAATAATAACATTTAGACAAGGTTTTTGGAATTCAAATACACTTTGTAGGTACAAATAATACCCATTTACCAAGAGTGGACTGACGATACGTAATTCAAAACCACAGATGTAAATATACTACCCATCTTGGGATTAGGCCTGTAAACAGAAATGTAATTCATGAATTTTATTAATTATTTAATCAGCCATTACATAGATATTTCTCAGTCAAGTTGTAGTATTTTAACATTCAGATTTTTAAGTGTGTTTTATAGGCACACACACTCTCAATATCCAAAGTTTATGTGATAAGATCCAGTCATCTAATACCTTCTAGGTATAAGGATCTCATAAAATAGCAGAATACTGAGGTCGGAGATGGCTTGAGATTCTTTGAATTCTACTGTTTGCTAATCATCTGCAAATGCGTTTGCTTCACTATTTAAAAAGGCAGAGATATGAGCTTGTGTGTACATATAAAAACACATGCATGTATAAAAAATATTCACACACACACTGGAATATGGAAAACAAGAACTCAATTCAGAATTTAAATTTTCAGTTTCTAGTCCTGCTTCCAGCAGCTCAAATATTCAAGTTTTCTGAGTCCCAGTTTCACCATTTGTAAAGGAGCTGCGTAGAACAAATGTGTGCAGAACCCTTTTGTAAACAGTGAGATATAAAGCACTAAACATATGCGAGGGTTGTATGCTTGTGTATGTGGTCATTTCACATGCACATATAAATGAACGAAGGTTCTTTTCCTCATCTCTCTCACCAGACATCGGATCTTTTAAAAAAGGATACTCAGAAGTCTAAATGAATAAAAGTAAACAGAGTTAAAAACATATCACATTAGAGAAAATATTGGGGTGTCCACCTGCTCTTATCCGGGAGCCATCTCTGGGATCAAGGGCAACTGTGCCTATTGTACATAGCTGCTTCTTCTACCTTAGAAACCACAGTTTTCCCAAAGAGCCAAGTTTTTCCACAGGCAGTTTCCATAGCAGTACTGAAAGGGCTCTGGCATTGAGGGGGGCGGGAAGGAGGGGGATGGAAGGGCAAAGAGGAGAAATGAAAAGGGATCCTGAAAAGGGAGAGATGGAGGAAGGGCAGCCTTTCATGTCTGCTGGAAACTTGTTTGTCAGGTTTTTGTAAGTCAGGGATGGTATGCATATCCAACCATACTTTACTACAATTTTTAAAAAAGTCATTCACAGTTGACATTTCCTAAATGTCATGTTTAGCTACGAAACACAACCCTGGCAAGACATCAAGGGTACTGCTTTGTTGCTAAAATCTGGTTTGTTTGGTCACAGCAAATAACTAACAACGTCATGGCTATTTTCTCTTAAATTGAAAGGCATTTTCTCATGTATCCCAGAAAGCACTTTAAAATACATCTATGGACAGTTAAAAGCTACAAACTACCCTTTCCCCGCCCCCAAAATGGGAAGAAAGGACATTACCAAGAATCCTTGGCAATAATTAGCCTCTCACATGGGTGAGGACTTTAGGGGAACGAGACTGAAGCAAGTAAGCAAGGTGAAGATGTTCAAACACGGCTCTTTCCCAGGGCTAGTTACACTGCAGGAGACCTACAGCTCCATTTCCAGGGTTAGGAGACTGAAGCTAAGTCATCTCGTTGTACAAAGGTGAGAAACATAACATTCTTTTCTACTAAGAACAAAGAGCCTCACTAAAATTCATGATTTTGGCCAATGCATCTTTTTCTCCTTGGGATCAAAGAGAGGGTCTGAGCTAATAATTCACATTGTTAAAATTATGGACAAAGGCAAATAATTACTCTTGGTTAGCTAAGTTTAGGATTGTTCCAACATGCCTTTCCTGAAGCGACTCCTCTCAAAAACAAACTCACTGGGCAAATGTTTAACTTCATTAAGCCTGTACAGACATCAAGAGGGTACACGTTCAATGGACTAAGCCATACAAAAATGCGGATCAAGTATCTTTATTGAAGGCCCACTTCGATATTGGTGGAATGTTCTCCTCTCAATAAAGAGAAGACCAGAGTTTGGCCAGAAAATGTAAAAGCTATAGTTTCCTACAATGGTGTGTGTGGGGACAAAGCCCCAAAATAACAGTTTCCAGGCTCTCGGCCTCACATAGAAAAGGTGCTGGCTCGGGTAGTAAATGGCCATCAACTGTGATCAGATGGCCAGCAGCTGTGGCTAGTTGGCCGTCAGCTGTAACCCGTAGGCCATTGGCCACTAATATAACGGCTGTGGCTAGCAGAAGGGAATGGGGGCTAGCAAGAAGATGGTGGCTGGCAAGCGCGGACTGCTGTTAGGCAGATTATGTAGATCCTGCTTCCTGTGTCTCCAGCCCAGCCGCCAGCGAGAATATATTGGTTTGACTCCCCTATCTATGGCTCCGTGGGTGTTCCTGTTTGGCCTTAACGTGTCCTGCGTTCTTGGGCGGGGAGCGGGAGCAGAGACCCCGCCGGACACCCCGCACGACAGTGTGGCATATTTCTTTTTAGACTGTAGCATGGTACTTGTAAAAGTCACTACTTCAGCAAGAGTTGATTATGTGTTTATTTTCAAGAACAATGTGTCTGAGTGGGAAAAACCTTCAGAATTTTTTTTTTAAAGGGATAAGCTAAAGTATGTCAGATTTCTTTGTGAAAGAGGGGATGTGGCAATACAAAAGGTGTTTAAAGTCTGAAAATCTGGGGTATTGCTGCTATTGGGGATGGAGGTGGTGATGAAGGGTTAGAAGAAGGTGAGAAGATCCAGGGACCACACCCTGTGCTCTTGTTTAAGGGTAGTGACTTCTTTTGAAAAAGGAGAGGTTTATTTTCATAACAGGCAGTGAGAAAGAGCGAGGCAGATGTATGTGGGTTGGTTCTGGCCCTTGATTAGCAGACAGGCATGATACTGCCTTTACATTTCACCAAATATATCCATCGAAACACATACAAGGGACCTCCACTTGAGTTACCAAATTAAGATCCCAAATGCAGTGATCACGCTGTTTTAGGAAAGTTTAAATAGGGCCAAATTTCCATTTGCAGAACTGTTCTCAGATGTGGTTAACAAGTCACAATGGAGGTTTTCACCCCCTCCTCTTTGTTCCTCTAGGTTGAAAAGTCTGAAATCCAGGCATTCTGAACATGTTTCTGGGTCTTGATCTAGGAAGTACTTGATAGAGGCCAGATGGAATTCTTCCAGCAAAACAGAGGCTACAACCAAACCGTGCCCTTCCTCTGAACAAGAAGGCTCCCAAGCTTCAGAAAGACCATCCCTGTCATGTACAACATGTAGGTGCTGTCGTCAAAGTCGCTGAGTTTTTGACAGCTAAAATTGGAATGTGGCTTTGAGCACACACTCAAAAACTCCCAGTGCAGCTATGTTTATGTCAGCGAGGGTGTTCTCCCTCCCCCTGCCTTTTCAGGATTTTTCCTCCTAGAAGCAAGGCTGTGTGTGTGTGTGTGTGAGTGTGAGAGTGTGTGTGTGCTCTGTTAATCCTCTTGGAATGTAGCTCTTATCACCACCTAGAGGAATTCATTACCCTTTTGCCCTCACTGTTCCCCAGGCCCGTGAGACTAAGGAACAACAGCTCAATTGTCTGGGGAGCTGCCCCCTGAATTCAGGTGTGCTGGCACCGAGTTACAGTGCACCCGATGTTTTTCTATAATCAAAAGGGAAGGGGAGAAATTAATCATGCTTCCCTCTCCAAGGGAGTGGGAGGAAAAGAGCCTTCAGAAACACAGGCTGAGGCCCCCTGCCATTAAATCCAGCTATTCTAAAGCCAAGGGTTTAAGAAAGAAAAAAAGGGGCAGGTTCACAGTAACATTCTATAGCTGTCTGCAACAGGCCAGAGCAACTGATCAATACAGTGGAAGAAAAACTAGCTAAACCAGTTATTTGGAATAATGTTTAAGAAAGACAGAAACACTGCTTGTTTGCCTTCCCCCCCTCCCCCTTAACTTCTGCTGGTTATGCAGCGGCTTCAAAACCAAAATGTTTTGTATTTTATATAGAGCTTGCAAAACTCATTTTATGTCTCCAAGTGTACGCCCTTTTCTATCGTCCTTAAATCATCAGTTTTGCTTACACAGGAAAGCAAACTCAGAATACAAATGCAGCACGTACCTCTTTCGGTTGTAAACCATGAGGCATTGTCACATAGTCTGGGCATTAACACAAAGCAAGAGGTGCGACACAGAAACACATCCGTCTCTGGCTCTTTTTTCAAGCACATAAACATGAAACTGAGATGGACACTGAAATGGGAAACTACCCAAACCAGAAAGGTAGCCAAATAGATCAGAGAAGAGATATAACAACATTCTCAGAATCCATTAAAAGGCAATAGAAAGCAACCATTAATTGAATAATACTGAACTAGATCCACCCTCTTTAAGAACTATGCCAGGGGGCAAGGATTTATAACCAAATTCCTCAGATATTTCTAGAATCCAGTACTTCCTGAATGAAATCCACAGGACCACCTTACACTAAGATCTATATTATTGTTAGCTATGTTTTCACGAGGCCGAACTGTAGTTGTATTAAAGTAAAAACTCAAGTCATAATCAATCCCTCACTGGAGGGACAGAAGAGAGTAAATACAAAAATTTTAATATCTCATCCTTCAGCTTAAGGCTATGTAAATCAGTCATCAATTCTGAATACAACATTAGTGAATCCCTTTGGTAACAATTATGCATGTCAGAACACCAGGAATAATGCAGTAGTAACTAAAATATATCAGGTGTTGGAGAAAAGTTACTGACGAGCTAATATATTTATTTTTTTAATGGAAAATTTTAGCCCTTGACAAAATAAAATATGTGCCATTCATTTAACTCTAATTTCTCAGGATTTTGAAAAGTGTCTTGCCTTCAGATGTTTTTTTACTGCAAACATGTTGCTAGAGTCACAGAATCCTCTACCATACATTAAGTTGATTTACTTAACAAATATTTATTCCTCTGCATTCCCAGTATGTACACACTTGGAGGAAAGCTCTCTATTGCTTGTTAGGGCATCTAAAAACACAACCACTGAGAGAAATGTTTGGCACTTCCTCCCCGCAAGTGCTCCACTACGGAAGAAATATACAAATCTGCCTCTCCCTTGGAATGCTCATTGATTTCCATCCATTGATTTCACAGTGAAGCATTTCATTTGCAAAACACTTTCATAAACATGATTGTGAACCATGCTGTGAGGTTAATTTTTGGTGATAACACAAAACCTGAGAAGATTTGTCTCTCAGAAGGTTCTTGGCAGTGTCTGAACATATGGTGTGTTCTTTGCTGAGGGTAACTCGTCATACATGAGAATTGAGACTTCCTTAACCCATTTCTGTATTACTGAAGGAAAAAAGGCTATTAACATTCTGAGTGGGAAGTGCAGTCGTTAAGATATATTCATCTCTGTTTTCTTCCAAAATCCACTAGGATGGTGAGAGAGAAAGAAAAAGGTATAAGCCCCAAAAGACACCAAATGTGAGAGGAGACAAAAATGGCTGAGATATGAAACAGCAATTCTGAAAGATGGAAATCAGAGGAGTGGGTGACTGATGAGACACAGCAGAGTCCACCGAGACTTCAAGGCCCAAAGACAAGAATACAAAGGAGAAGACAGCCATGTGGACCCTAGAGAACCCCAGGACGATCAGGAGTGTGACAGATCCACCCCAGTCAGGGGAGCTAGTCAACCATGCCTCCCCAGCGCTGTGGGACATGGGTGGTTTATTCTCCAGAAAAACTGAACACAAGAAGCTGGAGGGCAGTCTAGGGTGCTAGGCTGAAAACAAGAGGCTTAAGAGAAAGTCTGGACGCTGACAGTGAGGCCTCCAGCCCCTCTCCCATTCAACAGCGTAAACAGTGGCTCATATTAGACCCCCCGGGCAGAAGATGTGGATTCTGTTCAGGGAAACTGAGTGGCCACAATAGGAAAACCTATAGATGTTGACATTTGGTGGTGGTGGTAGGGGTGTAAGTTTGATTTGCTGAAAAGAATGAATTCCCGTCTGTTAGTGGTTGGATGAGACTGGCAACGAACAGGAGACCAGAGGAGAGGTTTTGAGGATAACCAGTAGAGTCTCGTGGCTGCAGTTATTATTTTCCCTGACCTGGGCATAAGGAACCTTGGGTTTTCCTGCTTATGTCAATGACTCTTCATGTGACCTTTGAATTACTTTTCCTTCCTGGGCTTCAGTTTCCTCATTTGTAAAATGAAGGGCTATGGTCCTAGGATCCTGTTATTCTGAGATGCTCACTTTTCACAACAGCTCTAAAAGAACAGAATGTCACGGGTCTTTGACGTGGTGCCATCTGCAGCCTGAGTCTTCCCTGACTTCTTGGGGTCCTTCCTGCTCCCACAGCAGGTAGTTGCCATTCTTAGATGTGATGCAATGATATCATCCTCTCCAAAAGGCTGTTTTCAACAAACTTGCACCCCAAATACAGGACCGGACCCCGAGGCACCTACGATATGCCAATACCAGCTCTCCATTTTTCCTCATAACAAAGTAAAAGCATTGTCAGGTGGAAGCAACCCAAACTCAATCTCTTCATTCTCACACATTTTTTTTCTTAATGAAACTCAGGGAAATAAAAGAGTGAAAAACTCAACATTCCGCCCTCTTTTCAAGGTCAACTCTGAAAACAGAATAATAATTAACATTTACTGAACTTAGGATATGTCTAGGCACTGGGCTGGAAATTCTACACGCCTTTCTTATCAGATTCTCATATACCCCCATTTTACAAATGAGAAAATTGAGGCTCCAAGAGCTGAAGTGATCAACTGGTAGCCATAGAGGGGCCAGTAACCCTAGGTCTTGCTCTAACTGTGGAGCCCAGACTCTCGTTCCTACTATCTTTAGCCCAGAGAGTCAGTCCCGCAGCCACAACAAGAAAGTTTTCTGCAGTCTACCCTCCAATGACGTTTCCTGTGGCTTCAGGGGTTGCCATGATTGGCCCTTCTGCTGGAAAGCTAGGCGGCAATCTGAAAAATCAATACTGGCTCCTGAGAAGAAGCAGCCTTGCCCGAAGCTAAATGAAAGCCACCTGAACATTTTCAGAACTGTGGCCATAATCATCCGTCTTGCTGCATACCATGTCCCAACATGGTACTGCAGTAAATCACTGCAAAATCACTTCTCCATGCTCACTCAGACAAAACAGAAGACCACAATATGTTTTGTCACTGCCCTGAAGCTCCTCCATCTAAACTCAGAGCACTTGGCATGATGGTTAACTACGAGGCAGCTTGCTGACATTACTATGTGAAAGTACCGCTTTTTCAGGGTTGATCACAAGTTGTTTTAAATTTCATTTAGCTCCAACTTATTACACAATTTTGTGTATGGAAACAATGTCCTCTGCTCCATCAACAAGTTATATTGGAAAATACGGTTGTTTGAGGTTTTAAAAAAATTGTTGGCAAACTTTTATTCTACCCTTTTAGAGGGCCATACATAGGGTCATATTGAGAAAGGGAAGTTGTTTAACTTACAGTAAGGCGTTAATCCGGAAAACTAAAAGATATTTATTTTGATAGCTAATCTGGATTAATGGTGTGGTCTGGAGACTTCAATTTCACGTGCCATAAATGAATCCAATGACCAAATCACTGTTCAGTGTAACTTTGCAAACCAAGTGATCACTTACCTCATTACTAGTGTCTGTAATAACTCTGAGAAAACACTGGCAAACTTGGTGGGGTGGATATTTGTGGTTTGATCATCCAGTAGCTACCTACCCCCACTTCTCCTGGCCACGAAAGATCAATTTTGTTTTGGAGGAGCAAGTGAAGCTACCTCCAGAATGGGTCTGGGGCTGGGGTATGTGACTCAGTATGAACCCACCAGCACGTGCCTCATCATGGATTTGATGCACCTCAAAACAGGCAATCGGGGGAGGAGAAGCAAATCTGGGGTTTTGTTTGAGCTAGTAGGACATTAGACTTTCTCTTTGCTGGCTTGAATGAAGAAGATGATGGGACCGAAGCTGCCCCAGACATCTTGTGAACATGGGGAGCTCAGAAAGGAGGCAACAGAGGAAGCAGAGTCAGGAAATACACAGCTCAGTGTACTCCCACTGAAAAGGTTTCCTGAAAGACTCATCTGATGATTTCTCTGTTGGCCACCCCTAACTGCAAGGGGGGCTCGGCACATTGCCCCCTTGAATAAAATCAGTGTGTTACTAAGGAAGAAGGAAAGAACAGGTATTGGGTGAGCAATTAGTAGTCTTTAAGTGGCCTGTTTGGTTTAGGTTTTCTGTGCAGAAACAGAAAGACAGATGTAAAGGAAGTATTAAATATTTCAGAGTCTATAAATTAGAGATAAAGCTAAAACACACTATTTGATTTGTGAAATCTTTCATGAGGGCAATCTGATTTTTTTTATAGCAAATTCATTTGGAATTACTACTCAATTTTGAAATATGGTATCTACAATTAAAACAGCAGGATTGTCAAGCATGTGCAGCAGCCCAACTTTGCATATTCAATGTAGATACTGAAAACAATGTTGCTAACATTTTATAACATTTAAATATCCTAATTTCTTCTTAAATTATAGAGATAAATCATACCACATATTTATGAATCCACTACTTCAAGGCAGGAATTTTTTTTTGCTTCAAATTATGCCTTAGACATCCATAGATTAGGTTAGAAATGATTACAAATGCAGGAATCTTTGAGTTGACATTTAGTTCTCAGGGGATAGCTTTGAAAACTGGAGAATAATGGAAGTAGCTACTTTTAAGAATTTTTTTCCTTAGTCACAAAGACACATCATACATTAGAGGATATGGAGAATGCCAAAATGAGATTCTCTGAAATTATTTAGTGTGCCATGAGAAAAGGAAGATAAACAAGAAAACAAGGGTTTATTGGGCCAAGAGAGATAAGAGGCAAGGGAGTCACAGGGCTGGATTGTTAACAGACACTCTGCCTTCAGTCTTGAGTTATGTAGGCAGCAAGAAATGGCCTTTGTAGATCATGTTCATATAATTTCAGAGCCGGAAGGAAGCTTGAAAATCACTGAATTCAACCCTCTCACTTTACAGAGGGGAGAAATTTGGACCTGAAAGTCTGGGTCACTTCTCTAATGTTCTACAATAAGTTCATGGCAGAACCAGGATCAAAATACGGATTTCCTAACTCATGGCACGATACTCTTTCCACTGACTTCCATTCAGGAGTTACAGGATTAGGAAGCTGGTCTACTGGATGTAAACTGTAATTTACCTCTATGTATACTGTGAATTTGTTCTGAGAGGTAGGAGAAATTGATTGTAATACTATGACATCTGCCAAGAGTGATTAATGAAAAAAAAAATACAGTAGTATCTCAGTTTTCCAACATCTCCGTTGACGAACATTTTGGTTTATGAACACTGTAAACCCGGAAGTAAATGCTTCAGTGTTCAAACATGACTCAGTAGTTGAACATGCCACATGGCTTCCGCTGAATGCAAGATCCTGAGGCCTAGCTGTCGGCTGTTTTCGAATGTTTCAGAACTCGTGGATTATGTTAGAAAACCAAGGTGTCATTGTATATGATATCTCACCTTACTGAACTAAACAGGACCCGAGGTGTGTGGACAGAGGCCTCCCTCGTATCCAAGGAAGAGGCTGAGAGGTAGTCAGGGTTTAACAGCTGACTGAGCCGTTGCTTTCTAATGGAAGTGAATTCTTTGTCACTGTCTGTTTCCACCTTTACTACTGAAGTTCCCCTCAAACAATGAGCAGTTCTCAGCCACGTGATGCTCACCATAAGCTCCCCCCACAAATTGAAACTAGCGTAATCAACAAGTGATAGAAAAACTAGATCACGTGAAGGTGTCTTTTCAAAGTAGCAGAAGACAGAATCAAGGATAACCTTGCAGAGTGGTTAATTTGAGTGTACCACAAATAATGAGTTCTTATTAATATACTTTCATCACTTAACAGCTTATAAATATGGGATATGCAGGACGTCCCCCACTCAGCAGTTTCTCTAAGTAAACCTAGAAAGTGTGGACCTGGGATTTGGGAGTTTTGGAAGAAACCCCAGAGATGGTCTAATAAGTTGAGTTCCTTCATTTTGCAGAGATTAGGAAGAAAGCTAATAATATCTGCTAAATCAGGTGTAAAAGAGCAATTACTGTTCCCAAATCATGACACACCAGCTGAAATATGTTTACAAATATATTCAGCTGAAAAGCATCACATGAGGTCTCTAGTTATCCAGAATCAGCCATTTTCATATGGTTTGGCTTATGTTTCCTTTTTTCAATTAAAAATTAACTGTGTTGGTTTCTTCTTTTTATAAAAGTAGTATATGTTTAGAGTAGAAAAATTAAAGATAGAGATAAAAAAGAACATTTTAGACACCCAGAGAACCACTTTAAAAGCCCTTAAATATATTTCCAGGTCACTTTCCAAGAACATATCCATATATTAACAAACATATGAGCACAATGTGCATACTTGGTTTTGTTACAACATGATTTTATCACTTAACATACAATGCACATCTTTTCATTCTCAATATTTATCTACATCATGCACCATGTTTCCCCCAAAATAAGACTGGGTCTTAATTTTTGCTCCAAAAGATGCATTAGGGCTTATGTTCAGGGGATGTTATCCTGAAAAATCATGCTAGGGCTTATGTTTTTGTTATGTCTTATTTTCGGGGAAACACGGTATAATAGCTGAATAGTGTTTCACTATTTGATTGTAATATATTTAAGCAGTTATTATCCACATGAGCAATTTCCTACATACCTTCTTATAAACAATGATGTGGTGAGTATCTTTGTGGCGAAAACCTTTGCATACATTCTGAATTATTTCCCTAGCATAGATTCCTAGAAGTAAAATTTCTGTGATAAAGCAGTAAACACATTTTAAATGATTAAAAAAAATACACACTGCCAAACTACCATTACAAAGGGAATCGTATAGTTTAATCTGTTTGAGTTACATGCATATCAAGTTCAACACTTCCTGAAGAAAAACTATATAGGCACACAGGTTGGTCAAGTGTGATAGATGTGTTTGTATCTGTAATTCTGATGCATGTTAACTACAAATACCTTAATCATTAAATGATTTTATCCTAGAAGGTCCCTATTTCTACACTTCCAGCCATAACTGACTTATACATTCCATTTTGACTTTTTTGGGGGGCATTTGGTTCCCTTCTGTCCTCCCCTGTATTAAGTAGTCTTTTAATGCCCTTAACAATATTTTTAAAGAGAATCTAGATGGTAGTCCCAGGCAACATTCTTGTAGTGCTCTGATTACATGCATCAGCTCAAAAATCTATCCAAATTATGCTCCTAATTAGATGCCAGAATCAGTTTGCTGTTTGACATTTTAATGAAATGATAGAAACGACGTCTGAAGTTCAGGCAAAATCAACAAGTACCTGCAAAACTAAGGAGAGGAAGTGGAATGCGTTGTCAGACCACACGTGTTCTTTTGATTATTTTATCTATTCATTTTTATTCCACCTCATTCCAAAAAGGAATTTAAAGAGCTTTTCTTTTTGAATGTGTTTTCTAAATTGAACATTTTCACATCACTGAGGCTGCCAACTTCTTTCCTAACATAAGGATATTCTTCTGTCATAACTGCTTGCTATATTTGGAGACTGAATGGCAAGGATATTGTTCTTATCCAGAAAAGAGGGAAAAATAGCTCATTATGATTATAAATCCTGCCTGGAAGACCTTTCCCAAATGGTGTGACCCTGGATATGCAACACCAGTCCCACCAAAAAAAAAAAAAGGAAGAACTCAATTTCTAGGATAAAGAAAAGCTCCAAAGGATCACAGAAAGTCAGGCCTTTGGGCTATTCCCTTCCCCCAAAGACTATAAGAATTCAGATCCCTGGCATGGTGACTAGTGAGAGCATTGTGAGACCTGATCATTTGTAGGAGGGAGAGAAGGGAAAGCAGGCCCAGTCTCAGAGGCAGGAAGGACGCTCCCATCGCTGGTTGGCTTATCCTTCTCAGTCTCCTCTTCCTTTGTTCTTCCCAGGCTCTTCCGGCACCATCCGTCACACCTCTTGGGTCTGGCTCTGGTCTCCTATCCCCCATTTTGAAGCATGGTTCTTTTTCACCCATGGCCTTTCTAAATCCTCATCCATTTCTACCTCTCTTCCATTGGCCTGATATCATTTGTTTCAGGGTCGCATTCTGAAAAGACACGGGTCTAGACCCCACATCATACACTGAAGAATACTTCACAACAAGTGCCAGGTATGCGGTGAACAGAGACGTGGCAGAAAATTAATTTGTTGTGATTTAGAAACAAAGAGAGGCAGTATTAAGTGCTACATTAGGGGGGGTTCAAGGGACTGCATGTCATTGAACTTACGTGGCATGTTAAAGTGTGATGCTGAGTTCTGCCTATGTTCTACATACTCCCAAATGCCACCATTTTGGAAGAAATGAATGCTTTTCATTGTGAAACCTGAGGTTTTCTGGAAATTTTAAGAAAACTTCAAGAAAAACATGCAGTGTTTCATCTGAACCAGCAAGACATCCAAGGCGCAAGGGCCACTCAACAATAAGACCTACCTGACTTAACAGAAAATACCATTTTGACAGTTAGCCCAAAGTTACTCACTCATAAACCTGATGTTTTAGCACATCACAATCTGGAGAGCCCTTTTAAATAATTATTTTATTTGATCCTCACCACAATTTAGTAAGGTAGGTATTAGCATTCCCACTTCAGAGATGAGAAAGCTTAGGCTCCCAGAGGTTACAGGACGCCCTGAGACAGCTTGGTCAGTGGTTAAGAACGTGGGCCCTGAAGCAGACCCTCCAGGTTCAAGTCCAGGCCCTGCCCACTGTTAATTTTGTGACCTTGAGCAAGTTACTTAGCTATCACTATGCCTAAGTGTCTACATTAGAAAACAAGGACAAATGGCAATACTACCCACCTCACAGGGCGGTTGTTGAGGATGAGTTGAGTTCATACATTAAAGCAGTTATAGAATTAGGAAGTTAGTCAGCTAGTGCCTGGCACACAGGAAACACTTAAGAAATGTTTGCAAAGCTCAATTCCCAGAGTTAAGTGCTTTCAGGTCACAGGAGGTATCCTTATCTTTAACAATTACATCACTTCATTTTTTTATCAGCAGAGAAATTAGCTATTTCTCACAAAAGGAAAATACATGCTAAAAGAAAACCTTGGACTGGATATAATGAGTCAAAAAGGAAGAATAGGGCAAAAGTTCAAGTGTGGCTTCTTAAAAGAACTCCATTTATTCTTGCTTCCAGAAAAATACTGCACATGATTTAAGTATTTTCAGTCATTTTAGAGCACAATGAAAGGTCAAGCTAAATGGAAGTAATATTTGTGTAGCCCATGGTGACTGTTGGGGAGTCTGTTTCCCATGGCCTGTTCCTTGATGTGGACAATGAAGCACTTCTCTGGACCAGCACTGAGGAGAAAGGGCTGTGCAGCCCCCTGCCCCCCCCTCCCTCCAGTCTCCTCCTACACCCCTTCCGTGAGAGAGCTTTCTGTGGAGAGGGGAGAACAAAGATGAAGCTCGCAACTCAGGAGTGCTGCAGAAAGGAGCAATTTCACCCAGGAGAGAAGGCAGTGGGAAATCAGCACAGGAATATGACCAGGACACCTTTTTTAATTTTTGTTTTGTTTTAGTGGCCTTGGAAGCACAAAAAGAGGATGAAAGGCAGAGAATGTGGTGTTGACAGGGCAGGAACAGGGTGACCAACCAAGACACGAGAGGCGGACAGAAAAAAAACCACAGGTGGCTGGAATAACCATGAAAAAAAGGGCCAGTCTGCAGAAGATACCAAAGCAGCAAAGAGTGTGTCAAGCAAAGAGTCAAGGGACTGTCATGTCAGAGAAGGTGTGGAAAAGCAGGTATGTGAGAGGACCACAACAGAAGCCACATAAGGCAAGAAAGAAGGGATTTCTCAGTCCTTTTCTCCTGTACGTGGGGGATGGGGTGCTGGCCAGTGGGGCTCCTAGCCATCATCTATAGATTACGCGTGTGAGGTGGGCTGCGGCTCTTTCTTAGAAATGAAACTTCCTTCTAAAGCATCCCATGAAGGGTGCTTCCCGTGGCACACGTGTGGACTGGAGAGTTCAAAAGTCCAGTGCAGTGTGAGGAACTCAAATAAGGGACTGAGGGAGTCTCAAACAAGAGTTCCATGTGAAAAAGGAAATCTCATTTAAAACAGGAACATATTCAGGATTAAAACGCAAAGTTACCAACCGTCGCTCAGCCCAGAAGTTCTTTCTGCATGTTACAATATAAAACTAACAATAACATGATTACATTTGTATGGCATTCTAAAGTTTATAAAGAATTTTTATAAAAGTGATCTTGTCCCACATGAATATTTTTCATGCCTCAATAAGACATGTTATTCATACTATCATAAGCATCCCTAAGAATTGAGTTTCTTACCTAAACATTTTTTAAAATCTATAAATACTACTCACAGAATTTTATCTACAAATACTATACATAAATGTCACATGGTGGTTTTTAGGTTCTGAATCTATTTTAACATATCTACTAATATACTTTTTCAAAATAACTAATTAAATATAATTTAAATTAACCGAACTAGGTATAAACATTGCAATATTCTGCATAAACCATTAAGCATCTTTCATTAAGAAGTTTCTATATTTCTAAACTCTCAGACATTCTAAGGGGGTACTGTAGCTGAATAATTATTTTAAAAAGAATGTATTAAAGGATATCCCTTAAGGGTCTTTAAAAACAGCTCTTAATAGCATAAACAGGAAGCATGTTATAAGGTTATGAAGAATGGTGAAATAAAAATGATTGTGGCCTATTTCCATAAAGAAGCATGGAAAAAAGAAAACAAGCTAAAATTACTTCCAGCTTGCTGAGTTCAAATGAACTGTTATGTCATTAGGCAAGTGTCTTATTTACTCTTTGCCCTATATACAATAATATCATGTGTTGCTGAGAGTTACGAGTGCACATTAGCATTTTTTAATTTAGGAAAAAGAGGAAATTGTAAAACCCTAAGGAACAGTTTTCCAGTTGACATAGTTCAGCATGCCTGGAGGGTGATGAGTACTTTGTACCCAAACCTTTATTAAATGTTCTGTCCTTGAGATACAAAGATAACATTTCTTTTTTTCTTTCAGCTTTGACTGACATTTGCGCGGATCTACCCTTTTTTGGTCATCCGGTTTTCTATGTGACTGACAGCATACATTTGGGACACAGCTGCCTGGCTTTGGGAGAGAAGTTGCAGCTTGGAGAAGGAAAGTGAAGCAGAGAGCTCACCTTTGGCCTTGGCACTAGGCACCAACCAACTGACGTGTTAAAAGCAAAATTCTATAGAAGGAGCAACTGATATTGTCAGTGCAGTAAGAACTCTGCAAAACTATTTGCATTAAGAAAAGCTGCGATAAGCTGAATATTTTCACTGCATACACTAACTTCTGGAGTACATTAAGCCTTCTAAAAGGCTGTAACAATTCTTTCTACACCACTGAGTCTTCACATAGTTCTAGGTTTTGGTTTCTCCAGTCCCGTAGTCCCCAGACCAGCACTCACCCTGCGTAGGTCTTCTGTAGCCTTCATCACTAGCAGTACTTATGGTATTTATTCACTCGGTTACTTGTTTCTTCAGTGTCTGGCCCCTGCACTAGAATATTTGCTCTCTGTATCGGGACACCCCAATCTACTGAAGTTGAATACTGATTCCTTGATCAGAGTTAATCTGGCCCAGAGTATATCTGGCCCAATATATATAACTCACCAATACAGAGGTTACAGAAAGACCTGCCTGAATACATTCTTTATTTAATAGATATTCATTGAACATCTCTTCTGTACCATGCAATGGGTACAGCACTGGGGTGGGGGCGAGTAATACTGGCGAACAGAACTTACAATCAGAAAGTCGATGGTCTATTATGGTGCTAGCTGAATATATCATGTACCATCTTGCTGAATCTTTGAACTGGCCAGAGAGAAAGAAGAAGAAAAGAGGACATCAATTCATAAATCAGAGAGAAAGCTCATAGAGGGCCAAGCCACATCTCTCCTACATCTTTGATTTCATCTCCCTCACACTTTGTTGCTCTAGGTAAGCAAGACATGGCTTTTCATTGGCTGCCAGAGGCCTCTCCAAGCTCTCTTTTCAGAAAGCTCTGCAAAAGTCTTATAAACAGTTTTGCTATTCCAGAAAATGTTAATGCTCAAGGTACTCCTTTGGAAGAAAAGGAAAATTCCTTTGAGATTTTTTTTCCTCAATAACAAGGACTGCAATTAGGCATATACTTGGCAGTTCCCAGAACCAAGAGATCTCGGGGTTACGAGACCAAAGCTACCAAGATGCTTTTGCTATTGACTATGTCTGGCCCAAAGTTCAAGGGTTAAAGCCTGAGAGTATTTTGCCCCTTTAATTTCCCATGTAAGGAACTTCCAAATACTAAAGCTTAGAGGACCCAGAATGCAAAATCCTTTCAATTACTTTATTGAAAAATTATGTATGCTGTGATTTATTGCTAATGCCGGCCTTTCAAAGCATTAGTCAGGACATCTGCAAACCTTTGGACAACAGCTGCCAATACAAGTTTAACATTTCATGGGTCAGCACTTAAAATCCGACGAATAATAAATCATCCTTGTAACCAGGGCGAGGCACTGGGTTGGTAATGTATTGAGAATTTGTTAAAAAGTATGATCTATAGATTAGGTTATTACTCAGCACGTTGGAAAATGGAAGCTAAGTAAAATAATGATTGCTATTTACCATGTCTCTTTCTTCAGTGGTACGCTTTCTCTAAGAAAGAAAATTTCCTTTTACAGAAAGAAAATTTCAGTGTGTATTAACAATATAAAATTTGGTGATTTCAGATGTATTCATGCTTGAAAAACAAAGAATTTCAGCACTCTTTATAGCTTTATAGTGAATAATCCATAGGGGGGTAATATTCTATTTAGGACTTATCAGGGCAACATTTGGAAGCAATGTTTTTAACTTGTTTTGGAAGATATTCATTGATTTTTCCAGGATATAAACATTTTTATCATTTTCATTCTTGAAATATTACAAGTAATTGCTTGAGCCCTGGTAGAACAAATGCTACACATCAAATATCCACGTGGTGTGAGGAACGACTGTATATGTCTATTTAGGAATGGCTGTGACATATTCAGATATGCTTTAATAGACTCACCAGAGAAAACAATAAGGTCCTTTAATAGTGGACGACTTGCCTGTGGTATGCAGACTCTCTGTACCTCTCTTACCATCTTTCCACCTTGGGATACATTTTCAGGGCAAGTCAGGCTGTCAGTACAGAGACTATCAGCATTAGGATTGCTGAAACTGATTTAATGACTTCTTTTTAACAAGAGGTAAAGCAGCAGCTAGAGGAACAGCCTAAGCAGAAGGAAACCCTTTGGGACCTAGAGAGAACGTTCAGCCTCCAATGAAACTGATTTCAAGTCCAGTGTCCATCTAAAGGAGAACATGAGAGGAAACCCAGGCTCAGTGAGGTGTGTTGATATTTATTGATGGAAACACTCATATAGACTTTCGAATTTAAATTTCTTTCTTTTGATGAAAATTCCTTAAAAGAAGCTAAGTCATTAGCAGCTATTGAAACATTAATGCCAGTTGTAAGTAGACTATAGGGATCCCTGATTTTCAGAGATGGCCCAGATATGCAGGTCTATAGCTCCCAGGGATCTTGTCTATACTATGACCTTATCCTCTCACTCCAGGTTGCCTGGTCAAAAGGTGGTCAATCAACCCAAGTTGGATGAATTAGCTTCTCTCTTCTAGGGACCTCAAACTTGGTGCTGTGAAACCCAGAGGGTGGAAGTCACCAGTGCTCAATCATGCTACCAACAGTCCCTTAGAGAAGAGGGCCACACGACGCCATGCTGTGATTGCCGGAGCTCCCCTGGTTGCGGTCCTTCCTTCAGCTCTGTGAGATACCATAGGACCCTTCCCATAAAACATTTTTTCAACAAATCTTTTTTGGTTTAAGTTTGCTGATCAAAGAAACTTGTAGGTTAAGCACATTAGCACTCTAAAAGAAAAGTTACATTTTGTTAAAGGAGAAGTATAAGGGACATGATTATAATTCCTTAAGTTTGTAGGAAATCCTACGTTTTACAGATACTCTCAAATGTGACCCATGGAAGTGCTGGGGAAGTATTGCTTTTATCATCCTTATGACAGAGAAAAGGCAATGGCAGCTCAGAGAGGATCTGCCTATGTCCCGCGGCCTGGCTGCTGGCATGAGGCATAAGCAGGCTTAGAACCCAGGTCTACAAATGGCTGGTTAAGCGCCCTTCCCATGACAAGCCATGATGCATGTGCCATCTAGCACTTTCTATTACTCCCACCTTGGCAAATCCTACCTGATGGTATTCAACTATATTTTTAACATGCAAAATCCTAAGTTAAAAGGGAACCTTACAGAGAATATAAATAAAACAGAAAAACAGAGCTATTCTGAGTGTGTGTATCTTTCTGTTCTCTCTTACTCCCCAATTCCAAGTTGGTGGCTGGGAAAAGTTTAAATAAAATCAAATGTATAGTTATTGCCTTAGTGTTGATATTTGCCAATACAAAGGAAGTAAGACTGAGAGGTGCTTCCTTTTGATATGAATAATAAGTTTACAATCTTCCACACATAACTAACAGCAGGGAGTAGCCTTTGAACTACATGCGTTAGAGCCCAAGCTGTTTTCATTTTACATGTATTGAGCATGTTTCCTGAAATATGTCTGGTTGTTTATTATTCTTATACATATATTATTATATTAACATGTTCTGTATTTTATAAAACATGAACAAAATAGAGAAGAAGAATAATAGAAATGATGTACAGTTTTGCTAATCATGATAACCTCAAGGCAAATAAATACACACAGGACGAGGTTCATGAATATTAACCACAGTGGATATAAATCCATATATCTTCCAGATAATGTAGAATTTGGTGGCCAGCTTCTTACCAGATCTGATTTAATGGTAACTATTTATATTACCTCATAATGTGGTTGACAAAGAGTTTACCCTAAACTTTGCCATTTTCTTATCGATCGCAATATTAAAATGATCTTCAATGTATGGGTATTCTCTGTAGAATCTTGTTAAGTATCTGTTAGTTGGTGAGGGTTGCTCAAATTAAAATATAGAATTTGTAAATCCAGTTAACCAGGCATAATATATTTCACAAGATAATCAAAGCAGATGAATCAGCAGGAAAGTCACTGTGAAGGGGAGGCCTCACCTCTCTCCTTCCAGGGGATACAGTTGTCATCAGTTATCACAATGTTTCATGATAATAAAATGAATGTAAATGCAAGTTCTAATCAATTTCTCCATCCCCCCAAAGTCTGCGCACCCCAAGGAGCTCTTCTCAAGAGCTCTTCTCAAGAGCTCCTTGGGGTGCTTATCCCATTTTGGAAGCCACTTTGCCATGCAGCAAGGAAGTGGTTTACTTCTAGAGCCACTTACAAAAACAGGAATCTCTAGGCCTAAAACTATGCAGGACTAAAACAAATCAACCCAGACCAAAAAGACAGCGATTGCATTTTTAAAAAAATCTTTTAAAATTATGACCTATAAGTCACAACCAGAAAAGCACAGAAAACATTAATGTGTAATGTAATATACTGTACATTACCCATGTAACTACCAACCCAGTCAAAAAAGAGAACATTCATTTCCAGCACCTCTGGAAGCTCTCTAGGTCTTTTTTCTTCCCCAGCACACCCTCCCTTAAGAGGTAAACACTACCCTAATTCTTTCAGTCATAAATTATTTGCTTTTCTTTATACTTTTAGCCACTTATGTACAAGGTGTGATCAACAAATATGGTGAATTAGTTTAAATTTTTAAAAAATGTATTACAGTAAAAGACACATTGCGATTAATTCCCCTCAAAATACTCCCCTTCGCTTCAAACACACTTATCCCATCATTCTTGCCACTTTCAGTGTCTTTAGTTGTGCTGTTGTGGCTGCCTCGATGTCCTGAATTGATTCAAAACGTTTTCCTTTCATGGTCATTTTGACTTTGGAGAAGAACCAGAAGTCACATGGTGACAGATCCGGTGAATGAGGTGCATAAGGACACATTGTAACATTTTTATTTGACAGAAACTGCCGAACCAGAAGCGATGTGTGACATGGAGCATTGTCATGATGGAGGTTGAAGTAAAGACACTCATGAAAGAAGACTTCCAGAACTGCTTCAGAAAGTGGCAATGATGGGATAAATGTGTTTGAAGCAAGAGAGAGTATTTTGAGGGGAATTAATGGCAATGTGTCTTTTATTGTAATACAATTTTTTAAATTTAAATACTCACTGTATTATTCAATCACACCTAGTATATAGCCCTAAGCAACAGAGTTTAGTTTTGAATGTTTTCACACTTTATATAAATAGAATAAGATTGCTTAATGTATTCTTTTGTATCTTCTTCCTTTCAACATTTTATATATAAGATACAGCTCTGTATTATTACATGTAGCTTTAGTTTATTCTTTTTTCATTGCTGTATAGTATTCCATCTAATGATTACATGACAATTTATTCAGCCATTCTACTACTGATAGATATTTTGGATGTTTCTAACTTGAGACAGATAAAAAAATGCTGCTAACAGCATTTTACACCTGTCTCTGGTTGTATGTGAGTATATATTTCTCTAAAATGCGCACGCGCACACACACGGAGGGTAAGTAGAATTGCTGGGTCTTATCTAACTTAGTTAACACTAAAAAGACCTAAGTGAAGGTAATTCCAGTCCATCTCTTGGCAATCAATTTTAATATGAACTAACTGTTATGTAGCCAATGAGCTCATTAAATTACTAGATTTATCTTTCCCTAGACTTTCACTCCTGGCACATTCATTAAATTTGAACTACGACATTAAATACATTTAACTCTGTTAAAAAATACTTTGAAAATTTCCAACGAATTTATTGAAACCCATTGCCCCAATCTCCTCCCCACCACATATATTTTTTACATAATGTAAGAACATTTTTCCTTTTAATGAGGGCCAATATTGTGTTTACTGAGTGAACAAAATGTTCATTCAATATTTAGAGCAATTTTGCAGCAAAAGGTGTCAATTTAACACGCATATTTATCAATCACAGAAAGGCAAAAAATGTCAATCCTGTAGCCAAACTGAGGAGTACAAATACAAATAATAAAGATTAATTCTAACTTCAAGGTCTCCAAGGTTTCATTATTGCCATAAGTGATGTGCAAAGGGACTACTACTATAAATGGAACATACTTAGATGACAATGTTGTGGCACCAGTGAAACCCATTCAGCAGTCTCCCATTGTCTTATTGATAAGAAACTTAATAACTAACATGTATTATAGTGCTTTCTGCCTCACTGTTCACGTATACAATGCTGTTTTAATCCTCAGAACAACCCTGAGGTAGGTACTATTATTCTTCCCATTTTCAAAAGGAAACTGAGGCACAGAGAGGGAAAGTAACTTAATCAAGGTCCCTTGGCTGTAAGTAGTAGAGTTGGGAATCAGAACCAAGCTCCCTGGTGCCTCAGTTCAAACGCTACTCTACTGCTTTGCAACCTGTTAGTTTTGTTCTCATTGTTATTTTGAAAACAAGAAGAGTTCTTTAAGACCAGAGCAAAATGTGTGAACCATAAGGGAAAATAATCTATGTACATTTGTTTCCATTTATTAAAAATTTGTGAAAATGATTGTAACCAAGCAGCTCTAATTCTGAGAGAACCAATTAAGAAATGAATTAAGGGATTCAATGGATACCCAAAGTAGTCATTAGGGCTCGAAGATCTGGAGTTTGGGTCTAAATCCAGCTTTGGCACTTGCATCCAAAATAAACATGACCAGATAAGTACCACAGCTCACGATTAAAATGGACTTATATAGCTTATGTGTCCACATGGGAGAGGCTTCTTCCTAATTGAATTCGGACACCTCTTCAGTTAGGTGAGTTTCATTTGCCATCTCCCTACCTTTAGTAACTGCTGGCATTAGGATTATGCTGAGGGAAAAATCATTTCAATCAGTGATGTCTGCAGAGTGAGCATAAAAAGATAAAAGAAAAGCCTTTGAACTGTAATTAGAAAATTCCTTAAGTGTGCTCATGTGACATATGTTTGAAACTATTACCAACTGGCAAGACAAGTTACAGAATGGATGTCCAATGTCACTGTTCTGGGATAAGCAGCCAGTAAAAGTCGTGTTCCAACATGTGATTAGAGTAATCTTTTACAGGCCCAAACATTCCTGCTTCCACCTCTAATATGATTAGTGACAGACAGCTGGAGGCATCTCATTCTCCTGACAAAAATATGATCAGAATTGTTTTCAGTTGGTACATCTTTCCATCAAGCTGTTTGTTGCCTTCCAGCAGAATAATCAGTTTCTGATTATTTGGTATGTTCCAAGAAAAACAGGAATTGATTATGCCCTTGTGTGTCTGATGGCGAGAAGTCTGCCAGAATGTACATAGTAACTCTTCAGTTGCCTAACGAAAAGAAAAAGTAAGCAATGTATGAGTTTGTGTGTGTGTGTGGGGGGGGGGGAGTGGACCAGTAATTTTTACAATTCTATTTGCACAAAAATATGGAGCTCCAGTGGCGCAATCGGTTAGCGCGTGGTACTTATATTTGCACAAAAATAAAGTGTTTTCATGGTGATCCAGATTTCAGATATAAGGAAGTAAAATATTCTATTCCATTCACAGAAAACAACTAACTCCCACCAATATTAATGATTTTTTTCAAAAACTTAGTCATTTTACTATGAATATTTCAGAATTATAGAAGAAGAATCAAGTTTCAATTAAACATTCATAGATATATCGAGGTGCAATAAGACCTCATTAACTTGGACTACCTCAATTTGGAATTTATAATCATTTGACAGGGTCTGAACCAGAGATGATCTTTTCACAATACATGGCTTGCTAAGCAAATTAATTTAAACAAACTAGACTGCTGGGGGGAAAATAAAAATACTTCAGGGAAAATATGATGAACCAAAAATAACAACATGCTTCCTGCCCAAAAAATACTTTTCATGAGCCCATTCAAATGCCAATAACTGATAACAATAATCACCATTTAATCGAATGTCAATCTTATGTAGTTCACTCTATATACATGAGATAAAAATACCCCAACAACTTTGCAAAATGGGATATAATAATTCCCATCTTAGAAAGGAGGAAACTGAGGCTCAGGGAAAGCAGGTGACATGCAAAGGCTGCACAATTACTGGCAGCAGAATGCAAAGCCAGGTTGTCTTGCTCAACTGCCTGTGTCCTTCCACTCCCACTCAACACTAAGTGAGCACTTAAGATTGTAAGTAAGACTGTTAGATTCACTGGAGCAAGTTCTTCAACAGCAGTAACAGCAGCAAAAATGGCAGTCACTGAGCAGAGGGAGAGCCAGCCAGGGAGCCTGGCTCCAGAGCCCGCCACTTTTAACCATAACTCCTTTCTACAGCATAAGGACATCTGTAAAATACTTTTTTGGTGGGTACCTTGAAGTGTTTTGCATTCATGGAACTATTCTAAAAACTCCATAGTAATGTCGATGTAGATGGAGAAGGGGGATAGAGGTGAGGCAGAAGGGCCGCAGGTCCACTGCCCCTCCCCATACCAGCTACAAGGACTTCAGTGTACACACCCATACACAAGAACTCTGGTGTTGAGACCCAGAGAGGCTGACAATGTCTGGGAGTCAGCCGCAGGCGCAAAGGCAGCTGGCCATGTGCACAGAGGACGATATGGAGAAGGGAAGGACTATCTCTACTTACCTGGGAGTCCACAGAGATATTCCTGAAAATAGCCTGGGTTCTGGAGTTCTCTAGGAAAAAGGAAATTTGGGAAGTCAGATCTCACATTTAGTAGCCACACCACCCATTTCCATCACATCCACACCCAATCACAGGATCTGAAGTCAGACAGGCATGAAATTGGTCCTTACCCGTGACTTAATAGCTGTGTAGGTTGAGTGAGTAACCTCTCTGTGCCTCAGTTTACTCAACTGTAAAATGGAAGATAATAGTACTTTCCTCAGAGTTGTTGAGAAGACAGGATAATATATAATTTGTGCAATGAATTTAGCACACAATAATGATATTTTAATAAAAGCATAGTTAACATTTGTTGCTTGCTTAGAAAGTGCCTAACGTTATTCTAGGGTTTCAAATAGGCTAATGTGTCAATATTCGGAGGTAGGCACTATTACCATTGGCATTTTGTAGATGTAGAAAATGAGACCAAAGGGTTAAATCACCTGTCTCATAAAAGTATACAGGGCAAGGGGTAGAGCAAGGCTTCTCTACCTGTGACACCAGAACCTGGACTTGAAACCACAACGCTATCCTGCCTAATTTACTACAGATAAGTGTAACCATTGTTATTATTGTTGTTTTAATATTTCCTTCTTCAAGAGCTAGCCTATTCTATATAACCATACAACCCCAGGGAACTCACCACTTAGCTACCAACCACTTCGGCAGGCACGGGGACAGTTGCCAGGGTCATAAGTAAACCAACCACTCACTCACTAAGTCAACAATGGTTTCAGGTATTCCCTGAGAACTCCTGTGTGTCTGATGCTCTGTTAAGCACGGTTTGGGGCTTCAAATGCTCTGGTCACTGATCCTGCAGAGTCAGACCAACCTCTATGAAACAAATGGGGAACAATAACAAGGAGGGGGTGCTGGAAAGGATGGGGCAGGACCTCAGGACACTGGATGCTGTGCCTGGCTCTGGCACCAGCTCTCTGGGTGACCTTCTTCAAGTCAGCTGACCTCTCTGGATTTCATCTTCAAATGAGAAGACTGACCTAGAGGCCCTTAAGCCCTGAGAGTCTAATCTACAATTCTATTCTGACACCGTTTCAATCAGACTGACTTTCCCTCCCAACGGTCCATTTTTGAGAGAATATATTATAACCCTTCGTTTACCTAACAAACATTGAACACAAAGCCAGACGCTGTGAATAGTGCCCGGGATATCAACAGAAGACTCGGCCTGCACTTTGTAATTAGCTCTGTGAGCATGATTATGTCTTATCATAGGAAATCTTGACCATCAGAGGACCAGGAAACAGTGCAGCCCTGAGGATAACTGTGAAGGCCCTGCCTGTCCAAGCTGAACCCTAGGAGTGGTCTCGAAGAATTCTGCACCCATCTAAAATCCAGGGCTCTGGTGTCCCAGGTGTCCAGCAGTCTGGGGGAGGAGGTGCCATGCTAAGATGACGGGACAGAAAAGAAGGTCTGTGAAAAACACGGCAGAAAACAGACAACCAGTGAGGTGCTTGGGTTGGGGGTTAGGTTTGCTTTCTATGAGGAACAGTGTTTTATGCAATAACCCAGAGATGAGAACTCAGCTGGCCCATCGCTAGTTGACTTTCCGGACTTTAATAAAGTATACCATTGGCTGTTTTGATAGCAATCTTTTCTTTTATGTGTGTGTGTGTGTGAGTGCCCACATGCTTGCATCTTTGAGAAACATGTACCTCGACACAAGATGCTACTAACTATTTAAAGATCAGTTCATCGCATTTAGATATATTTGTTTTCGCAGAAACTCCTTAGAGGGTAATAATTCAGTGAGTATAATGCTTCCATTAAAAAGAAATTGATTTTAAAATATGCTTTTCAAACTTTTGACAAAAACAGTCTTCTGATTTTCTTTATGAACTGCAAAAGGCAAATATTGTTGTGTTGACAATGACATAAATAACATGAGTTATCAGATGAGATATTAAACATGTGTAGATTTAAATTTAATAAAAAATTTTTAAACATACCCCAAAATGTCCATCAATCTTTGACGTGGGAGAAAAGAGTATTTTGATAATTCTATCTCCTACTGCAATAGAAGTCGGCACAAGTCGCTACTGTTCTTAGAGTGAGGGGAATGATGGGATCCCTTACGGGATGGTTAAATATCTGCAGGATGTAATTTTTTTTTTTTTTAGTTTTATTTTATTTTATTTTATTTTTACATCCCTCACACCATGAACCCCCCTCCCCCCATCCACCACCACCCCGACCTCACACCGAGCCATCACATTATACACATAAAATTATAGTTGGCATTCATTAATGTCCAGCCTCTGGTGTACAATGCCATGACCAGGCATCCACAGCATCCCTGAGGTGGTCTCCCAAACAGGACACATGTCCATCGGACACCCAACAAAATCCCCAAACACTATTGAATAAGTTCCCCAAAGTAATTCTCAAAAAACCCTGAGGCCATCCTGTGGTCACCAGCCGCCCCCCAATCCCTTCACCCTGTCCCCCATCCCCAACCCCCTGCCCCCCGCCCATCTAACAACTCTCGGTTTTTTGTGTCCCCAAAACTGTTTCTGATTAGTTCATAGACATATTCTTTTCTTTAGATTCCCCATATAAGTGAGATCATATGGTACTTGTCTTTCTCTTTCTGACTTATTTCACTTAACATAATGTTCTCTAGATCCATCCATGTTGTTGCAAATGATAAGATTTCTTTTTTCTTTATGGCTGCGTAATACTCCATTGTATAAATGTACCACAGCTTCTTAATCCAGTCATCGACCGATGGGCATTTCGGTTGTTTCCATATCTTGGCTATTGTGCAAAGTGCTGCAATAAACATAGGAGTGCATACAGATTTTTGAATTGGAGTTTTGGATTTCTCCGGGTAGATGCCTAGGAGTGGAATTACTGGATCATAGGGTAGTTCTATCTTCAGATTGCAGGATGTAATTTTAGAAGGCATGAAATGGTATATACCTATTTCAACAGGTATTTAGGTAATGGATATACTGTCTTTGCGATGTCTCTATCGAAGCACCCTATGCATGGGAGAGTACAGAGAATTTGGTGACTAAATTAGCTCTGAAAGGGAGTCCAAAGATGTTTTAAGCAACGGCAACATTATTGGAGTACATACACAAACTCCAAAGATGACAATTCTGAGGAACAATGCTCTCTTGGATATATAAATTATAGCTTTCTTAAACTGGGACAGAAAAAAAAATTCAAATTTTAGTAGTGATTATCTCTGGGGTGAACAATTATGGGTGACCTTTTTCTTTCTTCTTTATAATTTCCTCTGCTTTCCAAACTTCTTGTAATGAGCATGTGCTACTTTAACAATTTGAAAAAAAAATGTGTGTTTTTTTTTTTCAATCTCATGCTATGTTATGGAAAATCGCCTGACGTAAAAAGAGGCTTTGGAGTCAGATCAACTTGGGTTCAAATCCCAGCTTGTACCCTTTCTAGCTTGGTGCCCTCACATAAGTTACTCAGCAGCCAAAGGTGCACATAAAATGGAAATTATTGCACATGCCTTGAAGCACCACCTTGCCTGTTAGAGGTGAGATACTGTAGCACAGAGTAGAGGCCCAATAAATGATCATCACTCTTCTATTTATCATATGCAGGGAAGAGAAGTTAGGCTTTTCTGGTAACAATAAATAAATTTGTTGGTATTTATAAATTGATGCCTTAGGCTATTTGTTTATAGAAGCACTGAGTTTTTAAAAGGTAACGTTCAGAAATCTTCTAACAGTTAAAAGTTCAGAAAATGAGTAAGTAGGAATAGGCATCACCCCTACTCTCTTTTCCATCACTATTATTAGATTCTTACGGTCTGAGATGCTTGGGTACCTCTTACACGTTCAGACATCCTCTAGCTGGGATGAGAGTTGGGAGAAAAGGAAAGGGTTCAAGCAAACTCACTGGAGCACAGCTACTGCAATTGAGATCTTTTCCATATTGTTATTCCTTATAATTCAAGTGAGCAAAATAAATTACGGGATTGCTTAAATGAGTAGTGAGGGACAAGATTATAGATTCTCTGGCTTTTCTTTCTTTCTTTCTTTCTTTTTTTTTAATGGTAGCTATGCTGATATTTTCATCCTATTCATCTGAAGGTCTTCACTCAAGTCTGTGATAAAAGTATACATACTCAACAAAATATGGCTGTTGGGGATATGTTGCCCTTGGATATATGTTGCTGTATACCTGACTAAAGCAAGAAAAATTGATTTAACTGGCTTTAATATCAACTCTGGTATTTGTTGACACGTGCAAATGAAAAATACCAAAACCATGAAAAGCTTGATATATAGGTCAAATCCCATTTTAGCTCACTCCAAGGGACTGTCCAGTCTTTTGTATTGGAATTGTGTTCTAATGCTGCTGCCCAAATCACAGACAGGAATTTTTTCATTATAATGGGATTTGCTATACAAATGAGTATCAGTATAGATTTTTTTTTATAGTTTTATTTTATTTTATTTTATTTTTACATCCCTCACACCGTGAACCCCCCTCCCCCCATCCACCACCACCCCGACCTCACACCGAGCCATCACATTATATCAGTATAGATTTTTATGTAGTACAATTTATTGTAAAAATAATAGCAAAAAAAATCATTATGTACTTAACGTCTCCCTTCTCCCAACTCTGGAGGCATATCTTGCTTTGAAATGTAGTACCACTGCAAATGAGGAAAATCAGAATAGTTTCCAGTGTAGGAGAAATAAAATTTAGAAAATGATTCAAAGTAAGTGTAGCAAGCAGGTTTAGCCACTCCCTGCTAGTATCCTCATGGAGTCTGAGGACCGTGGGCCTCCCATTGGGTCCCTAAGGCTAAGTGGTCATGGAGCCTTGTCTAAAATGTCCAGTACCCTGCTCACATACTCCCTATTCTGGGAAACGCCCCAGAGCCATTTCAATCATGAATTGCTTGAAACACCTTTGTAAGGGTCCTACAGAATAGCCCAAGCTAAGATGGCCAATGAACAAATTCTGTCCCTCCAAAGGATTGAAAGTAGCTGCTTGGGACACAGTAAAAGGCTAAGAGGTTAGCCCAAAGCAGCCCGGGGAAAGGGAGTAAGTGCAGTCTCAGGGTAGGGAGTTACTGTCCTGCAGCTGGCCTCAGAAGTCGTTTCTGAGCCCTTACGGACATACCCAGGTCTAGGAGCAAAACCAAGAGAGACTTCTGAAAAGATTGGACACTACCTAGTGTCAAAATTCCTAACTTCTTCTTCTCTTTCCTTCTTCCCTCCAGCAACATGATTATTTTAACAATCAAAGAGTCTTCTTTAATTTTCTTATAATACAATCTTGTTGGAATGTTTTTCTACCTGATAGTCTTTTTGAGTCGTTTTTATTGAAAGCTACAATAATGTATCAAATATACAAGTTCTGCTTCCATCTTGAAACACCATAATGCCCATTTTCATAAATGTCTTGATTGTATTCAAAGGAACCACCTATTGATGCCCAGGACCTCCTTCCCTCAGCAGAGGAATAGCCATGGGAGTGAGCTTTGCGAGGCTTCAAGAGAGGCACCAGGGGTTTCCAGGACAGAGCAAGGGCCTGTCCCATTACTAGTGGATAAAGTAAAAGCAAAGAGTTAGGAGGGTCTGGTGAGGTTCGCTCCAGGAGTGGTGCATTTTTACATATATTTTGTAAATATTCCCATTATTCATTTGAAAATATTTCAAATGGTAATCGGCTTCTCCTCAAGAGGGATGCCCTGTCGCCATCAATGAAAACTGGGAAACTAAAGAAAGAAGCACTTCTGAGTTAACGAAGTGGTTTGCGCAATACATGTAATCCTCCACATGACCTCTGACTATGCAGTAATCATTATCTCCATGTGCGAGCTGAGGGAGCCGAGGCTCAGACAGCAAAGCACTCTGCCCAGCGTTACACTAAGTGATGGAGCCACATCTTGAATCCAATCTGCAGGTTCATATCCAATTTTACGTTCACAGTGCGAACTACTCATGAGTTGTGTAGGGCTCAAATTTAAGTTGGTGGGCCCTTTCCACCTGCAACACCACCATGGGGGATACACCCTCAAGAGGCCAAGTTAGTGGTCATGTCCTGTCAAGACCCAAAACCCTTGTTAGTCAGTGGATTAGGAGTGACACTGTCTCTCTCTTGCAAGAACTAAAATGACTGAAGAAAAGTAGAACAATTCAAAGACAAGAATGTGTAAGCTCAAAGGCTACAAAAATTCAAGAACTCAAAAACCAAAGATAGCTTTCTTGACTAGACAGTAGTTGGTGAGAAACTGTACAACAGAGTACCTCTTGGATATGAAGTACTACATACTAGGTTGTTGGGTTTTTTTTATTTAATTTTTACTAAGAACTAAAACCCACAAAATGACAAACCAGGATTACCCTATTAAAAGACAACTACAATTGTTCCTTTGTTCTGAGAAACTGTGTTAGGGAGTGACTGGCAATACTTATACCTTCATCTTCATATTAATTATACATTTTTCCTACAAAATTGACTGCCACACTACATGCTGTAAGTCAGATTTGAGAGCTGCCAAGATAAATGTTCTGAATGGCTGATTTTTTAAAGACAACCTGTCAGTTCACCAAGTAATTCTTGAGGGGTTTCTCCCAGTACACTTTGTATCTCCCCCTCCCCTATACTTAGAACTATAGTAATTATTACAGCTCTTTCCTGATGTTTCATCTTACAGCTAAGACTAAAGATTTTTCCTTTCAACCGCTAACATACAAGTAATGAAACTTATCATTTCTTTTGATAGCATCAATTTACTTTGGCTGTTATTATTGTTTAATTCCCATACTGATTTATAAGAAATTCTCTGATTCTTAGGAAGATAAGTAATTCTGGCCTAGTCCATACAACTAAAACAAAGATGACTTTTGTATTATTGACTAAATAAATATTTTCTTCCCTCAAGTTTGCTTTCATCATGTTTTATTTCCTTTAGTTAACACCTTGTTTTAATGAGGCTTGATTCCAAAACATATAAGAACATACGCACACAAGAGGTATTATACTGAGTAAGCCAAGCCGAGAGTTCCAGCCAAGCGTCCTATCTCTTACATGGCACCAAGTGACATTTTGTAAAAAGCACAATGGTAACTATTCATTCCGCCAGCTTAAAAAGATAGGCATGAATTGCATGCCAGAATGGAAAAGCTTAAGCTTTGAAATCAGACAGCTGGCTTCAAATACCATCTCTACCACCACTATCTCTGTGACCTTGGGCAAACTACTTAGAGCTTTTTCATCTGAAAAATGGGGGTAACAGACTTACCTCATCAAGGCTGTGGAAGAGCTAAATGAGAATTCTGCTGTAAAAAACCTAGCATATTACCTGGCACATTAGTAGACAGTAAAGAATCGTTAGTTTTTTTTCTGCCTCTTTATAAAATACCATTAGTAATTCATTTTGAATCTGTTGTCTATGCACAAAAATAATATAAAAGACATTAACTGTGGTGCTCTTCGTGATAGCAAAGAATTGGAAATAGTGTAAGCGTAGGGAAATGATTACATTAAGTACATTCATATATTGAAATTTATGCAGTCATTCCAAATATTTTACAAATAATATTTTATGACAAAAGAAATTCCTACCCCAGAATTTAAGATAGGGAAACAGACAAGAAAACCTATATAATAATAACAGCTCACATTTACTGAGCATTTACTATGAGCCATGTACCATGCTGTATATTTTATATGCATCATCTTATTAATTCTTACAAGATGCATATTATTATTATCCCCATTTTGTAGAAGTAGAAAGTGAAGTTTTGATAAGAAGTAGAAAGTGAAGTGATTTACAGTCACTACATAAGCAGCATAGCCTGGACTAGAATCTCAAAGTGTAGGATTACAAAGCACTTTTAACTACTATGTGACACTTATTCTTTAGTATAGACTTCCTATGTCCACCTTGAGGCTAGTTTAAATACACACACATACACACACACACACAAACACTCACACACACATATGATGCTCACATGCATACTTACAACCACACATCCATGCATATCTGGAAGGAAAACAGACCAGATGTTGTCAATAATAATCTTTGGGTGGTGAAATTTTAGCTGACTTTTAATTATTTTTTCAGTATCTTTTCCAAATTCAATGAGTATGCATTATTTTTACATTAGAAAACAAATATTTTCAAAACAGAAAATGTGTGTATTTTGTAAAATACAAAGTATTACACAAATACTAGTATTTTTATGAAGTGATTGATAGTTCAGTGCTACTATTCTTTTAAGTTATTTTTTCCCATTGAGTCTAAGGTAAAAAACACGTTAAAATTATTTTCTAATAACAAATAACAAAATATAGTACAGAAAGTACCATATGTATTTGACAGACATTCGATTATAATGTAAAAAGTCAAAGAGTTTGTGTGAAGGATATAAAAAAAACTCTTTTCAAATAGTACAGAATTTTCCACTCAGAGAAAACACACATCTGTGAGTGACATGATGTCATCAGCTCATTTGCTGTCATGGTCATGTTAGTGATAGTGTCATGGAGCTATTTACATAGACGCCAGCACACTGTTTGGACATGCCTCAGCCTGATTACTGTCTATCCCAGGAGGTGCAAATATAATGATGTGTTGGAGTGACACCTAAGGAGTGATTTCCTGTCATGCCACCAATTCGTTTTCAGAGCAATGATTCCATAAAGAAAACGGAATGATGTACAAAAAAGCAATTCCTTTGAACCAAACAAGCTCATGTGAATGAAAATTATAGGTGAGGTATGAATTTATTTTACAAAATTGTTTTTAAAAATAAATTTAAAATAAGGTTATTTCGATATGCTTTTCAGTAAATTTTTCAAAAGAAAAATTAATGCAATCTAACAGTTACTCCAAATTAATCTCTTTTCACTTCATAATAGAGGTTCTATGATTGGCAATAAGTGGATCAACAATTATAGTGTTACTAAGACATGTATTTGACTAAATCTTTGTCAAATACTGACTGTATCCTCTTAGACAACCTGGGGTCAAAGAAGTAAATACCGGGGGTGCCAAAAAAATGCATACACATCTTAAGAGATGTTATCTATGCTCAAGCAGTAGTTTGGTGTAATTAGAAGTGTCTGGACGCTGATGGTAACCACTCTGAGCACCTCTTGTCATTGCAGAAGTCAAACGTGACTTGCATTCATCTTTTGTTATTGGTATATATTGAGGATTACAATTAATACAGTTTTTTTCCTTTCTTAAAATGTGTATACATTTTTTTTAGCACCCTTTGTATAAGTAAAAGATTACCAAACTAGTTTTTTAAAAAAAAACTAACAAAATCCCAAGAAGTCTCTTCTAGAGAGTCACAGAGCTCTATCTTTGGCCTGTCTTAGCCAACATTATATCAATGACAAAGTAAGTACCATTCTCAAATCTGTAATTGATAAATAAGTGAAAAGAAGTCCCGCTAATATCTTGAATTTTTAAAAATACTTTGAATTTTTTTAAATTAGAATTTAAAAATGTCTTGATAGAGAGGAAAAATGATTTGACAAAAAGAAACAACATGTAACAGATACGTGTGAAGTCTTCTACATAGGTTCACACAACTAAACAAGGGTAGACTAACGGGAGCTTGGCTTTGTAGCAATCCTTAAGACGTGGAAGTTTTATTTGACTTTGGATATAAACTCACAATATGCCGCCACTGATTTAAAATGGAGGCTAACCCAATATTTGACTAGGTTAACAAAAGACGGGTGCCTTGAATAGGGGAGTTAATGGCAGCCATGTGTTTTCCACCGCCCAGAGAACTCAGGAGAAGGGTGTTGAGTTCAAGATGCCTCACTTTTAAAATGGTACAGGCAGAGTGGCGAGTGACCAGAGGAGTGCTAAAAGGCTGGGAAATTTCAGTTCGAAGACCTGGGGCCACAAAAGCCTGAAAAGAGAGGACTTCAAGTAGGAGATACCATAACTATGTCAAATATTTGAAGAGCTACCCCACAGAGGGTGCATGTCTGTTCTGTGGACTTCAAAGGGCCATGGAAAATGAATGAGGAAGCTGCAGGGAGGCAGATTTCAGTATTTCTGTCCACCTGTGCTTAATAATGAATATTGGTCCAATCACAGATGAGACAAGGCCCAAATCTAAAGGGGCTTAAGATCTAGGAGGATCGCAGACTACTGTCAGCAGAATTCCTCAGCATCACAAATTGTGGGCTCCTCATTCCTGGTTCAAATGGCAACTGGCTGCCTAGGATACTGCGGAAGGGATTCCTGCATTTGGGGGAAATGTCAGACCACAGTATCAACTGTCCCTTTCCAATGCCCACGCTCTATGCTTCTAATGTCCTGTAAGTAACTTTCGTGAAGATACTCCTGGTGCATTCATGTAAGCAATATCTAAATATGCCTCACCTTAATAAGTGAGAAATAACTATAAATATAAATGCAATCCAGAAGAGTCTAGAACGTGAAATTCTACCAAAGTTTGGAAATTATAAATTAACATTGTCATGGCAACCTTAGGTGATATCATCTACTCTAGCTGAAACATTTCTTGCTCTGGGACCACCAGAACAATAAATGACTTTATACATTCAAGGCCACAAACCAGCACAGAATTATATTTTGAATGCTTTTATTTTTAATTTTTGAGGCAGTAGATTTACATTTCCTCCTTGCGTGTTCGCAATTTTAATATGACACTGTACTGAGGCTATGGCATTCCAGTGGGGTGATCGATTGCATCAAGAGCCGAGGAAGTCGCTGGCAGCCCAGCGCATGTACTGAATCCATTCCACCACGCAGACTTCACAGAGGAAATAAATGAGAAAGGACAAAGACCTTCCAGATCAGGACATTAGCAGTCACAGTAGCCAGCATAGAGCATCTTCCACTTTCCCCTTTACAAATTAGAGGACTGCCCACATTTCTATAATAAACACTCAGAAGTGGCAGGATGTCAGATCAGACTATCTCACTGCTGTTTATGGCACTTCAATAAATGGGTTTTCTCGGTTATGTATTAGCAATCACTGTAATATATGAAAGTCAGCCCACACTGAGAACAATATTGCCTCCAATCAAAAGCATTCTTCCTTAGTACACTAAAGCTTTTCCCTCCTTGATAAGGCTGCAAAGGCTGCAACAAAAGAACTTCCCAAACACCCACAGTTAAAGAAAGAATGGCTCCAACAAAGTAAGTGTGAAATTTGTCCCTGGTGCCTAATTTGTATATGAATCTTCCTTTGTGGGTTATTTTAGTGGCTTCCTTTATTTGTAATTTATCAGCAAAGAATAGAAATGAAAGTTTATTTTGATGGCAGTGCACCTGACTATTATAGAGATTTAAAAACTTACTTTGTTTATTCTTACATTATCCCAACAGAAGATGTAAACATGCCTTTTTTCCATGGCTTCATGCTGTATTTATAACCCCAGATGCATATTTTCACAAATGCAAACCAATAATAGGCAAGCCTAGCCTTAAGCACAACGTGAAGGCAAGTTCCTTCTGGTGCTTTTCAGCCCTTGATGGGTGAAATCTGGGTCCTTTAACCCGGATTCCTTATTTTCTTCCTTATCAGTCTCAGGGGAGGGCCCATAAAATTATTCATCCTAAGGAGCATAAGTCTAAGTTACCACTTCCATAGCATTTGCATTTTAGGCCCTGCTGCTGGACACTTTCTTTCTTATTTAGTCATAACAAAATCGTAACAAAACAAGGAGGTATTAATTTCACTTCGTACACGAAAAAACTGAGGTTCAGGAAGATTAAATAATTTGCTCAAGTTCATACAGCTAGCCAATTACATGAGTCAAAACCAGGCCATTCAAGTGCCAAATTTGTCCTCCTTTTCTTCTGAACTATACTGGTCTTAGGAAAGGGAACAGAGTTTTTAGAACACAGGCTTTAGCATATTAGAGAGTAGGAAAGAGAAACTGTTGATATTTGAAGTGCCAGATTCTGAGTAGTATAGATTCTGAAATCACACAATAAAGGCAACCACCTTTTTCATCCACTCATATGACTAGCAGCCTTCCCATAGGAGACAAAGAAGTGGATGCATCATAATTTAGAAAAATCAGCCCTATGCTTGCCTTCCCCATCTCTTCCCCAGTTGGGCATATAGTACAAATGGGACCTAGAGACCAATAGGGCAGCTAGTGTTTGGTGTTTGCAGTGTTTGGTGTCAGGGGCCTGGAACCAGAGAACAGCTAGTATCCAGGCAAGCTATTCAAGTCCACACATACCTATTAAACTGAGTTTCCTGCCCATTGCTGGTAGGTGTCAGTACCGCAGAAGCCTGGAAGGTAGCAGTGGGGCCTCACCGCAGGGCTTGAGGCTCAGAGGCAAGACTACCGTCCGAAGGAGGCGCAGCGATGTATGATGGGATCCTTACAAGGCAACTTGGGATTCCTACACAAGAACTCAATGCAGGGACTTGGGGATGTGGGAGCGGAAGTGGAACCTGGGGCACACAGTGAAAACTGGGCTACCCAAGAATGAGGCTGAGTAGTGGCTTTCTAGGTAAATTGCCTGGGCAAACCAAACAGCATGGTCAGTCCAATGGAGAGTCACCAAGGCACAGATGCAAGGGAGCTGTGACCCTCCTGCAAAGGGCCTACACTCGTCCCACATCCTGCAAATGGGGGGAAAAATAACCACACCAGGATGGTTACCACTTTCTCAGGCCATTTCTTGTAGATGTATGACTTTCAAACTTTTATTTTTAGCAAAAGAATCTTTCCCCTTAACAGAATCTTATACTAATGCCTAATGTGTAAAAACAAAGAAAAACAATTGCTCAGGGGGGTTCTTTTCAGAAGCAAAGGGCTCAACAGACCACAACACGTAAACTACCGGAAGAGAATGTGGACTCACGCTGCCCATCAGGCTGCACTGGAATCTGATTCTGCTAAACCTTTCTCTTGATAGTCATGGTTTCTTCCCCTCACCTTCAGGCTTCTCCCTCCTGCTCCAAACCGATAAACTCTGGTTTCCTATCACTGGTTGGCTTTTCCACTGTGAAAACATAAAGCTCTGCATCTCTCGTAAGACACAGCATGTTATCTTCTGGGTCTTTCGGACAGCCCACATACCCCTCTTCAAAGCTTTTGTGGCCAACTGATTCTCAGACGGCTGCCCTCAGTATCTTAAGGCATCACTACCTTCTGTCGAGCACTTACCAATTGTTTGGCACGTCATTTTGTTTGATGCACAATGACTGGAGAATGCACATATCATTGAGGCTGCAGACCCACTGATTCATTCATTTGCTCAGGATCCTAGAGCGGGACAGTGGGGGAGCTGGGACTTAGCCCACTGGGAAGGACCGATGGCAGATGGAGAGCTCAGAGGCCAAGGTGTGGCTCCCAGTGGGAGGCTTCCCGGGAATGTGACTCCACTGGCCCTCCCTTGCTCCTTCTGTCTATCTCAAATCCTCCCTCTAGCACACAAGTATCCCTGCTTCCCACTCCTGATGGTGACTGGGGAGCCAGATGTGCTTTAATCGTGACTTCAGTGCTGTGCACGGATGTATGTATGACTCCTGGCTGTCACTTTCACAATCTGTCTCTCGGATTCTGAGTCTTATCTAAAGCACTTAATATCTCTGGATTTAAGAAACTGAGCAATTGCTGCTTCTCTGTACCTGTGGGGCTGACTTGATCATTCAAAAAGCTCATGGGCTTGGCTCATGGGCTTGGCTCATGTAGGATGCATCTCCTGGGAATGAGGAGATGTTCTGTAACAATGTGGTCCAAAAGAATTATAATGCAAACCACACAGGTCATTTAAAATGTTCTAGTAGCCACGTTAAAAAAAATGTGAAATTCACTTTAATAATATATTTAACTTAACCCACTATATCCAAAATATTACTGTTTCAACATGTAATCAATATTAAAATCTGTTAATGAGACACTTTACATTCTTCACTCATAAAAAGTCTTTGGCCGTGGTGTATTTTACACTTACAGAACATCTTAGTTTGGATTAGCCTTATTTCAGGGGCTCAACAGCTACAGGCAGCTCGGGGCTCCAGTGCTGGTCAGCACAATCCTATCGTCTCTTCTCGGTTCCCATCCCTCCTCTCACTTCTTTCCTGTCACAACTCATTTCCTTCAGTAGGGATGCTGTGGGCGGGGGGAAGAGAGTGGGGAACCGGGATCATTAAAGAAGACTTTCACACACACACAAAGGGGGAGCCCAGATCACAAAGGAGCTTTTGTACCATGCTCGGGAGCTCAGGTTTTATCCTGGAGAAGCAGTGACTCTGCTGAAGATTTTCAGCAGCAGAAAGTCGTGATCATATTTGCCTTTTAGAAAGGCAACAGCATTGGGAACCGGTTGGAGGCAGGCCAGGCAGAGGAGAAAGACCAGTAAGGAGGTGGGGACAGATTCAAGACAGTTTGAGAATAGTTTCCATAGGTCTTGGTGCTCAGTGAAATGCAGGGGTTGAGG
Organism: Rhinolophus hipposideros; assembly: GCF_964194185.1. Classification (NCBI taxonomy): domain Eukaryota; kingdom Metazoa; phylum Chordata; class Mammalia; order Chiroptera; family Rhinolophidae; genus Rhinolophus; species Rhinolophus hipposideros. Next base: position 70,333,300 of record NC_138052.1, on the reverse strand, counting down.
AAGAGTGAGGAATCTAGAACAACTCCCAAGTTTTAAACATGGTGAAGTGGGTTTCATTCATTGAGAGAGAACACAGAAGGAATAGGCTGGTTGTGGAAGCTGAGTTTTGAACTTGCTGCGTTTAAGATCCGTGGAGCAGAGATCAGAAGAGTTCAAGGTTGGAGTTGCAGATTAAGGAACCAGGGGCATATAGGCGGTAGCAGAAGAAAACAGTAGGTGAGTCATCCCAGGGCAAATGTGAGGAGTGAGCAAGGGTTGAGGGTGAATACCACAGAATGCTGAAATTTGGGAGGAGGAGAAGAACCTACTGGTGAGTCTAACACAGAGCTGTTGGGCAACGGAAAAACTCGGGAGAGAGAAATGACTCAGAAGACAGAGCAAGGTTTCAAGAGAGAATCAGTAACATCAAATGCCGCATACAGGTCAAGAATTAGAAGAGAATCCTGCACAATGGATCTGGCAGTTTAAAGGACAGAGATGGCCATCAAGAGAGAACAGGATAGAGGGCGGGAGAGAAACAGTAGGTGGGGAGGAGCTGAGGACCACGTGTCCTACAAGGCATTACCTTCTAAATCAGGAGGGAAACGGAACAGAACCAGACCAAGAGGAAAGGGGCCCAGAAGATTTTTGTTTGTCTTGTCTTCTATTTCTGGAAAGGATGTGAAAGACTGCCACCATGCTCATGGACTGTGAGAAAAGGTTGGTTGAGTTGTTGAAGAAATGAAAGATAATGGAACAAGAGGGGATGGTGTCCAGAGAGACGAGCCTCAGACTGGAAGAGGATACAGGGAAAACAAGGAATGGGGAAGAAGATCCTGCCATTTTTAAGGAAGACAGGACAATACCATTGGAAAACAATTTTTCCTTATTTAGAAATATAAATGAAATGTAATTGTCCATGAAGGCTTTTCTTCTTTAATAGTACTTGCATAAAATCAGATAAATGCTGAACATAGGAAGAAGTCACTAGCTTTCTGCAGCTCCACGTCTGCATGTTAAGAATAGTACCAAGACTTTCACGCACCTTTGGACTTCACCTAAACATCACCTCAGGTGGCAGTCATCACCCAGGAGAATCACAGCGGTTGCTTATAGCCAGTGGCCTCTGATTGGTCAGGGTCCGTGCCAACCTGATAGGTAAATATCTTCAATGTCACCCTGCACTACCTCACAGGACAGGGGAAGAAAAAAAAGCCAGGCATGGGGGTCAGTCACCAAACAGATGCATCTGCCACTTATCAACTCTGCAGATTCAATCAAGTAACTTCCCTGGGCTTCAGTGTCCCCTTCTTAAGAGGGTACATAATCCCTACCTTGCAATATGACTGTGAGGTTTAAATGAGCTGATCAAAAAGTGTTAACCGTTATGCTATCATAATTGCATTCATTTTGTTCTGAATTTCTAAGAATTGGGTGAACTGATAATGAATTAGTGCTTTGCAACAATTAGCATCTTGATCCCTAAAGAGAATTAAAGAATCAATCTTAGCGTTAGGAAGGGCTCTTAAAAACCTTCATAGCCACCCGATGTATGTATCCTTTTTTCATCCAGGACATATTCAGTCTCTGCCCTCCAAATGCATAGGCTTCACACCTGCTCCACAGCTTGCAACTCAACCTCTTAGGCTTCAGCATTGCTCTTCAGTTAAGTGGGGGTAATTGGCATATATACTTCAGGGGACTGCTTTGAGGAAGAAGGGAGATAATGCATATATTTAAATGAGATATTGCCTGGTATAGGCTATGCTTGAATACATCTAGTATGGGTGGGCTTACCACCTCATGAAATAGCACAACCCATACGTAATAGTACTACCTTCCTTACGCTGACCCTACTACATCTGGCTCCCTGAAACTTACCCCCATGAGGGGGTAATTCTAAAGAATCAGAACTGGATTGTATATAAGAATATGTTTACCCGTTTACTGAACTGTTAGGTGCACTGGGCAGTGTCCCAGAGATGGCTAGTTACTTGCGATCACAATCGGGCAGACATTTCCCTATTACATTACCATTCGGTGGTGTTTCCAAATGCAGGAGGTCTTTTTGAGCATTCTAAGCAGGTTGGATGTTACCCAGGATCTCACCGGTTATATTGCTTACAAGATTCATTTTGTGCTTTACGTCATGGTCAGCTCAGCACTTGGCACCAAAAAGTAACTATTTCAGGTATCTGTATATCCTTAAAGTTTCCTTATTGAACACTGCAGACCACCAATGCCCAGAAGAGCCCTAACATATTACTGATGTTAGAGCCCAAACCCCCTGGAATGCCTACCCTGCATTGCCGCTATCCCAGCCACCCTTCCCTCACCCTTGTATTTCCAATAATAGCTATTGAAATCTCACCCAATTCTTTTCAAGAATCAGCTCAAACAACTATCACTTTAGGCAGGTCCCCGCCACCCCCAGCAGGAAATTTTCCTTTCTGCTCTCTCTTAGACCTTTGTTTCTGGGGTACATGTTATTTCTCCTGCTAGACTATAAACTCCTTCCTGGAAGAAACAGTGCTTTGTACAAAATGAGTCTTATAGAAAAGTGAAGAATTGAATTTTGTTCTGGACACAATAGAATGGGTGTGGCATTCTTCTCTACCTCACCTTGCCTCCCCAGATGGAGCCCCAGACATTTTTTTTTTCTTTTCTTTTTTACTTTACAAGGAAACTTTTAAATTTAGACTGCAATACAGTCTAGGATTTTAGGGCCAATTAACTGAACTTCCATATAACTGATAACTCTAGTCTAATTGTTTTACGTATAAAATACTGACATAAGGCTCTGCATGCTTTTATTCTTGTCGCTAATGGGACCCATCACTCCACCTTAAAATAATGACAACCTGCTTAATTCTAACTCACAACTGCCAGCCTCCATCATTATCTCAACTCTGGAAAAGGCCAGGCCTTCGAATCCTCACAGCTGATGAATGGAGAGGCTGATTAGAACCACCGAAGAAAAACGGGAAAAACTCCTTGACAAATGATTCCTTCAAATGCCTGTCTGTCCTTTTATCCAATGTCAACATTAATTTCTATGTTAACAAATATTTTTTGAGGTCAAGACTAGGTGTCAAGCTCCAAGCGAGGCTCTGGGGACACAATGGCGAGCAGTACACAGGTAATATCAAAACCTATTATTAAAAAAACACACAAATTCACCTTTCGAGCTTATTGATGCTACAGGTATATTTATCAAGTGCTTGCTGTGCCCAAGGGCCTACAGGGAACAAGACAGACTAGAGGTACATCAGTGCCCTCAAGGAACTTGCAGCCTAGTTGGGAAAGCAAGAATTAAGAACACAATAGTAGGAGAGAGCATCTGATGGTCTAAAGGAATGATGCAGACAAAAGGGTAGAAAAGGATAAAAAACAGAGGAACAGTGAATAGGGCAGGCAGACTAGAACCTAAAGGTGGCGTTAGGTCAGAGGAAAAACGAATGACATTTTACAAGGTAGATCATAAACAAAAGGGTACAAAGTCATCTTCAAAGGGCAGTGAGATCCAATCAGTAGGAATAAAGGTTCATGTTGGTAAGAAGCATAACATAAAGTTGATAAGTTAAATTTGGGCAAGACTATGAGGTACATTAAAAACACGTTGAGAGGTTAGACTTGATGCCAAAGGCAATTTTGGGCGAGGGTTAGGGTGAGGGGGTGAGGGACATGGAAAGTATTTTAACTAGTGCAAAGAGCACTTGCTTTAGAATCAGGTAAACCAGACTTCAACACAGGCTTCCAGTAAGAAAATCCTTGGAGAAGAGTTCCAAGGAGGAGTTTTAGAAAGGCTGATGTGGTGGAAGTACGCAGAATGGAGAAAACTCACATACAGAGAGACCAGGATGTAGATTACTATACTCATCCTAGAACACAGTCATGGGTGAGGGCCAGGGCTATCAGCCCGAGAGGGGGCAATACAAAGGAAATGTGGGGGCTGGCTCAGAGAAACTGTTACAAAGGAAGAGTTAACAAGACTTGCACAGTTTTATTGAGGGAACAAAAGAAAGAGTCAGGGATGGTTGCCAGGTCTCAAGTCTGGGTGAGGAAACAAATGCTGAGTATCCAGAAAAGGAGAGTGTGTTCACTGTGAAAGGAAAAGGTTTAGCAGAAATATGAAAAGTTTACCAGGCAGGTAGCCTTTAACCTGACAGCAAGACATCCACTATGAAAAGTCTGTTAAGCAGGTGCATAAAAGAATATGGAGATTGTGTCAGTACCAAAGCTTTGTATGATGTAAGGACAGGTGACACAATCACATTTAAGAATTTTTTTTATTAGAAAATAAAAATACTAGCTATTAAACAAATACAACAGAAGCGATATAGATAGTAGAAAGAAATACATCTTCGTAGACTATTTTCCTAAGCTGTGGTACTTAAGGGATCCTATCCATTACAACACTGAACGAATAAACTTCTGTAGAAATTCAACATATGGCCTATTTACATAACAAGCATCACAACTCCAAATTAGCCATTTTGATGTGTCAAGGAAATAACACCTTCATAGCAGACTACTTCAAAAAGGGGAAGAAAAAAGAAAAGTTTGTTTTTCTTCTATAATTAAGTGTACTGATTTTCAACAGTGTGTATCATGAAAATCATATTTTAATTGTGTGATTACATGGTAAGACAGAACAGTGGTGGAATGAATTGATTAGTTGAATTATGCACAATCATTCAGAGATCAATAAACAGACTCTATCGCTCTGTCCATATTATATATCTGTCCTCATGTCCTGTGTCATGCTTATAAAAGCTACTGTTCTGTGTACAAAAATTACAGCAGCCATATGATTTAATTATTACAGTAAAATAACAACAAAGGGTCTACATAATATGATGACTAGGAAAGAAGTACTATGGTACAGTGAGTAAGCAGTATGTATTTAATGCATACAAAACCTACACCACTCATATATCAAGAAAGATGGTAGAGTAGCTTCAATCCTACCATGAGCAACCTCAGCTTCCATTTTATCAAATGTAACCAAAAGTTCCTTTCTCAGCTTACCTCATAAGATGCTGATTAAAATTGTGTAAATGTAGGAGAAAGGTAGAAGACAGACTACTTAGGCACATTCAACACAAAAAGCCATAAATAAGTAATTTTTGTTAATGACAGCACAATTCTATGATCATAGACTGAGAAACTGAAAAAATTTAGAACTAAAAATGAGACATTTCTAAAGATTAACTTCTGATGGAAAGTACATCCACGTGCACAGCAAAATTTATCTATGAGATGTTTTTGATTGGCAGTGCTTCAAAGACTGCAATGGTGTGTGTGGCCAAAGCATTCTCTTTCCCGTATCATTAAAGAGGTGGCAAAACAGCTTCACAAGCCCATAGATACCTATGCCCACAATGGCCACTTGAAAATCAGTTTGAGCACAGAGCAGATCATGAAGACTTTCATCAGGGCCCTCCCTAAAATAAAACGAATACAAAAGGCTCTTGATCATTTTGCCTGTCTAAATAAGCACATTAAACTACCTTGAGTCCTAGGAAACCATTTAATATTTTCAGCGGCAGGGATTAAAGAAAGAAAGAAAATTGCCAATTAATATACTCCTTTCCCAGATGTTGAGTTTTCACTATCCTCTTAAATATTGTCTGCATTCAAGTGATTGTATTTTTATGCAAATTATCTTTGGGACTAATTTGTGTGTGTGTGTTTAAAGCCACACAGATACAGAATTTTCCATGCTTTTTGTTCTGCTGCTCCACAAAATAGGTTTTAACAAAACTTGAGTTTAATCCAAAACTCTAATTAGAGACTGCAGCAGTAAATGCCTTGTCCAAATAGAAAATCATTCCCAAAGTTGATTTTTCCCCCAGTTCAAGATCCAACAAATATTATCATACACAGATATTTTTAAATACTACCGTTACTTAATAAAACTACCCCTATCCATTTAAGTGATACAATTTATATTATAAGGCCAATGAAATAGTTTATGTAGAAGGCAACTTTAGTCTTTATTTTAGTCTTTATTTTCAGTGTCTTTCAAAATAACTGGATCTGTTACTTGAATTTTTTTTTTTCCGGAATAAAGCAATTTCTGACTTCCTGTCCCTTCCGTATTGCACATCTGCTTTATCTCTAGAAAACATAATCAGAATGGTAATGAGTCGTTCCTTTAAGACAAACCAAACGATGTCATAAAGGTCACACGACCTCATTCTTTCAAATAGTAGCACAAAGTCCCTTCCTTTGCATAGGTTTTAAAATTTCAGAGTCGATTTTTTTTTTCTTCTGAGGGGACTGGTAGAAGTTTCTAAGATAACATTTTTTGAAATTCTCAACAAAAAAGTGAAAATGTTACACATCACATTTTCTGGAAAGAGGCTGCGTTTGAAGTTCAAGGTTTTTCAGTACGTAGTTCTCAAGCTAGATTCTGCAATACACTCAAAGGAAAATGCTGTACAGAAAGACTTCAGTGTCAAGTGGCCAAGACCCTGGCATCCGCTACCCTCAGGACGGCTGGGAGCTGAAAGCTTCAGAAGTTCACAAACACAAATCAAACACACGCAAGAATTAGCAACCTCCACTTGCGAAGATGGGAGGCCTGGGTCGCATCCCGGTGCGGGTAAAGTCTCAGCCCTTCACCTCCTACGTGTGCAGTTAAGTAATTAACAACCGACCCGAGAGCGAGCGCACAGGCGAGTGCGTGCGAGCGGGGCCCATCTTCCGAGATTCGGAGAAGTCCAGAGAGCGGGAAGAACCCTCCCCGCACCCCCGGAACAACCGCCGTTCGGAGCTTCGGTCCGCGGCAGCATCCCGAGCCCGGGCCGCCGCCTGCGGACTCCGGGTCGCACCCGCCCGGACGCGGCCGCGCGACAGCTAGCTCCCGCGGCCGGGGCGCTCGGCTTTTACTCCCGTCTCCCCGCCTGCGACCGCGGCGAGTCCGCCGGCTCTGGGGGCCGCTGCACCCCGCTCCCGGGGGCGCCCGGCCGCGCGGGGCCACGCTCGAGCGCGGGATGGTCCCGCAGAGCGCAGCGCTGCGGCTCTCGGCGAGAGGGCGGCGGGCGGGGATGGATGGGTGGCACTCCGCTCTGCGAGTGGAAGGGGGCGCTCGCGCGGGGAAGGGCAGTCGAGGGACCGCGGCCGATTCAGATCCGGGGCGGGCGGGTCCACGTCGGAGCGCGGCGGCCACACGCTGGCCCGGGGCGCGCAAAAGGGAGCGGAACCGGCACCTCCTCCCGCCCGCCGGCTCGCTCGCGCCGGCCGGAGACGGGAAGGACGGCGACCGCCGCGTCAGGTCGGCGCCGAGCGGGGGCCACACCCAGCGGCCCGGGAGGCGGCGGAGGCTGGGCGGCCCGGGCTGCGGAACCTGCGGGCCGGACCGAGCCACTGCGACGGCCGCGCAGGCCCCACCGCGTCCGTCCGAGTCCCGCGTACCGGCTCGGGCCCGGCAGGCGGGGAGGGAACCTCGGGCGGCGGGGGGCAGGGGTCCCGGGCTTACCTCTGCGCCGATCGCTGGGCACTGCGTCCCGGACCGGGGGACGGGGGTCGGGGGCACGGTCGCCAGGGGAGGCACAGCGGCGGTAGCGGCCCCAGCGGCGCAGAGGGCGGGCGGAGCGGGAGCCGCTGCCTGGGCCGCGCGCCGTCCGGAGCTCGCCCCACGCTGCCGGCGCTCGCGGCGGAGGGCGCAGCCAGCTCGGCCCCCGACTGGATTCCTTCGCTGACACAACTCCGGGTCGGCCCGCTCCACGCAGGGACACTCCCGCCCCTCGCAGGCTTCCCCCGCCCGCTGGCCCGCCGGCCAGCCCGCCCCTCGGTGTCACTCACCCAAGCGCACACACCCCGAGCCGGCGCCCCTCGCTCCCGCTCGCACACACAGCGCTGCTCACGCCTCTCTCGGGTTTTGTATCTGCTCACACGCACGTTCTGACACAGATCCCTTCCCTCCACACGCCCTCCCTAGCTCCTTTCCCACCCCACTTTCTAGAAGAATCCCCGCACAGCTTCCACACTTGCTTGCTTGCCCTCCACCAACGTCCTCGCCTTTCTCTACCTCCACCTCACTTTCACTGTCCTTGTTATTGAAAGATTTTGTCACAACCCACACGTGTTGCAGGAGAATCACCCTCCCATATCCAGCAGAATGAACTTTGCTCCCCCGGGCACTGTCTACAGATGCAAGAGGCTTCTCCTTTTAGAAGGTAATAATGGTTTGTGGTGCTGAGCCAAGCTCAAAATGTAAACAAAGGTAGCAGATTCCGAAATGGTCTGAAGAGCTAGGTGCGGAAAAAGTACTGGGGCTCGGGTCTGACCTTAGAAACTGGGCTAACCCGGAGTGTTCCGGCCCCTCCCATTTACACTGGGCTCTGAAAGATGGGTTGCTCTAAACGTGTGTGATACTAAGTTCCAGATAGACACATGGGCATGAGCCCATGGATTTCTGCCTGGGAGTACAGTAGTCGGGAGAGTAAAGGCAATTTCTCAACCATTATTCATGATGGAAGCACTTTAGATAACACACCTCTTCCAGAGGCAGTAGAGCGAAATGCAGGCAGCTCTCCAATTCAGTTTTTTTTTTTTTTTTTTTTAAGGATGACTTCTTAGCTTCCCTTTTTCTGAATACCAATAATTGTTTCTCAGCGGCTCCTTGGATGTCAAAGTCCCTTAGAAATATCAGAGCAGAGTTGGTTATGCTTCTCACGCTGCAATCTCTAAGGGGCCGCTGAGTGTACAGCAGAATGGTATATCACCCCATGTTCAGGAATCGTAATTTGAAATAAAACACAAACACCTTTCTCACAAAGTTCTAATCTGTTAACATAATGTGCCCCTGTTGACGAAGCACAGCCCTGATAGGAAATAGAAGAGCTACAAGTAGAGGAATGTATTTTCTGATGTGACTTGTGGTGGTTCTTGCTACACTGGATAGGTGTATGAATCGTGTAATTTATTTAGCAAGCATTTATAAGTGCTTTATAAGTATTAACTTCATTTAATCCTTCAAACAACCCTATAAGGTAGATACGTACTATTTTTGTCCTTTTCTACAAAGAAACTGAAGAATGCAGAGGTAAAATAACTTGCCTAAATTATTAAGCTAGTAAGTGGTGGAGGGAGGATTTGAACCTACACAATTTGTCCCTGCCTGTGCTGCAGATGGGAAAACTTGCTTCTAGAATCCATATTACATATAAAGGATAATTATATTGCTCATTACATTCAGGTGGAAAAGGTAACATAATAATTTGACTTGGGATTTGATACATTTTTTTAGGTCCTCTAGCAAAATATTTTAAGTTTTTTGGGTTTGTCCCCATAATTAGAATTCCAAAATGAATAATAAATTATTGCTTTCCTAGGAAAGGTTTTGGAAATAACATTGAACTCAATCTTCATTCCTTTCTTCTACCACTTCATAATCTGCCCAGGACTCCAAATCTAACTTGCTTAGTAAAGTCTGAAAGAAAAATGTTTTCAAGAACTGAATATGACCAGAGGGAAGAAAGAGTTTTCAGAAGCCCATACATGATGGCCTTTTACATTTGAGGGCTCTTTTTCAGTTAGTAGGTGGCAGCCATAAGAATAACTGGTATGTGTGTTGAGAGCAAAAATATTAAACCACTGAATTGATGGAAAAAACAAATGGAGAATAGGAGTGTAGTAATAGCCACGGTACCACAAACTAGATAAAATTAATTCTCTACTGGAGATGGAGGCCTCGTCCATGACAAGACGATATTAAAGTAACTAAAGAAAATAATTATAGCTTTCAAGAATTAGCTATGGGACTAGCAAAAGAAATCAGACTTTTAAAAGTTTTATAGACAGTGAGTTTCAAATCAAACTTAAACCTTTTGATGTTTAATTTACTCTGGAAAAAAAATGAAAATTTCTGTTTCTGGGAGAGAGGATTTAAAATACTCATTGAAAACTATGTAAAAACTTCTTGGACATCAAATAACTAAAAAAGTAGCATTTTGATGAGTTAATTATAAATGATTTTTATACTTACGTGGAGATAGACATGGAGATAATTACATGGAGACAGACAAATCCAAAGGCATAGAATATGAAAAAAATATGTAGTGTTGGCACTGGATATTGAAAATATTTGAAAAATTACTTTATTTGAAATTTTGATCAGGAAGTTATCTGTCTAATGTTAATATGATTCTATTGTTCAAAATGATTCTCTACGATTATAATTCATAAATACGATTTTACTATTTTCTAAGCTAAATAGGGAAGCGAAGTTCTTTTCTTAAGCAAACAAACGAAAATCACGAGTAAACATTTTCTGAGGAATGAAGAAAACATATTAGTTTATATGTTCTAATATTTCCATACGGGTATTTTTCATCTGTGTCTACTGCTTTTCTGCATATTGTCACCTACAGTCTCTACCCAGTGTGCTTAATTGTAAGGAGAACAGTGACATATCCTTCAATGAGGCTGACTGGTTCCCTGCAGTACTGATTTCAGCAAAATGACATATTCCCTACTTTCCACCCGTAGATTGTGCTGTGCTCCTGATTCTCTAGGCATGGTCATGCAGATCAGGATTCACATCCCAGAAACCTGTTTCAGGCTGTGGTCGGTAGTTGTCTCTATTAGAATTTTGACATCTGAATCAGTGTTGGGGACAGGGAGTGATTTTAGTTGCTAGGCTCCAGGCCACTATTCAGACCTGCTGGTGAGTCTGTCATCTAGCGTTCCTTGACTGTGACTGGGTAGAATCTGGGTGATCTCCCTTAGGGAAGAAATGAATGTGTTCTCTCATTGTGTGTGGTATTCATTAGGGCTGTTCACAAATATTCCAGCTCTGCTTCCTTTGAAGCACATGATAGGATTGCACTTCCTCACCCTACTGAAGTACAGTGTAGCCCTGTGACTTGCTTCAGCCAATGAAAGGTGGATGGAAGTGACGAGTTGTCAACTCTGGGCAGAAGAACTAATGCATGCATCACTACTTTTCCTTATAGTACTGCAACCAACAAGGTGCCTGGTGGTGGTTGCTCCATCAGAGTGGGATGAATGACAACAATGAGCAATGTCACTTCTGCTGATTCTTACGGATACGTCGTATGAACAAGAAATAAACCTTTGTTTTTCTAAGCCACTGAGATTTAGGAGTTGTTTGTTTCTGCAGCATAATCTAGCCTATTCTGATTAAAAATGGGCAGGAAGAAAGAAACAAATAATTACAGGGCACACTGTGGCAGAGAATGGCTAGTAATTCTACAAATCTATTTCTCTTTCTTCCTGGATGAACAACTAATTCACATTTCACAGGTGAGGCCAAGTGACTGAATCAGACCAGTGAAATGTAAATGGAAGCTTTGTACTTCACTTCCAGTCCCCACTAATGGAAAACCTCCTGCATGATTTCTCTTCTCCATCTGCTATGTGGGAACTAAGGACTCCTGAGACCCCAGAGCAGGAGTCAGCAAACCTTTCCTATAAAGGGCTGTCAAGTAAATATTTTGGGCTTTGTGAGTCATATGTGTCTATCCCAACTACTCAATTCAGCTGTTTCACAGGAAAGCAGTCATAGACACTGTGTAAACAAATGGACAAGGTTGTGTTCCAATAAAACTTTATTTACAAAAACAGGCACTGAGTTGAGATGTCCTGTACTCAATAATTTGCTGACTCCTTACTGAGAGGAGGATAGAAACACTGGATAGAAGAAGCCCAAGTCTCTCTATGGTATCTACTTGCTGAACACCCACATTGAAATGTTATCTTAGTTAAAAAAAAAAAAAATACCTGTTGAGTTAAGGATAACGAATACACTATCTTTTTCCATATTTAAGAAAAAATCCAGAGGGATTAACAATCTACACAGAACTATAAATTCTAAAAAAAAATACAAGAGAATCTTTTACAATATTGGTTATCTTTATAACACTAGCTAGAAATACCTTGCTAATAACTCCAGAAACTATAACAGAAAAGATTAAACATATTTGACTACCAAAAAAAAGAGCAATATTTCTATACAGTGAAGGCTACCATAGACAATGTTACTTAATGGGAGAAAATATATGCAACATACATACACAACAGGAAGAAGTTAATACGTAAAATAACAAACAGCTTCTAGAAATCAATACGAAAAAGTGAAGCAGCAAAATAAGAAAATGTTACAGGATAGGAAGAGGTGATTCTTGATTCTCCAAAGAGGAAATATGTGCTAATAAGCATATAAAAACATTCTCAACCTTACCAGTGATCAGAGTGTAAATAAAAAGATAACATTTTTTTTACTTATCATATTGGAAAAAATGTTTTAATATCAAGTGTTTGTGAGTATAAGAAATAACTTTTATACTGAAGTGACTGGAGTAAGAATTGATAAACATCTGGAAAGCATTTGCAATATCTATAAATACTAAAAATGCATATGTTCTTTGTGCATTTCCACTATATGTAATCTATTCAGCAGAAATAAGTGTGCAAGAATATATTTACGTATATGTCTATTGTAGTATTTGTAGAGGCCCCTCTCAAAAAAAATTGGACTATACCTCAACATTTATGAATAGAGAAATGGTTAAGTACATTTGGTACATATACAGTGTGGAATAATAAGTAGCTGTTTAAAAACGAGGGAGATATTGATTTGTTGACATAGAAAAGTGTTGATATATTTTTGAGTGGTAAGAGCAAGTCAGAATAATATGTACAATATGTGCTCTAAAGGGGGGAGGAGGGCAGAGATCTATGTATCTTGAAGGATATGTACACTGTTGACACTGGTAACCCTGGAGGTGAGGGACTTCCATTTTTAACTTTGTACAACTTTTTCCCCTTGTATATCATTTTTATAATTATAATTTCTTAAAACAAAAAGTAAACGGACGGAAGTCAATAGAGACTGAAATAAAAGCCCATTGTGGACACTGGCCAATGCGAGGGGTTGAGGGATGGATGGGCAGAGCAACAAAGGCTTGCCGAAGACTTGCTGAGGCAAATCCAAAGAAATGAGTCATTCTCTTGGTGTCCCAATGGCACAGATTGAGTTGTTATGAACTAAAACCAGGGTTCTGCTTGGAAATTTTCCAGGAAAGAGGAAGACTTGGGGTGAGAAGAAAAGGGATAACTTTGCTGGCCGGAGGGCAAAACATGTTGGAAACAGAAAAACACCAAACAATGTCCTTTGGCTGAACTTGCATAGTCTCTACAGGAGCTAAATATTAGGTTATCTTTTCACTGCTTCAGCTTTTTTAAGGTTAAAAACTTTCTCTTCTCAGAAGCTAATGCCTGAAATGATTATGTACCTAATAGAAGTTGGATTTGAGAGGTTTTTTGTTTGGTTGATTGGTTGGTTTTAACGATTACATGACACCCTGCATTCTAGGAAGATAATTCCAGGTTCATTCAACCTTAGTTGTGTGCCAACAGGAAGACAAATGGCAACAGTGAGTGTTATAGGTGAATAGGTTATCATTCATTCAGGATGTGTACATTCATTTGTTCTTTGATGTGTATTATCATCTTCTGTTTACCAAGAGTAGTTTTGTCACAAATCTGATTACTAGTGAGCTAGAACATCTTTTCGTATGTTTATTAACCATTTATTTGAAGTTGTGCCATGTTGATCTGTTACCTAACAAAGTTTTATCTATCGGGTATAGCTTATACTCTAAATATCCCATGTTAATGTATATTACTTACTTTATAAACAAAGTTCTCCTGGAGTTGCTTTTGGATACTATACTAGGGAGTATAAAGGAAACTTGTATACCCAAACTCACTATGTAAAGAAAACTCAAGATTCCTTTGGGTCATAGCATTTGAATGAAACAAAGGCAAATTCAGCCACTTTTTTGGTTGGTTGTGCTTTGAGTGCTTTTGCCCAAATCTTCCCATACACGGGACTGGCCTTCTCTAGAGTGGAACCTGAGACGTGAGGTATGCTTGTGACTGTGAAACAATGAATTAGTTTGCTAGGGCTGTCATAACAAAGCACCCCAGGCTGGGTGGCTGGCTTAAACAACAGGAATTTCTTATCTCACAATTCTGGAGGCTAGAACATGGAGATGAAGATGTCAGCAGGGTTGGTTCCTTCCGAGGGCTGCGAGGGAAGGGTCTGTCCCAGAGCTGTCTCCTTGGTTTCTAGGTAGCGAACTTCTCCCTGTGTCTCTTCACATTGCCTTTCCTTTGCATGCATATGTCTTCATGTCTAAATTTCTCCTTTTTATAGGACACCAACCATATTGGATTAGGGCCCACTCTAATGACCTCATTTTAATGACCCTATCTCCAAATAAGGTCACATTCTCAGGTAGTGGGGGTTAGGACTCCAACATATCCTTTTATGGGTGGAGGACGCAATTCAACCATAATAACAAAGTTCATAGTAAAAGTGGGGTTGGAGTCTGGGTCTCTGATTGGATACCCAGGATATTTTATCAGACCCCACAAAACCCACATTCCAGGGTGTCATCCGTGCCCCCGTTCCCATGTTCCTGTTGATTCCTGAGCATTGCCCTATCATCATAATTAGGTAACTGTGCATTTGTCTCCCTGAGGAGACTTACGCACTCCCTGTGAGCAAGGACACTGTCTTTTGTTTCTCTTGTCTAGCACCATGCCTGACCTAGACATGGGGAATGAATGGATGATGAACAATGAAACAGCGTTTTATTGCATTCCAGATTTCACAATTAAATATTAATATCAGTGAATCAAGACTCAACTCTGAAACAAAATGACATGTAAACTTGAAAACGGAAAAAATCCTTATTAGGTGTATCAAGGCACATTGTTGTCGCAGCTTCTCATGGGAAGGTGGAATTAGAACATCCAAAGGGAAAGGGTGCTTATGTTTGGCTGCTTCCTAAGCGAAGCAAGCTCCGCCAAAGGATACTGCGCCCTACTTACATCAAGGATGAACTTCTGATTTAAAGTCTAATTTAAAAAATTAGTGGAAATGCATTTGTGTGGAGATCATTCTATGGTTAATAAACAGAGTTCATGCAGAAGGCCTATGGGAGCTGTGTGTTTTTCAAACCTGGGGAAGACAAATCAAGAGGGCAACTTCATAACAGCCTGTAAGGGGAGACACAGGGATGTCCGCGAGCTTTTCTGTCTCTGTTGAAGACAGAACAAGAATAGTTTATGCTACAGCATGCAAGGATTCGTTTGACTATGAAGGAAGAATTTCCCAGTAGAATACTAAATGTCAAGATGGTTTGGATTCCAATGCAAGCCGTGGCTTTACATCGTTCTATCATTTAAATGAAAACTCCTAAGCTCTATTGAGCCAAGCTCTTTGCCACAAGACCTTGGAAAAGTTACATCACTTCATCACTTCCTTACTCATAAAAATGAGCTTAATTTTTACAGCAGATCGAATCTGAAGTGTTATAGGCGATTGAATGTGAAGCGTGTAGCATAGTTCCTGGCATATTGCGGGCACTCCAAAAATAGCATTAATGATGAAAACGCTGGCAGATATTTATTAATTATGTACTACATGCCAGACACCATTCTAAGCACTTCATGTGCTGTTTCATTTTGGTTTCACAATAATCATGTGAGGTAGGTGTTTTTATGTCCATTTCACAGATGAGAAATCTGAGGCACAGACAGAGTGAGGAACTTGCCCCAAATTAGAGAGCTAGTAAGTGGCAAAGCGCTAGTGCAAACCCAGGCAGCCTGTCTCCAGAGTCTGTGCGTCTAGTAACTATATTAGCAACCTCTACATGTTTATAAACGTAGCTCTTTTAAAATAAAAAATTGGCATACTCTTTAAAAATTCATAGGTCCCTAGCCTTTCATCATCCTTTTTATTGTTTTTCCATATCTTGAATGGTTTTATTTACTAAAATACTGCAATCAGTAATAATTCCTTTTTCATGGTTATCAATCAAAGACATGTAACAGAGCTCCTGATCGACACACAGTAACATGATCTGAATTGATATAATTTCTGTCAAAGGCAAAGCAACTTGATAATTTTGGTTGGACCACGCAGTTTTATCACTGCAGTTCGCACCAGTCTTTCTGAAATATCTGTAATAATTAATTGCCTCTTTTCCTTCAAATATTAAGTTCACAGAAGTTAAATGGCCTACATTAGCAGTTCTCAAAAAATGTGGTCAGCATCTTTTTTGGATAAGTGTATTTAGAGTCCTGAATGTATTTTCAAATTATCAAATGTTAAAAGTGAATGTTGTAAGGTATGAGCCAAAATGTGAAATCGCTGGACATAGGTGAGTGTGAAAGGGTGATCAGTAGCTGGAAGCTAAGATAGACTGAAGAGATGAGGATCTGGAGTTAGAATTGTCCTCTCTGTGTGTGTGTGTGTGTGTGTGTGTGTGTGTGTGTGTGTGTTCGTGCACACACTCGAGCACATGCATATGCATGCACAGGGGGCAATTATGGGGAGAAACAAGCAATGGTGAGCTCGTAAACCACCTTTCAGGAAAAGAAAAAAGGCCCTGATTGGTAGCATTCGCCAGTTTCCATGTTGTAAATAACTTCTGTGGCCAATTTCAAGCTACCAACAGTTCAACAAGCAGTTATATATTTATTTATTTTTAATATAGTTTTATATTTAACAATCAGCTCTCTCAAGCCTGCTCCAGCAAACTCCTAGAAATAACCAAACAAACGTGTTTATTACCAGCTTCAGGGTAGGGCCTGGAGATATTATTAGTGAAAATGAGCATCAGACCACACAGGTGAGGGAGAAAGTCAAGAACACATAAGTCCTAAGAGGAAGTCTAAGACTTGTACCCAGAAAAATGATTCTGAGCCAAGGAGGACACAAAGAAGAAAAATTTCAGAAGGTAGCAATCTAGTTACCAAACTGGGAATGAAAGCCTTGGATACAGGGACATTTCCTAGAGATGACGACTGATTAGGCAAGGAGAAGGGGGAAGGTGCAACAGTTCAAGCAGAGTAAGGAGCTGCTTGCCGCAGACTAGATGTGTTTCTGTCCAACATAATGACTGTCATTGCCCTTTGCCACCCTGGTCCCTTGTGCAATATGCTCACCTTCCTTTACCTAAGGGAACTTCCAGCGTCTTTGGCAATACTGGAAAGTACTATTCACCAGGAATTCATAGACAAGAAGTCCAAGCCTGGTGTCAACAGCATGGACGCCCAAAAGGGATAATCAAGTCATTTAAACCATTATGCGGACACAGCACAGCAATAGAAACAATGGAAGCAGACAGTATTTGGAGACTCAGGTGGATAATCAGCAGACGATCAGATTTGTGGAAGTTCATCAGCACATATTAGGGTCAGAGAGAGAAGATAGGACTCTGAGCCACAGCAAGAGGGAGAATATAATACGAATGGCAAACATTTCTAAGCTGAGCAATTACATCAGAAACTGCTGGTTTCTACCCCAAATCCACCCTCTTCCTCTTACTTAGAACCTGTTTTTTTTGGCTGGTGCAGCCAGGTTTGGCCATGTGACCAATTTCTAGCCAATGAAAAATAAGTGAAAGTTAGTAGGTGGAGCTTTTCTGGAAAGTTCTATAATAAGAGGACAAATAGCTGCTATGTGCCTTTCTTCCCAGCCTCTTGTTTTCTCTTTCTTCTGCTTTTTCCTTGAAAGAAAACAATGGTGGCTTATGCTTCGACGGACAATTTGTGCTTTGGAGCAACTCTGAAAGTAGAAACAATGTTAAGGATTTGTTCCAGAAAGAAAATGTCTTAGTCCCTGACCACTAAAGTGCCATCATAAGAGTCCTGAACTATCTACCTCTGGAAGTTTTTTACATGAGAGAAAAATAAACTTTTTATTTTGTTAAAGTCACTGTTATTCCCTACTATGATATCAATTAAAATCTTTGTCTGGTATATCTAGCTAAGAAGCCAGGTACTAAGGAACAGGAAGCAGAGATGGGGATTTTGTTTCAAGAATTCTAGTACAAGGTGGGGAAGAAGGAAGAAGCAAAGCTACTAGAACTAGGACATAAGATAAAAGCCAAACTAGCAACACTACCCAAAGTCTATGTTTTTGAAAGAGAGGGCTACTTAAGTCCAAGTCCTAAAGACTCCCACCAAGCATTTACTTTCGTCACTAAGCCACAGGCAGGGTAGCAGATGGTTGACAGACACCAGTCAAGAGCTTGCAGCTATAAGCAGAAAAGGGCCATCTCAGGGTAGGGGTCCAGGTAGCCATTATTCTAAACTGCGAACTGGAACAGTAGTGAAGATTTCAGACATTTCAGTATAGTTCTTCTCTGGAAAATCAATCCACACAGTCTGGTGATCAAACTCTTTACGCTACCCTTTATCTAGCACTACAAACTCCCCCATCATGTCAGGACCAGATTGCTGGATGCCTGAAGATAGCAAGGAGAGGATGGACCATTCTTTCCAGTGGCTTAAAGGAGAGAGATGGAGCTAGAAAGAAATAAGGGACGTAGGGGTTTGAGTGAAGGAGAAAAAGAAGGACGAAGTGATGACTGCTATGAATTCTGATCAAAATTAGGAGAGTCTTATTGTGTTTATCTGGGGAAAAGAAAGAGCAGAGAAATGAAAGCTAGAAGTCTAGACACACACGCGTCATCTTTTGATTGTTCTGGTGTGCTGTGAGTCCTGTCTGAGAAGGGATGATGCAAATGTCCATCTGCTTCTTTTCTGCCTCCTTTACAACAACCAAAGTGCAAGGCAAGAATATCAACACACTGGTGTCTGGCTTCCTGTCTATAATGGCATGCAAAGTGCTCCCACCAAGGTCACTAGAGACCTCTTCTTTGTGAAACTCAGTTGACATTGTTTACTCCTTATCTTCCAGGCTTCCTTGAATCATCTGACACTGCCTTCCTTTTGAGAATGCTCTATTCCTCTGTGCTACCATTCTCAGTTCTCATCCAAGCTCTAGGATTGCCTCTTTTCAGTCTCACAGCGCATCTACCTTCTCCTGCCTTTCAAATGTTGGTGCTCCCGGTGGGGTTACCTCAGTCTTTTTATTCCTCTTTTCACTTCTATACAATAGTCCCCTCTTACCCTTGGGAGATACATTCCAAGACCCCCAGTGGATGCCTGAAACCTTAGATAGTACTGAACCCTATATATACTATGTTTTTTCCTATACATACATACATATGTATGATAACATCATATAAATTAACCACAGTAAGAGATTAACAACAATAATAAAATAGGACAATTATAACAATATATTGTAATAAATGTTATGTGAACGTGGTTTCTCCCTCTCTCTCAAAATATCTTATTGGACTGTACTCGCCCTTCTTCTGGTGATAATGTGATATGATAAAATGCCTACGTGATGAGATAAAGTCATGTGAATGTGGCATTCTGAAGTAAAATAAGGGTGACCTGAACACAAATGCTGCGGTACTGAGACAGTCAATCTGATAACTGAGACTCTACTAAGTGACTAAAGGGTGGGGGGGGGGCGGCGTATGTAGCCTGGATATGCTGGACAAAGGGACAGTTCACGTCCTGGGTGGTACAGACTGGGATGGCATGAGATTTTATCACACCACGCAGAACAGCACACAAGTTAAAACTTATGAATTTTTTATTTCTGGAATTTTCCATTTGATATTTTTGGACTGTTTTTGACCATGAGTAACTGAAACTGCAGAAAGCAAAACTGCAGATAAGGGGTGACTACCAAAATCTATTTGTAGATTTTGTGCTCCCACCAAGGGAGCACAAAAAAGATTTTTGTGCTTCTTTTGTGTAAGTTATTTTATTTGCTCTGTGTATCCTAACTCCAGTATTTATATCTTCAGCTCACAACTCTGTCATTGGCTCTAGACTTCTAAATCTATATTATCATGTCCCTCAAATAGCTTCAACCCCACAAGTCCAAAACTAGAACTCTTCAATAACTTTGAAAGCCTTTGGTGTATATATATATATATATATATATATATATATATATATATATATATATATATAGTTTCAGTGCATGGAGGTATTCACAAAGTTTTGTCAAATGATAACATGGTTAGAAATTTTCAACAAACATGTTTGAATGTCACATTTAATATTTTATTGAGGTATAATTGACACACATTAAGTTGCATACATTTAAAGTATGCAATTTGATGTTTTGACATACGCATATGTACACCTGTTAAATTTTTACCACAACCAAGATAGGAAACATAGTCATGACCCCCAAAAGTTTCACCTTTGTATCCCTTTGTAAATCCTCTGTCAGCTCCCCACCCCCACACCACTACCAGGCAACCACTGATTCAATTTCTGTTACTATAGACTAGTTTCCATTTTCTATAATTTTATATAAATGGACTCATTTATCTACTCTTATCTACATTATCTACTCTTTTGGGGGGGCCTGGTTTCTTTTACTCAGCATAATTATTTTAATTATCCATGTTGCTTCGTGTATCAATAGTTCATTCCTTTTTATTGCCGAATAACGTCCTATTATATTGTTATACCATAATTTGCTTATTCATTTACCTGCTGATTGACCTTTGTGTTGTTTCCATTTTTTAGCTATTACAAATAAAGCTGCTATGAGTATTCATGTAAAAGTGTTTGTGTGGACATATGCTTTTGTTTCTCTTGGGTTAAATGAATATGAATGAAATGACTAGATTATATGATATGTGTGTGTGTTTGACTTCTATAAGAAATTGCCAGACTTTTCCCAATGTTTCGTATTACTTTACATTCCCACTAGCAGTCTAATTCCTCCACATCCTGAACAACACTGGGTATACTCAGTAGTTTCAATTTCAGCCATTTTAATAAAGATGAAGTGGTATCTCACTGTGGTTTTGATTTGCATTTCTTATTGACTAATGATTTGAGCGTCTTTTTAAGGGGTTACCTCCCATCCATATATCTTCTTTGGTAAAGTGTTCATTTCTTTGCCCATTTTTAAAACTTGTTATTTTGAGAATTCTTTATACATTCTGAATACAAGTTCTTTATCAGATATATATGATTTGCAAATACTTCTCCCAGGTGTGGTTTATCTATTCATTCCTTTAACTGTTTCTTTTGAAGAGCAGAAGTTTCTAATTTTCGTGAAGTTCAATTTGTTCTTTTATGGATTGTGTTTTTGGTTTCACATCCAAGAAATCTTTGCCTAACCAAAGGTCACAAATGCTTTCTCCTATGTTTTCCTCCAGAAATTTTACAATTGTAGATATTGCATTCAGGCTATGATTCATTTTGAGATTATTTTTGTATATGGTAGGAGGTATGAATTTCAATTCATTGTTTTGCATATGGATATTTTATCTATTGAAGCATAAATTTAAATAAATTATAAGAGTTTGTTCTTATTGTGAATCAGTAGAAGCCTTTATTTAAAATTTTTGTAATCAAGAATAATATGCCAACAGCCCAAATTAACTGCTGGCCTAATTTTAAAAGATATAGTCTTTATTTAATCTATTTCCAAGGTGTCTCATTGCCTTTTTTTTTATAGTAAAGGAATCAATCAACATTATTCGTGTCTCATGTCCAGTGGGTTAATCAGATTAGCAAGTTTGAGTTCTATAAGCTTGCTTTGATTCAGAAAGCTCTTGGGTCTTACAGGGTGGGAGAAGAATAATGAGAAGCAGGATAGGTATGAAGTAGTGATAAATATGCCTAATTGAGACCTCATTAAAACTTTCATAGTTCTGAAGTGGCACATTAGGGAACCTCCAGTGTTATTGCATGAAGCATTTTTCTCTGTGGATTCTGACCCTTGCAAGAATGGGATACACTTAATAGTATGTGTATGTCCGTGTATTTCAGTAGGAGGCAGGAAGGGGATGGCTGATTACAGACCTTGTTTATTTCCGTTTAGTAGAGAGAGAGAAAGACGTCCTGTGATAAATCCATCTTTCCCCCTTGGAATGGCCCACTAGAGTTTAATCAAAAATGTCTCAAATATCTAGAGTGGTCTGTGAAGTCCCAAAGCCATTCTTGGGCCGGAGATGACAAATGACCTTTCTCAGCCTGCTTTGAGATGTCTGTTGAGAGACATCTTAACGTATTGTCAGTATTAGGAAGTATACTCTTTTTTAACCATTAAAAAAAGTATTCACTTTTTAAAAATGAGACACAATTTGAATTAGCATCCTGAGTCTATTTCTTCACTTCCCCTTTTGGTAGTTTCTTCTGCTTTTTAGGTGTCCAAGGATCTTATGCTTTCAATTGCTTTCTCCCTTCCCCAAAACTTAAACCTGCCAAGGATATATCTGAATGTATTATTTTTAACAGGCACACTTGCATATTAGTGGAGGACCAAGGCTTAACCAAAGAACTTTCTAAGGGTGAAATGTGAGGGCTCAGTAAGTCAACGGAAGAGGTACATCTTTGGGAAGCCATTTAGGGTAGGTAGTAGACATATGCTGAATGTGTTGCTTCCAAACATTCATGTTCTACTACTATCTCATGCTCCATAGCCCCCAATTTCTTTGGGGAGTCATATAGTTCCATAAAAGCTGAGCCCACCTCTAACTTCAGGCATGGAACCTTAACAAATTAGTTTTTTCAATGACCCTGACCCTTGAGATTGGTTCATAGGTGGGAACATGACATGAATTGATTCAATGAGAGTGATTCTCAAGACATGTGCAGAAACTATCAGAAGTTTCTTCTCTATTTCTCCAAGCACTGGATTAAAAATTGTAAAGGCTGAAATTGCTGGTACCATGAGAAGAAAGCTTCTGTTTGAAACCTGGAAGTGAAGCCAACATTGCAGGTAGCAGAAGGGATAGACAATGAGAAAAGTTCTTGGTAATGTCATTTAACTGCTAGAACAAGCTTCACTTGACTGCTTCAAGACTGTTTCATTGTGTGAGGCAATAAATTTCCTTTTCCTTTTATGCCTATCATTAAACTGAAAGAAAGATCCAATTCGATATTTTAAGGTTGCAAAAAGCTGAGATCTGTTCAGATTTCCTCAGGTTTATTAGGATATAGCACAAAGCCTCACCCAGTGTCTTGAAAACTTGAAAGTTTGTTCAAATTGAGCTTTAGCAAATCTAATATTTAAAATCACCTCAAAAATTAGTATCTAACCCTATTCTAGTGCTTTACTATGTTGATAGTTTAGCTTTCTGCTCCAAATGCTACTAGTTATCCGACTCTCTTCTACTGTATCTCATTTAAATTTTGGTTCAGTTAGTCCATTACAATTCCAAAATCTCTCTCATACATCACGGACAAACATATAGATATGTGCGTGGTCCACTTCATCCCGACAGATACTTAAGATGGGGTGATAAAAAAAAAAAAAAAAAACACCACAAGGACCAGGAGTAAGGAAGTCAAGCAGTAGGCTGTGGGTGTGGAGGTCACTTTGAGTTTTCTCAGAAGAGCGTCTTAAACACTATAGATGGGCTATCCAAGATAGTGCTTTCTGGAATCCCTAAAGGTATGGGTAGCGTGAGAAATCTGAGGGAGCTAGGAATCTGAGCATTGACAAGGATCTGACCACATATCTGGAAAGGCCTTGATGGCAATTTCTGTGCAATCACAAAAATCACATGGGAATGTTCAGTGCCAAGTAGATGTGAGTGGGGCCCCTACAGTGTCTCATAACGACTATATCAACCATCTTCCTTGCCCTTGAGTTCTGATTCGATTCAGTCCAGAGGGAGCCCTAGCGAGCAATGTAAGAAATAGTGGAGAATAAAGTTAGACTATTTATTCTCCTGGATCCCTTCCTATGGGATTGTCTCAGGCTGGCCGTGTCCCTTGACCAAAGTTCACTGCTCTGTATTGTAAAGATCACAACTCCTCTCAAGGTGACCATTTCTATATGATTCTCTATGATGGGTTAGGGTAACCTCTCCCTGCCCTCTGCTGGTACTAGCTCTGGTCTGGAACTATCTCTTTTGGTTCTCCTATATCCAGATTTCACCCTCATAGGTAGCCCCCTTCTAAATAAATCTCAGTTTTCTCCTAGTTTGTGGCTTGTCTATTTTTTTTCCCCTTAATGACTTCTGATGAGCAGAAGTTTTTGTTTTTGGTGAAGTCTAATTTACCATTTTTTCAAATCAGTATTGTTTTTGTAGAAAATGTTGCCTATCCCTAACTCAAGAAACTATTTTCCTAGGTTCTCTTTCAAAAGCTTTATGAGTTTAGCTTTTATATTTAGGTCTCTATCCATTGGACATTAATAGTTGTGTACAGTGTGAGCTAGAAGTTATTGTATTTTTTCTTTTCCCATATGAATAATCCAGTTATTTTAATGCCATTTTTGTTGAAAAGACTCCTTTCACCATTGAATTGCTTTTATTGATATGGTTGGATTTATGTGTACCATTTTGTTATTCATTTTCTATTTGTCCCTGTTGTTGATTTGTTCTTCTAGTTATCCTTTTATGCCTTCCTTTGGATCAATTGAATATATTTCAGAATTCCATTTTAATCTATCTATTGGCTGTTTAGCTATACCTCTTTGCAATATATGTTTTAACTTACTGTTTTAGAAAGCATAATGTCTATCCTTAACTTTTCATGGTTCTCTTTGTGTTGTTCTTTACCATTTTATGTTAAATGTAGAAACCTTGCAACAACAAAGGTTTATTTACCCCCCTTTGTCCTTTATACTATAGTTGCCATATCTATTGCATCTCCATATATTGTAAATCTCAAAAGCAATGTTATCATTTTTGCTCTAAATTATATGCATGCTTAAAGGTTGAAGAAAAAAGAGGTTTTTATAATTACACAGCTCTTTACTATTTCCAATATTCTTTATTTCTTTCTGGTGATAATTTTTTTCAAGTTTCCATCTAGTATTATTTCCTCCACCCTACATTATGTTCTTTGTATTTCTTGTAGTACAGAACTTCTGATGATTAATACTCGTACTTTTTTTTCTAATCTAAAATTGTTTTTATTTCATTTTCATAATTTCACTGGAAAAGTATACATATACATATTCTTTTATTACCTTAAATATGTTGCTCTACTGTATTCTGGACTCCATTGTTTCAGCTATGAAGTTAACAATAACCTAGAGGAAATGTGGTATTTTTCTCAGACTGCTTTCAAGATTTTTTTCCTTTGTTTTTCATAATATCAGTTTGACTGTCATATGCTAAGTATGGTTTTCTTCATATTTATCGCACTTCAGTTTTGCTGAGCTTCTTCAGTTTATACATTTGACTTACCAAATTTGGAAACATTTTGACCATAATTTCTTTAAATATTCTTTTCTGCTTCATTCTTTCTGTTTACTATTCTCCTGGACTTCAATTATAAATTTATTAGATATTTTGATATTGTCTTTCAGGTCCCTAAGTTTCTGTACTCTATTTTTTTCCTTTCCTTTCTATCTCCCTTCAATCCTTCCTTCCTTTCTCTTCCCTCCCTCCCTTTTTCCCCCTCCTCCTCCTCCTCCTCCTCCTCCTCCTCCTCCTTCCTTCCTGTCTATTCTTTAGATTGGCTAATTCTATTGATTAATCTTCAAATTCACTGGCTCTTTCCTCTGTCATCTCCATTCTGTTCCATCCAATGAATTTTTTTATTCCAAACATTTTACTGTTCAGTTCTAGAATTTACATTTGATTTTTTTATAGTTTCTATTGTTCTACTGAGATTTCCTATCTTTTTATTCATTTTGAGCATATTTTCTTGTCACCAGTACTGGGCCTGAGGTAGCTCTACAAAAATCCAGGACACCTGGAGGCCTGCTACCACCTGCTGGCTCCTGTAAGTTTCAGCCACTGATTAAGCCTCCTGTGGTATGCAATTTAGGTGAGGCAGGGTCTCAGAGAGTGGCTAGAGTGGGAAGAGTTGTGGTCACCAGGTTAATGTAGATTCTGGTTTGGTGCCAGTGCTGAGCCTGGAGCTACTCAGCAAAAGTCTCAGAGTATACTGAGGCCAGTCACCTCCAACCTGGGGCCTACGGACTCCACTCGTTTACCAAGGAAGAGTGCAATGAGGGCAGGGCTGGCTGCTTTCCAAGAAAATGTGCCTCTGGCATCGGGGGAGTTGAGTAGGGCAGGGAGTCAGCAGCGTGGAGCGAGCAGAGCTCACCAGACCAATCAGATTCAGATTTGGCCTGTGGGGGTGGGCTCAACACAGGAAAGATGGCGCCCACCTGCCGGCTGCGCGGGATGAGGACTCTACACAGGAAAAATGGCAACTGTCCTCCAGCTCTTGCCCTGGAATGTCACACACCTCAGTCTTCCCCTGTGTGTCTCTGACACCCCCCCAACCCCAGTCACCATCCTTCTGCTGGAGCCCAGTGTGAGTGCCTGCGAATGAGTAAGTCTGTGCATGGGCCCTTGCCTAAGAGGATGTCTGGGTTTTCTGCAGCCTTCCATCTCAGCCAGTTGGTCAGAATCCCCACTGTTTTTCACAGCCACATGTTGTTGAGGCTCCTCTTCCTGGCATCAGTACTCTGGGTTGGGGAGGCTGATGTGAGGCTGGGGTCTCTCGCTCTTTCAGGTGGAACCTCCCCAGCCAAGATATCCCTCCTGGTTCTCAACCACCACAAGGAGGTTTGGGGTCAGCCTGTTTTGCGTTCCCACCCCTCCTTCCAGTGTCGATGTGGCTTCTTTATATATTTTGTTATAGAACTTATGTTTAGCTAGACTTCAGATGGTTCTCCAGGTTGATTGTTCTATCATTTAGTTGTAATTTTAATGTGTTCATGGAAGAAAGCAGGCACAATGTTTTCTACTGCGCCATCTTGGATCTTCTGTATTGATTATTGTTTCTCTTGAAACTGGATCACAATTTCTAGTTTTATATGTTGGGTATTTGGGGCTGTGTCCTGGGCTTGTGATTATTATGCTGTGGAGACTGGATTATATTAAATTCCTCTGAAGAATGTTGACTTTTTTTTTTTTCTCATTTGGGTTTGGTTTATCAGGCAATTGACTTGCTTTACATCGAATTTCAAACTCTTAGGTGGCAGTTTAAATCTCAGTTCAGTATTTTTTAATCTTTATCTAGAATTGAGGGGTACAGCAGAGATTTGTGTAGAGTTATTTGGAGCTCCATATATTTAAATACTTTCTGGGATAATTCTCTCATTTCCTTGCAGCCGTATTTCCCCATACTATGTATTCTGGTTTCCCAGGGCAGAATAACTTTGAGTTTTCTATCAGAGCTCTAGTTGCTCTGCCTGGTGCCAACTGTAGCCTATCCCTTGACTAAAAGTCATAAAAATGGGAAGTTTACCTTAAGCCATATTCTTCTTCCAATTTTCTACTTTCTTCCAAAATCTGCCTTTTTTATTCACTTTCTCTAAGCCTTCAGATAGTTGTGTTATTACATTTTTCCTGCAGTTTATAGTTATCATTTGTGGTCATAGAGGAGCTTATTCAGCAATTTCTAGAAGCAGAACATCTTAATTCTATGAATTTTTGGAACGTGTTCTCTCAGAGGACAGGTGATTTCTGGATTCCTGTTATAATAACTGGTTCACCATGAAATCCACTTACCTAATAATGTTTTGCATATTTTATGTTCCTCTTCTCAGTTATTTCCTCTCAAAACTGTCCAAGATTTCTGTTAACACTTAGTATAGCCATTTCATTCTCCAAGGGGTACTTCCAAGTTTGTATTTTTATGGGCACTTTATTTATAGCTTTAAGAAAATGCTGTTCAGTACTTCTTGCATCTGAATTCTCTCCAGGGATGCCATTCCAGTTGGCTCGAGTCTTTCTCTTTTACATTTCTTTTGGGCTCCATTCACCTTTTAAAGGCTAGCAATGACTAAAGCATCACCCTGGTTCATACCCCCATATTTGTAAGCAGTTAGACTCAGGTACATCTCCCTTTCCATACTGTGTACATTAAGTCTGTCCTCTAGTATCTCATTTTTCTCTTCATATATTTCTAGCCTGACTACTAAGATCGCATTTCTCCCAAGGAAATTTGTTTCTTCCTCCAGCTTAATCAACCTGTATTTCTTTATTTTTCTTTTATTTCCCTACTTCTCCTATTCTGCAAATAAGTCAAAAGCATATTTTATTTTATCTTTTATTTTCATAAAAGGAATACATGTGTATATATGAAAAACTAAAGTAATTTACAAAGTTTTAACAAATACCAGCTAATCCTTGACCACTTTTTTTCCCTAGCCCTGTCTCACATCCCCTCCCCAGAGGCAATTACTTTCAATTGTTTTAGCTATCTCTTCTGGCACAGTCCTGTATGTTTCTAAACAATATGATTAGATGGTTACACACTGTTATTTGTTAATTTTTTCACCCTGTATATTCTACTGTTGTAGTTTGGGTACACCTAAAGCAGACCCGGAATCCAGAACTTGAGTAAAATAGTTTATTTAGGAGATAATCCTTAAAAGTACAAGTAGGACAATGGGGAAACGAGACAGGAAAGGGCAGGAAGCCTGACCGAGGGTGCCTAATAAGCCTTAGTGTATTGCCATTAGATACTGGGGCTTGGTCCTACTGGTAAACTCTGGAAGATAGTGTAAAACATGCCTTGGAAGTAGTTCCCCAAGGAGCAAGAGGCTGAGGTAGTTATTCTTCAACTCCTATCAGTCATTGGTTGAAAGGTGCTCTCATTATCTATCTGGCACTTTCAGCTGCTCTATATGTAAGTCAAGGAGATTCTATTGGCCTGAGAAATCCTTTAGGCCAAGAGTTGCAATTGCTTTCAGTTGGAAGCTATTGAATAGCATGCATGGCAATGGGCAGTGCCAGAATGACAAGATGATGTAGGTGGGACTTCTAGAGCATATTTGAATCAGTCAGGGTTCTCCAGAGAAAAATAACCAATGGGTATTTGGCTTCTGTGATTATGGAGGACAAGAAGTCCCATGATCTGCTGTTTGCAAGCTGAAGAACCAGGAAAGCCAGGGCTGCAGTTCGAAGACCTAAGAGCCAGAGAACCAATGCTATAAATTCCAGTTTGGGTCTGAAGGCCTGAGAACCAGGAATACTGAAGGCAAGAGATCAATGCTCAGCTCATGCAGCCAGGCAGAGAGCAAATTAAACCTTCCTTTGTGTTTTTGTTCCATTGAGGGTTTCAGTGGATTGGATAATGGCTGTCCACATTGGAGACCTCTGTTCTGACACAGTCCCTTGTACTTTTCCTATTCTTTGCTTTCATCTTTGTAAATTGTCCCTTTGTAAACATACCCTCCTTAGATGATCCTAATTTGAGTAGGCCGTCTGTTTCTTGTTGGGGCCCTGATGAGAGAATGTGGTTTTAAACCACAACTAAGTGGGTTTGAACTTGATTACCCACCCAGCTACAGCCCCATTACTATAGGAGTTTTCCCCATGGAGGGCAAACCCCTTCTTCGCAGAGGAGAATTTGTTTCTTCCCGAAGACTTGCCATATCAAAAGCAGAAAGAACGAAGCTAGGAACAATTCAGTTCCTTACCCCCAAATCATCAGTTAGCTGTTTCATTCCTCCTTCCTTCAGGAATCAGTAGTGAAGTAGAATGAAGACAGACCCTCTCTTCTCAAAGAGAGTGGACTTTCTGGGCCAAGGAAGGAGTGCTGGGAGGAGCAGAGAGTGGTCTCTACCACTCAGTGAACCTGAGCTCAGCAAAACCTGCTCATCTAATGCTTTCATGCTCACATAGTTGTGGGTTCACACCGATGTCAAAACCTGGTAACAAACTGAAGTGGTAGTAGAAGTGGCAGTTTACCAGCAGCAGAGATAAATTAGAAAAGTTAATTACTCATGATGTGTGACTAATACTAAAATAATAAAGTTATCCCCATCACGACAGCGAATGCTTGCAGTCTGTATACTTAGGATTGCTGTTATTTTTTTGTATTATTATTTCTTTCCTTTGAATATCCTCTGAACTCACCAGCCTGTGAGCATGAAAGAGGCTGTGTTTACTAATAACATTCGACAAGTTTTATTTTCCCACTGTGCTGCTCCCAGATTCCAACGCCATCCCCCATTGAAATCTCCCTGAGTTCTTTTCTTTCCCTCCCCTTGGCAGTCCAGCTGGTATCTCATGGTCACTCAGTTCTTCTAATCTGAGGGAGGGAGACAGTTATTTGCCAGCCACTCGGATAGGGCAGTTTTTCACGGCCTCTGCTGCTGGTGTCCTTAGTGATGGCACCTTCATCCTATCTCCTAAAGCTTCCAAGGCCAGGTGCCAACAAAGTCACTGAGTCTTCTGGGCAGAACTGGGAGGACGATCTCTTCAACTTGGTGATCCCAAATAGTACGACATGAGCTTCAAGTCTCTCCTGATCCCTGGTGTCATACTGTTCAGGCTGCTATAAGAGAACACTATAGACTGGGTGGCTTATAAGCAACAGAAATTTATTTCTCACAGTTCTGGAGGCTGGAAGTCCAAGATCAAAGAGCCAGCAGATGTGGTGTCTGGTGAGATCCTGCTTTCTGGTTCATAGAGGGCCACCTTTTTGCTGTGTTCTCACAGGGCAGAAGGGGCTGGGGGACAATCTGGTGTCTTCTTATAAGGGCACTAATTTCACGATCAGGGCTCCACCCTCATGACTTAAGCACCTTCCAAAGGCCCCACCTCCAAATACCGTCATATTGAGGGGTAGGTTTCAACATATGAATTTTGAGGGGGAACACAGAAAGTCAGTCTATAGCACCTGGCTTCCAAAGCTGAGCTGAGATTTCTCCTTATATAAACTTTCTGACCCTAAATCAGCTTGACTAGATAGGCTATGATAATATTCCTGGATCTGGGAAATTCCAAAAACCCAGTGGTCAAAACAGTACTATCTCTTTCTTCTCTTTGCCTCTTTTCTCGCTCCTACTCTCGGAATACATATATTTAGACTCAAGAACACAGTGGACAGTTGAGCAGGTAGTAGACTATATAAGTAGCACCATCTAGAATTATGCAACATATACTAATGCCACGTGGCCCTGTTAAAATTTAAGTCATTATTGCTGACCTGTTGGCTATCTCTTTGTGGCTCTAGCAATCTGTTCCTTTATTAGGCAGCACATTAAATAAAACCAGTAGCTTATAACAGTATTATTCAAAGAGTGGACCATGGACTGGCGGTAGGAGCAACATCTGAGAACTTGTTAAAATGCAGATTCTCAGGTTCCACCCATACCTACTGAATCAGAATCTTTGGGGTTCGGACCTGAAAGTCTGTGTTTTAAAGAGCCCTCTAGGTGATTCTTATGCAGGTTAAAGTTTGAGAAGCACTGTTGTATAATCTACACAATTTTTTGAGTTTGGCTAAGTTTATAGAAGTTTAATGTAGTGAGATAGAACAAAACAAAATAATCATGAACATCTAATGTACACAAATCTCTTGGAATATGGAGTCAAGAGGGAGTTCAAATTCAGTTACTCGCCACCTTATCTTGGCCTACATCTAACATCAATATCACCTGTAAAACGGAATGGTGATAGTGTTAGAGAACTTACTAGTAGTTGTGCAAATCAAATGAGAAATTAATGTTCTGGTTCTTTGCTCCCAAGTGTCAATAACTGTTATTAATAACATGACTTTTAGGTCACTTGCATCCCATGTATTAAATTTCCACTCTAGTGAAGTGGAATAGTATGTGGCACTTCCCCCAAAATGCTAACTTTCAGTCAATCAGTAAAAATGCCACTAACATTGCTATTGTACATTTTAATATTTAAAAATATTTAGTCATCTTTTATCTTTGTTTTTCTATTTATGCACAATTAAAGAATACTCTTCTCATACCACATTTTCTACAAATTGCTCCTGGGAGGGGCAAAGTTTTGGATTTTTTTTTCCTTACAAGAATGAATTTTTAAAAACTTTTATCTTGGTGACTGTTCATTACTAATCAGGATAAAAGAAATTTTGCTTCTCCTCTAATATCTGTTTTATGATAGCATGCTCAGACAGTTTCAGTATACTTTAGAGGTATAAATGGATCTGTTTAAGTGCTTTTTTTTAATTGCTATTTTTGCTATGGACTTATTAACAATTCAAAACTTGAATTACGGGTAACCTAAAAATGTCTTACTTTAATTTATGTCAGCGAAGTCTATTAAATACAAATGAAATCCGTTTTTGCAACACTCAGTGAAGAATGTATCACACCTAATGCAAATGTATTCTCAGATTTCTTGAAAAATAAGCTGAACAAAGGGGGACTAAGTAAAATGTAATTTTAATATTATATTGATGTGACAGGATAGGAGAAGTAGAAGGGTCAAATGCTGAACACATTTTTAGTTATCAGGATGAGCCCAGGAGGTTTCATTTTAGTTATACACTAGAGATAAAAAAAAAAAAACAAAAAACTAGAGATGATGTTTTTGGGGTGTTCAAATAGTCACTAGTCAATCTGAACTTAAAGTAGACATTGAAAAAAATCTTCATGAATTCAGTAAAATCATCAGATTTCTGCTAAATCCTCAAAGTTCATTTATATTTCCCCTTTGTTTTACTATAAGCTTTTTTGTCTATATTAAAAAGAGAGAATATATTACATATATGAAAAAAATAGCATATGAATTAGCACATATACACATAATAAATGTTAGTTTCTTTTCTTTCTCTGTTGTATAATAAAATTAAAGAGACATTAAATTTCTCATATATTTATCTAGGCTTTCTTTAGCCACTTTTAAAACAGTGTGTGAATGTGCTTGAAAGATGGAATTAAAACTCTAGGGAAACTTAGAGCTATATGAAGACAAAATCTTTTTTTTTTTTAAGAAAAAAAGAGGACAAAATCTTTTAAATGGTATTAAGTGCTTAAAATGTTACATAATAACATGCATTAAGAGTAAGCACTTTAAACATAGTTGTGTGTATGTTGTTGATGCTTACATTTTTAACTACTATTTTCAGGTATTACAAATTCACACAGAGAGTTCAATTCAGTGGAAAGCTAGGAGCCTCAGTCGACAGATGAGCAAGTCAAAAGGAATTCATATTTAAAATACAAACAAAAATAATGTTTTTATTTTTAGATCACTAGCAGAAATTCTATACCAGAAAAATATTATTGAAATGACTAATCCTACAAGTCATAGATTTGTGAATATTTTGCTTCTTACAATTAAATTTTTTTGACTCATATAAAATGATACAAAGATTCAATGTTATAATCCTACAACTTACAATTAAGCTCATTAAAATTCACAACAGCTATTACATATTAATGACATTTTTGTGTGTCTACGTGTGAACATGTTTATGACACAAATGGATCATAGAATGTTCAGCTTTCCTAAGTTTGAAAATGCATGGCCAATTTTATTCCCTTGCAAATTGAAATTAGGCTCTCAAAGATTCCAGGCTTGAAGAGAAGAAATGAAAGTCCCCAAAATACCCGCAGAATAGGTACGTACCTGATGGTCATCAGGGTTATTTAGTATTTGGGGCAAGGCAGAGCAGAAGTTATATCCAAGTAAATGGCAAAAAAAAGTCACCTAACCTGTAAGTACACATTGTGGCTCATTATGCAGCCAAATGCACCAGTGCGGCTCCTCCTACTCTATTTGATCATTTAGGTTGAAGTGTTCAGTAGGGCCAGAGAGTGCTTTAGATCAATCTGTTTTGCTCTTTTTATCGTACAAATGAGGCTCAGAAAGGTTAAGTGAGTAGTTCAAATCACAAAGGCAGAAAGTGGAAGAATGAGGTCTTGAACTCTGTACTCTCTGTTCTTAATGCTTTCCCCATTTTTTCCTAAAGCTATTCTCTAGTATCACAAATGCTGCCTGAGGGCTGAAGTTAAAGCTTGGCTCTCTGTTGGTGTTCTCTAGAGAAACAGAAACAATAACATATATATATGCATAAAGCATATATATATATATATAATATTGTATATTGTATATAAAAATATATACATTGTATATATATAGTGCCAAAAAATGTATACACATTTTTTAGGAAAGAAAAAAACTATATTAAAATTGTAATAGTCAATACATACTGATAACAAAAGATGAATACAAGTTATGTGTATATATTTTTTTGGCACTGTCCATATATATATATATATGGAGAGAGAGAGAGAGAGAGAGAGAGAGAGAGAGAGAGAGAGAGAGAGAGAAAGAGAGAAAGGGAGAGATTTTAAGGAATTGCCTCCATGATTATACCAGTAGAGGAGGCTGGCAAGGAGACCCAGGGATGAGCCAGTGTTACAATTCCAGTCTGAAGACCAATAGTCTGCTGCAGAATTCTTTCTTGCTCGGGGGAAAGTCAGTCTTTGTGTTCTACTCAAACCTTCAACTGATTGGATGAAGCCTGCCTACACAATGGAGGGCAATCTGCTTTATGCAAAGTCCTCGGACCCAACAACACCCTCCCAGAAATACCCAGAATAACATTTGACCACATATCTGGGCACTGTAGCCCAGCCAAGTGGACACATAAAACTAACCATCACAAGAGTCCTGAGGTCCAGAACTTGCTCAAGCCTGTGGAGTCTATTAGTTATAGAATTGTTTTTCATCTGGGCTTCTGACATTTAGTCCCCCATGGGAGACATACTGAGCGCTAGAATTAGGTGATGGTTTTTCATAAATTCTAATGTGGGGAGCAAGAATGGAAAGGAGCTGGCTGGTAGTCAGACATGTGAATTATCCTTTACTACATGCTGAAGGTGAGAGTCAGACAGCAGGTAGCTGGAAACCACAAAAAAACTCAATACTTAGGTAATGTTATGTGTAATTATATAAAATCACATAATCATAAACAAACTCATAATAGGAGAAAAGAAACTAAATCATCTGCATAAATTTAGAAAGACACCTGTAGATACTCTCAAGTTTAGGCCTGGAGGGAGGATTTCACTAGAACGTCCAATATAGACATGACTAACAAAGGCATGGGGCAAGGGTGGGCTGGCTGGCAAGGAACCAGGCTCAGCTGGGAAGCTGGTCTGTTCTGGGGAGTCTGATTTATATTGGGGGGCAGGCTTAAGCTTTCAGACTTCCAAATAAACTGAGAAAGTAGGATATCAAGGAGTATGTAATTCTTTCCCATCCGGGTGTTGTCAGGGGTTTCTGTGTTTTACACAACTCAACCAAAGCGACTTCCCACCATGACGAATGTGTGATCTGAGGCAAAAATTCATATTAAAAGCCCATAAATCCATGAATTAATGATTCTGGAGGTTTTCCTGTCACGATGCTGGGCAGTAAATTCCCATGCACTGAGTCTCTCCCATGACCTGTGATGATGAAGAATACAATACGTGTGAGTATTGGATGACCTCAGATAACCCCAAACCTAATTTTAAGTTAAAAGCTTTTAAATTTTCAACTTCCTGCCTCATGAAACAGCTGTTCTTTGGTCAATCCTTCTTTTAGGCCTTCCTTTGCAAACCCTGATGGAGGCAAAATGGCATACACAAATGTATGCTCTCTTTCGACTCATTAGAGCTGATTTACTGGCAAGGTCTTGTTTTCGGGGAAACACGGTACTAGAAGCATCACTGAAAAGTTGTATGCATGTAAATTATAAAAATTAAATGCCCCCAAAGTGAGGGAACTTTCAGTTTAAAATCATCGTGAAGTAAGCGAAAGGGTATTTGTGTCCTAATTTAGCTGCCTTTTTAGTTCTGACCTTTACAAATAATATTTGCCTAAAGTAGGCAGTATTAACGGAAAGGTGGGCAAGAAATACAAATTATTAAACACCTACTAAGTGCCAGGTAGTATGCTGGACATGGCATCGAGTATTCAGTGAGAACAAGATGTATGGATGTCTCTGCTTCCCAACAAATATTTTGCAGCCCAACACCAATGCGAAGGATAGGCATTATGTTTCTAACGAAAAGCAAGCTCCAATATTTAGCACAGTTATGGAACATTAAACATGTGATTGCTTAAGACAGAGCAATGAATCACGTTTCATTTCCCTGCCTGAACAAGAGAAGCGACTCTTTGTCATGCCTTCCCTTCATGCTCAGCAGATGCTAGCTCCCCCAAAAGATAAAGCATTCTTTGTGTGCTGTGCCCTCGGCTTTCTTGGGTATTGGATGGCAGCTTCTGTACGCAGATGTTGAAAAA
This sequence comes from Rhinolophus hipposideros, assembly GCF_964194185.1. NCBI lineage: Eukaryota > Metazoa > Chordata > Mammalia > Chiroptera > Rhinolophidae > Rhinolophus > Rhinolophus hipposideros. The sequence goes on along the minus strand of NC_138052.1, from coordinate 70,297,448 downwards.
TCTTTCTGAGAGTGTTTACATAGTAGTTGTCTCTTGAGCACATGTTTATTTTTAGTGGTAAATTATCAGAGCTTGTGAGGCTGAAACCTCAGCTACTTTTTTGCATATGTTTTCAATAGCTGAATTCTAGACCAGGGAACCATAGACATATCAGCCATGATGATAGTTTCCAGACCTCATTCTCCCATCATGCCAGGTAATTGAAATCGATTAATGACTTCCCTATTTAACAACGGTCAGGGAGGACCCACAAAATGCTTATTTTCAGATTATTCATGATTGGAACCTATTTGTTCATCACTAAGATGAATGAGCTAAAATACGTCTCTTTGTGAAGGTAGAAACCTTAGATCAGTGATCTCAATTCATCTGCAGAGTCAGAGCAAAGTAAAAAGCTCAAGTCCTAAGACCTCAGGACAAACTGCTCAAATTGCTAAGAGGGAGGTGAAAGCTGCCATGGATTCTCAGGATTCCAAGATGCTACTTGATGCATCCTTGATACTGATGGAGAGTGGCAGAGATTGCTCCAAGTCCTCTGGAAGGGACCTGGGAAACACAATGAACTCAACCCAAGAGAGCTGTTTTTATGATCACAGCAAATGAAGAGCAGGGCGTCTGCACCAGGTCCTTGACTTTGCACCTGGTTACCCTCAGAGATTTAAGGATGCAGCTCCACTAACTCTAAGGTTTAAGGGTGTTATAGATTATTTATTTTATTTTTAAAGTCAGGACTCCTGGTTCCAAGCAACAGATACTCAATCTTAACTTCCTATCCTTTCAACCTAACTTCTCATGCTGCTCCTTTAACTTTCAGTTACATCAAACAAACAACCCACCCCTCAATGGATACGGGCAAAATGTTTTGCTTGTGTGTGTGTGTGTGTGTGTGTGTGTGTGTGTGTGTGTGTGGGTATGTTTCACATAACTGAAAGTTTAAGAAAAATATCCAAGAGTTCAAATGATGTCATCAGAATCCTGTGACTCTCTCCATATCTTGGCACTGCTTGTCTTTTCTTGGTTTTATTCCAGTGTCAGACTCCTTCTACCTGATGGGCAAGTTTCGTATAGTCCGTAGTTAGAAATCACAGTTGAAAAAATAGCTTCTTCTGGTGTCCATATATCAATCTCAAAAGTGGATCCTAATTGGCTCTACCTGGAGCACATGTACATATCTGGAACAATCAGTATGCTGTGAGGGACATGATTGATAACCTGAGGAGTTATGTGCCCACTCCTATGGCCAACGGAGGCAGGGCTGTGTGATTACTATCTTCACAGTGATCTCACCATGTATAGAAGAAGTAGATTCTCTAAGGAAGGGATGATTAAGAAATAAAAAGATGCCCACCACAGCATATAAATGGTCGATAAAACTCTGATGCTATTAAAAATAAGTAGATTACAACTGTTCTTTTCTATTCATGCTCTTCCTCTGCCATTCAAGGAGATCCTTGATACTGTGTGGAATGTATGGACTTGGGATAGATCCAAATAATTCCTGGACTAGGTACCAATCTACACCTAATAAACCTTAGGTTGTTGCCCTGATTAAGCCAAATTCTTCTGGGAGGATAGCATGCCTTTCAGTGATGTTTGGTAGAGAAAGATGGAGAGAAATATAAGCTTTTTAAGAGGTAGCACTTGGTTTCACTTATCTTTGTTTCTGCAATAACACTGAGCAGTGTCTAGCACACGGAGGCCTTAAATCATCATTTGTTGAATTGAATCAAGTAGGTTAAAATGTCTTCTGGGGGCTTTGTCTGTCCACAGCTAAAGAACCTACATCCTCTGAGATCTTCTAGTTCCCCTAAACTCATCCACACCAGCAATTGCATTTTTTTTTCTCCCGAAAGAATTCCCTTTAGCTAAAGACCTTGGAAGAGGCCAGGCAGATAACATATGAGGTCAGCACAGTGTAATGGCTAAGGTTTTAAAGTTAGGCCTGGTTTAGAACTTTCCAATGTTTAATAAAATTTCTAATAAGTTGGATTACCTCGGGCAAGTTATTTAATCTCTTGGACCCACAATTTCCCCTGGTTTTACTATCCTCAGTGAAAGGATAATATAATAATAATAATAATAATAATAATAATAATAATACCTACTTCACAGATTGATATGAGGAATAAATGAAATAATATTTGAGAAACCTGGCTCCTAATAAATAGACAGATATTGTGGTTGTCGTTGATACTGATAGGTACTGATAGATGGGCCGAGAAGTGGAAGTACCTAGGGTGGTTGGATGGGAAACTTGAGTGTTTAGAAGACAAAATTCATGAACTGAAGACTTACCCACAACAATGTATTTATGCTGTTGTGACTACAAAAGCTAAAATCATTGCTGGAAAAGATGTGTCCATTAATCAGTTAGTTGTCTACCCATTTTGTTTTCCTGGGGAGAAGCCTCACAATATTTTTTTTATCACCATCTGGTGGCACCATAACTAAATTGCAGGAATAGCTATCAAAGTGTAACAACAATCATCTTGAGATTAAATGCCAAAAGCTAGTCCCAGAAGTGAGAACAGAGTTGAGAGGTCATACTATTAGTGGCATTGTTATTAAGCCTAAAGATCCATTTATAAACTTCACTAGAATACAAAAATTTCAGAGAAATAGCTTAGTATTTAACCTTTCTCTTACAGTTACTAGAATGTAAAATGTCTCTCCAGAGATACAACCCTCCACCCCCACTCCATGGCTTATGTTGAATTAAGTAGTATGATATTTGAGGAAGTTTTACATTTCTCCCAATGCAAATCTATTTAAAGGTCAGCTAAGCTCAATTAAAAATAAAAGCCCAAAGTGGGCCTGCTGCTAATGCTTTATACAGCGCATTTATAAAAGGACTGGTTGGCTTATTGCTGCATATTGATATTTAAGGCCTATTGGTATATGTTGATTATTTCTGTATTGGCCCAACTGAGAATTATGAATTGTGTGGTTGTCAGTGTATCATCGTTCATTTTAGCATGAGCTATCTGTTACAAACTTATAAAGAATTGGACTTTTCAGAGATTTGGACATGTATTGTACTGTTATTTTAAAAAGAATAAAATCTAAAATAATATGGAGACAAACTCAGTTCCACATTGGGCCTCCATCGATTTGCACATGGTACTAGGATTGGTCTGGGACTGCTTCTAGCGCAGGCTGTCTGTATGGCTGTCTTTTCTTCCTTCCCATAATTTCAGGAGATCTGCCTCGTTTCCTCTAGGAAAATAGGAAATGCATAACTGAAGTAATGGCAGAGAAGGAGTTTTTAAAAGATTTTTTAAAATCTTACAAAATATTTCTTTGGCTGTTGTCCCTGCTTGATAATATCTGATGACTCTACCTTTATGACCAATACACCTCCTATAATCAATATGGCTAACACTTTAGTTAACTCTTTCCCTGCCAAACCTTTCAATTCATCATTGATTATGACCAAAATGCTGATAGCACTATTTCCTCCCTGTCCACCTGACTAGACACTCGAGCCATTCTTGACTAGTGTCCTTTATGTCAAATTGATCACCAAGTCCTTCCCCAGGAAATATCCAAAACATTTCATGTGGTTCCATTCTTTCTCTCCAGTATCACTGTCACCGTCTGATTCAGACACTTACTTATTTTCACCCAGACTTTTGTAAGAGTCCTCAGTGGCTTCTACTTTCTTGTCTGCACTTTTCTTTCCCATTCATTATTTAAAGATCATCAAGATATATGTTTACAAAACATCGATATGATCATTTACTCCCTTACTTAAAAAACAAAAATAGTTATCCAGATTTTCATTGATAACATAATTGTAATCCATGCAAAATCTTATCAATATTTAAGGATTCCATCATACAAAGAATTGAGAATCATTATATTAATATTGCAACAAGGTTTATGGAAAGCTGAAATTTAATAAAGCAAGATCAGCACAAACAATTTATTAGAACTTGACCTAGGAGACTATCCTTTATTGCACTGAGAGTGTTATCTTATAGCCCTGTCAAAATCATGATTTCTTATAGAGCTATATCATCTGTTCCTCAAGATGGAGACTTAAAACATTAATTGATTAAAAGCTAAAGAAGACTGTATTATTAAAAGCTAATTGAGTCTTTTTTCTATTCAAAATCAATTAGCAAGATTAAAATAGAAAGTGACAAAGATAATGAACTACCACTATTCTTAGTTAATTCCAACAGATTATATTACAATACTTTCAATAACAAAATAACATATATACTAGTTTTTAGTATTTAGAAGCCTAAAAGAAAATTTTAAACACAATGCTTTTTCATAAATTTCTAATTATGGTAGACTAATATGGTATACATATAAATAATTAAAAACCGATTTATTTTAGACTTCTTATTTTTAGAAAATATTGTTAGTTATACCCAAAAGATTATATGTAAGTTATCAGATAATACAATAAACAATGAATCTGCCAGCCAACTCAAAAACAGGAACATTAGCTATGATTTCCACATATCTATTTGTTCTTCCCTGTATATCCCCCATTTCTCCTGCAGAGATGACCCCATCTGAGACAGTTAGTACAGGAGTGGTCAGAGAAAATGGGTGATAAGATGAGGTTTGGGAGCTGGATCATACACCTCCCTGTTGGTAATGAGGCCCCTATCACTGTGGTAAAAGGAGTACATATAGTACCTGACCCAAGGTGTCAATCCAGTAGTTAACATTCTCACCAGAGGTGAATTGGGGTGTTGTACTAGTGGAGTGAAACATACTAGCTGGTGTGACATAGCAGACAGTTGAGAATTGTGTGGGGTAATATAACTCTAAGGCAATGGGGTTGGATGGTTATTACTAAGCACTTCTGATGCCCTAGAACAAGCTATAAGTGATGAACAAGCAACTGAAAAGCTAGGTATGAAAAACAGAGGTCTTCTCTGGTAGCTTACAAAGGAGCTCTCATCTCCTGCAGCAGAACGTCAGAGAGAGCTGAAGACCGGGCCCAGGCCTAGGACTTAATCAAGTGACCAAGTCCCAGAGAAGGTTAAACACCCAACTAAGTCAGGTCTCCTATGTCAAGGTCAGGCACAATTTGGGGAAAAGTGGGACTCCACTTTGGGGATGACGACATCTGGGTGAATCACCCATCAAAATGAGAGCGCACAGATTCCTGAACCCTCTGATAACCCTCTGAGGGCACTTTCAGAAGTGCCTCACCCTTCCCTATTGAGAACTAGCACACCCCACTTCCTCGAGACAATGTACTGTCTCTCTCCCACACATCAATAGGTGCCCCCTCAGGATCTATCCCTAACATCCCTCCTGACCACTCAACCTATAATAGGGTTAAGTCATAGCATTAACCAGCTGGATGGGGAACATTAGGAGACTGATAAAGGAAACAAGGGACTATACAAGACCTAGCTAGCAGGTACCAGTATGAGCAAGGACTATTTTCCTAGGATGAGATCTGAGTGAGCTTGATCAAGGACACAGGGACATCAGATTACATAAGGCAGAATTTATCTCTTCCAAGATATAGAATTTAATAGCACGGCATGGACCTCTGGAGATAGCGCATTAGTATAGCTCCTAGAAACATGGAAAAAGTGATGGTCCACATGAAGTTGAAATGCCCAAATGGCAGACAGTGGAGGAAGCAATTAAAAGGCTTAATGAAGTGAACGTGGAGGCCCACCAGTAGATTATGTTCCGTGGGAATATCCAGAAGATATACTATCAATGGCCATTGCTGGTGAAGAGGGCACCAGCGGCACTGAAATGCTCAGTGGTCACTCTCCTTTATAGTCCAGAGCTGGACTAGGAGAGGCCAATATAGATCTAGGCTTACTAATTAACAAGGGGATGACAGGACCCTGTCATAATGGGGGCCAGATAGACACAATTTTGTATGAGTGGCTAGACTGGCAGCTAAGGGAACCTATTCTACAGAGACTTACAGAGATGCTTAATAGAACATGCCACTTTTAGACGCAAAATACATGGGCAGCTGACAAGGGTACGACTCAGCTTGTACCATCTGAAAAAAAAAAAGAGACTAAAAACAGTAGCCTCAATAAAATGTCACAATCCTTGGTTTAATTTCTGAACTGGCACAGGTTTTTAAACCTAGAATCCAAAAAAGTGAAGAGAAGACCAGTTGCACAGAAGGAAGAATTGGACGTAGTATGATAAGGATATGTGGTAATGATTACCCCAGAGCTTCCCCACAGGGACCTATGACCATTTACTCAGGTAACTGTATACTTGGGAAACGGCAATATCCAAATATTTTAAGGCCTATTGGCTAGAAGATGTCATTATGACTTATTAGCGTGGAACATACTAAGGCCACGTAATAAATGAAGTCCTGGCCAAAGCCAACTTGCGGTGAGACCCCTGCCTGCTGGACTCACTGGATCATCTTTTGGTCTTGGCAAGTACAGTTGGAATTCCTTCACATGACTGTCGGGATAATCCCCACCTCAGAGCTTTGTCTGCTGGGAAAGCGAATTAGAAGCCTTTGGATCTACTCCTCCCAGGCGAGAGAGTAAATCAAGAATGATATATCTACATTCTGGAGGGGGTGTGTGTGTGATAGTGGAGATTGACATCACCTTTAAGGATCTAAAGCGGGCTTGGTAAACTTTCTCTGTAAAGGTCCAGGTGATTAGGCCTCTCTCTGTAAAGGCTTGACCTATAAAGGTCAGGCTTTTGTTGGGCTTTATAATCTCTTGCAGCTACTCAACTGTGCTTTGTAGAAAAAGCGGCCATGGGCAAATCATAAACAAATGGGCTGTATTTTCCCCACATATAATTTGCTTCTGCTGGTGGTAAGGAGGCTCTATACCTGGGACCACTTCAGCCTCCCTGAGGTCTCAGCTAACACAGGGAGTCCAAGGGCCCTTTTACAGTTGCCACAGTAGGCCATGCTATTGTTCAACCTTTCTCAGGTAACTCTGCCCCTTCCAGCTGCCCCAGCTCCTGGTCATTCTGGTCTTAGGTGATTTGGGAGGGAGGATAGAGAAGGATCTCTGAACACGTACTCTTTCTTATGAAACCAGTCATGTCTCAGAGTGTGTCTTCAATAGGATTTACGTGGTTGTTTCGTAGCAGGGGGAATCCCTCGGAGCATCCCATCAGCTATAATGATGGAAGTAATGAACTTTATTTTTTAAAAACACAACAGATAAGGAACACATAAAGTTTAAAATCAGCTTGAGACCTTCATTCTTAGTAGATATGATTTTTTGCTAATATCTGTTAGTTGTTATATATGCTATCTTACTTTCACACGTATAAACTGGTATTTCTCAATATGCTGCAGTAATATTTATAGAAATTGGGTATTATATAATATTGTATCCCTTACTTTGAACAATTTCTAGTATTTGTCTTTGCACTAAGCTGGAGAAGATACTAGCTGAAGCAGAAGGTAGCTCACTAATAGCCTCTGTACATAATGTCTGGTTTTTCTGGGTATAAGTAACTCCTTTCACTACTGTGCTTTTAAATCCCTCCTTGTTGGAGATCACGTCCTTTCATAGGGATAGCGCAGTGCTGGTTACTTAGCAGCTGCTCAGTAAGTATGAATTAGCTTTTGCATGGCAAATACGCATTCTCATTAGGTTGATTATACTTACAAAGAACATACCAAAAGCAAGTACTGTGCAAGGTGTAAAGATGTGCTAAGTACTGTGCTAAGAACTAAGTACTGTGCAAGGTATAAAGATGAATTAAGGCGCTTACAACATAGTAGAAAAGATAAGATGTATACCTAAATATTTATACCACAGAAGAGATGTACAGATAAATGCTAGGGGGAAAAAAAAAGAAGTTATTTCTAGCTGGAGGACTAGGCAACAAGTTCGTGTGCCAGAGTCTTGTTTGTCATGAGAACTAATCAATTAAGAATACTTATCTATTGAAGAATCAGGGCAGCTATTAGTGTGTCAAGCCAATTTCCATGAAAATAAATTAATGTATATTTTCATGTAAAGCAATTAATTCTTTTCTTTCATATTTACTTACTGTCATGTAGATATACCCTGGAGAAGTACATATTTTTGGCTGGTGAGGAGGTAATGAGTCAGTCGTAAGTCATTGTTACAAAGAAGCTATTACTCCTGAATGATATTCACTAAGGAGTCCTCATCTGGATGCAAGGCACACCACTGCCTGATTAAGGCTTGGGAAGAGTTGGTGCACCCTAACACAGCAGAGGGAAGGTGTGGCTCAGATACGGTTTTAAACTGAAATGTAATTCTGATTGCAAAACAAAATGAATTCTGAGAGACAAATCCAAGCAGAGAAATTGGCTCTCTGAGGCTTACACATGAGCTCAACAGGCAGCCAAGAGCTCCCTTTGTTTCCTCCTCTTTGAGCAAACCTTGTCATTTCCTTAACTATATGTCCCCAAAAGGCTGTCCAGCTCTTAAATCCCTGTTGTGACGGTGTGAGGTCTCGGGATTGTCATGCAGGGAGCTGCCATAAGGCCTTACCGGCCTCCTGCCCATCTTGCTCTCATCCTGCTGTTGACTCTGCATTTGCCATCCTGTTCACTTCAACTCATGGGGAGGCTGGCTTTTCAGGAGCAATGCTGGAAGTAGGAAAACATCTATGAGGGGAATCCCTCAATGTCAGGCATGCCTTTGCCCCCCAAAAATGAGTTCCTGGCAGCTTCTCAGGCGAACAAGAAGAGACAATCTCACACTACATTCTGGTGAATGAAAACATTGTTTTATTTATAATTTTATAAACCCAACTGAGATGGTTAATTTTATTTGTCAACTTGACTGGGCTATGGGGTGCCCAGAGCCCTGACTAATATGCCAGCCTGTGATAATATTGTTCATTTTGTTGTAATGTTCAATATGACACAAATGATACAGATACAAATGATAATCCAATTTATTCTCTTACTACATCTTTGGGGAAATTATAAGACGTCAGAGAGGAAGATTTAGCCAAAGTAAAAAAATAAAAAATAAAAAAATCTGTGGTTGTAACTAGAAATAGATGATAAGATTCACAACTCACATATTCATTTCCACTAGAACATACTGTATCCTGAGAAACACTCACTTTATGTGGAAAACAGAATCTTTTGTTTTCTACATTGTTGTGGGGATCTGAAAAAGTTTCTAGTTGTTATTTCAAGAATTTTTGAGGCACATGAGGTAGGTCTCATTACTAAAATCTCACTACATTTACCACTGAGTTTTGTCAGTGATATATGATCATTCAGACAATATATACGCCACCAGGGTGTACCATGGCTAGAGTGCCTGAATAAACACCACAGCTTCACTTGGCTCAGTGGTACTTAGTACATCATGCAAAAAAACATATTCTAGTGTCGAAAGGTAATTAAAGAGCCATCCACATCTTTAAATGTGTTTCTGAAGGAACTTTTATCTTCTGGTTATTGTATGGTTTTATTATCCGATCCAGTTTACAACCTTTAGAAACCTTTCTGAGGGTTTCTTTTCCTCTCTGGTTTTCTCAAACACCAAGTGATCAGGAGCGTCCCATTCTTTTAACTCTTACTCCTCACTTTCTCACCAGCTCTCTTCTCTAAGCCTCAGCATCCATGGCGCTGTTCTTCGGTTCTCCTCTCACATTTCTGATTCTGTCAGCCATGGTTAGGAGCCATGATAGCTGTTGCTGCAAGCCCCTGGGCTATGTTTCTTCCTTCCCTTGCCTTCCCTTCTTTTCCCTTCCTTTCCCTTCCCTTCCCTTCCTCTCCCTCCCTCCACTCCACTTCTTTCCTCTCCCCTCCCCTCCTCTTCTTTCCTTTCCTTCCTTCTTCCTTCCTTCCTTTCTTGTTTACATTTATTTTTATTTGGTCTCTTTCATCCACAGTTTTTTGCACAATGCCCCTGGTTTGCCCATTGGAAGGAGCTGGCGCATCTCTGAAAGTCTGCCAAGGTCCATCCAAACTGTTGTGTTTGCCCACCCCTTTCAATGACCAAGACAGTTGGTCATTGCTACGTACAGATGATATTGGGCCTTCACAACCAGAGGGCTAAGATAGGTGGAAAGAAAAGCCCCTGTGCTGGTGCACGGTTGACCTCTGTTGTACATGTTATTGGCTCATTTTCTGTCCCAGAGCAGCCCAATGGGATGTGCAGGGGCAAGTATGGATATTCTTCTTCTCACTGATAGCCCATCGGACTTGGCATTTCTATTAAATGTTGGTAAGTGCTTCAGAGCCGTAGGGACAGTTGTTCTGACTAATTGTAATCCTATGAACTCACATTAAGCATCCTGGATATTTTTTCCTTTTTTATATTAAAAAAGAGGTCCATTTTCAGATATGAAATAAACATGCTTTTTTTCACTAAAAATCAGGCACTGCATTTTTACAAAGAAAATATTAAATTTATAAGCATACTGTAATCATTTCCTGTGATTACTTTTCACTTTTATGCTAATATAACAAGAATTTATGTACTGCATTATTTTTCCATAGTGCATCTATTTTGATAAATACAGGAAAAGAAAACGCATCTAAAAACATCTTCTGAAGAGAGCCATTTAATAATTCTTATTAGCAAAACATTCTTTATTCCTCTCCCTCTCTCTCTCTCTCTCTCTCTCTCTCTCTCTCTCTCTCTCTCTCTCTCTCTCTCTGTCTCTCTCTCTGCTTTCTCCCCCTCTCCTCATTGGAAACAGTCTGTAACACATATAAATATTACATAGATTTATATGTAGATTTATTTATACAAATAAATTAGATATGGACCCTAGTTCACTAAAAACAAGTCATTCCTTGGTTTCTGGGAATCTCCTAAGTTTACAGCCTCTTCAAATACATGATTTGAGCTTTTTGTAGCCTGTGAGACTTTGGAGAACTATTGGACTGATTACAAACTCACCTCTCAGTGAACTGATTGCTCCGATTGACACAAATTTCCTTTGGACAACAAACAAGTGTGTGGGAGGCACTGAGATGCATGACCCTTGACAGCCTGAGGAATATATCTGAGGGGAAATAATGAGGCAACCTGGCCATAGCAGCTCAGAAGTCATGTTATGGACTGCAGACACCCTTCTGTTTTATGAGACGGTGGTGGAAGGGACAATCTAAATGGCAGGTCTGTGTCTTGTTGAGGGGGTGAGATTAAACTCACAGCTGGTTGGCTTTTTTTTTCCACTTAAAATTTCACTTTAAGAATCTTGTTTGAGGGTTTTTTTCGACCACTATAAACAAACCAAATTGAAATCTATGGAAGTGTCTCCTTTCCTCATGAGAGAAGCTCAGGAATCTTCCTGTTAGGTTCAAATATGAAGAGCAGCCACCTCCGGAACTTACTTTGTCCTCTTTTTTGTTTTTTCTTTTAAGAGATTGACTAGAGATAGATAGAATAGAGAAAATCCCAAGATTGGTAAAGATTTCTGAAAATAGAATTCAGATTGTGCCATGTCTAAGAGAGCAGCAGACCCACACCCACCTGGATTCCAAGCATGGATGGCGGGCTGTCTGGATGCTCCCGACCCCAAGGGCCTGCCTCCATCCTGAAGATCCCCAGGATGGAACCCACACTGCACAGCTGCTGCCTAATTGCATGCTGTCTTGCATTGTTCCCTAACGCTTACTTCAGTTTTTCTCCTTTAGGGGTTGTGTCATACATCACCCCATGCCACCCCAATCCTTACACAGTGCTGATTCATGGCAGAATACAACTACTTCCAGATGCTTCTGCATCTGGAAGGTGGATCATATTTTGCAAATGTAAAGCGATCTGTATGTCATTCTTCTTGTAAACTGTGTCCTGGGACAGCCAGTGTAGCTCTGGGACAGGGTGGGTAATGTCCTCAAAAGAGAATGGATATGACCAGAGCTGCTGCTAGCCCTTTCAATGCTTTTGTGCGAACTAGAAAAAGAACCTTCTCCTCTAAGGGGACAGAGTCCAGTGCCATGGCTCCTAGCTGGGCGAACAGAGGGCAGGCTGGCTGTTTGGGACCTCAGGAGGAGACCCCTTTGCAGCATGTACCCTGTGCTCACCATGAAGTGATGACACAGTGTGGCTGGATAGAGAGAAAGATTACGCCGGCATTGGTTTTGTGTGGTGTTGCAAAGCCCTGAATGTCCTGCATGGTCCCTAGGAGCATATGGAGACTGAGTGTGGCTGGGGAACCTATCAGTGGGAGTCACCACAGCAGAGACATAGCAGCCTGTGACAAGGGGAACAGGGTGGGCATCAAATGGAAATGATGGCCAAACTTCAGGGAGCCCTAATGCCTGGCAGATTCTTGGGTGTCTAGACAGCAGAGGAGAAGGTTATGCCCTGATTGAGCTAAGGGAGTCACTGCTTGTTCCTGAGCCCTAGATTTTGCACCCAGTGTGAGCAGGGTGCCCAGGAGCCAGCAGGACATGGGTAAAGAGTAGGAGCAAGCAGATAAGTGAGTCCTCGATGCATAGCTCTGAGGTCTTCCTTTCTCCTGCCACTCAGAGGTAACACACCCTCCTTCCATTTTTCCAGATCTCACATCAGAGAGGAGTAGGGAATCTTAAAGAATAATATTTGCCTGATAAAGGTTGATTTATCTAAAGAGTCTACTTAAATTATTGGTCTACTTAAATTATTTATCTAAAGAGTCTACTTAAATTATATGTTGATTAAGCTGGAATTGCCTGTTGTCAGCCTTATACAATGGGACGAGGCTTATAAAAAAAGACTGGATCAACTTTAGGAGATAAGCCACATTTTTTTCTTACCTGCATTTGTGGAATTGTTCCACCCCACCAAATTCACCCTCATTCCGTATCCTCCCACATAGCCAGCTTGTAGCATGGGTAGAATAGGAAAAGTCGAGGGATTGGAGACTTGACCAAAGTCAAGAATCTGGTTGGTGGTGAAGCTTGGAGTAGAACTAGGGCTTTCTCATCCAAGTTTAGTGACTGAATGTCCCCTCAAAGACATGAACACACCAACAGCCATCTGGGAAGGAGCATTAACCCATCTGTCTTCCATCAGTTTCCCCAGAAGGTACTCCAAGGTGAGGATTTATGCACAAGTGAAATATTATGCAATGACCCAGGAGAAAGCAATAAGGAAGTGGGAAAGCAGGACAGAATGAGAGGGAAGCAAAGCAGGGGCATGATGACTTCAGTGGCAATCCCAGTCTCAGCCTGATCATATGTAAATTACCCTCAGAGGACAACCCTCAGAGGCTGCCCACTTCCAAGGAAGAGAGCTGGGCTTTCGTACTCAAGTAGCAGTCAGGACTCTCAGGCACTTCTGGTTTTCTGTCTTGAACCCAAAGCAACTCTATAAGCCCAAGGGCAGTCCTCTGAAGAAGGTTGCTGATGGAAGCTATCAGAAGCAAAGCACTGTAGTTGGAAGGTGGGCACAAAAAAGCAATAAGAGACTTCTGAGGAGATTTGGGATTACCATGGAAGCTCCTGACAGTGTTCTCTCTCTCTCTCTCTCTCTCTCTCTCTCTCTCTCTCTCTCTCTCTCTCTCTCTCTCATTAGCAACCACTCTTTCTTGGAAAGAATAGTCCTTTATTCCAAGATTATATTCTTCCTGCTATTTATTTTTATTTTTATTTTAAGTGTTGCTCCTTTTATGAGGATCTGGTGATAGTGAATAATAAGACTTGATGTTGTTTTAATGTCTTACTTGGCAAAATAAAAGTTGGCAACTGTCTCTTGGTTTCCTAACTTATTTTTGACATATTATTTGTCCACGAAATCTAAAAGTCTGGGAACCACCGCATTAGTGGACGTCACTCCTCTTTTTCAGTTGGTTTCCAAAGTGCTTCCTAACCATTCTCTCTGTGATTTAAAACAGACAACTAAAACAATAAAGAGTTTGGAATGCAGCTCAGTAACAATTGTGTAAACATGGCTTTTCCTCCCAGGAGGGCCTCTGCAGTCATTAGCAATATGCACTTTCCCATGCAACTTGAAGGGAAGGGGGAGAGGGGAGAGCTGACCCAGAGGAGTGTCACAAGAGCCACCCTTGCCTCACCTTTCCTCTATGAATCATAGTCTGAGTAGCACTGGCTGCAGTGGTACCTTTCTGCTACCCTTCCAATCCCATGGAGAAATTTCTAGAAACTACCTGTGTGTGTGTGTGTGTGTGTGTGTGTGTGTGTGTGTGTACGTGCACACACATACAAGAAGACTATGTGCTGCAGGAGAACAGAATGATGAGAAAGGATAACAGTGATGAGAGTCCAGTTAAATGCGAGAATTAGAACTTACTCAATCTGTGCCTGTTCCTATTCAAAGAAATAAGTTGCATCACCTTAATATTCTTCCCAGTGACAGATTCTTAGAGATGAGGGTATTTTTTCCCCCTCTACTTTACCAAGAATGACTGAGTTTTCCATTTGGATAAAGCTTCATGCGTTTCTCATCTGCCAGCTGAAAATTGTAAACAAGAAAATTCTGTTCATTGGAGCAGTTCCTGGAGCAGAGGAATAGTTTCAGTTGATCAAAAGAGTTTATAGTGCCTGATGGTTTTTACATTGAACTCGAAGACTCAAAGATTTATTTGTGTAAAGGAATATGGCTGATAATTCTGTTCAATTACATATTGACAATTAAAAATGTGAGACAATCAATAAAGATATTTTGATAGTCTCATTTTAATGAGTAGTAATCAATATTTTTATTTTTTTGTATGATCTTACGGGAAATTTTATTTTAAAGCTAAGGTTTTTGGCACAATTATATGTCGAAGATTGATTTAGTGAATTATTATATTTAATTAATATTTATTTTGTACCAAGTATGTGCCAGTCAGAGTTCAATGCTGGGATGCAGTAGTCAACAAAACTGTCAAAGCTGCAGTGTAGTAACCTCCAAAGAATTAAACTAGCACTTCCTGTGAAATTGCCTTTGAAATAAAGTATTTTCATGGGGGCAATCTAATGTTATATGATGCAAAAATTGAAAGTTACCAACAAATATAGAATTGCTATTATTTTGTCCCTAGAGTAAAAAAGAAGGTTCCCCAGAATCCAGAGCCCAGAAATATACCCAAGCATATATTGTCAGCTAATATTTGACAAGGGAGCAAAAAATACTCCATGGAGAAAAGACAGTCTTTTCAATAAATGGTGCTGGAATAATTTAATATTCACATGTAAGAGAATGAAACTGGACCCATAACTATACCATTCACAAAATATTAACTCAAAATTTATTAGAGCCTTAAATGTTTGAATTGGAACCATGAAACTGCTAGAAGAAAACATAGAAAAAGAGCTCCTTGACATGGGTCTTGGTAATGATGTTTTGAGTATGACACCTAAAGCAAAAGCAATGAAATACATAAACAAGTGGGACTGCATCAAACTAAAAAGCTTTTGCACAGCAAAAGAAACCATCAATAAAGTGAAAAGACAATCTGTAGAATGAGAAAAAAATATTTGCAAACTGTATATCAAATAAGGGGTTAACATCCAAAATATGCAATAGCAATAATAAACAAATAGCAAACACACAATAGCAAAAATAAACAAATAAATAAACCCAAATAACCCAATTTAAAAAATGGGCAGAGGATCTGAGTAGATATTTCTGCAAAGAAGATAGACAAAAGAACAGCAAGTACATGAAAAGAGGTTCAACATCACTAGTTATTAGGGAAATACACATTAAATGCTCAATGAGATATCATCTCACAGCTGTTAGAATGACCATCATCAAAAAACAAGAGATAACAAAAGCTGGTGTGAATGTGAAGAAAAGGGGAGCCTGTGCCCTGCTGATGGGATTGTAAATTGGTGCAACCACTGTGGAAAATAGTATGGAAGATCCTCAAAAAATTAAAGATAGAACTACCATATGATCCAGCAATTCCACTTCTGGGAATATAACTAAAGGAAATGAAATCACTATCTCTAAGAGATAACTGCACTTTCATGTTCATAGAAGCATTATTTACAATATCCAAAACATGAAAACAACCTAAATGTCCATGGGTAGACAAATGGATAAAGAAATTATGGTATATATGTACAATGGAATATTATTCAGCCAAAAAAAGGAAAGAAATCCTACCATTTGCAACAACATGGATGGACCTTGAAAATATTATGCTAAGTGAAGTAAATCAGACAGAAAGACAAATACTGTATGATTTCACTTGTATGTGGAATATAAAACAACAACAAAAAAACCCCAAAAACCAAACTCATAGAAAAAAGGATGAAACTTATAGTTACCAGAGGTGGAGGGAGTGTGTGTGTGTGTGTGTGTGTGTGTGTGTGTGTGTGTGTGTGTGGCAGGGTGACGGGTGAGGGGGTGGGGGGATATGGAAGTAGGTGGTCAAAAAGTACTAAACTTCCAGTTACAGATAAATTAGTACTAGGGATGAACCGTACAACATAATGGTTATAGTTAACACTGCTGTATGATATATAGGAAAACTGTTAAGAGAGTAAATCCTAAAAGTTCTAATCACAAGAACATCTTTTTCCTTTTTTTTTCTTTCCTTCTTTGTTTTCATTGTATCTGTATGAGAAGATGGATGCTGGTGAACCTATTGTGGTAATTATTTCACAATATGTGTAAATCAAAACCATCATACACTTTATACTTATACAATTATATTTCTACAAAACTGGGCGGGTGGAGGGGAGTTCCCCCAAAGGCAGAAAGACCATGTTTTAATACAGGTGTGTAATAGATAAAATCTTTTCTCGAAATAAGTAATGCATTTAAATAGAAAATAATTTTTGAATTTCATAAGTTCCAAAGTCTAAGATTTAAATGGCTTAAGATTCAGGAAAAGAACCTGGATTGCACCGCTAGGCAATGACAAGAAAATCATGTTGAGAAAGCCCTGATTTTGTTCCTGGAGACAGAGCGTGACTTGTAGGTTATCTAAATAATTGTCTCAATTCCTTACCTTTGAAGATAACCTGAGAGATAAGTTAGAAAGCATAAAACTTATTTAGCGTTGTTTACTTCTCTGGATTCTTTACCAATGCAGAGAGATTTACCTTTAACTGCAGCCAGGGACTGTGAATCTGTTCAGGTGTGTAACGCTGAAATCTAGCAAACCCCAGAGAGTTTTTCATGGTGAATTCTGGGCAGGCAAATGACCATCAGAGAAGAACAGGGAGGCTCACTTAAGTGAATAACACTCTGGAATATGATATATATCTTGCTATATCAAACCGATGATACATTTTTTTCTCTCTAAATATATATTAATCTGCTGTATTGTTTTACCACTTACCGCCAACAAAGGGTTTTTCCATTAAATTTTAGAGAGAACCAAATTCAGCCTACAGAGGCCTTTCTAAATAAATATGCAGGTTTTTCTAAAAACAGTAATAATACTTGTCTAACCCAAAAGGACCTATTCATGCATAATAAAAAAAAAAAAAAGAAAAGCCTCATAGTTACTTGTGAAGTTCCTGGTTGGGTCCTAGAATTTAACGTAATAATAGTATTCCTTGTACATTTTCCATATGCCAGACATTTTCCCAAGTACATTACATGCATTATCTCATGTAATCCTCATAAAATCCTGTAATGTAAGTACTCTTGTTTTACAGAATTCATTTAGAATTTGGAGAGGTTAACAAATTACCCAAAGTCACCGACATAGTAAGGGGAAGAGTCCAGACGTGAAACCACTTTGAGCCAAAAAGCTCACTCTCTCAGTATGAGCTTTTGTACTCCTGCTCCTTGATACCACACTGATGCTACCAGAAAATGAACTCAAATTCCAGGTTCAAAAGCCAATTCCTGGTAACTTAGAGAAAATGATGGGAATCTTTCCTCCTAGAGTAGTTTCCTGAATCTCCTCTCCGATCCCACCCAGATAGCATAATGATGCTATTGTACCTACAGTGTGGATTTCTCAGTTGAGTAAACACTCACCTAAGCCAGCTGGACCCTGCATCTCACCGCTTCCTCATACAAATAAACACTCACTATTTATAACATTAATTATCCTGTGCAGTACAATTCTTTTAGGAAAATGTATGATGTGTGCTCAAAAAAGCATTTTTTTCCCCACACAATCTTGTTAGTCAAAAGAGTTGGCAAGAGATCATAAGAACATCATAAGCCTTGCATAGAATGTAAGAAAATAAAAATACAACTGAATTGAAAGAGGGTGTATTCATTTCAGAGATGTTTTTGCTTCTTAATAATCATTCTTCCTTCAAGGCCAAGATGGCCGTTTTTCTGATGAAGGTGGTGTTATTCTGTCTCCAAACGCTGCTCTTTAGGTTGACTTTCCAAGTTACTCTATAATTTGACAATAACATTGTGAGAAAAGGAAGAAGCACACATATCATTATAAAATTTTGTATATCTGTGTTTAGACAGGTTTTTTTTTTTAAAAAAAGAGTAGCGATCTAAAAGTAAATTTAGAATTTCTGATGTAATATATTTTTAGAATTTAACTACTTTTTAAAAGGAAATTGAGTTCAGTATTAAGACAGTTAGATGTATAAACAGGGAAGTAAATTTGAATCCTTATCTTTCAACTTATTCAAGATGCAAACTGCGTCAAGATTTATAGCATACAGTTGATATTTCTGTAGTGGTCATCTTCGAATTTCAAAAATATATAGTTAGAGAATAATATACTATTTAATAATCATTTATAGGTAAGCACTTACCTACATCAAATATATTCATAAACTATCTGGCAGAGATATTTGGATCTAAAATTAAAACCAGGAGATGCATATTGTTTTTATTTTTATTTTTTATTAGTTTCAAGTGTACAAAACAATAGATGTATATTGTTTTTAAAAATAATCCTCGGTTAACAGCTGTACTTATTGGTATGGGTCCAAGGTTGCTGCTGACCACTCAGGTATATCACCTAACCCCTTGGAGCCTCATATCTGTCATTTCTAAAGTGATGAGCTAGATCTAGTGGGTCACAATCCTATTGTAGACTTAGAAGTCAACAAATGGGCCAAAACTAGTGATAAAAACTAACAAATAGAATGGAATTCAAGGGTAAAAAGTATCTGTGCATCATGCACAAGAGGAAAAATACTAGTTTCTGTAACTTTTGTTTCACACGTATATGTGTGGTGTACTGGATTAGGATGTAAAAGTTATTTCATTGTATGGTCACAATCGAAAAAGTTTGAGAAATGCTGACACATGTCTTCCAGAGTGCCTCCAGTTCTGACATTCTTTATATATAGGATATTCTTTATATCTTTGTTGTATAGTTGGCATTGTGGTGGAGACTGCAAACAAATTGTCAACCTGAATGAATGCTCCTCTTCCATATTACAAAGTTGTGGTTTTGTACCCAGGAACTATACTTCCTAGCTCCTCATCCAACTGGGTGGGACCATGTGCCTAGTTGTTGTCAATGGAGTGTAAACAAAGTGATAGACATCATTCCAGGTCGAAGTGGTTAAGAATCCTGTGAGTTTTCTCATGCTCTTCCCTTTCTGCTGGCTCAATACAGACAAACATGGGTCTTGGGAACTCTGTGTGAAGTTGGTGGAACCAAGAAATGGAAGCAGCCTGTGCTTCACGTGCGGCTTAAAGAACAGCCCCCTCCTTTCAGAGACTCTGATTTTGGTCTTCACAGGAGCAAGAAATAAACTCCTATTGCATGTGGCCTTTATTCATGTTGGGGGGCTGCTCGTCATGACAGTCAGTCAGTCTTCCCCTCGCTAATCCAGAGACACCCAGTTACTGGAGGTACTGAGTTACTGTTACAATTCCCATGTGCTTGCCCTGCGTAGAACATGTGTTCTGTAGTTTTGACGTTTGATAGATAACCCTTTGACTACAACTTTCTGAACACAGATTAGTTTCCTTTGCTGAACTGTCAAAAGGATGGAAGATAGACAGAAAAGCTGTCTTCTGCTGTGATAACACCTTAATAGCAATTAAGAAAGTAAAAGCTGTTATTTCATCTAAAGGAAAACATAGTAGGTTTAGTTTTAAAGTAACTTCCTTCATTTCTGTGTTTTAAAGTTGTAGTTTGTATTTCTTGATCCTTCATAGTTTACAAATGATCTGCATCACTCGATCCTGTCAACAATTCTGGTGGTCGGAAAGCAAGAACGGATTGCTCCATTCTACAGATGAGAAAATAAATTTGTGAAATTGAGTGGTTTCAAGTTTGTACCAAGAACAGCAGAGCCAGCACCTTAATGCCACAACTATAAAGTTCAAATCTTTCTCTTCTCTGAGGTTATAAAAGGCTGGGTCTTATTTGCTGCTGTATTTCCAGTGCCAACCTGGAGCATAATAAAGGTCTGATGAATGAAGATGTACTGTTTCCCCTATTTTGGTAGCAAGTTCCTGCTATCTTTGCTGCAGGAAAATGCCTCTTTTTTTTTTCTTTTTTTCTTTATCCAGCAGCCGAGCAGTGACAGCAGACCTGAAATTTGAGTCAATTAAGGTAGAGTTGGAAAGTGAAAAATGGAGTAGTGCATATTCTGTTGATTACATTTTTGGATTTAATGAGATTTAAACATTTTACAAGGTTTTCCAGGGAATTCAAAACTCTCTTGGAATTATAACATATGTTTTCAGCTGCACAGTAACAAAATATGCTCAGCATTGTTAAGCATTATGTGAAATTAAAAATATCCACTACCATTTTTGCTTGTTTAAATATAGGATAGTATAAAACTGAATAAAATGCACCCAGATTTTCTGGGAAGAAAACATTCTTTTCAATGAGGCATCAAATCATATGTAGACGAATGGGCCCCATTTTACTTGCTTTTTGTGGTGTTGGTTACACTTTTAGAGGTGGTTGCTGAGGAAAAACCGAAGAGCTTTTGATTTTACCAGTTCAAAGAACTTGTCCAGCAATCACAAAAAGATTAAATACCGCACCCCACATAACTATTTCAGAAATGGTATTTTTGTAACTATGTATAAATAAAACCATTTCCAAAGCAGAGGTCTCTGTAGGAAATTCCGGACCAGTGTTTCCATTATTAAAAATGTCTATGAGCTAAAAAGTTTCCTAGATCCAAACCTGGCCCATCTAGTTATTTTTGGACACAGTGAAGTCTCAAGCTTGCAGGAAAACGTCGGCAGTGTTCTGCTGTGTCACAGGCCAACTGTCGCACAGTGGAGAGACAGGCATTTTCTGAGGAGTGTGAGGCCAGCACAGCCCGGTTTCCTCTTAGGCCACATCTTGTGGGGGCAAGAACCAAAATAGTCACTGGACCCATTCTTGAGAGCATGATCTGAAGCTTGTCTGAAAATGTAATAGCTGGAGTTGGAGAAAACCCAGGCAGCCACCACAGGGAGAACCTGAGGGTTCTGAAAAGTGGAGCTGCAAGCTTAGAGCTTATTGCACATGCTTTCGTCACTGGGACATCTCTCTGAAACTGCTTCATAAAGAAACATGCCTTTCGTTGTAGAGCTAATCTAGTTTGGTGACCAGCCCAACACATGTAAAACCTGAATGTTCTGCTCTGTTTTCAGATGAGCTCAACTGAAGAAATACTATTCTAAAAGTCAATGTGTGTGTGTGTGTGTGTGTGTGTGTGTGTGTGTGTGTGTGTCCACTAAAAGCTTCTTCAAAACATGAGGGGGCAGGGGACAGGAGCATTCTTTGCATCGTTTGATTTAATAACCTGAATGTCTACACCATTCTTATTTTGGGGACTGTTCGCCCATGTGGGTTGGGCCTCCTCTAGGAGACTCCTACTGAAATCCGGAATTGATTTAAAGAAATTACCAATCCAAAAAGCATAATTAATTACCTGCACATTTAATAATTAAAGAGGTAGAAAATACTCCTATTCTGAAACCATCTTGTATGTGCTGATAGAAGAGTCAGCTTTCTTGTCACAGCACATGCATAATACAGCTCCCAGCATGGGGCTCTGTTTAATGAAAACCCCGGCCAGAGAGCTGACTGCATCAGGAAAGGTTCACATCAGACACAGTGTTTACCAGAGTCCATTACACGTTCATTGAAATGATTAGAGGAAAATGTTTTTCTAGACAAGCAATTGCTGCAAGAAAAAAAAAGTGCCAACCTTCACCTCTTTTTGTGTACCAGGCTTTATATTTTCCTATAAATGTGAGCAGAGAAAAAAAAAAGTCTTATTAGTAACTCTTTTTTGGGAGAGAAAAATATATTCTCTTCAACAAGGATTCTGAACTTAAGAGAACCATGATGGATGTAGACTGGTTGATTATTTATTCACGAAATACAATTGTGGAATGCCTTCTAGGTCAAAGGCAACATGTGAGGGGCTAAAGGGATATTAATATAAATTTCTAAATTCCTGCCCTGAAAAATTTATAGTTTAGAAAGGGAAACACAAGAGACCACAAATATCTATAAAATCAGGCACAATGTGAGAAGAGATGTTAGATGTTATAGAAACAACAATATAGGAAGATAATTCTGGGGAAGAGGGAGGTTTTACGAAGAAAGTAACATCTGAGCTGGGCTTGGAAGGATAAGTAGGATTTCCTCAGGGGAATTGCAGAGAGAGGAGAAAGGCATTCCCTACCGAGGAAAAAGGAACAAAAGCACTGCTGGGGGAGAACGTGGGGTGTTTCTGGGAAACAGAGGGTAACATGCGCGAATGGAATCTGTACTTGGGAAGGTGTAGTGGGACATAGGCCTGGCAGATAACATGAACAATTATAAAATTCTTTTAAAAGTGTTTTATAGAGTCAGGGTGTTCCCATTTCCTCCAGGGAAATTGCATTTTTCACCTTACACACCAGCTGGTTTTAGGACATAATTGGTTGTTTTAAGCCCAATTATATTTAACTCAGTTGAAGGTAAGGATTATGAATTTTGATATTACTTACGATGGGGTATGCATAATAAAGCCTTTGATAGGGGTTAAAACAATGGTATAAAGTACAGTGGTCTGCCCCTGGGCTAGCAAACAAGAAAGAGATGACAAAAAATGAGAAATGAGCCAATTAAATTACACAAAAATGTCATGCTTGCAAAGAAACACACACACTCACAAAATCAGTCTTTGGGGTTGTACTTCAAAGTCTAATTTTCTTTCCCCTTTAACCAGTGCTCTTAGTTCATTAGAATTTCTTCTAAACCATTTAGTAATAGAATTGCACTCAGGAAAAGAAGAGGAAAAAAATGAATCCAATGATTAATTTTAAGAAGGAATTGAAATGACAGATTTGTTTTGGAATTTGTTATTCTCATATCTCAGTTTCTTCACTAGGAGAGAGTGATTCTTGTTGCGTGTCTCCCTCTGAGAAGATAATTTTATAGATTGCATTCTGCTCCTGGTAAATAAAGTTGGTAAATATAGATCCAACCATATGCAGCCCAAGTGAAAGAAGAAAGGGATATTGCCTGATGTCCTTAAGGGTTATAAACAAATGTCTTACATCAAGAAATTTAGTTTTGAACAATTTTTTTTTTTTAAAAAAAGGCAGGGTATTTTAAACAAGAGGCTGTAACCCCAGACCCACTGGTCCAGTTCAAACCTTACCCAAGACTCAATTCTGTAAATGTTACATTCCCTGTTTTTCTCTCAAAACACCTAATTTGTTTTTTTCATAGCAAATATCACATGGTTACTTATCTTGCCTGATTTTGTGTATTTTTTGTCTTGCTTAACCAGAAAGGAAGGAACTTGAGGGCAGGCAGGTATCCTTCTTTTTCACAAACGTATGTCTTGGAGTTAGCACAATGCTTGGAAAATGTCATCATTGTAATGACTATCTTCATCACATAACATTTATCAAGCAGTTATCTTTCTATGTAGGCTTTGAGTGTGTTAGCTCATTGAATATGACGGTGAAGGTGGTGAAGACATGTTTGTTGGATAAATGAATGGATTTCTCTTGAAGAAATGACATATAATTTGGACAAGTTATTTAAATGACTGAACAAAAGTTTAATTGGGTCTCACTCATTGCATAAAAATTGGAGATCTTGGAAAGATCTTAGGTGAGAAAAAAGTACTAAGTAAAAAGAGAAGTGTAGTTATGGCTGGGCCAAAACTTTTACCTGTCTTTAGTTATTCTTTTCAAAATAGCCATATTTATTTTTCTCATTATTTAAGTATACTTGCTCAATGCAAGCCTTCTGAAAAGTTCATTCCATTCTAGAAGCATTTCAGTCATCCCCCATGCATGAGCATTTCCCCCTCCACCTTGCAGAAGGAAGATGCTAATGACATGTAACAGAAATTCAGGTCCTTCATAGTGACTCAATACATTCACTGGTGATTAATTTAAAGCTGCAGCCCAAAGAGAGCTAATTTTTCATTGCAAAAAATTTGAAATCAATATATTAAATTTCTTTCTTAAGAACCATGTGGATTAAAAATTAAAGGGCAAATTAAAAGTTAGCCAACCCCTTGTGGCATGTATCGATCCTCGAGATTTTCAAATATTGAGGCATGTAATAGAACCAGTTGAGTTTATCGCAATGGATAATTAACATGCCCAACTAGCCTCTAAAGCACAAGCATTTAAAATTTTCTGAGTGGTTTAAAAATATGTACACATTTAAAAAGTCTCATTAATAAATATGTAATGCCAGCAAGTAGATATAAGACCATCATCTAATCTTGTCTCTGCCATGTTTGACTGTTGAAGGAGGTGATGTAGAGAGCTTTTGAATGGCAGTGGTATAGCCTTAGCAGGTAGTATGCCTTGTGAAGGTTTCTCTATCAGAACCAGTGTGC
This sequence comes from Rhinolophus hipposideros, assembly GCF_964194185.1. Taxonomy (NCBI): domain Eukaryota; kingdom Metazoa; phylum Chordata; class Mammalia; order Chiroptera; family Rhinolophidae; genus Rhinolophus; species Rhinolophus hipposideros. The sequence goes on along the minus strand of NC_138052.1, from coordinate 70,272,865 downwards.
CTAAGTGTCCACAAAATGCATACATGTGTGGTGTCCACGTCAGATAATTTTATATGTTGTGGTTTCTATGAGGTTTGGAAATAGTGGGCAATCTGGAAAAGTGAGAAATCATCCAAATGATGGAAGAAAGATAGTAAAGTCAAAACTAACGCTGGAACTCGTTGGTTTTAGAATTAAGGGTGAGGGTGTGGACAGTGTGACACTGTAGGGGTGCCGGCTTAAAGGCTGAAGTCTCAGGAGATCAGGTCACGTATTTTTTTCCTCCTGCCCCATTTAGTCCTTTCTGACCCTTTCCTGGCAGAAGTTCACAATGGGGGCATTTTCCCATGGCTACTATTTCACCCATATTTTGAGGGCTATCCACCAAGAACTAGCCACACTTCTCTGCTAGGGGACAGCAGAAGCCAATGCAATGTGGCTACATCCTTATACAACTCTGAAAAGTTGCCGATCTGATATGCAAAGCACTCTCATGTACAGTGTTCCCCCGGCCCCCAACAATCCTATGGAACAATGAGGGTAAAGAATTTCTCTTCTTTGGTAATTACTTTGTCAGTAAATGTTAGTGCTGAGACCCAAATCTAGTTCACTATTGTACTGCTAACAGGGATATCGTACCTCTGTTTCTTCCTCCATGTGCCTAATATCATGCCAAGCACGTCAGTAGACTTGCTTGTCATTGATTGCAAGTAAATTCTTTGAAAGGAATTATCTTGTCTCTTCCCCTTGAATAATAGTAAGAGATCTTGAGGAGAGGTTCTGTTTTATTTAGACTTTCAGGAAGAAGCAAAAGTTCCACAGAAGAGGTTTAATGGGTAGAGTTTAACAAAAACTTTCTTTACAGAGGTATGGTCAAGGTAAAGAGAACCAACAGGGGGTGGTGAGGCATCCAGGAATTAGAAGGAAGCCACAAGGAGCTTTAAGCCTGAACAGGAAGGGGACTGATATTACTGGAACCCAGTAAACTGAGTCCTTGAAAGATGAACCCTCTGAAAAAAGGGTTCTGAGGACGTAAAGGAGCAAGGAGGAATCCAGGGGAGTGCAACCACTGTCCAAACCCCTGGTTGGAGAGTAGGGGGTGGTGTCAGGAAATTAATCCTCCAGCTTCTCTGTCCTTCTACCCATTGAACTTCTACCAATGTCTCTAACTGGATGAACCTGACCAAAGGCAAGGGGCTGAGTGAAGCCGTCCATGGAAGCCAGCCTCCTGTGACTCAGTGGGAAAGAGCAACTGACACTAGATCTGGAGAGGCAAACCAAGGGTACTAGCACAGGGAAATAAATAAACACTTGGTGACTGGCATTTTTTTTCTGTTCCCTTTACTTTTATACCAAAAGTATACCAAAGTTTACCATAGACCTCTTTTCCAATTTATGTTCTTCATAATCAAGATGCCTATTACTTCTTTTTGTGTTTTTTTCTATAAGAAACACAATTCCTCACAATGTACTCATATATATGTATGTGTACACACACACAATTAAAAAGGCATAAAACATATTTTTTCTCTTTTTCTCAATAGAACCAGGTTAATGCATGAGTAGAGTGTGTGGAGTGATATTGTGAAATAGCTTTATTTTCTCACATCACAGTATTTCAAAACTGCTCTATTTGCTCTCCTTTCTCTATCACTCAAAGATATGCAAGCAGACCCTGTCATAGTTTTCCCAGTCACTTCCATATATTAATAAACAGTACTATTCTCAGGTATTAAAAAGTTCAGTTTAATGTAGATCAAAATTTCCTATATCTCATGCAATCTGAAGCATTTCCTCAGTTCTCAGTACTTTCACCTGCCCTGTGCTTGAATATCTGTATACAAAAGGAGGAAATGGGAGGCCTTGTGTTATCTTCGTGTTTCTTGTGATCCGGTTCTGTGTGGCAGAGGTCTAAGTGATGGTTTTCTCTCATGGAGCACTATTTTGGTTCCTTTGGTGACCATATCCTTTTGGGCCTTTCATTGTACTCTCCCTAGTTACCTAGTGCTTACCCTTTAGTATCACCACATCTCATGTGGACTTGTACAGTTCAGTGGCTCGGCAGCTCCTGCCTCTGGTAGTATCCTTCTCACCAATTCTGGGATGAGGTCATCCCAGGATAGAGCCTACTTGGCTACCTGTTGTGATGTCCACTCTTTTCCACGTGAAGCACCAGAAATATTTGTTTTGACAAACTCTGAAAGTGTAGACTACTCCCACTGCAGTGCTCTCTGGTCACAGTCTGCATTTCAGACTTACTTAAGTGAAAGGTGAGTATGTCTTTCTGTCCCCTAAACTTCAAAGACCTACATCAAATCCTCTGAGAGGTGTTTTTGAAACTCCCTCTCTTTTGAAGGTAGCTGGGAAAAGCATAGCACTCTAACAAATCTCTCTAAAAACACTTCTCTACTTTCTCCTCACTCTCACCTTTTCTTATGTAGAACCTGAAGGCAAAAATGCCTAGAAGTTATGCAGACAAGGTGTGGAATCTTCATGAGAATGTGTGAGCACTTAGCTGCTATTGTGCTCAGCCTCAATTCATAGTCTGGAAAAATTGCATTTAGATCCCTGTTATAATCTTAGCACTTATTGTGGAAATAAAGTCAATTCCATAATCTCAGCCTTATAGGGAAGTTATCATCTTAAGTATTTTACTCCAGTCTTTTTCATTGGCATATTATATATATATAGTTGTAAACTCAATATTTTGGTCTCTTTTTCTTGTTTTACTTGCTAATTGGTTACGGGCATTTTTCCTATATCTATATGTCTCATCTAATTTAACAATTATTCATTGAGCACCAATTATATACAGACACTATGCAGTCACCAAGAATATAGTAGTGAAGAAAACAGACATTATAAGTTACATTCTACAAAGGCAGTTAGGTGTTAAAAGAGATAATCACAAAAAGGTATCATAAGTCATGTGATCATTTAACATGTATAATTAATATTTCATCAGGTGGATTTGCCGTATTTCACTTAACGATTTCCCCATTGTTTTGTATTCTGAGCAATGTCATAATCATGTAAATAGTATTTTCCATATTCTGAATTATTTAATTAGGCTAGATTCCAAAAAAGGAGATTAGGCACGGTGTACTTTTTTTAATTAGCTTGATTTGAAATGTTTGCGTTTTGAGAATTCTTATGCAATTTTACAACATCCATAATAGCACTTAGAAAAACACTGGGCATATGGTAATCACCTAATATACATTAGATATTATTACCATTATTACTATTCTTTGAGATAATTAGTTATCCTGAGATATTGTGACATTAGTTTTGAGAGTTATACAATTTTAAAGGAATGACACATTTCTTTAAAGAAACTATATCCCACGACTCCCTTAAACATAACATTATGTATTATTAACATATATAGTGTATATCCATGAAAACAAAGCAAAAACCACAGAAGTAGAATTAGACATTTCATTTAAGTCTCTTTAGTATCATTAGACCTCTAGACTAGTGCTTTTCCCTGACTACTCTAATTTCTCTTTACTACAGAGCTAAGCTGATGGCATTCTAGAGTTAAAGATAAAGATCAGAAAATTAAATTCTTTAGTTCATAATCCCATCATTATCTGAATTTCTACCAGTTGCTTCTAGCTTATCATTACCTTTTTAATGAGGTTTATGGAGAATATTTGTAAAGCACAAAATTCAAAAACATGCCTGTGACTGGAAATAACATAAATATTTTTATACATAACTCATTCATGTTTATATCATTTATTATTGAGTGTTTACTCTGCAGGTGAATGATCTGAAAATGTGAGCTGTAAAGAATATCTGCCTTCTATCTAAGCTTCTCCACTGAAGCTACAGTGCTCTTTTAAAAATACAAATTTGACCGTTTCAATCCCATGTTTAAAACTCTTCAGGGAGGGAGATGAGGGTAAGGGGGATCAAATATATGGTGATGGAAGGAGAACTGACTTTGGGTGGTGAACACACAAGGCATTTATAGATGATGTAATACAGAATTGTACACCTGAAATCTATTTAATTTCACTAACAATTGTCACCCCAATAAATTAAAAACAAAACAAAAACTCTTCAATGACACATGTCAAGTGAAACTCAAAAGCAGTCCAAGATTTAAAGTGCTAAGTTGTCTGATAAAAACCTAGGAATTAGGGATGGAAGGGCATAAGACGGAAGTAAAAGTATTCTAAAGTCACATTCTATTGAGGCAGGAGAGACAGAGAAAGGAAAGAGAGAGTCTATCAATTAGAAAACAGTGTTTCATGTTAGTGAAAGTAGTATTTTGTTTTCAAATAGTAAAAGAGAAGTAAGTAATGATGAGAAGAGAATAAAAGAAGTAGCAATTTAATGGAGTAGAAAAATATTGTGAACTCGCCAGGGGAAAAATGGAATGAAAAGCAATTTGATCAAATCAAGAAAAACAGGAGAAAAAAGAAGAAGTGAAAATGTAAAATAAACGTAAGATAGAAAGAACACAATCAATTACATTAGTACTGGCAGTACATGGGAACAAACCTAAACCTCCCATAAAAGACAGAGACTATTAAATTAGAAGGAAAACAAAACTCAATTATGTCTGGATTGAAGGAGAATCACTTAAAATGAAGGATAAAAATAAAAGAATGGGGTAAAGAGAAATCAGGAAATTGCGAAACAAAACAAAACAAAACAGAAAAGATAAAAAAAGAAAGCAGAAGAATAATATCAATATCAAACAAGCTGGAATTTAAGGTTAAAAGTGCTAAATAGGACAAAGAAACAAATTATACAATGATAAAAGACATAATCTATGAAGAATCGGTAATACTTAAAAATCCGTATGCATCAACCAACCTAGAAAATAAATAAAGCAAAATCCATTGAGAAGTCAAGGAGAACTTGATAAAAATTATAATAGGAGATTTTGATACATCTCTTTCAAAATTGGATATATCTAGGACAAAGCCTTCAGACTTTATTCCTTCTTCTGTACAAAATAGCTTTATCGTAACTCATCACTAGGGAATCATCTTCACCCTCAAAATTATTTTTAGAATCATATTCTCCAGGAAACTTTTCATTCTCCCCTCTCTCCACATATAATTTACCATTCTTCTCCTTTGGACTGTAATGAATTCCTTATATACATGTACCTAACACAGATCCGAAAGCTTTTCTCATACTTATTGGTGAAAGGTTTATTTCCCCTAGGAGACTACATTCTTTGAGAACATTCTTTGGAATGTTATTTTGATTTAGTAATGTAAAAGTGTTTCCATCCTCACCATGGGCTTCACTGAATGTCTTCTTTTGAACCCTGATCCTCTTCTAGTTAAGCCATCAAACGTGGGCCCACCACACACAAGGGGTGGTAAAGAGCAATTCGGAAACATAATCTAATTTACCACAGTATAGTACCAATAAAGTAGAAATGTTTATCATGGTATGTGTTCACTGAGAAGCTTGAGACTGCCCCCAAACGCATAAGAGAGCTTCTGAAATTTCCTCTGCTCCAAGAGGGTCATGCAAATGGCTGACTGTAGGCTTCAAACACCTGAATGAGAAGGATGCAGAGTGTAAACTGAAGACCTGCCTTGCCTTAATAATGCCAGATGGAGCTGTGGCCATGCCTAAGAACGCACGCAGCTGATTAGTCAGCTTGGCAGATGCTCACACAGAGCAGAGAGTGGCTGCCAATCAGATCCCTCTTCCTCCTCCCACTGCTACTGCTATGGGAGAACTCAGAACTCAGAATGACCTGCAGTAAAAAAGGAGGGAAAGGAAAAATCTGGAATTGGACCTTGAAACAACTGATTTTATCTGGAAATGACTAAAATAAGGACTATGCCTCAGACAAAGTTGATTCCAGTTAGCAAAAAATAAATTGCATTTGTGCTCCTCTGAGTTAATGACTTGAAAATAGCATACTTGCCACACAAGTTTATATCCTTTATCTCTGGCATAGTGAAAAGATGGTTTATTTGAATGAAGGAACAAATGATAATTGAATAATTAAAATCTAAAGTTTCGTCATTGTTCTTGGAATTTGGCTAAATCAGTTTTTCATTTTAGACTTCAAAGATTTGCTTTTATTTCTTTTTTGCTTTTCACTTTAAAGAGAATGGTTTGAGATAGTTAGGTTCGTATAGATGTTGGATGTGATTGAGATGTGGCAATTTTGAAACTAAGGCATGTAAAAGAGAGACCAGACATGAAGGTTTATTTTTTTTCAGTGAAAGCCAGGTCTGCTGATGAATATTTGAGCTCTGTTCTCAAGACTCGTGCTTTGGTACTCAGACAATGCTTTGCATCTTCAAAGACTTGGTTATATACATGCGCTAAACACAGAAACAGTCACTTATTTTTTAAGTTAAACTAACAATTTTAATTCCCTGATGATTAATGAGGTTGAACACCACTTCTTATGTTTATTGGCCTTTCGAACATCTTTGTTTGTGAGGTGTCTGTCAAGTCAATAACCAGTTTTTCTACTGAGTTTCTGTTCTCTTTCTTATTGATTTGTAGGAGCTATTTTTTTTTCTTTTTATATATTCTGGATTTAAGTCCTTTATGTTAATAATATTATCTCCCACTCTTTGGGGGTACATTTTCATCCCATTAATGGTATCTTTTTATGAAGAGAAATTCTATATTTTATTATAGTCTAATGTATCCATCTTTCTTGTATGCTCAATACTATTTTTTGTGTCCTGTTTAAGAAGTTTTGCCTACTCCAAGGAAACAAAGATGTTCTGCTTTTTGACTCTCTTTTCAAAGTCAGTTTTCAAATACTTAATTTTCCACAGTAGTCCTGTTGTCACCTTTTCTCCTTCTTGTACTCTTGTGGCACAAGAAAGATTACTCTGTTACACTTCCAGTGGTATGTCTCGGAATTTGTGTCTACTCTAAATGATCACCATCACTAAATATTGAATCTCTGTGTACAGAGCATTCTATCCCACAAGAGCCACATTTGAGTTTAAGTTTTGGGTGTGTGACAAAGGAGTCTTTGAGAAAAAACAATTCTCCTCCCTCCTTGTTTGCTGAGATTTTTTATGTGTTTTCATAGTTTATTGTCCATCCAGAAAGCCTATCCAAATCCAAACCCCACAAAACCGCACTGAGCTGAAGACATGTTTTCCTTAAGGTAACAGAGGAAGCAAAAGTATCAAAGGATACTGCCTCCAACCCAATGAAACCAGGCGCCAGGCCAATTTTAGCTCTGAATGTGCCTTTCCTCATAACTATTCAAAAAAAAAAAAAAAGATTTTTTTCCAAAGGCTTAAAGTGTCATCTCCACGTCAACTTAATGGTATTAAATGTAAGCTATAGCTCAGTTTTTTATACTTGAGAGAAGATTCATAAATACTGCTCTCTGGGATAAATTCTTATGGGGGGACAAAAATAATGATTTCTCTTGTGAAACTCTTTCAGAGTTTCATTTTGTTTCAATAATTTGACCAAATATTTTTTCAGAAAAATAAAGCAATTATTTAAGCATCATTTTTAAGGTTGCTATAAGATTAATGAAAAAATTTTATGCCCTATGTCAAGCTTCATTTTCTCTAAAGTTGAAAACCACTAGGAATCTAGACTATGAAGAGAAATGTAACTGTCATTAAGCTTGAGAAGACCTGAAAAATCAAGGAAAGTCTGCGTGGCAGACTTTTACTCTCATTTGGGTCTGTTATTACAACAGCCATACTGTAGTTACACAAATGGTATTATGGCCCCACTGTATTAAATCATCATAACTATAAAATACGCCTACTTAAAAACTAATGCCTTCTCTCAACTACAACATTCTGCTTTAGTATAAAATTTTATTCTTCAAGATCTAGGAATAACAAGCCAGATTCTCTTCCAGATTCAACATGTCACTTCTGTCAATTAGTTATTCATCCACCACACATTAAATGCCTAGTTTGTGTCAGGAACTATGTTAGGTGTTGAGAATATTAGTAACATGAATAAGCTATGGCCTCTATCCTTCAGGATTTTATCGGGGTGGGGGGCAGATAAGTAAATTGACATCTATATTATATAGTACTAAGTGCTATGGAGAGAAATCACAGGTTGTGGGTACTATCAAAATTCAACATGGCATTCCCAGAAGCTCCTCAAAGGAGGTGATATGTGAGCTGCCAATTGGTAGATGAGTTTGATTTTGTTAATTGAAGATGAGAGTAATCTAAAGAAAGGGAATGCTTGAAAAGAACCATACATAAATACAATTAAATTTCAAATAATGGTAAAGACAATTATGGGGAATGGTGGGGAGGGAAGCTACAAAGTTAAGTGAGGGAAAAGTCATAAACTGTGTTTAGGCTTAAGGATTTGAACTTCTTTAAATGAAGTGAAGACAGTGTCAAATGCTGTAGAGATGAAAAGTAGAAAGGGACAGAAAAATGTTATTGGATTTGGCAGCACTGAGAGCATTGGAGATTAAATCAAAATCATTTCAGGTGGGTAATGGATAAGGATAATGAATTGCAGTGGGTGAGAGTCAATAAGTGCAGAGACTGCTAGACCTCTCCTGGAACCCTGACTGGAGGATGAGGAATCAAAGGAAGTTTGATTGACTTGTGCTCTTTTTTAAAAATTTTACATTTTAACAGAATTTTAGACTTCAGAGAATTTCCAATAGTGAACACATTTCCTATATACCTCTTGTCTGTGTTTCCTAAATATTAATATTTTATCACATTTTCCTCATTTGTTCTCTCTCTCTCTTATTCTCCTATAACCCGTCTCCCACCATTATCTTTTTCTGAAGTGGTTAGGAGTAAGTCACAGATATGATGCTTTTTTTACATTTCATATTTCAGTGTAGTTCCTAGAAAACAAAGACATCCTCTTATATAATTATGGCACAGTGATCAAAATCAGAAAATTAGTCCTGATACAGTATTATCACCTAATCTACAAACTTGATTTAGAGTTCATCAATTGTTCCAATAACGTCCTGTGTTACAAAAGAAAATCCCAGATCATGTGTTGAGTTCAATGGCCTTATCGCTTAGTCTCCTTTAAACTGGAATAGTTCTTCAGTCTTTCTTGACACTTCATGAAGTATTGCATATTTGAAGAGGATAGGCCAGTTAGTTTGTAGGTTGTCCCTTGATTTTAGTGAATCTAATGTTTCCTTCTAAATACATTCTGGCAATGCCTTTACAGAGTGATGTCCTTCTTAGTGCCTCATATCAGGAAGCTCATGATGTTGATTTGTCCCAGTTCTGGTCATTTAAATAATTTGGTCAGTGTGATGGTGTTTGCTAGATTTCGTTACTGTAAAGTTACTGTTTTTCTCCGTGTAATTAATAAGAATCTTAGAAGATATTTTGAGACTTATGTAAATGGCTCATTTCTTTTTTTTTTTTTAGATTTTCACTCCTTGCTATAGAGTCTGTTGATGGTTCTTGCCGGAGTCAATTATCATTATACTGGTTGCAAAATGATGATTTTCTAAATTCATTATTCCTTCTGCATTTATTCATTGGCTTCATAGTATAAGGAAAAGCTTTCACTTTTCCTCCATTTGTTTATTTATTCATTCCCATCACTGTGGACTCATGGATTCTTATTCATTCAAAGAGTTTAAATCATTTACTGTGGGTAGTTGTTAAAGATATTTGAGCACATTTGTAGGCATAGAAAAAAAAGAGCCATGGGAGACATAGGAGTGGCAGTGCATGACTGATGTAGCAAAGCAACTAACTCATTTTTATCCTGCAGCTCTGTTAAACTCGGGCTACTCTGGGTGCTGAGGATGAGAACATGAGTAAACTAGTGCTACATCCCCAAGGGAGTTTATATGTTGGGAGAAGAGGCAAGGGAGGGACAGCCCTTTGGGAAAGGAGACAGAATCATTTACTAAAGTGATTTGCAAGAGCTGCACATATGAGAACAGAGCTGTGGGTGGCACTAAAAGGAGCATTATTAATTTTGATGAGTTGGTGAAGACTTCCCAAAGCAATAAACTTTGAGACAGATCTCAGCACATTAGTTGGATAGGGGAACAGAAAAAGGATAATAAAGGAGAGTAGAAAAAACATTCCAGACAGAAGTGAAAGCTACGGAAATGTCGAAATAGCTTATTTATTTCCCCTGAAAATTTGGGAAAATAAAAGGCTTTCAGCGAATTGACACCAAATGATGCAAGGACATGTAATCACCTCAGGCTTAGGTTGCCTTTGCTCAATTTGGCGATTGAGAGTCCGAGTGTGTGAACATTTCAGTTCAGAGAAGATCTTGGTTTTTAAGGGAAATCCCTTCCTGACCAGACCTCAGAAAAAAGATACCTTCCCGCCCACTACCATGGTTACCAAAATCATCAAAACAAACTCTCTTCCCAATTTAAGGAGTTAGTTGCTAGATATGAGTTGGCTTGTTTAGGGAATCCTGTGGGAATATGAAGTTCCCCTGAAAACATTTGCTTTTGACTTCTGAAAATGTATTCACAGCCCATTTGTATGACGATAAAATAAATCTGACTGTATGTTAATCATTTAGCTTTATTTCTTTCACCCACCTAGCAAAAAGCAAAGTAAGTCAGAATGTAAAGAATTCAGTTTCAGATTTTACCTTAATTCCAAAGATAAAAAAATGTGGTTAAATTATCAATAGATTAATATTTTATGCCTGAAAAAAGTCCCCCACCCCAAAGTGAGAGCTGTTTTGTTTTTGTTGTTGTTTTAAAGAATAGAGAGATAGATTAACATGGTTTTAAATACGTGGCAGCAAAAAAATAAATAAATAAATAAATAAAGAATGCATCCATTATCCCTTTATCCAGTACACATAATACTCCCGAAGACATTTAAACGAAAAGATTCTGAATCTTAGATTTCATTTTAGTAAATGCCGTCCAGCTGCAAATGTAGGGCACATCGTTTTGGCATGCTGTGTGGGTTTCCAGCTTCTGCTGAACACAGACAACAGAAGAATACGTGTTCCATTGCACAGCACACTTGAGAGTGAATTTCACATTAAAGCTTTAAGTTATTCACCTATTGAAACTTTTTTTTCAACGTTCTCACTTCTGGTTTTTCCTTCTCTCTTGGGTCAGGATTGTTCTGCAGTAAAGAAAACATAGGGGGAAAAACAGAAAATATAGTATTATTTTCTCTTTCCGTTTGTGGATTTCAATTTTCCACCAAATTGAATGACAAATAAACTTAATCTTGGCATTAATCTCATTCGGAAAAAAAGACTGGCCTATGATAGTTCAGATTATTCTCAATGTAAATACAGAAAAGCTAACGTACCAACGGATTCGTTGGGCTTTTAGGGATAGAAGGACAAGTCAGACAGAGCCATGCCCCACTGTATTTTATGAACTAGATTGATACATGGAGACTAACCAAATAAGGCAGTAAATGATAAATGTTGTATGAGTGCCATGGATAATAAAAACCAAAATAGGGCACAATTTGGGGTAAGGGGTACAGAAAAAGAAGTGTGAAATTCTTAACCCATGTGGTTATTCCCCCAAATTGATATAGTTGAAGGGCTCCTTTACTTTGCCACTAAACAATCTGTGACCCTCTGGCAGGTCAATTAAATAAAATTCCACAGATATATATTGACCTTTTGATTTTGAGGCCAAAAAGTTCACCTTAATTAGCTTAAATTAAAAGTAGACACGTATTACAATAAGAATCAAAGGTGTCTCATAGAAACCAAGTACAGGAATACATCCTGACCTCTAGAACTATTAGGCCAAGAAGATGGAAAGTCTTCAGAACTTCTCTCCACTTCTTACCCATTTATTCTCATATGGTAGACTGACATTTACCACTTCTACAGCCCTCATGGTAAAACATGGCAGCCCTCAAGTTTACATGCTGCCTCAGAATTCTACATCCATTTCTCAGAAGAGAGGTTCTGACCAGGTCAGCTAGGAAAAAGGTATCTCTCACTTGTCTAGTCAGCCAGAGCCATGGCCGTCATATAGTAAAACATGATGGTGGTTGTGGTGGGAGTGTGTGGGGGCCAGTGGCACTCCCCAAAGAAAAGAGAGTCTCTGTGAGTTTGACAACATCTACAATGTGTCTCCACGAATACCTGCTGTGCATAAGCCACAGTGCTTTGGTGACTATCTGCCCTCACGTAGAAGAGAGGGCATTGGGGTAAAATTAGTTTACAGATGACCACTATGAGGAAAGATATTGCAAAGGAAATTAAACGTGCTAGAGGAATCTAAGGAGTGGGAGAATCTAGTGATTGGAGGATTAGGAAAGGCATCATGGAGAAGACATTGGAGACAGACTTTGACAATGGGTAGATTGCAAAGATATGCATAGCAGAGAGAATGAGGACAAAAAGGAGTGGGCACTACGGGAAGAGGGAACACTGAGTACAGAGAGGCCTAGAGAAAGAACACCACGTTCTGAGAAAAGGAGGATAGCCCCTGGTATCACTCACAATTAGACGAGGGGTAATATCAAAAGAATAGACAAAAAATGTGGTTTAAGCAAGATAGAAGTTTATTTTTCTCTCATATAAAGGAGCCCAAGGTTGAGAGTTCAGGGTTGGTAGGATGACTCTGTGAGCATCGAAGACTCTGGCTCTTTCTATCATGTCGTGTTGCCACCCTCAATATGTGGCTTCTATCATGTAGTCCAAGATGGCAGTGCAAGTTTCAGCATTCACATCCACATTCCACCTTACTGTGTGGAATACATGAAAAGGGGCACACTTTCTACCATTTAAGGGTATTTCCCACAAGATGCACACCACATTTCTGCTTACATTCTATTTGCCAGACTTGGTCAAAGGGACATTCCTAATGGAAGGCAAGCTGGGAAATGTAGTAGGCCTGTGCCCATATAAAAATCAAGTGTGCTACTTCTAAGGAAAAAGGAAAAAAAATAAACATTGGGAGACAGTCTCTTCACTCCCACTTTGCAAAAATTTAGGTTCAGTGTGAAACTAAAAAGGTTAGAAACCCTTGGCTGCTAGGTCAAGGAGGTTGTAATTTGGTTGGCAATGAACAACCATCAAAGGTTTTGGGGCAAGTAAGTGATATGATCAGATTTCTACTTTTAGAATTTGCTGTGCAAATGATTATAAAACAAGGCAAGAACTATTAAGTGCCATTTGAGTGTTACTCCTGGTTTAGGATCTATAGGATATTTGGAGTTGGGAGAGAAAAAAAGGTGATGGTGAAGAAAGAATGATCAGGAGATTACGCTAGCTTAGAGTCTAGACAAGAATTAATAGGATCTAAATGGGGCCTGCAGCAATGAGAAGATGTTTCCTCCAGGGAGAGGAAACAGACAATTCCAAAATTTTAAGCCTCAGGGATTAAGGACTGATGATGTCCTTAATAAAAAGAAGGAAGTCTGGAAGAGGAGCTGGTTGGAATGCAAAAAGGAAAGACTATTGGTTTGGCACGAGGTCTTGTGGTTAGGGCATCTGTGTCAGGGATGTCATCAGGACAGCTGGAAAATGAGGGTGGGACAAAATGGGACAAAGAGTCTCCAGGACAACTTTTGGCAGTTCTAGGATTCTCTGGTGTCATACTGTTAGCATTTCAATAGCAACGTGTGGCTCAGACGTTACATATCACAAATTCATGGCCTGTGCTAGTATCTGTCTGAGAAGCTGAGAAGGCAATAAACCTCCATCACTCTTTACTATTGAAATCTCAGATTATTCAGGATACTCTGGGCACATTTAGCATGAATAAGTGAGACTTAGGTATACTAATACTGCTATATTTTCAGAAAAATGTCAATAAAGCTGCAAAAGTAATTTTTGACGTAGGTTTTAAATGGAGGAGATTGATGTCAAGGTGAACACTAAAGGCCTTTCAGAGAAATACTTATTTCAGGATTTTATAATTTGTTTATAAATCAACTATTCATTCATTCAATAAATATTTATTAAGCACTGCTATGATGTACTAAATATAGGATTTATAAAAGAGTGGATGAGGCAGACATGGTCCCTGCCTCAGTCTAGACCATGGGCTGGTAAATTATAGCCCATGGACAAATGTGGCCTGGTGCTCTTTCTGTTCTGCCTGCAAGCTAAGAATGGTTTTCATATTTATAAATGTTTGAAAAAATAATCAAAAGAAGTGTACTACTTGTGATATGTGAAAATTACAAGAAATTCAAAAATCAGTGTTCATTAAAAAAGCTTTATTTTGCACAGCCACGCCCACTTATATATATTATTTCTGCCCTAGAAGAGCAGAGTTGAGTAAGTGTGACAGAAACCACATAGATAGCAAAGCCTACAAAATTTCCTAGCTGGTCCTTTGCAGAAAAAATTTACCAGCCTCTGGTGTTAACAGAATTAATCAAACACACCATCACCCAAACAAATATATATTTAAGCAGAGTGGGTATCATTTACTATTTTCTGGTCTTATCCAAGTACATTTTCTCACTACCACTTACCTCACCTAATATCAAGGCCTGTGGTAGGCAGTCTCTAAGAGATGACTGGCAATGGATTGTGCTTCCCAGGATTCAGACTCCTCTGGTTACCCTCCCACCTTAAACTTGGTAACCAAGAGGATATGGCAGAAGTTATGTGGTGTGGCTTCTAAACTAGGTCAGAAGTCTTGCATATGGAAGGTTCACTCTGAAATAAACCAACCACTTACACCATGCTGTAAGAAAGCTCGAGCTCGCTATGTGGAGAGGCCATATGGGAAGAGAAATGCTTGGATGACCTCCTGTTGTTCCAGGTATCCCAGCCCAGGCAATAGACGTGTGGGTAAAGAAGCCATCTTGAATGTCCCAACAAATCAAGACTTCGGATGACCTACTCCAACTGACATGCTTCTGAACCCTCAAGAGGGATCCCAAGAGACAACTACCCAGCTGAGACCAGTCAATTCTCAGGACCATTAGAGGTGATAATAAACTTGGGTATACTGTGTGTTTTTTTAAGTCATAAGATTTGGTATGATTTACTGCACAGCAGCAGAAAACTGAAACATGACCCAGGTCTCTTTCTGAAGGGACATTGGAAGAGATGGAGTGGGTGAATTCCATATGTTGAAGTTTGTAATGGTGCTTGACAATCTTAGGGATGGACAGGTGATCTGCTGGTGTAACCACAGGCCTGTGGAGGCCCATCTTTGAATGGAAGTAAAAGTGCAGGCAGGACTGATCGTCTACAGGTCTACTAATACGAGTGTGCTGGTTATTAAAATATGGAAATATTTCCACGCCAGTTGGGAAATAATATAAGAGTAACTGCAATATGCAGTAGAATTAAATCAATAATATACAACCCAGCACATGTGGTTTTATCACAAAAATCCCACACACTGTAGTGCTGAGACTTTTTTGGGTTTTGGCACTTAAAGTGCAGATCAGCAGAACTTGCTGCGGATTTTAGGTTATTTATTTCAGGTGTTTGGAAAGTTGCCTCCAGTTTCTAAAGTCTTTTTTTTTTTAAATTTATTTCAGCTTCATTGAGGTCTACTTGACATATAAAATTATAAAATATGCAAAGTGTACTTTGTGGTTTGATATACATATCTATTGTGAAAGGATTCCCCCAGCCAGTTAATGAACACATCCATCACTCCAGTCTCTAAAGTCATGGTGGGGGTGGCAGAGTTACACAGCTGAACTGAGAAGGACCCCCAAAGAAATACCTAACTCTGCCCAAGAGGAGAAATAGGGTCCAGGTTCAGGGAAAGGTTGAAGAAGCTTTTGGGAGCTGTTGCACAGATTGAAATTTGTGTGGGCACATCCCTCCCATGGTTTTTATTTTTTTGATCTTGGTCTGATTTGGCACCTTATCCTTTGGTTGGGGGCAGCTATTCCTGAACAGGTCTGCCTAGGACCATATTTAATGGTCAGGAAACGATGTGTCCAAGAAAATGACAGTGTGAGTCCTCTTTTCCCGGCACTTGGTCTCTGAACAAAGGAACCAGCCCATTCCTTCATTCTCTCCATGCTTGCCCACTTTCTCATTCACCAGGGCAGAGACACAGAGTGAGCCCCAGTACAAGCCTCACGTGTCTCTAGGCAATGTGAGTGGCTAAGCATTCGCCCAGCTGATAATAACTACCTTTGTGTTTTCTTTCACCTCTTTTCGTT
The DNA here is from genome assembly GCF_964194185.1 of Rhinolophus hipposideros. Taxonomy (NCBI): domain Eukaryota; kingdom Metazoa; phylum Chordata; class Mammalia; order Chiroptera; family Rhinolophidae; genus Rhinolophus; species Rhinolophus hipposideros. The sequence goes on along the minus strand of NC_138052.1, from coordinate 70,256,834 downwards.
CTTCCCTCTGTGTGTGTTCCTCCTTCTAATTGGGCTCTTCATCCCTCTCACCCCTTTTTTCTCTACTCCTGTTTTCTGTCTCTCCATCTGGCTTGTCTGCTCCTGGTAGGATAAGAGCCTGGCAAGAGAGATGCAGGGGTATGGAGAGCAGTGGACACAACTAGACTGAGCTGGGAGCAGCTGCATGAACTATCATGCAGCTCCTCACAGGATCTCCAGTCACCTAATGATTATCACTGCGATGGGGAGGCCATTGAAAGAGTTTGATGCAATTCCCAATGTCAAACCATGACTCATTCCAGGGTATAATTCAGAGAGCGTCTTAGTTTAGACTTCTCACCCAGGCAGAGCCTGAGACAATGACTCGGGTACAGGTAGTGTGTTTGAAAGGTGATCCCAGAAAGCAGGAGCGAGGGAGTGAAAAGACTGAGATGCAGAAGGCAGCAAATAGGGTGTTTTTCTGCTGGTTTTTACTGTGGACAACTGGGACCTGATCCTGTGGGGGACGCTTTGAGAAACCACATAGAAAACACCTCCAAATTGTCCTCCCAAAGGTGGGAGTCTGGGGCACTGTTTCCCACTGACACTTGTTTACCCTTGTCTGAGGTTGTCCCCGGGGCATTCATTCTTGGGCTCTTCCAGGCTGTGCCTGCACAATGGCTGGGTGAACTCCTGTGGCTTCAGAGAAAGAAATCTCCAAGTGAAGAGGTTAGTTAGCAGGCACTTGTGTTGGGAGGCTGACGTGTGTAAGGGAACCCAGTACCTCAGCCGCCACTGAAATCAGAGGGGGTCCCAGGGGAGGTGGCATGCGGTGTCCAGGGAGTTTTCCTCAGACTGAATCAGCTGCATCAAACACAAGGCACACCATCAATTGCTACAACCCAACAAACGCCTTGGAAATTGTTCGACTGCTTTAATGAATAACTTAAGTTTCACGGTAAATAGTTTTGTACCGTAGATAATTTAGACAAGAAAAGGGAAACTGTTTTTAATCTTTGATTCATATGTTGGTTTATATATGAGTGAATGTTAGCAATGATTGTCAGATGTTTGAAGTACTACCCCATTTGTATGTTGCTGCTCCCTCCCAGCACTCCCTGGCGCTGGCCGATGATAGTGCGTGGCAGTCTCCTGACCATGACCCTACTTTTCTTCTTTTTTTGGTCCCAGGATCTCCTCTCAGGTTACAGCATCATCTCTGCTCTTTACCCCATCCTCACCACCTGCCCCTTTAATTCTCACAAGCCTGTATTGGAAGTTGAAAAACTGAGCATAAAACGTTTCTTGCTCTTGTCACTCCATCTATAAAAATCCTACTTGATTTTGAATAAATGGATGTGTCTAATTAAGGAAAAGGTCATGTATTAGTTGTGGAGGGGGAGAAAAGTATTTCAAGTTATCATCACGTTGTAATACTGTGATAAGGGCTTTGGAGGCTAAGTGCAGGATATTACGAAAAAGTTTAACAAGGGGGATTGGTTGAGAAATCAGGGAATACCTCTGAAGAAGTGATTTTTAAGCTCAGATCTAAGGGAAGAGAAGAGATTAGGCAAAGAACAGGGAAGAGATTTGAGAAAGAGAAAACAGCATGTGTAAGGGCCCTGAGGCACATTAGAAAGGATATGAAAGAAACCAGGGATTGTGAGTAATGATGGCAAAGAGGACACATGCACTTACTTTGCTTTCCCCTGAAACTCCAATCAAATGATAATGAAGGGGGACCCCACAATGACAGCCGCTCATCAGATGTAGAAGTCTAGGTGAGGGAAATTTCTTTAAGAAGATAAACATTGAAGTGAACTTAATTGTTTGTAAGTGAGTAGAAGCTGTTTACAAACCTGAGGGGGAGTTTAAGGTTAACTTAGTGATAAGAAAATGAAGCCAATGGAGAAACAATTACAATCTTCAACTCTAGGGAAAGTAAAAGTTATCCAGAAAAGGAAAAGTAATCTTTCATACTATTTGGCTTAGCTACAACAATATTTATATAGCCAAAATAATGTAAACACACGGTATTGATCGAACCACAATTATCAGGTAACTATGTTGGGAAGACTAGGGAATGGGAAGGGTGGCTGGAGAGCAGTGTAAAAGAAGTAATTTTCATCTTCCATAGTAAGCACTCAATAGAATATGTTTAAAACAAAAATCAAAGTAGCCATAAAAGCATGGTATTTAGAGATGTGGAGGCAAAATCCTGAGGAATCAGCTGAAATAGTTGCAAGTGGTTGCCCTTGGGGAGATGGAAGCTGTGGGGAGTGGGAGTGTGACATTTCCTCAAATGGGAGCATAATGCACTTCACAGAATTTTTCACTTTCTGCTCTAAAAGTGTGATAACTTGGATGGAAAATAAACACTGCGCAGTGGCAGGTGTATGAGAGCACAGAGCAGTGAGTAGCATCTGGACTCCTAAGGAGGGAGGTGGGAATTTCTGGGCCATAGTAGGGATTTTAAAGCAATAGGAAGCAAAGTAAAGGAAGGATTTTTTTTCAAAGGGGAATTGCATAGCTGGATTTATATTTTAGAAAGATTCCTCTTGCTGTTGTATGGAGAACACATAGAAAGAGGAGGCCACCGTGGCCATGGGGAGGACAAATTGTTATGTGGCCATAGAGATGGAGAGAAGTAGAAAAATTCAAGATGTATTTTGGAAGTAGAACCATGCAATATATAAAGGACTATAAGAGGAAAGAAGGGAGATTTTTCTTTTGTTAACAACCACTGTAAGCAACTTCAAATTTCCAGCTAATAACTCTAAAATTATTCCATTGAAAAATCATTCACATTAATGTTGAGTATAATGTTGCAAATTGGCAAGGATATTCATTTTGGGCTGAGTGCCTCTGCAAAATATGCCTGCTAGCCCCTTCGTGGCCTTGCATCCAACAAACATATTTTCTTCAATTAAGCAGCTATTTTGAAGACATGTCATCTGTTTACTGTTAATACATACTAATATAGCCATCCATGGATCAACAGCAGAGACCATCTCAGAAAGGCTACATTATACTTGTACAATTTTATATGCTTTTTCAGATGCACATACATTTCAATTCCAAACCACCATCTTTAGAGTGAAGTATCACAGGGAAAATAAAAGGACAGTAAATTTAATGCTGCTGGGGAAAAAAAAATATATCAAATCTTATATTACTTAAAAATCAATGTTCTTTTTCTGGCTCTTGTTGGACTCATACCTTTAAAGTGAAGAGCTTTGCAGTCCGTCATCTCATCTTGCGACCCCCACACTGACACTACTCTGTACTTCCCTGCCATCTGGCAGTTTTTCCGTGCCATGATTTAAAATTTTCCTAATGTTTGCTAATAAAATTGGGGTGCCATTTTCTTTCTATAACAGTCCTTTTCATTTCCCTAAGGATGGAAAGAAACTCGGAGGTGTTCTGATAAAAGTTTGATTGAAAAGGGAATAAAGAAAAAGGTGAGTGAAATAACTCCCTCTAAACGCAGTCCTCTCCACAAAGGCACCTTCCTTGATTCTGTGGCCTACTAACTGGATTTGCTGACTTTCGAAACAGCCAAGCATGTCACAAAAGCAAGCAGCAGCTTGTGTGTCTGGGATTTAAAACCAAAGCCCACAAGTGATCAGAATGAGATGAATGGAGTTTGGTCATTCTGCTCATTCTTTTGGTCTCATTTGCTTTGCATCCATTTTGCATTTGGAGCTGTTTCAAAATGTTGACAGGGAGTGGGGCAGGCAGGGAGAGTGGACAGAGTCTCCTGGCATTTTGTAGCAGACAGTTGTTTCTATTCCAGGTCTAAAAAACTATTTGCTTGGGCTCTTTGTAACCCTTTCTTCACCAACCCTACAGACTAACACATATAAAAAACATACATATCATTCAGCAGTTAGATTTAATGGATGTTACTATTTTCCTATATTTGCTTCATATTTTTTATATGAGGAAATACGATGTCACAGATATGGTTGAAACCCACTTTGTTTCTCTCGATGATGTCATTTTCTCTCTCATTTTCTCCAAAGGTAATCACAATCCTGAGGCTTGAGTGTATCTTTCTTATCCATGTTTTATACTTTTACTATATATATGGATATATCCATAGTATATACGGTAGTCTAGAACATTTTAAGACCTGTCATAAATGGTTTTATGCTTTACATTTCATTCTGCAACTTGCTTTTTTTCAATCAACGTTGCGTTTCTGATGTTTATACATGTTGATACAGGCAGCCCTGTTTATTCATTTTCGTTGCTATATAATGCTCTAATGGGTGAAAACACCACAGGGTATTTACTCATTGTCTTTTTTAATGAACATTTAGGTTCTTTTTGTCTTACTATAAACAATTTTGCAGGGAATGTGGTATATTGCATTCATAGACTCAATTTTTCACCGATCCCTTTGTCAGGTGACTTTGCAGTTACTGCCATCAGTGGTATATCCCATTTTCCTACATTCTTACTTGTTATTTTGTATATCTTCTCTCACTTCTTTCTGCATTGCCCTACTTTCTAGTGAGGGTTACAGCCCTAGCTGAGTCTGTTCTTCAGTCATCCCAGCTCAGGCTCCAGACATTGAAGTCAAGAAACCATCTTGGAAATGGATTCTCCAGCCCCAGCTGTTCTGGTTACCAGCCATTCACGTCACTTCCTGTTGTGTGAGTTGTCCCAGCTAAGGCCCCAGCTATTGTGGCACAAAGAACAGCTGTCAATCCGTTGCCCTTTCTGAATACCCAACCCACAAAATCCATGAGCATAATAAAATGATTGTTGCTTTACATCAGTAAGTTTTGGGCTGGGTTTTTAGGCTGCAATACATAAAAAGACCATGGCTCATCTCTGCCTGTTGTAGGACTTCTTTTGCCCCATTACTGCTTTGAATTTACTGTTTCATGTCTTATCCAGGAAAATTTTCATTTTGGTTTTTGAGCTATGTGTTTTAAACATTCTTTTCATATATTATTTCTCATTGCTGTGTGCCTGGATTAGAGGTGGCAGGTTGCAAACCAAACTTACAATGCTCTTTTGCCTGGTTTTCATTTTTAGTAAAAGATCTCATCAAGTATGCAGCCAATTCAGTCTCCTGAGTCACATTCATATTTAGCTCATTCATTTATTCAAAATGTTAGTTAGCACCTACTGTGCATAAGCACTTTTCTAGACACACTGGAGGATACCAAGAAAAGTTAGACACATTCTTCTTTTCAAAAGGCTTATATCTGGTAGGGAAGACAAGATGTACATAAATAACTGTAATACCACATCAACTCATAAACGGTATGAGTAAGAAAATGGAGATATGGAAAAAGTGCTATGTCTCAAAGATGACAAATAAACCAAGTTGGGGGTAGCATAGGAGCTAGACTGGATTACCTGCTCCTATGTGCTTGTGCTTCTTGGAGCACATGTTTTTACTTCCACTGTCTCTGCTACCACTGTACGGAGGACTCTTAAATTGGTATCTCTAATCTGCACTCCACAAAATCTTTCTAAACAACCTTTCTTCCTGTGGTCAAAGTCCCCATATTCTCCCAGCAGTGTGGATGTGAAATCTCGGAGTTGACTTTCATGCTTCCTTTTGCTTTCTCTTCCACCAAGGAAGTTCTCACATCCTGTCAATCGTTCCTTCACACAGCCTCTGTGTGTACGTATCTCCTTATCTCATGACAACCATCCTAGTGTAGGCTCTTACCAGTTTGTGCATGTATTACTGCACAATATATATTTGGCATCTCTCACTCTAAGCTTTCCCATTTCCCATCCTCACTGCACTCTTGGACCAGATTCTTCTCCTTAAATGACACTTTTATTACGTTCCTTCCCTGGCTTCATAACCTTCAGAACTTCCCTATTTTCTATTGTATCTCATTTAAACTTCTTAGCCTGGACCCCAAAACCTTCCCTAAATCAGCCACACTCTCAGTAGGGCATGCTATTTCCTTAGGAATATGGGGACCATGTCCACATTGTTCTGAGTAGTTATTTTCACATTCACAACTTTTCCCATGTTGCCATTGTCTGGAAGGCCCTTGCTCACTATTACTACTTCTTGGTCATTTTTCTTCAACAGTTCCTATTATAAAATATTCCCTGTCCTTTAAAAATTTCCAAGGAAAAACTGCTAAAAGGAGTGAAGGTGCTGTCATGTGGGGAAATGTTGAAAGATGGTCAGTGATGGGGAGCATGATAGAGATTTCGGGGGATGTCCATAAGCACACTTGAAAGGAGATCAGGCAGGTGTTATTGACCCCATTTCCTAGATCAGCTGAGGGTTAGGGAAATTGATGTATTTGTTCAAGGTCACAAGGCTATCCAGTGTCCAAATGAGGCCACATTTTCTCACTGTGAACCCAGAAAGATTTCCATAACATAGCAGAATTAGGCATTGTGTATATAACCAATGGACAAAAGTTTTTTGAAGATAGGTTTCTGTACAAAAAGAGAAATAACTTTTAAAAAATTAAAGTTATATAAGAGTAGGATGAGTGACTTTATTTTCAAAATGAGTTCTGCATATTTGCAGCAAAGATGATATGATATGACGGAGAGAGTGTTCCTGTTTGGAAGAGAGGAGAGGTGACCTCTGTGATCCTTCTGAAGGATTAAATTCCATGATTCCCAGCTTGTTTGTAAATGCTGCTTTTACCTGGCCCATCCATTGAAATGGGAAAGGGAGGGAAGAGGGGCTGGAGATACTGTTTATTTAATAAGTGTCATAGGTGACATCCTAAGGGATTCACATTTTCATTTAATCATGACAGGAACCCAGTGGAATCGGTTTTTTGATCACCATGCCAAATTTGCAAAAAAACAAAAACAAAAAAACAATTATATATATATAAAAGTTTAAGAAAGGCTATTAAATTTGCCCAAGGCCATATAACCGATAAGGAAAGAAAACAGGGTTCAAGCCAAATAGAGGGAGGGAGAGGAGTGAGGTAGGGTATTTATTTCACCAGTTCTGTCCATGTGGGGCTCTCCAAGGCTGGTTGATTCTCTAGACCAACAAGCTGATGCTAGGCACCCTCCTTAGGTTTTCTTTTTATCACACCATGCTGTATGTGGTGCGACAGGAAAAAAAACACCAAAAAAACAAACATGCCTTGAGAATTAAGCCAGTGTGCTAGCAGGTCAGAATTGTATTGCTTTTAGAGCAAGAGTAGATGTCAAGGAATATTTCACACAACGTACGTGATTCAGCAACAACAACATGTGATCGTAGGAGACATTCAGAATCGTTATCATAGGGGTATTCTTGACCAAACATGGAGATATTGAAAGTAGCTTGAACTCGAAGTAACTGGAGTCTACAGTGGGATATACTATATATATATAATATCTATATACCTGTGTCAAAGAGCTAGCAACTCATCTTTCTTGGTATTATTTTGGACTAGATAATTCTTAAATTACTTTCAAGAAACTCTGGTGTGAGTACAGATATGTGGAACTAATTAAGAGATAATGTCAAATGTCTGCTCCTTAAGCGTCTCCACGTATTTACGTTCACTTGTCTGGGGGCACCCACTGGCATTTGCCTTCAATCATGGCAGCGGGCGGCTCTGAGTGTGGAGTGCTGGAGAGGTGCAACTGGCCAGGTGGTTTGATCCACCATGATTACTTTTCCACTTGGAAAATATGGCATCCAAAATAGTCAGCCCGAGGGACATGGTGTTTTGATTGAAAATGCACTCATCTAAACTGAGGCATGCTTGAAAAATGACCCTCGTGTGACTTGAAGTAATTTTGTGTTTAAAACCAGTCCTTGTGATTCTCTGGCTGCATATCATCAGCTGGTGGTTCTCATAGGAAAACCTAAACTGGGAGGAATTTTATTATGGTCATATGCGGGTGAGATGTGGTGGAGGGGAGCAGAATCTCTGCCTATATTACAGCATTTGAGCAGGGAAGAGAGGTGGGCAGGGTAAAATTTTGCAAGTAAAATGTTCTTTATGGTTTACAAGTTTGAACTCCATGCATCATTCCAGATTCAAGCCCCTGTTGCATACGACGTATAAGCTGCTCTGGTGCAATTTTAGCACAAAGTTGTTATGTGGTTACCTTTAAGAGAACTAGCATTTCAGTCTGGCTTCTGACCAAGGGATTTTAGTTTATCCTCTTTTAGTGTAGGCTCCAGGAAATGTGTGTGTGTGTGTGTGTGTGTGTGTGTGTGTGTGTGTGTGTGTTAAAGTAAACTCTAGATACTTAAAATTCTAACAGCGAATATTTGAATACCCCTCACTCTCTGTCTGATATTAAATACCAGACTGGTTTTCTAAATGATCACTTTGGTTAGTGACTTTTGAAATAATCATGGAGTTTGGAACGTAGGCAATCAAAGTCTATGAAATTAAAATAAAATAGGCCATGTAGTCAGCAGACAGAGGAATAAAGATTCATTGAAATCTAATTGAAGGAGGGCAAAAAACTGGACTTAATTATGTCATTAAGCTAGAAATTACATGTGGGGGCTTGAGATGTAGTGCTACGGTGTATGTCTTCTGTTTACCCTTCCACATCTACTCTCTGTGCCTCGGGAGTCTGACCAGTATGGAACATGTTAATAACAGCTTCCTTTGCCCTCTGGCTTCCAGCTGGATTAGGTCATTGGGAAGTACTGGAAGGAGACTGAAGAAAGCAGGTATTTATTTTGCTGGCTCCCTTCTTGTGGAGTCCCTAAAAACTAATGAGAGGAATAAGCTCCTGTCAGGAGGCCCTCTCCACACAGCCTGCTCTGTCTCACTAATTCCCTGTTCTCCTGCCCCTTCAGGCCTAGGGGTCATGGTGAGTCCCACAGCTGCCAACCTGGGTCCTGAGTGCTATTCCTTGTGCTTTTGCTATTCTTGTTTATTCTTGTTACTAGTCACTTTATTAAACTATTCTCAAATTATCTTTTTTTTCCATATGTGTCCTCTGCTTCCTGCATTGTTTTAGCCCTTGAACCATCAAAATAAAGGAAGGAAAGAAGAATGGAGGAAGGGAAAGAAGGAAGGAAGGAAGGAAGGAAGGAAGGAAGGAAGGAAGGAAGGAAGGAAGGAAGGAAGGAAGAAACCAGGGATCTGTGCTTTGTGGTGTCTTTGTAAAGTTGCTAAAGCAGAGTAAGCGATGTCTGTGAAGTGAGTGCCTCTGACAATTTCAGAAGGCAGAGCCGAAGGCTATGGGTGAGCTGCCGAGGAAGTGTCAAGGGTGTCTTAGAGGTGACTTTGTACTTGATTGCGCAAATAACAGAGAGGTAAGCACTGGTCACTTGATAATTTTCCTTTCCTGAGACTAGCTTGCTCTGGAGATGGATGTTATTGGGTTTCTCTCAGGCTCTGTGCTTGTTCAATACCTGTTTGTCACACAGCTTGGAGGTTTATTGGGCAATAAGGGCTTGGGTTTGGGGGGGGTTGTTGTTGTTTTGTCCTTTTAATTATTAAGACAATAGTTTTTCTTTTATGGCTAAATTGGGTGTCCAGGATTTGAACTTAACAGGCTAGAGTTTTACTAAATAATTCTGGAGACAAGACATCCTCTGGAAGTCCTCACCTAGGGGAAAATATCTTTTTGTTTCTTTCCTGTTGGGACAGAAGATCTGCGAGGTAGATTGGGTATATCCATTAAAATATGGACAAAACCATGGAAAAGAATCAATTTAGTAAGCTATCTATTTGGAGGGGGGGTGGTGTCAAATCTTAGTGGTAACATATGTCAAATATGTGTTTTTGACAATCATTTCGTAGGTAGTTAACAGGATGGTTTAGGCTAGGTAATTTGGTCTTTCAAGAATTCAAAAATCATTTAAGGCCCAATTGGAGTAAGGCCTCATACTAGGCAAAGGAGACCCAGTGTTGATCAAGAAACATAAGGTCCCTGCCCCCAGAGGGCTTCCATGATGGCTGACATGTGGATGGTTATGCAAAATCCATTGTCCCTACATGTAATGTGAAGTGAATAGCAACAACTTTTATTGTATCTTAGCCTCAAGTTCAACAGGTGATACAGTATTTAGCAAATACAGATTCCCCCCTCCCCCATCATTCTTCTGTATGAGTGACTTCAACATTTCCCTTTTTGTTTCCTGAGTTTTACATTTTTGCCAGTAAGCACTTTTGTCTTTTAGATGGTGGTTGTGTCAATAGCAACTTCACGACACCCAACTGTCTAGTTTGCATGAAATCCTTGTTCTGCCTCTAAATTACAGGCTTAGGGCATGAGGATGTTAGTTCTTCTTTTCTCTGGGTGAATACTTGGTTTGTGACTACTTCCTGATTACAATACCAGGCAACTAAGTATCCAGGAAGGACAACAACTTTCCACTTAGCAACTAATAAGACGACCCCTGAAGCCATATCTGGTCAGCCTTCTCCGGTATAGCTTTCTTCTTTTTCTTTCTTTAATCAGAGAGTCATTCTGCTTTGCCTTCAAAAGGACTTTTATGAACCAGGTGTTCAACTCATATTGTATTTTGTGATTTTAGAAGGAAATCTGAGCACCTAGACAAATGCTAGGAGGAGGGAAATGCTTAAAGAATGGTAACAAAATGCCCGGCTTACATAGTCTATTGTAAGCAGCCAGGCACCAGTGTGTGATGAGTCCTCCATTGTTAGATCAGACAAAGCAAGAGAAACTTGCTTTGTTTTTATCTCTAATGAGATATTTCTATACAGCTGGAGTCTTTTAAAAGATCTCAAAGAAACCACACTTTTTGGAAAATGCTGCATTACGTGCAATATCTGTAATTATAAAAGAACAAGCAAAATTCTATTATCTTAAAGACACTGGAATCCATTCTGAAAATTCTTCTAATTTAGGACTGAATCAGAGTCCAGATTAAGTCCCAGAATCCGCATAGTTCATTCTGACTGTTCTGTAAATATAAATAAACCCTATGGTTACCATCAGTTGGAAGATAAAATTTTAAGTAGGCAAAGCATTTTGTCCAACCTACACTCTTCTTTCCACTTCATGATCTTGTTACCTGTAATTCTATCTATTAAAAACTGCGTTCAGAAAAAAAACTTTCAGACTGAAGTGTAAATGACTTATTGGGTAGTCACGAGTTCCCAGTTTGTGCACTTCAACTGGATGTGAAGAGGTCATTCTCCACCAGGATGAAGAATGTCAAGGAGTAGAGCGGGAAATGGGGAGAGAGTGATCATTTCTCACCATGTGGCAGCCTCATGGGATTGATGGTTGCCATACCCACCAGCACCTCCCACATGTATGTGTGGGGGTGACAGTGGTGATAATAGTGGGGCTTAGCTGTAATTGTCATACATGCTAGTTTTTAAAGAAGTGTGCTTACCCGTCTAACTGGGATGGAATACCACATCTTATGTCTGCTCTAGGTAGTTTAGAATAAAGAGAAACAGAATCGAAAACTTCCCAGTTCTGCCTTCTATTTCCAGGTTATGTCTGCATGCGTACATATCATAATGTAGCAAGTCTGACTCATTTGTTTCTCCTTTTGAATAGAAAATAATGTCTGTCAATGGAGGAGTGAGAAAGAGATGCCAAGAGATAAAGGATGGAGCCAGATGGCATAAAGCTCATACAAACATGAGCTTTAGAGTTAGACTGCCTGGGTTCAAATCTTGACTCTTCACTTATTAGGTCTGTGAGCTTGAGGAAGTTAATTAACTTTTCTGTGCTTTAGTCTCTTCACTGGTAAAATGGGGAAAATACTAGTACTTGCCTCATATGGTTGTAGTGAATTATTTATGTCAAGTACTTAGAACATTGCCTGGCACATGAGAAGTGTTGTGTATGTGTTAATAATAATAATAATAATAATAATGCTAATAGTTTTAAAATTATTTATAATATTATTATGATTAAAATTATTATAATATTATTATTAGTGAGGACCTCTTAGATTCCAGAGCCCAACATTTAAATCACTCTTTCTCTTAGATTCCCAAACTCCCAACCCCTGTCTTCTTCAGTCGTGTTCCCCTGGCAATACCCCAACACCAGAGGAGCCCAGCTGCCCAATCCTGATGTAGCCAGTAATCTGGGCTCCTGAGCTCTGCCAAGGAAAATGTCACAGTGCAGCAGATCTGTGTCACCACACATTTACGGGCACTGGTCTCAGCAGGGCTCCTAACACCACCCAGAAATTTGATTTCTCTTCCTCATTCTCCACAAGAACCTTCCCAGTCTCTTCCAGTCTCCAGTTCCCCATCTCCTTTACAAGTTCTCAACGGATCATCTCGCTTCCCCTTTCACAGGAAGAGAGATGTGAGAATGAAATTGGGGAGAAGGAGAAACACCCCTTCTTCCTCCGGTACGCTTTGAGTCCCTTCTCTACCACTTCCTAGGGGTTTCCTCCATTCACCGTTCTCCTTTTTTCTCGTGTTTTTAATATGTCTTCCTCTATTGCTTCCTTCTTCTATCCACATCTAGATAAACTCAAGTGTTTTACTACACACACACACACACACACCTTTTCTTAATTCCATGCCACCTTTCAGTCAAAGACCAAGCAACCTCACTCTTCTCGTTCACAAGAAAACTTGTTAAAGAATTGTCTATATTTTCATTTCTTCACCAAAAATAAGCATATGCTTTATTTTTTGGCTTCTGGGCGACTGAAACTTCTATTGCCTAAATTCCCAATTCTTACACGTTATGAAAGCTCAAGGATATTTTTCAGTTGTTGCTTTGCTCTCTTTTTTCAAAAAGTTCTTTTCTCTTGCCTTCTAGCTCCAATCATCTGATTCTTCTTTTACCTCTCTGACTGCTTCTTCTCATGTCTTTATAATATTTCCCTTTCTACTCATTCCTTACATGTCGGTAGTCCCAAGAGCTCTTCTGTTGGCTGTCTGATCTCTTACCTCTATACCTTCTATGGACAATGTCTCCCCCCACACATCCTGCTTTAGGTACCAGCTACGTGCTGAAGGCATCCAAAGCTACATCTCTGGTGCAAACCCCCTGTTAAGTTTATAGCCCATATACTCAATTGCCTGTTAAACATCTCTACTGAGATGGCTCTCTGACACCGTATATTTAACATGCCAAAGCTGAACAAATCACCTTTCCCCTAAGTCTATTTTTTTTTGGACCAGAGTTTACTATCTCAGTAAATGGCACCATTATTCACTCTGTGACCAAACCAGAAACTTGGGGAGGTTACCTTTAAATCCTCCATCTGCTTCATTCTCTACTTATCAATTACCTTTTATCTTCCATCCATCTCCTAATTTTTTTTAAATCCATTCTCTCCTCTCAATTCACTTCTTTCTGCTTTACCTGGTCTTTCTTACCTGAATTACAACACTGCCTCATACTTGGTCTTCCCTCTATGTCCCATATTCTAACCTTTAGTGATCTTGAAATATTCAAGCCTGATCATGGGCCTCTTGCTTAATGTCCTTCATTAATTTTCCACTGCCTTCAGGATTAATACAAACTCCTTTGCAGAGCCTCTGCTTGGGGTCTCCAGGCTCTGGCCCCTGGTGGCCTCTCTAGCTTCCTCACCACTTTCCCCTTAATCTCTGTTGTACAGATATATGGGCTTTCTTGGGCTTTGCAGAGACACCTTATTTATGCTCACCTCGGGCCTCCCTGGGTGCCATTCCCTCTGCCTTGAACATTCTCCTTTAAACCTCTGGAGTTTTTCTCGCAAATATTTTTGATCCTTCAGGTGTCTAACCACTAGACTACAGATTTTTTTGAGTGTAGGCACCATTTCCACCCCCATACATCTGTACCAGCTCTTAGCACAGTGCCTGACATATAGAAGATACTCAATAAATGTTGACTGAATGTGAAAGGCATAAACAAATGTATGAATTCTGGTGCCTCATCTTTTTAATTGTCTCTGATATCTCACATTGTATCAGGAATTCTATCCATTTCCCTATTGCCGTCTCAAAATCTCATTTTTCTACCCACTTCCCACAACTTTCCACACTGTCTGTCTGTCTGTCTGTCTGTCTGTCTGTCTATTTATCTATCTATCTATCTATCTATCTATCTATCTATCTATCTATCTATCTATCTATCTATATCCTCCTTGTAGCCCAGAAGTTGCAGATTACCAGTTTATGGATCAAATATGGCAGATGAATTTTGTTTGGTCTTTACAATATTTTAAAATTTGAATTTGTTGCTAATATTTAAAATTCAGGAGGTTTTACATAATAACTCAGCTTCTTTTGAAAACAAATTGGAAAACTCAAAGGTCTCACTATACTCTACCAGCATTCCCATGTGGCCATAACAATTTGGTAGTTGGATAACCGTTGCTCTCTTTAAAGGACAAGTCATTTCCAATTTATCTGAGTCAAATCAGACCCAACTCATCACTAGTTTCCTTTGGAGTAACAGTAGTACCTATTTGCAACACCTGGTATAGATTTGTTCCCCAACAATAGATTCCTCAGGCAGGAAATTCAATCTCAGTCATGTCTGTGGAGTTCCTCAACATGCATACAGTGATATCATTGTTATCCCCCGCATGGATCCTCTGCTATCCATGTACCCTGCTGCCATGCTGTGGGGTGAGAGAGATAACTCACACATGTGTCTCACAGGGACCTCTCCATGGCCTAAAGACTCAGTGACAGAGAACCCAGCCACAGCACTCGTTTTTCCAGTTTCCATAAGAATGTCACAGCCATCTCACTATCCAGGCCATCATTCTCTCCTGGATGTACAAATAGGATATGCCTGTGCCTCTCTCGAGAAACTCCAAACTACCAACCCTCTTTCAGTTTGTGGGAAGCTGCCTCCTGGGGTTGAACCAGATCCTCATGTTAACTCAGAACACCATCCCCAACTCGTTTACTGCTGGCATAACCTGTTTAACACATTTCATTTAAGCCAGGAACATAAAAGATGGTTGCCTCCCCAGTGGAAGGTCCAGAAGGAAAATCCAAACCTTTCAGAGACATAATACTGGCATTGTGCTAATATATACTTTACTCTTACCTAGTGAACGTATTGTAGCAAAATCATTACAAAATAAGAGCTCCATCAGCATTTTTCTCGATGTCTCACCCTGTTATATCAATTATTTCAGTTTCCTTGTATTATCTTCCCCACCTGACTGCAAGCTTCTCAAGGATGAGGCTTCTTTTATTCATCATTTTTTATCTGCAATACTTAGCATAGATTCTGCCATATAATATTTGCTCAGTAAACATTTCAATAAGTGAATGAATTATAAGCCAGTATTGTGTGTCTCTTATGGCAATATTTAGGAAACACTAACCCTAATACAGTTATCATTAAGGATCACTTTTCAAAAATAGCACAGCTATGTAGAAATCTGAGAATCTACAGAGACAAGCAGTTCAATTTATCCCATTCAAAGTAAATCCTTCCTTCAAACATTTATTGGTGATAACTAGAGATTCCGTTTCTGAGTAATCATTTCTTCTTCAGTGAGTCAAGGTCAGAATATTTTCAAAGCTATAATCTTGATTTAGCCACCCTGATTTCTGTCATTTAAGATTATCCTTGAAATAGTGAGTGTACTTTGCTTACCCTAGGGTTAACATTCATTTGATAGGCTAGACGTTCTTTGTCTGCTCTGAATGAAAGTTCACATTTCTCTGTAACACAAGTTACATGAACAGGTAAATTAAAACAAGTTTTGCACTGTGATTTCCCATTAATCATGATTATCAATTCATGAATTTCTGATAAGCCTGTTTGGTTAAATGTGATCTTTCACCTCCATGTTTGGAAGTTGAATTAAGGATAATTGCATGCATTATGCCACTTGTGACAGTATTTGAGCTGATTAGCTTGAAGAGGACTGATTAGGTGAAGGCTATAGTAGTATAAAAGTGTGCCTTATAATAGGCTATGTAGATGAGCTTGTAGTGATATTGTATATGACACGAAACTAAAAGAGCAGATTTTTATTCAAATTAGAGACTCTCTTAATTGTACTCCATAAGCATCAGGGTACATGACAGTAGCTGAAAACTATGTAAATTTTGCCCCCCCCTTTTTTTTATCAACTGCCCATTATGACTGTCCTGCTTTCTGCTGAAGAAAGAAGAGAAAGCATAAATAGAAAATTCTGGCAGGTGGGGAAAAAATGCACAACAAAGAAACGGCACAACACGCTCTCATGTGTGAATCCACACAACAAGGCACGCACTACAGCATTCCATTCTACCTGCTACCAAGTCTTGTGAGACACCGTCTATTTTGATAAAAGTCTTAGGGAGACCCCCAGACTGTCCCACAACATCTAAAGCCTTTTGTCTCATCTTCAGCCAACCCCGCCCCTTCCCATACACTTTCCTTCTTATTAGCTTTTGATGTGTGGAGATACTTCAGTCAGTGTGGGGACAGAGCCCCAAAAAGCAGTTTCCAGGCTCTCGGCCTCACATAGAAAGGTGCTGGCTCAGGTAGTAAATGGCCATCAACTATAATTGGATGGCCATCAGCTGTGGCTAGTTGGCCGTCAGCTGTAACCCGTAAGCCATTGGCCACTAATATAACTGCCGTGGCTACGCTAGCAGAAAAATGGGGGCTATCAAGAAGATGGTGGCTGGGCTGGCAAGCATGGATTGCAGTTAGCACGGAGGAGTGTGGGTTGCAGATTGCAGAGAAGTGGACAGCCGGTTGCGAACAGTGTGGCTCCTGCTTCCTGCTCCTCCAGCCCAGCCTCCAGCGAGAATATATTGGTTTGACTCCCCTATCTATGGCTCCGTGGGTGTTCCTTTTTGGCCTCGCCGTGTCCTGCGTTCTTATGTGGGGAGCGGGACCAGAGACCCCGCAGGCCGCCCCGCACGACAGTCAGCTTAGGTGTTCTAGTTTGCTTTATGTTTTTCCTTTTGATTGGTTCATCACTGATCATTCTTTTTCTCATTTACATTTTTTTAAGCTTATTGGGGTGACAATTGTTAGTAACATTACATAGATTTCAGGTATACAATTCTGTATTACATCATCTATGAATCACATTGTCATCACTGATAACTTAATTATCGATGTTTCTGGCAGCCTCTGTGTGCATATCCTGCTTGGTTTCTGCGTGTTACAATTACCTGGTATAATCTGGGCTTCTAATTTTCCTAGCGAGAATAAAGCATCATCAGTAGCTACTCTGAAAAAGAATAAACACGAAGGTTTTCTACCTTGCTTCCTCTTGACAAGCCTTCTATTTAGCTGGGTATTTTAAGATATCTCATCTTCAGCATCTTCAGCAGAGGAGATAAAGCAAAAATGTGATGTTCTGGTTGTGACGGTGACTGGGAACTTTTGAATTATCTCAACCTGGACAACTCGGGACATTTAGAGAGGATGTGGTAGGAAAGTGTGATTTTTCTTGGAAAACCATTGTGAGGAGAATTGTTAGCAAAACATGACCGAGTCATACAGACCAGTAGTCTAATAAAAATACGAAGTAAGCTTTCTCTTTGTTTACCACAGACACTTATTTTTAAGGTGTTTTTTTTCCTAAGAATATACATTTTGTAATTTCTATCTTTTCTTATATGCACAATGCAAAACATTCTAAATATATGTAGCTTAACAAAAACATGTGAGGGACAGGTCAAAAAATGCAGTTATCATATGGCTTGCATAGGTGATGATTTGATTTCCCTACAAGGATCGTTTTTGGGGTGAGGGTATAGCCTAGGTCATGATCGAGGTTAGCCAGACACTCGTTCAGCCTGTATTCCAGTGGGATTTCCAATTCAATGCAATGCCCTGTGACCTCAGCTTTTCTATCTACAGAATAACAACTTACTACATGTGTATGGCAGGATAATGGCCCCCTAAGGATGTCCACACCCTCAACCCAGGAACCTGTTGATGTTACCTTACTTGACAAAAGGGTCTTTGCAGATGTGATTAAAGGTAGGGAACTGGAGATAGGGGAGCCTCCTGGATTATCTGGTGTGTCCAAAGGAATCACAGGAGTCCTTAAAAACAGAGAAACTTTCTTGGATGGGTTAGAGAGATGAGATTTAAGAAGAAGGAGGAAATATGTGGAGCATGAGAGGGACTCAGACTATCAGTTGCTGACTTTGAAGATGGAAGAAAGGGGCCATCAGCCAGGGAATGTGGGTGGCCTCTAGAAGCTGGGAATGATGCTCAGTTGACAGCCAGCAAGACAATGGGAACTTGGTCCCCATTTCTGAGTCCCAGTTGCTGAGTTCCATTCTTGGCACAAATAAGCAAGGAAATGGATTCTTCTATAGAGCCTCCTGGAAGGAATATAGCATTATTACACCTTAATTTCAGCCCTATAAAACCCATGTTGGATTTCTGACCTATAGAGCTGCAAGATAACATATCTGTGTTGTTTAAACCACTAAACGTGTGGTAATTGTATAGCAGCAGTAAGAAACTAACACCCCATGTGATGGGCAAACAGCATTAACATGGGGGATTAGGAAGGTCTCAACCTTTTAATATTTTTCTTCCCCATACTGTTTCTGAAAGATGGAGTATTCTGGGGTTGCCTATATAGCTACTCCCTACCTTTCAGAAGAGCATTCTGGGTCAATTTGTTTTTTTGGGGACTTTGTGAGGAGAAAGTGAGTGAGAAGAGAAGAAAGAGGGAGGGTTAAAAGGGACCAAAGACTCAGAGGACATTCTTGCTCAAAAGATTGTTATAAAGGAAGAGACACTATGTTCACTTTGAGGCTGGGTCTGTTAAGTGACAGCCTTGGCTTGGCGAGCAGTGCGGAAATGTGGAGAAAGGAGAGGTTATAGAGGGGGTGGCAGGGCCCTGGACTAATAGGCTGAAGAGAAGAGGAGTGTGTGTGTGTGTGTGTGTGTTTGTGTGAAAGAGAGAGAGAGAGAGAGAGCGAGAGAGAGAGAGAGAGAGAGAGAGAGAGAGAGAGAGAGAGAGAGAGAGAGAATTTTCTGGGGTTGAGTAATAATAAGAGGCTCCAAGGAGACAGGGGTTTTTAAGCGCTGTTAGGGATTTTGTACTCATATCTCATGCTGTATTTTTCACAAATAATGGGTAAATATTGAAATTCTTATTTTGATAACACTGCTTCAAAAGCAACTCCTTTCTGGACTGAGCCAAAAGTTCATTACCACCATGTTGTAAGGACACAGAAAGTAACTAACGTGAAAATGAATTTATGTTTTTATAAAGGAGGATGCATAAAATCTAGATCAAACTATCACTTTCTGGTAACTTTTTGATAGATTTTGATAGATAGATACGATAACTGAGACCACCTTATTATTCAGGTTCTTTTCCTATGCCAGTAGCTAAATCTCCATGGATAGAACATTTTTATTTCAACAACTAAATCTCCAGCCTAAAATGATATTTGTCTGGCTAACCATTACATAGGGTTATCGTTAGAACTGGTTCAAATTTCTGCTCCTCCTCTCACTAGCTGTGTGATAGTATTGGTGAAGTTGCTCAATCTTTCTGAGTCACAGTTATCATGCCTCTAAAATGGGGATGATAATACTTTCAGTGTTACTGTGAAAATTAGATGCAACATTTGAAAAGTGCTTAGCAGAGTTCTTGGTACATGGTAATAAGCAATTAATAAACTGTGGCTACTGTTATGAGAGAAAAGGAGGTTGGAGAATATTATTGTAATAGTTTAACCCAAAATATGAAAGAGAACAAGTGGATACAGTTGGTGAGACTTAACAGCAATTTTCTTTGGAATTGGTGACATAAATAAATGCATGAGCTGTTGATTGTACATTTTCTAACAACTTCATTTAATTGTGGTTTCATTTCTGAAACTCTGTTCTCAACTTCTGGACATGCACAAGTGAAAATGACGTAGCATAAGATTCAGAGTAAATGAAAACAACACAGAATCCCAGTGTTTGCTCCTCAGCATGTTACAATCATAACTAATAGAATGCCCTTGGCTTGTAATCAAACTTTCTTTCCTTGATTTCCCCCTATTTATGAGAATTCAGGTTAAAGCCTTGGCTGCAACAACAGACCTTGGTTAAAAATGAGAAGTGTTAAAAATTGATATTTGTCATTTTCCTCTCTAGTATAATACTCAATCAACTCTCCAAGGCCTGTCTTCAAGCTGTGGTCTACTGCTGGGCGTCTGCTGCCACCACTGCATTCCGCCCATACGCTTTCTCTTTTCAGAGTCCAGGAAATTCATCCGTTTTCAGTCAACAAGACTCCATTTGCCTTTGAATATCACGTGGACAGTCACAGTCTACTTTCATTTACATTGCTCTTTCTTATTCATTGTTCACATGATATACCAGTTCGATATATCCACAGTAAGACTGAATAACAAACAATTTCAAAAACGCAATTGTTTGCAACAAAACTCATTATTCTCACTCTCACATGAGTCTGCAGATAGATTGAGGTTCAGTTGCCCTAGACTGGGAGACGGCTTCAGCTGCGAGGCTGTGTGGCTCAACTCTAGGCTGCGGGTTGGCTGCAGGTCTGTTCTGTATGTATCTCATCCTCCTTAGACTAGTGACTATCCAGGGAATGTTCTTCTCCTGATGACCAGTTGGTGTACAAGCTGAACCACACAAGCACACGTAAGGTCTCTGCTCACAAACTTTCACTAACCAACGCACGTCACATGGCCTAGCCCAACATCAGTGGCATGAGGGAGAGTATCCCTGCCCTGGTCCCCCCCCCACCCCCCCCCCCGTCCCCCCAACCGGAGAACACTGCAAAGTTACATGGCAAGAAGTATGGACGTATTAGGTTAAGCCACATGACACTGCTGATATTCAACTGTTGTTTACTTAATCGAAAGTGGAAATTATATATAGTTCGACCTTATACCATTATTACCCAAGGGAATGAAAACTTGGAACAAGTAATCCAATCTACTACAGATGGCTAATCAACAGACTTTTTTGATGAATATATTGACCTTCCAATTGATACATTCATTCATTAAATATGCTAAAACATTAATATGTTCAATTGTATTATATATTGACCTGAGCATTTTTTGGTCTCAGTTTCTCTCTATCTCTTTTTTTATAATCTAGTTGTTTTTAGAATACTCATAAAATTGTGCAACCATAAACAAATCTAATTTCAGAACAATATCACCACCCTGAAAAGAAACTTTATACACATCAGCTGTCACTCTACATTACCTGTCATTTCCAGTATGCAGAAATCACTAATCTTTTTCTCTCTCTATGGACTTGCCTCTTCTGGACATTTAATGCCAATGGAATCATACAATATGTGATCTTTAATGACAGGTTTCTTTTGTTTAGCATAATGTTTTCAAGGTTCATTTACGTAGCATGATTAGTACTGATTCCTTCTTATGGTTAAACAATTTCCCACTGTATGACTATACCACATTTTGTTCATTTATCAGTTGATAAATGTTCGCTTCCATTTTTGGGGTGTTATGAATAGTGCTGCCATGAACCTTTGTGTACATGTTTCTGTGTGTACAGATGTTTTTGACTCTCTTGGGTAGATACATAGTGGAATTGCTAGATCTTATGGTAACTCCATGTTTAACATCTTGAGAAACGGTCAAAAGGTTTTCCAAAGTGGCTGTACCATTTTACAATCTCACCAGCAATATATGAGGGTTCCAATTTCTCCACACTTTTATCAACACTTGTTATTGTCTATCTTTTTAATTTTAGCCATCCTAGTGGGTGTGAAGTAGTAGTGTCTCATTGTGGCTTTAACTTGCCTTTCCCTAATGACTAGTGATGTTGAACATCCTTGCATGTGGTTATTGTCCATTTGTATCTCGTCTTTGGATAAATGTCTACTCAACTTTTTGTGTTTTTTTATTGGTTATTTATTTTGTTGTTGTTGAGTTATAGGAACTAGATCTAGATCCTGATTTGATATATAATTTGCAAATATTTTCTCTTGTTCTATGGGTTGTCTTTGATTTTCTTGGTAATTTTAATTGGTGATTTTTCTTGCTCTTTGATGCACAAAATTTTTACATTTTAATAAAGTCCAATTAATCTACTTTTTCTTTTGTTGCTGTGCTTTTGTTGTCACAGCTAAGAAACCATTGCCTAATCCAAGGTCATGATGATTTCCACAATTTTTCTTCTGAGAGGTTTATAGTTTTGGCTCTTACACTATGTATATGATCTATTTTGAATAATTTTTGTATATGGTATGAAATGGGATTCCAAATTCATTTTTTTGCATATGGATATCCAGTTTTTCCAATACCATTAGTTGAAAAGACTATACTTTTCCCTATTGAGTCACCTTGGTACCTTTGTTGAAAATCAATTGACTATAAACATAAGGGTTTATTTCTGAACTCTCAATTCTATTGCATTGACCTATATGCTTATTGTTATCACAATACCACACTGTTTTGATTACTGTAGCTTAATAGAAAGTTTTGAGATCAGGAAGTATGAATCTTTCAACTTTATTCTTCTTTATCAAGGTAATTTTGGCTATTCTGGCTCCTTTTCATTTCCATATTAATTTTAGAATCAGCTTGTTAATTTCTGCCCCCAAAAAAGCCAATTGGGATTTTAATAGGGATTGCCTTGAATCTGAAGATATGTTTGATTAATGTTGCCATTTTAAGAATATTATGTCTTCTGATCTCTGAACATGGGATGTATTTCCATATATTTATGTCTTTAATTCCTATCAACAATTATTTGTTGTTTTCAGAGGATAAGTCTTGCACTACTTTTTAAAATTATTCCGAAGTAGTTTATTTGTTTTGATGTTATTGTAAATGAAATTGTTTTCTTAACTTCATTTTTGGTTTGTTCACTGCTATTATATGGAAATACAATTGACTTTTCTATACTGGTCTTGTATACTGCAACTTTGTTAAACTCATAATCTCCAGTGGGTTGTGTGTGTGTGTGTGTGTGTGTGTGTGTGTGTGTGTGGTGTGACTTACTTAGGATTTTCTATACACGAGAGTATATTGGAATAGAAATATCTTTACATCTTCCTTTCGAATCTGGATGCTTTTTATATCTTTTTCAGTCTAATTGCTCTGGCAAGAACCTCTGGTACAACCCTAAGTATGAGTGACAAGATTGGTCGTCATTGTTTTGTTCTTAGGGAGAAAGCTTTCAGTCTTTCACATTAACTATGAGATTAGCTTTGGTTCATAGATGCCTTTTATTAGTTTGAGGAAGTTTCTGTCTATTTCTACTTTGTTGAGTGTTTTGATCATGAAGAGAGAGATGTTTTTGTCTCTTTAATGTTACTTTACATACTCTGATAAAGGAGTAATCAGTGTTAAAGTTCAGTTTTTGATGAAAGATCTTCTCCCCTTTAATCCCAATATTGGGGCTATCTCTCTTGCCTAAAATAGCTTTTATATTTATTGTAGCTAAAATAATTCATTCTAAAATATACCCATGAACCGTGATTTTTTTTTTAACTTTTAGAAAATATTCAGGCTAAAATGATTGTACACAGATTAAAAATTTTATTAATTGTAAGCCAGCCTGCTCACGGCAACTATGTTAATAATTCTTTTCATCAAAAGCCCTTAACCTCAAACAAGATTGCTACTCTGCAATTTTTCCATTTAATTAACTTTCTTTAAATCTAACATCAACTGAAGAAAATTTAAA
Organism: Rhinolophus hipposideros; assembly: GCF_964194185.1. Classification (NCBI taxonomy): domain Eukaryota; kingdom Metazoa; phylum Chordata; class Mammalia; order Chiroptera; family Rhinolophidae; genus Rhinolophus; species Rhinolophus hipposideros. The sequence goes on along the minus strand of NC_138052.1, from coordinate 70,233,359 downwards.
TGAGTTCAATAGTCCAAATACTCAACATTATTTTCTCTCAACAATTGAAGTAAGAAGAAATTAAAAAGAAAATTCCTTAACAATAATTAAAAAAAAAAAAAACACAACAAAAATCCATATACTCTGTACTTTATATATTTTGACTGAGTCTGAATTGCAATTGTGAAATAAGAAAAAAAGTCCTTATAAGTCTAATATACTTCACTTCATCCTTGTTCATCTTCTAATTCAGTATCTGTTGTGTAATTTACTTGTGTTTTCTTTGTGGTCTGTTCTTGGTCTCAGTGTTTCATAGATAGAATTTGTCTCCCAACTCCTAATCCTCAATGATGGAAAATGCACCCTCTATGATTGAGATAATTGAAATGCACCCACTATGATTGAAAACAGAACAGCAAATATCTTATGTCAGTGAATTTTAATGTTGTGGGACATAGACACTTTAAAGAAACTAAAGATGGCTGTGGATATTCTCCCCAGAAAAAAACGTACACATGCATAGGTACATAAAATTTTGTATGCAATTTTAGGAAGTCTTCAAATGTATACAGAGTATAAAAATCCAATAAGTCTCTGAGCCTGTATATATGGTTAAATAAGCAGTGTACTAGAAAAATTCCAAAGAAAGAGGAAATATGAGGTTTTTGGTGGTGTTGTTCCCCCCCCCCCCCCTGCATTTGGCTGTCATTTTTTTTGTCCAGTTTAGCCTCTTGTGTTCCAGAGTACTCATCAGTCCGGACATCCCTGCTGCTTCAGACACTTCAGTCTTCTGCAGGAAAATCCTAAAATGATCCTGCTTCATAGAGCAGCAGACAAGTGGTTAATGCTCTGGCGGGTTGGAGAGAAAGAAAGCAATACAGACAGGGAAACAATATTTCATTTTGCCTTGGATCTCTTTTTTATTGAATTCCTTGCCCCTTTGTTCCCTTCTCTCACAGCTAAGAGCTTCCTGTATTGTCTTGAGGATGGGAAAACACAAGTTGGAGGAAGGAGGAGGCTAATTTTTCAGCGAGCCTCTTCAGTGCCAATGACATGACAGATGGATTTGGAGGTTCACACAATCACTTTTCCTTAATCATGCTGGCTACCACATGGTGAATAGATACAATTGGAAATGAAGGCTCATCCAGGAGGGATGTTTCTAAAATACGTTATCTATGCATAAGCTATGGAAAGTACAGATTGCACAGCGACGTAGCCGCCTTGCATTCTAGGTATAGTGTCCTGCTCTAAAATGTTGCAATCCTCTCTCTCTCTCTCTCTCTCTCTCTCTCTCTCTCTCTCTCTCTCTCTCTCTCTCTCTCTCTCTCTCACACACACACACACACACACACACACACACTCCTTCTACTCAAGCAATTGTCTTATAAAGATTCTCTGTAAAAGAAAACACATCTTTATCTGAAAGATGCCACAAAGAAAAGAAGACTCATGCCATCCATCAATCTCTGGTAACTGGCATTCAGCTCACAGATAGACTCCTCTCTTTTAATTTTTAAATCACCTTATCAATCAAAGCCCTGTATTGTTCTCAGTCTCATTTTAGCTGTTCTGAGTCGATCCTATCTGCTTGTCTCCTACTCACTTCTTGGATTTTTCTATTGTCTGTGCCTTATAGAAATCATTCAGAGGCTTCTGAGACACATACTTAAAAGGAGGTATTCATTTCTCTTTGTTAATAAATACACAAATTTCTTGGGAAACTGTTTGTGTTGTCTCAGCGAAGTTCAGGCTATCAATCTCCACCTCTGGGTCATTGTGACATAAGAGCAAGGCACTGGCACTGAACCAGAGCGAAAGAAGAGAGTTCAAGTTGAAGCCACAACAAATAAAACCTAGAGGCAATTCTCTTAGCCCTGGTGCCTGCAGTGCTTCAGAGAATGTCCTGGGAAATAAAACTTTATGGTGGCTCTGCCTTCATAAATCCTGGAGGAAATTAAACAGAAGAATACTTAACTTTTAGTAAAACATCTTGGCCCCACTACTGATCCCAGCTGATCCACTTCCCATCATACTGTTCGGAGTTTTCCAAAATTGAGCTGTGAAACTCTGGTATCAGTCGATCTCGAAGAAAACCAAAGGCGTAGGGTATAATTATTTTCTTTTGTAGCATTGGACAGTAAGCCCTGCACGACTGGCAGAATGGAGCATTTTTCCTTTGTCCTGTTAGAGTAACTCTCTTCTTTCTGACACTTTTGAGGGCAAGCGAAGAGGAAAAGTTATTGGTGCTTTCTTTTTTCATCTAAAGCTGTTTTATTTGAGGTAATGGTTTGATCACCTTTTATGAGCTGTGTTGTCCTTTCTAATGGAGAAACCAGATATCTACACAATAGTAAAACCCTTGCCATATTTAGGAAAGCAAGAGAAATGCAGTGGGAATGGGTAATTCCCAAGCAGAGCAGGGATGAGATATTGGATACAGTATTGTGAAATTCTGAGCACTCCCACAACACATGAAATGATACTCCAGCAACCTGCATCAGTTAACCTGCCTCTTAGGTTTGGTCAAACTCTCAAGAAGCAGCCATATAAGAATAGTATTTATTGTTTAGAAATTACACTTTATTCAAAAGGGAACTAAGATGTTCCTGATGCTATGTGTGCTATTACATCTCATTTTCTTTTATAGGATGCAGTAAAATGTGCAAAACAATCAGCATCTATTATATTTAAAAGCCTATTTGAACTTATTAATATTAACTGAATATGTATTGATATTCTACTAGGCCATTGTAAGTAGGTTTTAAGGAGGATGTTATGGTTAAAAAATGTAATTCCTGCTCTCAAGGAACTTAAAGGCTTGTATATAGTATTTAAAAATTAATTAGTCTTTTTAACCAAGTCACATATTTTTTGAAGGTAGGAATCGTCTCGTACGTTTTTTGTTTGTCTGTTTTTTGCATAGTATACGTTACTGAGGACATGGTTGTTGTTACAGATGTTCAATGACTGACTAAATGAATATGTTACCAAACTTGTTCTCTTTAATTTTTTTTAATTGTTTTTGTTCAAAAATGAACAAGTAACAAATACTGGTGAGGATGCGGAGTAAAGGAAAGCTTCATACACTGTACACTATTAGTGGGATTGTACATAGGTGCAGCCACTATGGAAAACAGCATGCAGATTCCTCAAAACAGAGTTGCCATATGACCCAGCAATACCACTTCTGGGTATTTACCTGAAGAAAACAAAATGACTAATTTAAAAAGATATATGTACCCCTATGTTTACTGCAGCATTATTTACAATAACCAAATATGGAAGTAACCTAGATGTCCACTCATGGATGAATGGATAAAGAAGACACACACACACACACACACACACACACATAAATGGAATGTTATTCAGCAACAAAAAAAGAATGAAATCACAATTTGTGACAACATGGATGGACTTAGAGGGTATTATACTAAGTGAAATAAGTCAGACGAGAAAGACAAATGCCATATGTTTTCACTTATATGTGGAACCAAAAAAAAAAAAAAGAATAAACAAAACAAAACAGAAATAGGCCCATAGATACAGAGAACAAGTTGATGGTTGCCAAAGAGGAAGGGATGAGAGATGGGTGAAGAATAGAAGTCTTGTATATAGTTTCAATAATATTTGTGATCAAGTTAATTCTTCCAGTCCTATATTTGCATGAGTTCAAATTTGGAAATGGAGTTCAAATTTGGAAATTAAAAATTCAAATGTCAATTTGAAGATGGATATATATATATACACACACACACACATATATATATATATATATATATATATATATATATATATCTTGAAATAAAATCTTGTATCTATCATGTTCATTGTACTTTGATACAAGAGTCATAATTTGCTAGGAAAATGTGCTTCTGTCATGTTATCTAGTTGTTTTCTCTCTGTTCGCTGTCTAAAATTCCAACTGGAGAAAGACTAAATTGTAAACAAATGGCTATGGAAAACTTCAGATGGGCAATGACTATTCCTTCCAATTTCCTTGTTTTAATGTGGTATTCTTGTCACTTGGTCTGGACAATACATACCCCACAGCCTGAATTACATGTTTAGTCTTGGCATACTCAAATGTGCATACTTGAATATTTAATGAAAACTGTTGAATGTTCAGGCTGGAGTGAATGACTTCTTCCATTGTGTAGCTACTTGCCAAATGCATATGCACTACACAGGAAAAGACTTCCTTCCCTAAAGTCCCCATCATCCCATTGTCCCTACAACCTGAGTACCCCACAGCAATTCCAGTCTCCATGCCCTTAGCACAGGGCTTGGGGAAACTCCTTTGTCTACTTTGTCTCTACTTTTTCCAAGAGTCAACCTTGGTGTTTCTGTAATTCAACAGTATCAGTTGTGCTGTGTTCACTGGGACAATCCCACACCAGGGCAAAAACTCCAGCAGCATGAAATCAGCTTTCTCCAGTGTACCCTGGCTGCTGGGGGTGTGTTAACATTACATGCATCATTAGATGACCTACTGACTATTTTAAAAACATTTATCAAGCACCTAGTTCAATACCTGGCATTGACCTGCCAGATTTCTATGTACTTTGCCCCATTTAATTCTTGTTTCAACCCAGAAATGTAACTATTATAATATCCCCATTTTACAGATGGAAATGAGTGGACTGAGTTCCAGGGATATTAAATGATTTCATCATATTGACACTTAAATTCAAGTCTCCAGAGCTATTTAAGTATATATATTTCAACTTTCCCTCCCATTTATAACCCAAGAAAAAAGTTAAGCTTGAAATACAAAAAATCAGTCAACTACACGCTGCCTTTGATGCATTTGAATCTATAATAGGAAGTGAGCCAGGTTTGCACTTTTCCCTCAAATTTTCTAAACAATGTAAAAAAATCTAATTTATTTCAGCCTGAACATTGTAATATAACACTTCAGCATTTTCCATTAAAACCAAGAAATTATCACAATCCAAGTAAACTGAAAAATGCTATAATTGTTCATGTTTCCGAAATGTCATTGGATATGTTAGCAAAGAGGCTTGTTATTCTACATGCCATAAATATTATTGCTTGAGTGGGTAAAATGCATGGTTTTAAAATCCTAGTCAGTGTTTTTTTAAGCACTCATATAGGCACGTCATGATTGCAGTTTCACTGGGTATTTTGGTAGTTTCTTCAACTATCAAAGAAACGAGCACATTTGTGCTTCTCTAGGGACCAGTTTCCTGAGCTCCAGAGTTCCTGATTTCTGCATGTCCTTTCACATAATGTATATACATGCCCCTGGCTTTGTGTTTCCAGGAAGGAACTTTCCCTAAGTCACACTCCTGGTCTCTCCCCTGGGCCCTTCTCACTTTTCTATGTGAGAGGAGGGGTAGTTATGTGATTGATTAGGTTTGCAATGAATTAACATCTATTGGTCACACACCTCGAATATGTGGATAGAAACTACTAAAACTGCAAGCACCAAAGGCTCCTTTCACTCTCTGCCATGATTGGAGGCAGCAACTCTGAATGGCTTGTTTGCTCTGAAGACCCAAACCCTCCCTTTGAGAGAGAGCATTTGGAAGACCTGCTTAGTCACCAAATTAAAGTCATGTCCTCCAATTGATTTTAACTGTAAGGAAACTAACATTTGAATCTTGATGTCTTTGACTTATGTGTTAGCTCTCAGTTGACTGGAAGAAGATGTTGTATGTCAAACATAACCAATATTTCCACTCTCACACCTGCCAATGACAATCAATAACAACCTGGAGCAATTGAAAAGCTAAAAGCAGAACTTGAGATTTTCATTGGTTACTTGCCGCCGTTAAATGTCACAGGAAAACTACACTAAGTGAAGAAGGTCACAATAGCCCTACAGTCATCCAACTATTTGTCGAATTTATGTTATCATCAATAGTCTAAGCATGATGCAAGATGATGAGGACATAAAGACAGTTAGGATGTGCTGCCTGTCTTGAGGAATTTATAGAAGGTAGAGAAGGCAGGTAGACCAGAGGTGACACAGCAATATGATCAGTGATGTAACACGAGTATATAGAGGGACCACAGAAGCACAAACTCAGGACCTGGAGTGAGGAGGTGCGGGCTTAACTAGGACAGGCCAGATCAGAAGGAGACACGAACTGAGACTTGAGGATGAGAAATAATTGGACAGAGAAAGGGGGAGTGTTCCAGTGTCTAAGGATGCGCTCAGGAAAATGCTAAGGATGCAATAGGGCTGAGAGTAAAAAGCCTATTGAGACATTGATGAGGTTGAGTAGCAGATACAAGGGACATTTTCCTTTGTATCAAGTCCAGTGTGGAAAAGGGAGATTATTTTCCCCCAGTAAATCTCATTGCTTTTGTCCCAGTCTAACTGTGTCCTGGGCAATGGGATGTGCTTATGGGCGAAGGCCAAGATCACGGGGCAGAGCTCCAGCCAAAGCACATGCTTTGAGAGTGGGGTGTGTAGTCCCCAGAGGGAAGTTGGGGGTGTACTCCCAGAGTGTCTGGACGCAGGATAGCCCAGGTGACACATGTTCACCATAAAGGTGGTTAATTTTCATTGGGACCCAAAGAGCTGGGAGGTAGCCAGGGTCATTCTTGCAGGACACCTCTAAGTGTGAATCCTGGCTCTATCATACACTAGCTGAAAAACCTTTGACAAATTGCAGAAGTCTTCTTCACATTAGTTTCTTCTTTTGTAAAGAGGTAATAAAGCCTTCTCAGTGTTGCTCTGAGGTTGTGTGTGTGTAGGCACAATAGCAGGTAGATATTAGGCATTTAGTTAGTGGAAATATTAGCATAACATATCTTTGGTGCCATTCTAGCTTTTATTTTTTAAGTTCCTTTCCTATCCTGTAACCCTTCACTCAATTGTGAGCAAAAGTTTTAGCACCACATTTTAGTTATCTTCTTCCACGTAATAACTGCCACAAAATTTAGTGACTTAAAACAACAGGGATTTATTATTTCTCATGAGTCTGTGAACTGACTGGGGCTCAGCTGGATGGTTCTTATGCTGTTCTCACTTAGGATCTCTGTAGTCACATGGGAGGAGCTGGAACATTCAAGGTGCTTAACTAATATGTCAAGCTCCTGGATGGGATGGCCAGAAGGATGCAGTCAGATGGGACACTGGGATGGCAGGGCCTCTCCTTCTTAAGTAATTTCAGGACCTCCCTTGTCCACTTAGTTTTTCCATGTGCTCTGTCCATTAGATAGAGTAGCCAGATTTCTTGATGGTTCAGATTTTCAAAAAATACAAACGTAAAAGCTGCTAGGCTTTCTTAAGCCTTACACTCAGAGCTGGCTCCACGTTATTTCTGCTACATGCTATTGATAAAGCACACAGATTCACGGTGAGAGGACCGCACAAGCACGTGAAGACTGGGAGGCGTGCTTTCATGGGAAGCCAGTTACTTTGTGCAGACTTTAATTTGTGTATAGTACAAGCCTATAATCTCTTGTTCAAAACTCTTGGAGTCAGATATTTATCATAATTCAGATTTCTTTAGATTTTAAAGAGTTATTATAATGCATGTGCTGTATATTATATCACATGCCCAGCAGAGTTTGAGGCAGCACCCCATCACCAAGCACCTTAACAATTCTGTGATAAAATATGTGACTCAAGTGGAATAACTATAGATTGCAAATAGCCTCATAGAAGGTCAGATAAGTTTTGGTATTTTCAGAGATTTGGGGATTTTAAATTGTGAGTAAAATATTATGGACCTGTGTTTTGAGTCAAAATAACCTTTTAAAGAAAAAATAAATTACTTCTGGTTTGGACATTTACTTGCTGTCAGTTCAGGTCCTCTGGGAAGCAGACAGCAAAACAGAATGAGAAGTGTGAGTAATTTGGGGGAAATGCCTGTTGAAAGTAAAGGGGAGTGGGGACTGGAGCAGGTAGGGAGAGCCTCTTGACCATAAAGTAGGTTTGATGCCCATGAAGGAGCGGGGGAAGGAGGGAGGATTAGGCAGGAAGCGCCTTGGCTGCAGTGCCAATCTGAGAAAGTTTGGCTAGCCCAATGGGGAGCTCCATCCAGAGCAAAGATCGCATCCTAGAGGAGTGTGGCACTGGGCCGTAATGGCTAGCCCCCATCTCCCTGCCATGCTCAGTCAGAGGCAGTCAGCTCATGGCGTGCCTTATGCACGTTCTCTCCTGAAGGGGAATCTGAGCCCATGCCTCCACGGCTGCCACTATCCTTCTTCCTCAGCTCCCACAGACTTAGTTTCTCTGTTATTAGTTTTCAGTTAGCACAGTGCTTTTCGGGAACTTGTCTTCTATGTAACTGGGGGTTCGACTCCTACCTCAGGACAATCTAATTAATCCATCAGCCACACTGAGTGGCTCCTACCCTATCTTCCAAGCCTATCCAAACAGAAGCGATTTTACAAGTTCTCTTTCCATAACTTTCCTGAGATGTCGGAGTGGACACCGCTTTACAGAAAGGATATCTCTGAGAGAGAAGGCCCAGAAGGCCTAGAAGGGCTGTGGGGGACAGGGCAGGTCACACTGTGCTTGGCAAACATGTGGGGTGACGTGACTTTCAGATCAGTGAATCTTCCTTGTGGCTTTTAGGACTCTGTCACGTGTCTCCCTCCCTTAGCCAACCCCTGCTCCACACATAGCTGCGGAATGGGCTGTACGTGTATACATGCTAATACCACGTAACTGCCCAGCCCTGCAAGTGCCTACCTCGTGACACTCACATCCACGTCATGTTGGCTGCTCTCAGCACTCCCAGGGGACAGGCAGCTGAAGGCTAACCAATTACATCTTACAGAGCAGGAAGCCCAGCAGGAACATGCCCCAAATCCCCAGTTAGTACAGAACTGGGACTGACTCCCATTTCAGCTCCCCTCTCATTACCCCACTCTGCCTTTCCACTCCTCATATTAGGCAATCTGCACTGGGTGAAATCTGTTCCCACTTTAGACCTCAGGTGCCAATGGCAGAGTCATTATTTTAGCAAAATGTGAAAGGTCCAAAGGTGACATTTCTCTTTAAATAATTATTTGAAAGACCCCTTTAAAAATGTGTTGGATCTTCCTGCCAGGCTCCAAATCCTGGGGTGTCTTCCAAAGACTCAGGCCCTAAGAGTTCTGTGTGCTCCCAACATTTCCTACTGAGCTCCACATTTTCTCAATAAGTAGACTGTTCTTGCAGATGTTTATGACGTCTTCTAAGGCAGGCAGTCACACAGCACACAGCTAGGAGTTGGGAGGGGTGTAAAAGAAGTATCAAAAATAACTCTCACCAAATCTCTGACCAATTTTTCTAAGATGTGAGTAGATGACTACCCTTTACAAATGGTTTGCCATGCAGCGTGAACAAACTTACATAAGTGGACTGAGTATGCTTTTGTAGAGTTGAAAGTGATAATGCAATAAAACTTATAGAAAAGTTAATCTGACACATGCAGTGGTGTACATAATAATTATTGTACTACATGGCAATTCGGCATAAATGAAAGCAGTTCCCATAAATACCTATAATTAGATGTGGAATTCCTCCATGGGTGGAGGAAATGGACAGAAAATCTAGAAAGTGCCATTGCATGTTTAATATACTACACTGTTTTTTTTCTTAAAGAAAAATTACCCTGAGCTAGCTGCTCTGATGCCTACTTTGTGGCAGAGTTCTGAATTCATCAGAATATGATCATTAGTTTTTTTTCCTCTCAGCTGTTCTCTAGGATTATAAAGAGAAGGAGGGGGTGAAATATACCTCCAGGCTACTTGGAAGCTGAGGACCCAATTCCGCAATCAAAATAGGATTTTAAAAAATAGTCAAGGGAAAATATTTTGAATGTGGAAGAAAGTGACTAAAGTGAGAATTATTTTTAAACAGTTGAGGCCTATTTCTAGTTTTTATCTTTGGTTCATCGTCAAATAGACTCTGATCAGTGTCAGTGCAGGTTGAATTCTTGCTACAGTGAGCCACCCAGTCCTCTTAGCCACACTTAAGGCCACACAGAAGGAAAATCAAGTTCTCTTTTTAAAAAATTTCTTGCAACTAGGGCTCAATATCCATTTAAGAGACCTTTATTGAGCACCGGCCTTGGGCCAACATAGGCTTGGGGCTGGAGATAGAGTGACTAAAGCAAGGTCCCTGTTCTCAGGCAGCTCACATCCTAGTGGAGAAACAAGTCATGTAAGTAGATGGTTGTGCCATAACTGTGTGTAAAAGCATGGCGGAGGTATGAACACTGTGAAGGCACAGGGCAGAGACGGGAAGCCCTATGCAAAGGTGAGACGGAGGTGGGGCCTCAAGACCGTGCCAGAGTTTTCAATGCAGAAAAGGAAGGAAGGGCCTTCCAGACAAAGGGAGCCTGGCGACACGGAGGCTGCCCAGAACCTGCTGAGAAGCTAGTTTGGGGAAGCTACGGGAGATGAAGTTGGGCAGCCGCTGTGCTGGGAGGGGCGCTGGACACCAAGCAAGGGGTTTGGACTGCCCTCTGTAGGCAACAGGCCGCAACAGCAGGTGCGTCCCGTGCCCGTGACCCAGAGCAGCTTTCCCTGAATTAAGCCTACGGTGCTCAGATCTTGGAACAACCTTTTCTATGGGATCCTTGCAAGAGTCCAGCTGCTCCTAGCTCTTCATTCTCTTCTCTACACCTGTTCCTCACCCAGACTCCTGTGGCCAGCTGGAGGGGCTGAGGAACCAGTACAAACAATCTCGATGCCAGTGTCTGATTCTCCACACCATCGGTTCCCAGGCAAGAACCTCCAGCAGCTGCCTCTGCTTCCCAAGGGAGCCCAGCCAGTTGTCGTTTTTGGCATGTGCTGAAGGGAGTTGGTGGAGATTTGCCATTCTTCCGACTCAGGCTTACCTAGCTTTCTGGCTTCCTAGGAAAAACTCAAGTAGAGTTTTTGAGGAAGTGTGAGCTCAGAATCAGAGAGAAATCCCAGCTAAGCGAGAGAACCCCGTTTCCCATCTGCACCCCAGAGGCTTTGGATCCTTCTGAGAACAGTCAAAGCCTTCCACAGTTAGAGATAAAAGACTGAACCCACAGGAGTCTGGGGGGAATCATCACACATGTAAAGGAATTTCAGTCTCACCAAATTGTTCTCCTTTAATGGAGGAAAAATTCGAATTTTAAAAGTACAGGACAGTCAAGTTGAAGGGAAGAGACAATCGGCAGTAGATGCCAGGCACGGTGCTAGGTGAATTATATACATGGCATGACTAATTCTAACTCAAAGCCCAATGAGATGTTTCCATTTTATAAAAGAAGACATTAATGCTCAGATAATTTAGATAACTTGTCCAAAGGAGACTTAGGGTTCTTGAGTTGTCTACCTGGATGATTACCTGGATGGGATAAAAAAGAAGAGGATGGACTCATTGGGGACCAGCTTCCCCATCTTTGCTGTGTAGGTATGAAAAACTGGTTGTTCCAGGGTCTGGGGAGCCCCAGTGCCCTGCCTAAAGGAACTTACATTCCACATTGGCATAAAATTCTAGGAACTAATGACATCTGGCATTTAGGTAAGCCCAAAACTGTCGAGAAGTAATCATCGAATTTTAGCATTAGAGAATTTGTCTTACAAATGATCTTATCCAATCCTCATTTGACTGATAAGGAAAGGAACCAAGGCTAAGAGAATGGAAGCGACTTGCCATGTTCGTGAAAGAGCTGGGATCAGGGCCTCACTGCTTCCCAGCTGAGTTGTCTCTGGTGTATTCACTGCCTCCTCAGTAGACAATCTACTTAATTGTACATGTGTCTTTTATGCAATGTTTCCGCTTCTGTCAGTAAAGCTGTTGGCAGACCCAGGCTTAACTGGGGTGCCTGGTGGGGGAGATGGGTGGATCTCAAGTGTCTGGCAAGGTCAGGAGAGAGGGAGAAGCAGGAGCAAGGAACAATGGCTGTATTCTTTTCTAAGCCTTAGACCCAATCATGAAATGTACAACAAATAAATGCCTTTCAGAAACAGTGATAACTCTCTTTTGAAAAGTATTTAACATTAACAAAATAATTTTGATGTCCAATTAAGGTCAATAAAAAAAAAATTTGTCTATATTTGGAAGATCTCTGAGGCCTGATAACTCAATTTGGGTATTAGGAGGCAGTTGTGGGATATGCGCTGAGACCCAAACATTATACATGTCATTAAATTTGATGTTCATATAAGTTATTTATAATTGTGGAGCAGGTGAAGTTGTTTTTCTAGCAGTCAAGTGTCTCGTGGTGTTTCTCTCTAGCCGTGGAAAAATTTCTCAGAACAAGACATAAAACTCACTCATTCTACAGTGTAAATAGCTAACAATGCTTAAGTAGTATTTCTTCTAAGAATATTTTCATTTTAAGTCAGATAAATATGCTTTATTGGAAAAGAAGCAGGCTTTATTCCAAGGTGGAAAAGAATCTTCTAAGGGTGAGCAGAACATTCTTAGTGCTTCTGAAAGCAAACTAGATAAGTGGTTCTTTAGTCTTTCAACTTGAGTTGAAAAGGAGTCCTTTCATCCCACAAAAATAACAGCTACCAATTAGTTAATGTAAATCAAATGTCTAGAATTTACTAATGCTATGAGTAGATCATAATAATGGGTTAAAATTTGTTGAATGTTTACTGAGCATCAGTCATTGAAAAAAGCACTTCACATCTGAAATGCATTTCATCCTTCCAACTCCCTGTGAGTTAGGTGTTATTATTATCTTGATTTTATAAAGAATTCAAGTTTATAGAGATCAAGTAAGTTGCCAAGAAGCTTTTAGTGTTCCCATTTCACAGCTGAGAAAACTGAGTTTAAAGGGAAACTAAAGCTCTTAACTACTCTTCGGTCCATTGCTCCTCCTGTGTTCTGTAACTCCGGTTAACGCAGAAAAGAGTATTTGCTTCTATTTATTTTATGTTGTTTTGAGTTCTGCTTTCCATGTGATGTTTAGTAACAGGGTAAGTCATTACATTTGAAATGAATATAAATAAGTCCAATTTGGCCTATGTTCCAAAACCAAATTGATAAGGGCAGTATTCTGCGAGGTTTGTTTGTGGACATATGTGACATTGTTTCTTAAATGGACATGGAAACCATGATGATTGTGATCTTTTGAAAAATTCATGTTTGAAACAGATCCAACTTAATTATGAGATTTGCCTTATGAGGTTGTGTGCACAAATCATCCAGCAAACGAAAGAACAGAAGGTCACAGAATTCACATCCATGCAGGCATAGGGGTCAGTGTCTAAACACACACACACTCACACACACACACACACACACACACACACACACACACATTTCCATACATCTGGCTTGATCGGAAAGAATCAGAAAATTCGAACTTTAAAGACAAACCATTTTTACTTGTGTACTATCTGGAGACATATCATGAAATGTTATGAAAATAAAACCATGAATTTGACTATGGGATAGTTCACTTAAAAGCTAAATGAATAACAGTGCCCAAACGCTGTGTATGTAATTAAGACCCAGGGTTTGAATTTCCCTTCATCCCCTATGTCTTCCCTCTCTGCATAGGGCAAGTGACTGGACAGGGGCATCACAGAGATTCAGGCTGCACACTTGTTATAATAGAGACGATCACTTTTCTGCATATTGTTCAAAAACAAATTTTTTTAAAAAAATTAATTGTATTGTGGTTTGGGGCCAGACCCCTGACTTTACCTTGATGAACCACACGAGGCTTTCTTTATGGACACAGGTCTTGAGAACGCTCAGGAAAAACAGTATTAATTCACAAGGTTTCAGTGTAGGCATATTATCTGTCATATAGTAGGCACTCAATAATATTTGTGGAATGATTCATTTGACAAGCAAAAAGCTCATTATACATATGAGTCTATGTCTGTGTATACACACACACACACACACATATGAGAGAGTGAGAGAGAGTTGCAAACATGTGTAAGAGACTGTTCTAGGCTCACGGGATACAACAGCAAACAAGATAGAGAAATCTTTTCTGCGATGCAATTGAGATTATATTCCAGTAAACAATACATAAACAAATACATAGACTATATAATGTGTGAAATGGGGATGAGTGCTCTGGTAAGCAGAATAATGGTCCACATCTACTTAATCCCTGGAACCTGTGACTATGTTACCTTACATGGCAACAGAGTCTTTGCAAATGTAACTAACTTAAAGATCTTGAAATGAGGAGAGTATCCAGGTGGAATCACTGTAACCCCAAGGGTCCTTATGAAAAAGAAGCAGGAGAGTCAGAAAGAAAGGGATGTGGTGATGGAAGCAGAGGTCAGAGAGATCGGGACGCAAGCCAAGGGAAGCAGGCGCCAAACAGAAGCTGGGAAAGGTTAGGGAACAAATTCTTCCCTGGAGCCTCCAGAAGGAATGCAGCCCTGCCTGCACCTTGACTTCATCTCGGTGAAACTGATGTCAGACTTCCGACCACAAGAACTGTAAGAAAAAAGATTTGTGTTGTTTTAAGGCACTACGTTGGTGATGATTTGTTACAGCAGCAATAGAAAACAAATGCAAGTGCCTATGGGAATGATAAAGGAACGGGGATAGAGAATTTTAAGGTAGAAGAGGCAGTGGGGAAGAGAGTGGTTGCAACTTAAGGTGAGTAGGGAAGATGGACCAGATTGTATTTTCCAAAGATGGCTACCACAATATCTCCCATCGCACATGCTTTTCTTACCACGTGTGGGGACAAAGCCCCCAAAAGCAGTTTCCAGGCTCTCGGCCTCACATAGAAAGGTGCTGGCTCAGGTAGTAAATGGCCATCAACTGTGATTGGATGGCCATCAGCTGTGGCTAGTTGGCCGTCAGCTGTAACCAGTGAGCCATTGGCCACTAATATAACGGATGTGGCTACGCTAGCAGAAAAAAATGGGGCCTAGCAAGAGCAGATTGCTGAGAGGCAGATGCCGCCGGTGAGAATATAGTGGTATGACTCCCCTACTTATGGCTCCGTGGGTGTTCCTTTTTGTGTCCTGCGTTCTTATGTGGGGAGCGGGACCAGAGACCCCGTCTGTCACCCCGCATGACACATGGCACAGCGAGCAGGGACTCCTGCACGACACCATGTAACTTTGATACCCCTCCTATCAGAAGGTGGAGAGTCTATGTTCCTCCCCTTGAACCTGGGTGGGTTTGTGACCATGGTGAAAGGGTCACAAATGTTATGTTAATTCTGAGGCTAGGTCATAAGGGCTGATACAGCATCCAGCCAGTGCTCTTTGGGATACCCATTCTTGGAACCCAGCCACCATGTTGTAAAGAAGCCTAGGAAGCCAGATGGAGAGACCACTTAGCAGGGTTCTGGCTGAAGTATCTATCAGCTGACAGGCAATTTCCAGACGTGTGAATGAGCGAGCCTTCTACTCCCAGCTGCCAAGTCACCCTCAGACTTGAAGGCCTCAGTCACTGCGGACAGAGACAAGCCATCTTCACTGTGCCCTTTCTGAATTTCTGACCCCAGAATCCTGAAGCATAATAAAGTGGTTGTTCTTTTCACCACCAAGTTTTGAGGCTGTTTGTGAGACCATAAAAGTAACTGGAACAGAAGGCCACATTGAGAAGGTATGTTTACACAAAAATCGAAAGGAGAGAAAGAGCCATGACAATATCTAATGGAGGATTGATTATTCAAGGTAGGAAAAAGGCCACCACATGGGCCCTTGTGGGAGAATGCCTGCATGTTTGGGGCAGAGTGAGGGGCTGCTGTGGCTAACGCAGGGTAAATAAGGCGGAAATGGTGGGAAATGGGTTCAGGAAGGCATCAGAGGATTGCAGATTGTGTAGGTACTGGTAAGCCATTGAAAGAATGTGGGCCTTTCCTCTGATTGAAACGGGAAGCTAGTGGAAGGTTTCAATCTGACTTACATTTGCAATAATTCTAACTGCGGCATTTAAAATAAACTGTGGTGGAGCAAGGGTGGAAGCACGGAGAGCAGTTAGGAGGATATATTTCTAATCAAGGAAAGAAACGTGGTGCAGGATGGTAACAAATGGAGTGAATAAAAAATAAATCCTTTGAATTGTTGCTTCAGTTTCTTTAGTTTCTACAGGGAGGCTTTCTGTGGGTAACAGCAAAAAATAAGAAGGAACATGGAAGAAGAACCTGACGAGCGTCCACCCGCATAGCAGGAGAACTGTACTAACCCCAGAATTCCAGTGCTTATTCCACACACGAGAAGAAACTTGGGAAACACTGTCCTCTAAGCTTTTGCTATTCATAGTGTAGATAATGGACCAGAAGCATGTACATCACCTGGGAGCTTGTTATCAATGCATAATTTCAGGTCTTACCCCATAACTTCAGAATCAGACTCTGCATTTTAACCATTTCCCGATGTGATTTGCATCACGCATATTCATGATGAGATTTCCCGATGTGATTTGCACCACGCATATTCAAGTTTGAGAAGCAGTCTCTAAGAAACTCTCACCCCTTGAGTCTAAGATGAGCTTCCAAACTGCTTGTTCAGCTTGCTGTGATCCTGCATTTGCAAAACCAACCTTAGAGCCATACAAGTGACTGACAGCTTTAAGGACAAGGGTACAATAGGTCTCATATCATTATGCATAAATGTTCCTCCTTACCCATTAAAAAGGTTCAAAAGATAGTGAGCTCCAGATATTCCACATAATGACCTTCCAAATTTCTTGGCACCAATCATCTTCTGAGACTCCAGTGCCTGCACATATTAAATTAAACCTTCTCTTTTCACAAACTGTCACCTTCTTCGCTGCTGACTTTTAAGCCATGCCTCATAAATGAGGTTATTGAAGAAAATGTATCAGGAGTAACATAGACAAACTATAGACGGGTACTTAAGGAAATAAGATTCAAGCACCTCTGAGAAACAAGCCTAATTATTAACTGTGGTATAGTTTCTGAGTTCGTTGAAATTCTGGATTTCATATGTTCTGACAGTGTAGGAAAGAGAGAACAAGAACTTGCTTTGAGACTGTATTTACAAATGCATAGGTGTTGTCTCAACTGTAGGGTCATGCATACTGTAGCTTCATTTTCCTGGTACTCCAGGTGGTTTCTGAGGATGCACTGAGCAGAATTTCAATGAGTTGGAGAGTTCCACCCAATGTATAAATTAAAACTTCTCAAAGCAAGTTTGAGCCAAATTGCCTTCCTCTGCTTATTTGAGGTGGTTTCTAAGGAAGCAATGGAAATGACACATTTTAAGCCAGCCTCTCATAAATCAGGTGTTTCCACACTTCTTGAAGTGACAATAGAAAGCCAATTGGAAAACACAATAGCAAAAGACACTGCTCCCAAACTGTCGTCAGACTTGGGAATGAGTAACACGTTTGACAGGGAAGACTGTGTGTGAACATTATTCATTGCACCAAGAGCCATTCAAAGGCACCTTTGGAGCAAAGATTAATGGAAGAGAATTCTCAGGAAGTAATATAACCCAGAATCTCTTCCTCTCCTCCACCTACTCCTTTGGGGAGATCCAGATTTAGCTTAGGACAAGATTTATGATTTTGAAGGTGTGGTGAAAGGCAAGTCATAGCTTACAGTGCTATTACAGTGTAAGGGTCTCAGCTCTGGACATATAGTTTGACATTTCTTTTTCTTTTTTTTTGACATTTCTTAACCCAATCTGAATATCCCTTTTGTGTTTGGAGGCCAAGTAGACAGCAATGATGAGTGAGGAGCCAGATGTCCAGTGTCACAGCTACATGGGAAACCAACACCCCCAACGTTAATGACCCCACAGTTTGATATGAGTTTAACGCCGTGACGGTGCTGGTCTCAGTCTATCACATCACCAAGTTCCAGACCCACCTTCTTGACACTCTCATTAATAGTCTTTGTCCATCAGAATTGATCATAGACTCTTTGAAGAGGGAGCCCAAAGTGGTTGCTTAAGAAAAAAAAAAAAATGAAAGAAAGACTAATTTGTCAATCTACACTTATAAGCAGCTTAGATTTTCCTCTGACATGTAGAACTTAAAAAATCTTTCTAAATTTTGTAGCTGAGGTCCCATGTTCGTAGGCATTCTAGACCCACCACCTTACAAATTTGGTACAGTGATCTGAAAATAGAAGGCTCCAAATTTTCATAACTGAATGCCACCCAACTGTTTGCCATCTAAATAATGTGGGTCATTTTCTCATCAGCAGTCAAGATGGTCAACTCTTCAGTCACTTTTCAGAATCTGACCATATACGAGATTGGACAATTAAGTTCGCAACCTTCTTGAAACGATGGTACTAACCTTTTTTGATATCAGAGTGATTATTCATTATGAATTAGTACCAATTGGACAAACAGTTAACCAAGTTTAATATTTGGAAGTGCTGAAAATGCTGCGTGAAAAAGGTAGATGACCTGAAGTTTTCGCCAACAATTCATGGCTCTTACATCACGACAATGTACCAGCTTACATGGCACTGTCTGTGAGGGAGTTTTTAGCCAGTAAACAAATAACTGTATTGAAACACCCTCCCTACTCACCTGCTCTGGCCCCCAATGACTTCTTTCTTTATCTGAAGATAAAGGAAGTATTGAAAGGAAGACATTTTGATGACATTCAGGACATCAAGGGTAATACAATGACAGCTCTGATGGCCATTCCAGAAAAGAGTTCCAAAATTGCTTTGAAAGGTGGACTAGGCGCTGGCGTCGGTGCATAGCTTCCTAAAGGGAGTACTTCTAAGGTGACCATAGTGATATTCAGCAATGAGGTAGGTAGCACTTTTTCTAGGTTGAGTTTGCGAACTTAATTGTAAGACCTTCTTATTTACTGTGATCTAACTTCCAAAAGGCTGCCAGTGGGAGTGAGTCTGTTAACTACTCATCCTTTGAAGTTTGTGGTTCTCAACATTTTTGAACATTAAGACTCCTTTTTTTTTTAAGATTTATTTTTTAGATCAGTTTTAAGTTCATAGCAATTCTAAGCAAAGGAACAGAGATTTCCCATATACCCTGCTCCCACACATCACAGCCTCCCCCATTATCAACACTCCACAGCAGAGTGATACATTTGATGAACCTACACTGACACATCATGATGATCCAAAGTCCAAAGTTTATAACAGGATTCACTCTTGATGTTGTGTATTCTACGTGTCTGAATAAATACATAATGGCATGTATCTACCATTATAGGATCATACAAAAAAAAAACATTTTTTAAAGAACATTTTGTTTCAAAACACGGTTACTTGAAATTATTTTTAAGCAAAAGAATTTGCAAGAATAAGAAGAAAATGAAGAACCATGTACATACTCATTACCCAGATTCATATACTATGAATATTTTACCTCATTTACTTTATCATTTGTTATCTCTCTTGTTCTTTCTCGATGTAATATTTTACAAATCATTTAAAGGTAAATTATATACATCATAACCCTTAATCTTTAAATATTTAGTATGTATTTCCTAAGAATAGCAGAGATTCCCTTACATTACTACAGCACAATTATCAAGTTCAGAATATTTAACATCGATACAATACTTTTATCTAATCTATATCCATATTCAAGTTTTCTCTACAACCATATTCAGTTGACCCAATAATGCCCTTTATAGAACATTTCCCCTTTCCAGTACAGGATCCAGGTGAAAGTAAGATATTGCATTTAGTTATGGCCCTTTAGCGTCCTTTACTTTTGCATATTTCACATCCTTTCTTTGTATTTTATGACATTAACATTTTTGAAGAGTACAGTCTCTAATTCATTTTTAATAGAATGTTCTTTATTTGTAGTGTGTCTAATCAGTTTCAGAGTATGCATTCTTGGCTGGACGGGAATGTTATATAAATGATGTGTGTTGGAATTTCTTTTTTAAAGTGGAAAGATAATTTGCTGACTCCCACATGATTCAAGTTTTTCTTTTATTTATTTGAGCCATAGACAGTGCTTAGTGTGCATATAGATTTGTGAACACTTTGAAATTTCCACATGCTAGTGGCCCACTGAGTGTCGAATCTTCTGTATTTTATCTTATTCTTAATTCAATAATCAGAAAGTGATATATTTAGATTATCTTGTCTTGGTTCCTCACGTTGGCTTATTTAAAGGGTCAATGAAGAAAATGTTTGAAGAATGCCTGTGCCTGTTTTGCAAAACTGTAATTGACATTGTCTACCATGTTTCTCAAAGCACCCCCCACCATAGGATCCAGTAATATTTATTTCTAGTATAAAACTTGCCTCTATAAAATAACTTAAAGATCTCCTTTTACTGAATAATTAGGAGGTGAAGGGTTCGATGGAATTTTTTTATTTCCTTCGGTTTTCAGAAAGCTCAGGGTTAAGTTTAATGCTTAAGTCTTTTAATTCACTAAGAATATATGTAATTTTTAAAAAGCATTTTGGATTTTGAAACATTTTATATTGAATTGCCCTGCTGTACGTGTATTTCAATATCATGACATCTGTGGCTTGGCAAGCAGAGTGTGTGTTGGACTTCATCCAGTCTCACTGGTGTCTGCCCTCAGACACCTCCGTGTAGGGTACAACCTAAACCAGGACCCTGGCTTCATTTCCTCCTAATCTCTGGGCCCACTTTCCCTTTTACGTGTCTTCCTTTTAGGGCAGGTATTGGCCTGGGTCTGCACAGGGTACTTGCCGGCCCCTTCGTATCCCTAGGCCAGAGATGTGCATGTAGGCTTTGCTTTCAAGAGGCCTGATATTCTCTTTCTGATGCCACGCATGGCCCAGTAGGTGAGCGATGTGTCTGTCACCTTTACACTGCCAAGACTGGGAGCTTCCGGGTCACTATCCCTGCCAATCTCACTTTCGGTTGTTTCTGTTCCCTTTGTTCATTCACACAACCTTTCACACACACGTGTATGGGTTGCATGCATGCTTGTAACTAATCTCTTTTCCACGTTTTAATGATTTTTTTGAACAGCAAGGACCTAGGCAAAATTTTCCCCTAGTTGCTTGAGCAGCAGGCTCATTTACTGAGAGATTACCTTGGGTTTTGTTTTCGTTTCTAAATAATTCAGCAAGAATGAGTACCATTTTTGTGTTAGTCCTTTTATTTTTCCCCTACCTCTTTCCTGGAAGGGGTCAAGGCCGTTGTACTTCCTGCATCAAGGGTATTTGAAAAGCTGAAAGCAGACAGCACTTGAAACAACCTCTCTTTCTGGCGTTCCTGAAAGTCTGGGAATGCTAAGTGAGAATATTCCCTGACAGGAAAAAGAATGGAGAGGAGCAGGTCAAACATGTCAGAGAGAGGATCAACACGGTATCTCTTCCAGTTTCCTGGGGAGGTGGCAAGTTCTTCAAGGGGGACTGTTCTTTGTGCCCTGGGAGACTGGACCCCAGACACTGGAGTCCCAAGATCTGTAAAATATTGCACCCAAACATGGCATGGATTGATTTTTTAAATTGCTCTTTTAAAATGATCATATAGCAAAATTAACTTTTTTTTCTTTTGGTGTACAGATCTATGCATTTTAACACATAAATAGATTCACATAATCAGAATATAGAATAGTTCCTTCACTCCCTCTCCTCCCATCTCCACTGTGCTATCCCCTTGTAGTCACACCCTGCCCCTACCCATAATCCCTGGTAACACTGATTTGTTTCCCATCATTCTAGTATTGTTTTTTTGACGTTGTCAAATAAATGGACTCATAGAATATGTATCCTTTTGAGAGTGGTTTCTCTCGCTCTGGATAGTTTCTTTGGGATTCATCCATGTTTTTGTATGAATCAATAGTTCATTTTGTTTTACTATGGAGTCATGTTCCATAGTGTAGATATTTTCTTTTCACTGTTGAAGGACATTTGGGTTGTGTTTGGCTTTTTGATATCACAAATAAAGCTGCTATGAGCATTTGTGTACAGATTTTTATACAAACATAATATTTCCTTTCTCTATGGTAAATACTCAGGAGTGGGATTTCTGGGTTATATGGTGAGTGTCGTTAACTTTATTAGAGACTGCTACATTGTTTCCCAGAATAGCTGTACCATGTGACAATGTATGAGAATTCCAATTGTTCTGCATCTTTATCAGCACTAGATATTGACAGTATTTTTTGTTATAGCCATTGAAATAGGTGTGTCGGGATATCTCTTAGTGGTTTTAATTTGCACCCCAATAAGGCCCCTGCATGTAAGGGCTCGTGTGATCCCTAACAATGTACTTATCAGCACTGACTAGTATGGAGCAGAAATGGGATGACTCCCTGATATTTTGCTGTCATGACTCTGGGGCGGAGAATTGAGGAAAAAGGCCCGATAATGACCAAGAGTGAAATTCTCTATAAGTCAGCAGATGTGATTTCTCAGTTAGATTTAATATGATTTAAATACAGTGACAGTTTTTGCAAACCCAGTTGTGGTAGAAATTCACACCCATTTCATGTGCCTTAGGGGTATCTCAAATCCAAAGATCCATAATTTTGTACACCTTACCTTGTGTATATGTAATGCTCAATTGCATTGCTATCACTTGGTTATGAAACTCAGCAAAGTGCTTCAAAAAGATCTCTCATATAATTGCTAACATAGGTATGCGACACACAATGTTCTGATTGGACACACAATGTTTCATTGGGTTTAGAACAATGGAAAAAACTGCAAACTAAGAAAATAAACACCGAGGATATAGGCCCAGATGTTAATTAGTCAGTGCTGAATGAATTAAAGAAGGCTACTAACTTATATAGACAATAAGTCTCAAAGATGCTAGCACTAAAAGATGCTAAAATCCAAGGATTTTAATAAGTAAGCCAATGTCTTTATTTTCCTCGCCCCTAGCTGTAAGTGTACCCTAAAGCTTTAGCTTCAAGGATTTATCACTCCATTCTCCTTTGAGACTGAATTTCTAGAGTGGGTATATATGTATCACATTCCTCACTTCCCTATTCAGAAACCTCTTATTGTATAATAAGGAATTTGTCTGGTCTTTGTCCCAGGTTCCTGTCATGGAGCTTCTAAAGCCCTTGGAATTTGCTGAGTGATAAGTGTCTGTTATTCATGAGCCTTTTGGGTTACACCTGAGTATGTGCTAACACCAGTGACTTCTGGTGGCCCCTAGGTAGCTTCAGGATGGGAGCCAGTCACCTGAAAGACCAACCATGTGTTTAGAGGGTTGGAATTTTGAGCCAGTTCAACCTGTGGCAGGATGGAAAGAAGCTGGAAAGGAGCCAGTCCACCAAGGCTGTGGCAGGATGGAAAGGAGCTGGAGGTTGAGTTAAATCACATGGTCAATGATTTAATCACTCATGGCCACATAATGAAATCCCAATAAAATCTCTGGATTGGAAGCTCAATGTAGCTTCCTGATTGGGGGATACGTAAATATGCCAAGATAGGTCTGTGTCCTCTGCATCCAGGATTTTCCAGGGAAAATCCAGGATTTTCCCAGACCTTGCCCTGTATGTCTCTTAATTTGGCTGGTTTGATTTGTAGTCTTTGTAATACAACTGTAATCCTAAGTATAGCACTTTCCTGAGTTCTGTGAATCATTTCAATGAATGATTGAACCTGAGGAGGATCCTGGGAACTCCCTGCCCATGGATTTGCAGCTGGTTGGTCAGAAGTTCAGGGGCTGTGGCGTCCCACTTGTGGCTGGCATCTGAAGTGGGGACTGTCTTGTGGGACTGAGCACTTAGTCTTAACTCGTGGTGTAAGAGCTCAACTTCAGGTGGTTAGCACAGAACTGCATTGCAGTACATCGGCTGGAACTGAAACAGAACCCTCTACCTCAGTCCTGTGGGCGGGTCCCTGGGTGTTGTTGCTGACCCCCACCTCTCCTGTCTTTCCTCTTCTGCCACAGACACCGCCAGGCTCTTGCAACCCTCTGAGAACCTGAGCCGGATAGTGTTTTCTCTGCTGTTCCAATGAAAGAAATAACCTAGCTACTCCACTGACCCCTCAGGAAAATGTAAATGTAAGCCCTTCTATTTATCCCTTTCCACGGCCTCTTATTTCAGTGAAGAGGTTCAGAATCGGCCTCCCCAAGATGTGTCACTTTGGTACATGAGTTATTTTGAGCTGAAGTCAATGGAGACCCTGTGGGCTTCTGCGAAGCTTTGACCTCTCTCTTAAAGAATTTAAATTAGGGGCCTTGCCCATAATAAAAGTTATCACCAGAGATAACTTTTTATGACCTAATCTATAGGGCAGGGCAAACATCTAATTACTGAACATCTGCTCTTCTTATCCTGCCAATGACCTTCCTCCCCTCTGAAGCTCCAAGGTACCTTACCTCATCCTGAGCTCAGAAAGTCATATAGACCTCATTTTCCCTTTTTGTCTCTGATTCTCTCATGTATGTGGAGTTCCCATGTATATATATGTGTATATATATATATATAAAATCAAATTTGGTTACTTTCTCTTGTTAATCTAATCTGTCTCGTGTAGATTTAATTATTAGACCATCCAAAAGCACCTACAAGGGTAGAGGAAAATTTCCTACCCACACCATACATATGTCAGACACAAGGGAGGGCTTCCTCCATCAGGCTCGTGATCTGGTCCTTCTCTACTAATGCAACAGAATTCACTACCGTTTTTCCCTTAGTCTTTCGGCCTTGAGAAAAAAGAGTGCTGAATGCTGATGTCTCCAGGTGGATACTTGTGTGGCTCTTCAGAACGAGCATGAATAGATGCAGGGAGTCTCAGGCTCTGAGTCCTTGGATCCATGTATATTCACCAAAGCAAAGCTGGTGGCTTTTTAAGGAAAAATTGCTAACCTGTGTTCTCCCCTCCACTTCTCAATTGGCTCTTCCCCATGCCCTTGGGCAGTTTTTCCAGGCTGGGTGACACAAACACTATATCTTTAAGAGAAGGGGGCAGGATGGTCCCTGAAAACTCCCTAAGGCACTCTGAGCAGTGCTGTGAGGCTGAAAGGTCACATAATCCTGAGGAATGAAAACATGGCGCAGCGGAAGCCTCATGCATAAGCAAAGCTTCTCATTGCATTCAAAAGTAATTTAAACGGCTGGGAACTTATCTCTGTGATAAAGGAGGCACCTATTTATGTATGTTAAACCTAAGGAAAGTGCTTAAAATCCTCCCTGGCATTTGGCTTGCAGAGCTCTTGTGGGGTAATGGGCCATGACATGCTTGGAGCTCCCAGAAAGGAGAAGTGTGGTGTGAGTGTAAATGTATGATTATTGCCATTAGGAATGGTGATCTGGGGGGAAGATTAAATGCTAAAGATAAAATCACTGAAATCTATAAGGGAAATGTAAAACTGGGCCCATGAAGTTCCATACTTCAATTAAATTAAATGACCACATAATGCTACATTCTAATCCTGTGTGCATAAATTAACATAAAAACAAAATGACACAAAACTGCCAGTATCAGCAGGAAATTGAGAGGCCATTAGTCATTAGCCTCTCTAAGCCCCCTCTCATTATTATTCAGTCCCTGGGAACTTGACAACCAGAAAGTGCTTCGCAGTCATTTGTTGGTAAATGTGCTTCCTCAAAGCTGATTCTTTCCTAGGCTCTCCTTCTAGCCATTGACCCAGATTCCCTTGCTGTGAGGCCTGAACCCGGCACTGGTCTTCCTGGCCTGTTTCCTGAAGCAGCTGCAAATCCTTCCTAGGATTTAGAAGTTCTCCAGGATTCTGAGAGCTGTGGTAATT
This sequence comes from Rhinolophus hipposideros, assembly GCF_964194185.1. Taxonomy (NCBI): domain Eukaryota; kingdom Metazoa; phylum Chordata; class Mammalia; order Chiroptera; family Rhinolophidae; genus Rhinolophus; species Rhinolophus hipposideros. The sequence continues at coordinate 70,207,853 of NC_138052.1, read as the reverse complement.
AGCTGATACTTGATTTTGATAAAGAGGCAAGTCCTGATTGGTGCCTGTCCTGCCACCTGGCTCCCAGGCCTTGATGACTGGGGGTTAACCCTGTGATTCTTGGTGTCACACTTGTATAGGAGCTCTTTCTGCTTTGCTGACAAACTCCGAGAAGGGACTCTGAAACCAGGGCAGTCTGAGAGTCCCTGGAGTCCTGTGATAAGTGTGAATAGATGGGTTTCAGACTTACTGTTGTTGTTGTGCAATCTCAATAGTGGAGCTAAGCCCTCCACGTAAACCCTCCTAGAAGGACACCTCAGTTCTCCCATATGATACCTATTCATGTTGGAAGAAAACAATACATGGACCTTTTGCTAGAATTATGGGTTGTCACTGCAGACTGAGGTAACATTGATTTTCCAACCAGCACGTAGTTACATAGCAGGAGTTGTAACCGGAACCAATGTTATGTCCACTACAGGAGTTCAGATGTGCCCTAGAAAGTCTGGTGAACCACTGGGGCAGACCTAACACCGTTTTTCATCAGGGCTGAGCTGCCTCCTGACCACAATTGCCCCTAAGGGCAAGGAACCAGAGCCTCGGCCAGAGGAAGGCTGGTTTTGAACATGACATGGTGCTCTCTCTATCCTATGCACACCCAGAGCCTCAGGCCTGTGTCAGAAACACTGGTTCCTAAGCAGTATTGTTTTGGAGCCCCTTTGGTGGATTTACTACCAGATGGAGAGAAATACCCTCCCACCCCTTTGCTGTCCACTCCCGTCATGCAGCTGGGTTCCTTCAGAACTCTGGTGCATTGCCTGATGGCAGTGGGGCAGGACCCCCTGGGACCAAGCTTCTTCCTGTGCTCACTTGAGACAACCCTGACGGCTCACCGAGGTGTGCAAGAAGCATATTTCAAAGACTAGGGAGTCACGCGAACAGGTGTATGAATCAGCAAATCTGGATTATTTTGTATCCATAGGCTGGTGGGGCATGAGGAATCTGGAGTTCACAGGTGTATAATTATAATATGCTCAATTTTACCTATGAATTCTTTCAGTAAATAATTACTGAGCACCTGCTCTGCCTGCCAGTGTACTGGCTTCTGAAGTCACCAGTTTCCAAATCCAATAGTAATAAGGAGCTATCAATAACTATCTGTAATGACGACAATAAGGAGGAGGAAGAAGACGATGATGGTAACTGTCATTTGTTGTGTAACAATTAGACCCAATACACTGTGGTATGTATTTAACAGGTATGATTACTAATCTTTGCAAAAACCCTAAAATGGCGTTTCCTGAAACCATTATAAAGATAAGGAAAATTGAAGCAGACACATCATGTGGCGAGTAAATATCAGAGATATTAATAGAATTTAAAAGTAGTTTTGTATGATTCCACAAACTGAAGTCCTTCTATCCCATGGTAGGCAGGCTGTTTTATAGAAAAACACCCAGAGCGCAATGGAAGATGAGCGAAAAGAGAAACTAATGTGACTTTTGATTGCTGAGAACTGAATAGCATTTTTCAGGAAGGCGCTTTCAGTGTTCAATCTCATGATATATGGTAACACAGACTGTAAGATTTGCACATACATGTTCACTATGTAATTATCCTCATCATTTTTCCAGAAAGAAAGGAAGCACAATCATACAAAGCATCAGAATACTGAGCTTTTCTCAGCATCCTGAAAGAATGATTCTTCCTGAGTGTTTGCTGGTGGTGGAGAAATACCCACGACTCCATCTTGTTCTCTTGGGGTAGAATAAGAGCTCCTGGACGACACAGCCACAGCCAGCACCAACAAATGTTGTACGTTCTATGCACATTCACAGGACTTCATTTTACCAATAAGAGGTAAATGTGTTTATCATTTACAAGAATGCCTTCCTCAGAAAATAAAGGGGGAGAGTTATTTATCAAAATAAAAGCATACTCCAAGTTGTAAAGTTTCCTGTATAGATTTGTGTTTTTAGGATTACCAAGATTAGTATGAAAATTTTTTTTTGGAAAGAGTGCAGGAGTAAAGAGAAACTGAAAGTTAAAGTGTTAGAAGTTAATTACAGTTCAATCTGGAAAGAAGACATAATATCTTTGACAAGATAATATAAGCCAATGGGAAAATGACTCAATTTATATACAATCTTTTAGGAACACATTTATTTTATCACATAAGGTACATCTGTGTATACATATTAGCACTGACTCGATCTTGTCAGTAGAAAAATAAAATGTTATTTTACTAATAGGCACTACTTCATTATTTCCCCCAAAGATAAGATAAACTAAGTTGATCACCTGAAAGTAAGATGTATAAATATTCCATTTAAAATCTGAGATTGTGAAGAAAATAAACCACTCAGTAACAACTAATCCTAGAGAAAGACAAGATGATTTCTGACACTTGTTTATTACTACAATGATATACTGAGTATGAACTATGCCTCCAAATTATTTGCTCTTCAAGAAACAAAAATCTATCCCTCTAATGCTATTACTAGAATGCTCCAGACAAATACATGCAACTTCATGTAATTTTGTCTAGGCAAATCAGCTGAATTTTATGCTGTCATTTTTCCCAGGCGAAGCTGATACCATTACCATATGACTACAGCTAGCAAACAGTGCTGCGGTTATCTACTATCTTCACAGAATCTTTTCCCCCCAAATGTCAATGTCGTTCAAATGCATTCCAGATGAACAACGTTCAAAGGAACAGTTCTATAATACTGCCACCCCCTCCTCCCTCCTCCAAAATTTTTTTTCAGGCTTACAAGAGAAATACAGGGTTTTTTTCTGGCAAGAACTTAAAGATATCTGATTTAAGTGCTTAATTCTAGGATGTCGAGCAGAGCAGAGCACTTGAGCTGTGAATGACAGCCACATGTTTTTATTGTAGACCCCACTCTACTATGCTATTAATTCATGCTTGCTTATGTATTATACCTAAAATTCCATTTCTCAGCAGCACAACTGCAGTCCCCAACAAAAGCTCCATGAGGGATCCATTCCTTTCCCCTCAATACACATCTTCAGCTCCTATTAATTTTAACATAACATACGAGTACGATAGTAACAATGTTCATAAATTCAAAGGATAACCACTGCCACTTCCAGAGCTTTTCCATTTCAAGGCATTGATTTTGTACAAAGTATGATTATCTGGGCAAAAGAAAAAAATATTTCTTTCTATAATTTTCTTCCTCAACAGACAAGTGAAAAATGTATTGCATTATAATTACAATTTTAATAATTTTTAAGCCCAGCTTCTCCTATAGATACATTTACTTTTCATATCTTTATCAAGTGACACAATCAACTTACTTCTTATCTTAGTCATTTGGGCTGCTATAATGAAATATCATAGACTGAGTGGCTTATCAACAATAGGAATCTATTTCTCACTGTCTGGAAGCTGGAAGTCTGAGATCAGGGAGCCAGCTTGGTCAGGTTCTGATGAGAGTTCCCTGGGTTGCAGATGGCCAACTTCTTGTTGTATCCTCACGGGGCAGAAAGAAGGTGAGGGAACTCTCTGGCCTCTTCTTAGAAGGGCACAAATCACAGTCATGAGGGCCTCACCCTCATTACCTAATTACTACCCACCAAAGGCCCCACCTCCAAATGCCATCACATTGAAGATTAGATTTGAACATGTGAATTAGGGGTGTGGGGACAGGTTCAGAAACATTCAGTCCATAACAGTTCTCTAAAGAGGATGAGGCCTCATGAACTGCAATGTGCTATACGACCACCAGGCTCCAGACAATTCATTAGACTGCAAGATCAATGAAGGCAGAGCCTACGTCTGTCTCATTCACCACTGATTGTTTAGTTGACCCTCTGAGAAGGCTGTGTACCTGTCAGCCGTCAGGTACACTCTCTGGGCTGTGTGTGTGTGTGTGTGTGTGTGTGTGTGTGTGTGTGTGTGTGTATGTGCAGGGAGGATGTAAGGTGGGTGCAAAAAAGAAGGGGCTCTAGCCCTTCTTTTCTGTCTGCCCAGGGCAATACCTTCTGCAGCAGCTGAACCTCCTCCACAGTTCCAGCTCCACCAGACAAGGACCCCTCTGGTTCTAGCTTCCCCAGTGCTCCCTGACTTTGAAGTCTAGTGACAGTACCTCCTCCTGCTGCCCCTCAGGTCTGTAGCGGTAGTGACTTCCTCCTCTTGCTATTCGCTGGGGTGCCTCACTAGCCCCTGTTTGGCTAAGCTCAGGAATTCCAATTACACTCCAAGAGGACTAGAGATTTCTCATTTGTACAGACAGATATCTGGGGAACATATGTGGGAATGAATATGAAGGATGTGGGATAATGGAGAAAGGTACATAAAATGGGATCATGCCAAGTTTACTGATATGGTCTCACTAAGCAGAGATTCTGCATTTAATACTGCAGCTTGGGGAGTTAGGTCTCCAACAGTTTCGTTGGTTGGCTGAAACATGGACCAAAATATGGCCCACTGTGAACAAATCGGAAATACCAGACTTGCCTTGGTTGAATGTGGAGGAAGGGATTCAAAGGTTTAAGGAGATCATAGTGTCAGAGTGGATTTGTTATTTAAGACCTACTCACCAACACTGGAAGGGTCCAGAAGACATGTTTTCTTGTGACTGTGAGAAATAGATTTGTAAGAGGAGCCCTTACAGGGCTCTGTGATTGCTGTGCTCTGTAGGACAGACCTTAGGGCGAGAACTGCAGTCACTGAATTGGAAACCTAAATGAATTGGGAGTAATTGGACCCCAGAATGGCAGAGGTCAAAGGCATCACTCAACCACCAAAGGCACGGTGGAAGTGGTGACTGTAATGGAAAAAGCAGTAATCAGAATACGCTGACTCACATTATGGAGTTGACTAGTTGATTGTGATGTTCCTAGAAGTGAAATAAATAAGAAGCTTACTATATTCTGATTTTATCTGTATAAGCAAAAATGTTCGAGGACAAGTGAACAAAAGTCTAAATTGAATCATAAAAACAGAATTGCAGCTCCTCAATCAATTCCCAGACATGAGCCAGTTCATAGACTCCTTCAAATGAAGGGAAAGCCCTTGTAAAAGACCCCTAGTCACTATGAAAATTTATACTATTAATCTTGCTTCTAGCCTTCCCCAAAGGGATCTACAGACTTTTACCAGAGTAACTGTGATTTGGGGAAAAGGACAAAATCATACCTTTTGGAGGACTGTTGGACACTGGCTCTGAACTGGCACTAATTCCAGAGCTCCAAAACGCCACTGTGGTGCACCAGTCAGAGTAGGGGCTTATGGAGGTCAGGTGTCAATGGAGTTTTAGCTCAGGTCTGTCTCACAGTAGATGCAGTGGGTCCCTGAACACATCCTGTGGTTATTTCTCCAGTCTGGAATGCATACTTGGAATACATTTTTTGGGTTTTGAAGGAAACATATTTCTCGTTTGGCTGTGGTACTCTGGCCCAGTTTCCAAGTGACTTGAAAAGCAGCTGGTTTTGAGTGGGGCTCAAAAGAAGAGAAGACGCTGCAACAGGTCCAGGCTGCTGTGCAAGCGTGGTCTAAATGGTCCAGCAGATCCAGTGGCGCTAAAGTGTCAGTGACAGATTTGGACGCTGTTGGGCGGCTTTGGCAGTCCCCTATAGGTGAATTGCAATGCACTTCCTTAGGATTTTGAAGCATAATTATATGCTCTGTGGACAATTATTCTCCTTTTGGGAAATAGCTCTTGGCCTGCTAGTAGGCCTCAGTAGGAAAACTGAGCTGCCTGTCATGAACTGGGTCTCATTCAACACACCATGTCATAAAGTTGGGCATACACAGCGTCATCAAATGGAGGTGGTATACATGTGATTGGGCTTGGGCAGACATGGAGGCCTCAGTAATTTACGTGAGGAAATGGCCTAAATGCCCATGGTTCTCACTCCTGCTACACTGCCTTCTGTCTCTCAGGCTGCATCTATGGACTCCTGGGAAGTTTCCCATGATGGTATTACAGAGGAGGAGACAACTTAGGCCTGTTTAACAGATGGTTCTGTCAATATGCAGGTGCCACCCAAAAGTGGACAGCTGCAGCACTACAGGCCCTTTCCGGGTCATCCTTAAAAAACAATGCTAAGGGGAAATATTTCCAATGAGCAGAACTTCAAGCAGTTGCACTTCAATATTCACTTTGCTTAGAAGGAGAAATGGCCAGATGTGCGATTGTATACCAATTCGTGGACTGTGGCCAATGGCTTAGCTGGATGGTCAGGGACTCAGGAAAAGCATGATTGAAAAATTGGTGACCAGGAAATTTGGCGAAGAGGTATGTAGATAGATCTCTTTAATGGGGAGGGGGGTAGGGAGGGGAAAGAAAGCTAAGGTATTTGTGCTCCATGTGAATGGTCACAAAAGGATGACCTCAGCAAAGGGGGATTTTAATAATCAAGTGGATAGGATGACTTGTTCTGTGGATACCAGTCTCTTTTTCCAACCACCCCATCATCAGCCAATGGACTCATGAACAAAGTGGCCATGGTCGTAGGAATGGAGTCATGGACCCAGTAACGTGGACTTCTACTCACCAAGGCTAAGGTCACTGCTGAGTGGTCTATCTGACAGTAGCACAGACCAACACTGAGTACCCAGCATGGCACCATTCTCCAAGGTGATCAGCTAGCTACCTGGTGGTGGCTTAATTCTATAAGAGAGCTTCCATCATAGAAGGGGGCATGTTTTGCTCTTACTGGAATAGATATTTCCATTGGATACAGATTTGCCATGCCTGTACACAATGCTTCTGCCCAAACTACCATCTGTGGACTTACAAAATGCCTTATCCACCCACGCTATTCCACATAGAATTGTTTCTGATCAAGGAACTCACTTCATAGTAAAAGAAGAGCAGTACTGGGCTCATACTTATGGAAATCACTGGTCTTATCATGTTCCTCTCCATCATAAAGCAGCTGGCTTGATACAACAGTGGAAGAGCCTTTTGAAGACATTTACAGCACCAGCTAGGTGGCAATATTTAGCAGCACTGGGGCAAGATTTATTCAGAAGGCTGTACATACTCTAAATTAGTGTCAAATATATGGTGGTATTTTTCCTATGGCCAGCATTCATGGGTGCAAGAATCAAGCGGTGGAAATGGAAGTGGTACCATTCACCCTTACCACATAGTGACCGACTAGCAAGATTTTTGCTTCTTGTTCCGGTGACATTGTGCTCTGCTTGCCTAGAGGTCTTTGTTCCAAAGGGAGGGACGCTTCTACCAGGAGATATATCACTGATTCCATTGAATTGGGAGTTAAGATTGCCACCCAGCCACTTTGAGAGATGGCTCCTCACATCTCTCAATCAAAAGGCAAAGAAGGGAGTTATGGTGTTACTGGAATGACTGGTCATGTCTATAAGGGGATATTGGACTGTTATTCCACAATGAAGATAAGGAAGAATAGATCTAGAATACAAGAGATCCCTTAAGGTATCACTTAATATTATTATGCCCAGTGATCAAGGTCAATGGAACACTATAACAACCCAATCCAGGTAGGACTACTAATGGCCCAGGCCCTTCAGTAATGAACATTGGGGTCACCCCACCAGATGAAGAACCAAGGCCAGCTGAGGTGCTTGCTGAAGGGAAAGGAAATACAGAATAGGTAGTGGAAGAAGGAAGTTTTAAATATCAGCTATGACCATATGACCAGTTATAGAAAAATGACGACCGTAATCCATGTAACTATCATGAGTGTTTTCTCTGTATTTTGTTGTGAATACATTTGTGTGTGTATCTTTGATTTCTTTTCATATTTCGTTATATAACATAAAGTGTATTCACTTTAATATCATAATATTTAAGAATTGTTAATTTTATGTCATAGAATTTAAGTTATGGGGTATCAAGGAAAAAAACAATCATCATTCCTCTTTTGGGGAAGGAACTAGTACACTTTCAGTTGTATGAAGAATAGCTGTTTCATGTTAGGTGGAATTATTATTGTCTTTATTTGGAGATTAAATATGATGTATGGAGAAATTTATGGTTGCAACTTGATAAGGGATGGACTTGTAAGGGTTAATTTTATGTGTTAAATTGATTGGGCCATGGGATGCCCAGATATCTAGCTAAGCATTATTTCTGGATATATTTGTGAGTGTGTTTCCAGAAGATATTAACATTTTGATTGGTGAACTGAGTAAAAAAGATTATTCTTCCCAATGTGGGTGGGCCTTATTCAGTCCATTGAGGACCTGAAAAGAACAAAAAAGGAGAAAAAAGGCAGAACTTTCTCTCCTGGACTGTTGAGCTGGGACATCAGTCTCCTGCCCTTGGACTGGGACTTACACCATCAGCGCTCCAGTTCTCAGGCCTTCACACTTGGAACAAAACTTGCACCATTAGTTTTCCTAAAGATCTCAGGCCTTTGGACTTGAGCTGGAACTACGCCATCAGCTTTCCTAGGTCTCCATCTTGCAGACAGCCTATGGTGGGACTTCCCAACCTCCATGTATGGTCTCATATTGGTTCTGTTTCTCCGGAGAACCCTTAGCACACCTTCTGATTCAGAAATTCTGGAGCAATCTGATTTTAGAAAGCCCTCCGGGTGATTTTGACACAAGCTTTGAGAATTACTACCCTATAGGCTTCGCTATAGGACCTTTGCCCCAGCGCTGGAGAACTGTGAGCCCCAGAGTGATGAGTGCATTTGCAGGGGGCCTAAATGTTCCCTAAACAAAATCATCCAGCTTTTTATCTACATCAATTAGTAAGGCAAGTAAAACACTACACCATATTGATGAAACTCATTAAGTAAGAATTCTCCTTTTCTAACTCCAATTAATTTTTTCCAATTATCAGCTGAACTTCAATTGAACAGCTTTTCATTTAGACCTGAAATTATCCTTTTCAGACAGGCTAATTTAGCAATGTTTTCAACATTCAGAGTATAAGAAACTTCATCTAGATTAATGTATATTCCCACAGCCTAAATCCAAGATTAAAAGTAGAAACTTTTAATAGAGTTGTGATCCATGCATGTAACATGTATTTATTGAACCCCATACTCTAGTCTAGCCCTTGAGTTTACAGTGGTGAACATGCCATTTATCAAGCTTCTTGGCTTGTTAGGCTTCATTAGGCTATAAGAACAGAGATAGTTTCCTTTAGGTAAAAATCAGGGTTGTTTTTTTTTGTTAAGATACTGTGGGTTTATTGTAAACATGCAAAAAAATATTCTAAAATATAGGAAAATACCTAGCCATGGAGAACTGACTTATGAAGAAATTGAACAATGGTACCTCATCGTTCAGAATCCTCTACACTAGATACAGAAGTTGTATAAGGATAACCAAAATAGCAGTTTTCCTGGGTAAAAAAAAAATTGAGGTTCTCTTCCCAGGTACCCATTAGTAATGGTTGATTCTGGCTACATGTGGCCTCTAGACCACCCAGTTGTAGATAAGACATCGGGATCAAATGACACGCCACATGACAACTCAGAGAGAAAGAGCTATCTTGGAACTCAGAGTGGGATAGGTCCAGAATGTTTTCAAGTACATCTTCCAGTACTAGGACAGTCCCACAGCTTCTGCTATGCAACCAGAAGGATTCCTCTTGAAACTTTTTATTTGGATGTACTCGTTTGGGAGTTAGGTATCCAGAGCTCAGGATGGCCCAGGGTGAAGGGCAGGTAGGATGAGGGAGAAAAATAGAAGCGTGTGGGGGATTGGCTAGCATGAATAGTTACATTGGACAGAAATTTTCACATGCCACAACTGACAAATTATTTTTTTCTGTATTTGTAGCACTGGCCCAATCTAGCACTGCCTTGCAGATCAGCCTAAAGGGCCTATCAAGCCAGACAAACCTATTACAGATCTTACGCCCACTGAAGTAAAAGGACATGGAAATAAACTCACTGTACGGGAGGAAAGGTAATTCTAAATGTCCTCATTTCAATTGGATCACAGTATTTGCTCTAGGGGAAATGGAATCTTTTAGAGACTAATAAGCTAGGGGGGATTTTAATGAAGAATTTTCTGACTCATAACAATGGTATGCAGGAGGCCCATACTGGTCTATTTGAAGGCATTATTGAACAGCTGCTTTTTATTCCATAGCTCAACACAATACTCTCTTTCCATGAATTTCATGGGGCTTTAGGCAAAATCCTACAGTGATTCATAATCTGTGCATTGAAGGTTACCACGACATGCTCCCTCTCACACTCAGGCACCACAATTCCAGCCCTGGGGTTCTCTGCTTTTGATACACCAAAGCTCTGTTATTAGGTAAACAAGTAGCAGCTGTGGTAATCAGACCTTAATTAAAACAGTCATATAAAGCTAGCTAACATACACTGCTACCCTCATTCTGGTTTGTTGCATAAAATTGTTTTATCCTGAGATCGTTCATTTACCATAATCATTTCCTGTTTCTGAGATGAAATTTCCACTCAAGAGAAGTTTATGTGGAGTTCTCTCTCTTACATCTGTCAGTCAACATCACAATCCACTGATATTTCCAGAGAGAAGCATTCAACAAAGGAAAATATTTTACATATTTCCAAAAGTATCATAAGTGTTTCCTTCATGTACTGCCCATTAATAACTCACAGTCTATTCTATACAACCCTGAAAACAGAAAGCTGTGTATAGAATTACTACAATTGCTACAATTTTTGGCCCAGTGGTCAGAGCTTCCTGGTAAACAGAATGTTTGCCATTGTTCCAGTACCAAGAAAAAAAAAATCTAAGTGCCTCAAGATCCAGTTTCAGCAAATTCCAATTCTCACTCTCTGAAGTGAAAGAAAACATCTCTATTGATTCCTGACATAAACAACTGGATCAAAAGAGCTTACTGTTTTTGTTCAAGGTCTGTCTCTGTAGCTTTCTTTTATTATTATGCCCTCCTTTGCTTTACTTGTCTTTGATTGGCTTGTTATAGAAGGAACTCAGCCTTACATCTTTTGTTGTGAGCAAAATTTTCCCCCGTAGAATTTTAGGGTTATAAGGAACTGTAATCAGATGATGAGATCATGTGTGGGTGAAGTCTGAATTGGCTATGACTCCGTCCAGATGTTCTCATGAGCTCTTGGCACTGGAGGCTTACTCTTCGGCCAGAGCCCTGGTTTGGGCACACTGCTTCAATAATTGATAGGCTGTATGCTGTTGTGGGTGATGGTGCAGCTGGCAGCCTCTTGACCAAGTGCAGGGAAAACTGTGGGAACTACATAGCGCTATTTTGTCATTTCACAGTGGACACGGCATTTTTTTTAATTAGATTTATTGGGGTGACAATTGTTAGTAAATTTACATAGATTTCAGGTGTACAATTCTGTATTATATCATCTATAAATCCCATTGTGACACAGCATTTTGAGAACTCATATTTGTTACAATTTCACAAAGCCTTAGTTGTCTCTTAGGTATTTATGTGTTCATTCATTCACTCATTTTTATAAATTAAGATAAAAATTCACACACTAAAAAATTCAATTCACTCTTTTAAAGTATACAATTCAATAGTTTTTAGTTTATCCACAAAGTTGTGCAACTATCACTACTCTCTACCCTGTTTCTTCCAAAATAAGACCTAGCCGGACAATCAGCTCTAATGCGTTTTTTTGGAACAAAAATTAATATGAGATCTGGTATTATGTATTGTATTGTATTGTATTGTATTGTATTGTATTGTATTATAGACCTGGTCTTATAGTCAAATAAGACCGGTCTCATATTAATTTTTGCTCCAAAAGACAAATTAGAGCTGATTGTCGAGCTAGGTCTTATTTTTGGGAAAACACAGTAATTCCAGAATATTTAAATAACCCCAATAAGAAACCCACATATATTGGCAGTCACTCCCCATTACCCCACCTCCAAACTCCTGGCAACCATTTATCTACTTTCTGTCTGTATGGATTTCCCTGTTCTGGACATTTCTTATAAATAGAATTATACAATATTCCTTTTGTGTATGGATTCTTTCACTTACGATGATGTTTTCAAGGCTCATCCATGTTGTAACATGTATCAGTACTACATTCTTTTTTAAGACTGAATAATATTCGATTACATGTATTATCACATTTTTTTATCCATTCATTAATTGATAGACCTTTGGCATGTTTCCGCTTTTTAGCTGTTACAAATATGAACACTCATGTACAAGTTTTAAATGAACTTATATTTTCAATTGGATATGCATCTAGGAGTATATATCAAAGAGTGGAATTGCTGGTCATGTGGTAACTCCATATCTAACTTTTTGAAGAACTACCAAACTGTTTTCCAAAACAGTTGCACCATTTTACATTCCTACCAGTAATGTATGACAGTTCCAATTTCTTCTCGTCTTTGTCAACACTTGTTATTGTCTGTCTTTTTTTTTTTAATTGTAATTATTCTAGTAAGTGGGAAGTGGTATTTCATTATGGTTTTGATTTACATCTTCTTAAGGACTAATGATGTTAAGCATCTTTTCATGTACCTGTTGGCCATTTGAATATCTTCTTTGAAGAAATGCATATTCATATTTTTTATACATTTTAATTTTATACATTTAATTATTTATCGTTTTATTGTTAAGTTGTAGAAATTCTTTAAATATCCTAAGTAGATAGATATATTCTAGATACCTTACCAAAAACATAACTTGTAATTATTTTCTCCTATTCTCTGTATTTTCTTTTCACTTTCTTGATTGTTCTTTGAAACACAAAAGTTCAAATTTTTGTTCAAGTTCAATTTATCTATAGTTCTTTTTGTTGCTTGTGTCATTCATTTATTTTTATCAACTTTTTTGAGTCCCTACACTGATCCAAAATACAAAGATGAGTTAAGATACTATTGCTGCCCTCAAGTAAATCAGATTCTTGCATGAAGAAAAAAGACATGTAAACAGGTATATTGAGGAGTCTCATTCTCGGTGTAGACCCATCATCCACTTCAGTCAGTTGTCAACCATAAAGAAAAAGGCACCCAGGTATTTGGTCAGCAAACAGGATTTATATGGGAAAAGGGACAGGATTGCAGTCTGGATCGTGCAGCATGGTGAACCATGTTCAAGTCCCTGAGACAAAGAAGAAAGAAGTCCTGTATAGAGGGGAAGAGAAAGTTGTATGGTTATAACCATAGTGCTCTGTTATAACATAGAGTTCTTCCTGCTGGGCTTTTGTGATTGACAGAGGGTGTGAGCTCCTCCTACAGGCCCTCCCAATTTTTATCTTGGTTAAGGTCTCCGTCATAAATTTTGACACAAATCTTTGCTCAAATGTCACCTCCTCAAAGAAACCTTTACTGACTAGCTGATTTAAAGAGCATTTTCTGTTATTGACTCCTCACCTTATGTTTATGGCCTCTTGTCATTTCCTGACTTTATTTCTCTCCCACTAGAACGTAAGTTCTACAGAGATAAAAAATTTGTATGCCTTCACTGCTGAATCCCCAGTATATAGAAGATGCCCAATAAATATAGGTAAAAAGAATAGATTTGACTATCATAGATATAGAGAGGGATCAATTTCACTGAGGAAAAGGATCAAGAAAGTCCTCTAAAAAATGAGGAGGCTTGAGCAAAGTCTTAAAAGATAAGCTGATGATAAGGATATGGTAATAAAAAAAAAACCAAACAAACAGAGAATTCAAGCAGAGGGGATGCATGGATAAAGTTCCATAGACATTTGACTAGGACATAGAGATTGACTGAAGAGCTCTCTTAGTTGCCAGTATCATTCTCAAGGGTGCTTTCAGGAAGGGAAATGAGAGAAAGACCCATGGACAGGGTCATCGGGAGTTTTGGAGTCTGATCCTTACTTTGTCACCTCTCCCAAAGAATGTCCAAATAGCCAATAAGTGTGAACAAAGATCATGCTTCTTTTTTGCATGATCTTTTACTTGTTATTGGTTCTGGGCAAGACCCTGGAACCTCCATGTCTTAGGTTAATCTGTAAAACAAGGTGGCTGATCTTTAACTAAGAGTCTAGAATTCCATTTCAGAAAAGAGATTAACTTTTAATATCCTTTCAGTGAAGGATTGTTTCTTTCCTTTATCTTTATTTCTTAGATGAAATATAACTTACATGGAGTCATGATCATAAGTGTACAACTCAATAAATTTTTACATATGCATACACCTTTGTAATAACCATTCGAATCTAAGCATAGAACATTTCCTTTACTCTGGAATTCCCTCCTGCCTCTTCCCAATCAATAGATCCCCAGAGGTAAACCACTATTTTGACTTCTATAAACATAGATTAATTTTGTCTGCTCTTGAATTTCATTTAAATAGACGCTTATAGCACATACTGTGTCTAGATCATTTTTCCCCCCAAGAAAACATCTGTGAGATTGATTCATCCATGTTGTTGCATGTATAGGTAGGCCTTGTCTTACTGCTGAGTAGTATTCCATTACAATGACTATTCCACAAATCCCGTATCCATTCTCCTGTTGAAGAACTCTTGAGTTGTTTAGAATTTTTAGCTCTTATGAGTAAAGCTGCCATGAACTTTCTTGTGCACATCTTTAGTAGACATATTCATGCATTTTTTCCCTTGAAGTGGAATTGTTGATTCATAGGGTAGACATATGTTTAGCTTTGTACATGTGTTCTGTCAAATATTTTCCAAAGTGGTTCTGCCAATTTAGTACATTTCTGTAAGTAATATTTGAGAGTTCCAATTGTTCCATATCCTTTCCAAAAGTGGTTATTGTCAGTCTTTTTAATTTTAGCCATTCTGGAGTATGTGTGGTGGTCTTCCATTGTGGTTTTGATTTGTAATTCCCTGATGCATATTATAATAATCTTTTCTCATGCTTATTGGATGCTTGGACATTAGTTTGGGAAGGGTGAAGGAAATGCCTCTTCAAGTCTTTTTCACACTTTAAATTGGGATGTCTGGGGTGTTTTTTATTATTATAGATTTATAGAAGGTCTTTATTCTGGATGTGGGTCTTTGTCATACATATATTAATTTGTATTAATTATATATAACTGTATATATACAATGATGCATGCATATATAATTATATATAGATAGATATAACATATTTGTTATATATTTGTATATTGCAAATATCATGAATAGTAGTTATTAATTTTAATAAAGTCCAATTTATAATTTCACTTTTTAATCATTAGTGCTTTTCACGTTTTGTTTGAAAAATCTTTGACTATCCCAAGTTTATAAAGATATTCCTCCTGTGTTTCTTCTAAAACTTTGATTTAGTTTTTACATTTTGGTTTATGATCCATCTTGAATTAATTTTAGCATATACTGTGAGGTAGAGGTCCATGTTCACTTTATTCCCGTATGGATATCCAGTTTCTCCAGCATCATTTATTCAAATGACCATTCTTTCTTCACTGAATTGCAGTTTTGCCTTTGTTGTTAATGAAGTTACTGTACATGTATGGGTTTATTTCTGATCTCTATTCTGTTCCATTGGTCTATTTGTCTATCCTTGTACGAAACCATCATGTCTTATAAATCTTGTAGTGTAAGTCTTCCAACATTTTCTTCTTCAAATTGTCTGGTCTTCTCTAGATTTTTTGCATTTTCATATACATTTTAGTATCAACGTGTAAATTTACATACAAGTATATGTGCACACATACACACAAACTGGTAGGATTATGATTGTGATTGTACTGAATCTATAGATCAATTTAGGGGAGAACTGACATCTTAATCTTGGGCTGTCCAAACCATAAACTTGGACTATCTCTCCATTTATTTGTCTTCTTTAATTTTTCTTCTCATTGTTTTATAGTTTTTAGCAATTAGAAAATGAAGTAAAAATTTACAATACCATCAGAAAGTCCAATACCTATGGCTTATTATATGAGTCACCTCAGCAAATACTGCTTTCCCAATACATCTCTGTTTTGGGATGATTTGTGGACCTCATCTATCAAGGCATCATGTATAAATATGTTAATTTTTTGATTATTTTATTGTTAAACATTAAATCTGATTCATATTTATTTAACCTTTTTCAGGGGTATTGACACCATATGTAAATCTAGTTGAAAACAGATTTTTAGAAAAATTCAAAGAGGGTAAGAAATAATGGAACAGTTGCTTTGTTTATATTTTTTCTACTAGGAATTTTAAGCTCTTGGATTCTGAGCCTTGTTACTCTTCCACATAGTAACTTTAATATCCACAAACTTCTGGGTTATTGTTACTGATTATTATTTATTTGTTACTTGCTATAATGTTTTTTTAAAAATAAATACTATTTTTCAAAACACTCTTATTATCTCACTCAATACTTTAAAAAAAATTCTGTGACTATCGTAGGGAAAATAGTATCTGTTTCACAAAAGATGAAACTGGGAGGTTAAATACTTGTCACACTCATCTAGCTGATTAGTGAAATATCTTAAACTCATCGCCAGTTCTGGTGGCAGTAGTGTTATCACTGTTTCTAGCAACATTATCTTTTTGTTGTTCCTAAAATAGAGCAGAGAGTAGAAGGATAATTGCTTCAATACCATGCTTCAGTTTTAAATCCATAGTCTAATTTAGTACCGACTACACAAGTACAGAAAATTAGATCTTGAAAGGAAACTATGGCGTTTTAAAGGAGTCCAATTTCTTCCTATTGGTTACATTAATGAGATAAAACTACTTTAAAACTACTTTACTATGCTGTGAAAGTAAAATAACTTCGAAATTCCATTTTATACTTACTTAAAAGTGAAACAAAAATCCAGTGCCAACAAAGTCCTAGCGAAATTGGTACATTCACACCCAGCTACCCGGCATAAGTGCATGCCTACTGTCTTCACGAAATATGGTTTGGCAATAAGAACCCAAAGAGCCATAAAAGCATTCATATCTTTTAATCCAGTTATCTCATCCCAGAGAACTTATCCTGAAGACACGATTCTGTTAATATGGATTTTTAACAGACAAAACTGAGTTCTTTATTAAAATATTATAACTAAGTGCAGTTGTTAGACATCGACAAATGTGTATTCAGATTCAAAAGCAATAAATACACAGGTTTAAGTGTAGACTTCACAAATGGTGCATCCTAGGTACTAGATACTGGGTTCACTCAAGCTCACAACTGAGCGTGATGGGGCTTCACTCTCAGGCTGAAGCTCTCCACACATGCACACAGGACTGGGCCTTGGGAAGTGATTATAGCTTCCTGGGGCTGGAGTACTGCGGTTGGACATGCTGCTCCTCCCCTTCACAGGTCAAAATATTTAATTTCCTGCCTCCTCTATTCTACAGCCCTCTTTACTCAAATGATCAGTGGCTCTTGTATATTGTTTATTCTTCCCTCTCGTGCTTTCCAGTCAGAGCCCCAGGGTCCCAGCCTGCAACAAGAGAGGAAAAACCTTGATATTTTGGCCAGAGCCTGTTGAGAACCCCACTAACTAAAAAGCTTGTAGAGCTGACTGTGAACTTTCAGCACCGCAGGGAAAGAAAGGGAGAAAGAATTATTTCAAGGCCCTTTCCTATTACAGACTTGGCTTGAGTTGTAGAAATGCCTTACAGAAAAGAAAATGGCATTAAAGGGTAAGTTAGAAAAAACAGAGCTGATTCAAGTTAGAGATAAGTTCCTGTATCAGATTAGGGTAGCCATATTAGTATTTTCCCCCTGGACCTAAAAAGTGAGTGCACTTACATGTATTTAAGCAAATACTTAGATTGCCTTAACTTCTCAGGACTGGGCAAATGAGTGTGAACTGCTTGGGAAGGGACCATCAGTGGCGTTTAGGGTCTTTATTACTTATATGCGTTTTTCATGATGCTTCAGTCTCAAAGCTATGTTGTAGCTTTCACTTCCACAGCCTGCTTATATTTCTCTGTTGTCTGCCTTCCTTTTTCAATCCCACTCTTGGAATTTAGTCTTACTGAGAGGATTAAGAAAAGAAAAACATAACTCTATGCTGAGCTCATTTTACCATATGTCACATTATAGCTGGAAGCCAGAGAGCTTTTGAAAGACTCAACCTGAATTCTGTCATGCTACAGAATGAGTCAGAAGGAGCCAGAGGTGAGAGACCCAAACACCACAGGTTCTAAGCCTTAATCAATCATATTTTTACTCTCTAGAGTAACCGGTTTATTTCACTCCGATCTAAGCTGACTCTCAGGGGACACAATTGTTCCATATACTCTAAGAGAAGCCCATTGTTTCCCAAGGGCTTAATAACCACATTGTGGCAAAAGGCCTTTCAAAGTATTACATGACCCTTCTTAAAGCATTGGCTCCATTTCTGAGGGAATGAAAGGGATATGAAAAAAGATTTTTTTTCTCAAGGAACAAGACCTGAAAGAAGTAGGTAGCTCTCTTTGTGTCTTTGTGTCTTACTCCTTTCTGTAGGCATAGAATGTTCTTGGTATATCCTAAGCCCCACAATGTTGCTACTATATATTGTTTGTAGCTTGCAGATAATCGGTGAGGAAAAAAACAGCTTTAAATTATTTTTCTGTATCAAGTAGGCCTTGAAGGGGAAGCAAAAGGAGGGAGAAGAATCCAGCATTTTGGAAACTGTCTCATTTACTATGGACTTACGAGGCAATATGATTGTGCTGTTTGCTTTGGGAACCAAGACAAATCTAGAAGCCTAACCTGGGATACATTTAGAATAGGGATGTCCAAACTGCGGCCCGCAGGGCAAGTGCGGCCTGCGATCCATTGTTAATTGGTCCGCAGCAAATTCCAAAAATATATTTAGTTTACTTAAATAAACCAAGTGAGGCAATATGTACTTCACCTTGAGTGAATGGCCCGGCTGTTTGTGTATTTTATGTATTTTACCGCATATGGCCCTTGGTAAAAACCATTGAAAAAAGTTTGGACACCCTGATTTAGATGGAAATTTGTACTAGCACTCTTTTTCATTGTTATGGCTTGCGTGTCCACAGAGTGCTGAGCATGGAGAAGAACATATAAAGCATGTCATGTCTCTCCTCAAACACACAGAGTAAGGCAGTTTGGCAGAGAGCGGTACATGTACACAGTTCATATAAAATATACCCTCAAAGTGGTAGTTCTAGGACGTGGTATGCATTTAGGGGAGGGTTACACGCGTGTATGAGTTTGTGGAGGTGGGAAATGAGGGAACAAGGGTTGGGGACAGCAGACTCTGGATATCATGTCTAAAACCATCCACCCCTTTTGACTGACCTTCTGAGAACCCATCAAGGATAGAATTTAGGAAGATGAAGAACATGGAAAAAAAGAGTCAGAGAATGCAGGAGCTGAAAAGAATATTAAAGAGTATCCCCCAGATGTTGCAAACTGATGATTCACTGACAGAATTAGACCTGTATTTGGTTTGCCAGGCTTGGGGTGTTTAACAAATTTAGAATTTGAATGCCTTAAGGTTGGGAAGAACTCCAAAGTTCATGACAGTTTCCAACCTGTCCAGTCGTCATATACCTGGCATAGATCATGTACATTCCTTTCCTGATCTCTGAAAGCATTTGAGTCAGTGACCCTGAAGAAGCTCCACTTTGCAATGAGGAAATTTGCCCACAGAAAGTGAGGGTCAGCCTTACCAAGGCCACATAGCTAGTTGTGACAGAACCTGTGTTCCCAACTCCCAGCTCAAACAATAACAATACTTGTCATTCAATTTGCACTAGGCAATGTACTAAAAGCTTTCTGTATCTGATTTTACTTAATTCTCACAACAACCTTAGGAGCTAGGTCCTAATTATTATCTCCATTTTATGCACAAGGTAAACTGAAATTGAGAGAGGTAAAGGAAATTCATCATTCAGTGATGAAATCCGTTGGCAAAGCCTTTCACTCTGTCTCTTCTGCTCGTTTCCTAAACTAGGTGTCTAGGAGAAGATGCCAGCAGCTTTGTTGCTGGTTTTTGGAGGATGGTTTTAAAGAAGCCAGATTAAGCGAAGTAGCTCATATGAAAAACTAGGTGGAATATTTTCTCAAATTGAAAAATTCAGTAACACTGCTATCTTTGTTCAAATTGACTGCAGGAGCCACAAAATACCCCCAATCTGCCTGACATTTAAGTAGGTTATAAACTTAAATGGATACATTTACTAAAACTTAGAAAAATGATCCTTTTAATCTGTTATTGTAGCCCCTGCTCTGATTTTTATTGCAATTAAGAATTCTAGTTTGATTTTGACCTCTTGAAAAGACTGAGGACATTTGCTTGACTACTGGGTTTGTCATATTCTTATTTCTTTTTCTTTGGTGACAGCACAGCTGGTTATAGATTTCAGATAGGAAAGTGATGGAATAAATTCTGGAGTGTTTTTAAAAAGGGCTTTGTTGAATTTGTAATCAAATAATGTATAAATGGTTCACTTTATGCAAGATGGGTCCTAAGAGGTTTTGATTACATCTTTTCCAGGGTGGCACTGAATTCAATTTCACAATGGAGTATGACAGCTATGAGAAAGATTATATGTGATCAGTAACACTTTTGTAAACCAAAGAATCATTTTGAAACACAAATCATCATCTACCAACACATTTATTTTACCAGTTACAATTTTAGCACATTATATTTCTTAAAAATCAAACACAAAAACCAAAAAAAAAAAAAAATTACACATTAAAACTTTTCCTGGATGATGTTATAATATACAAAAACTTATCCCAAGTTTTGATATTAGTATATGATACCTATAAGCAACTGAAGCAGTGAGAGAAACTTACACTTGGGATTGGTTTCCCTGGCCTGGTAGATAATAGCAAAGAAGTATTGATTTTCACTTGTCCATTCCTTTTTCATCCTTTGCTACCTGCTTCAAAGGGGTCAGCTCTGAGCCATTTAGTCTTTCACACCAAAAATTAGATCTTTGAAACACAGGAGAATCTCTCCTCCTTCCTCTGGGATAAAACAACGAAGGGCTAAAACCTTTGGCAAGCCTTTGTTTCTTCATTGCTTTGTGAAATGAAGAATGTGTGAAGTTCACATCAGAGAGAGCAAGCTCTACTGAGATATTTAGACTCAATTCAAAAGTTGAGGGGGGCAGATCAGAATTTGGAATGAATTCCATCTTTTTGTTATTGAGTGCTTTATTATGTGGGCTAACATAACTTGCTCTCATAGCATCTCTGGGCCTTTAGTGTCTCTTATGAATGTACAGTGCCACTTAAACTTGGGGTGTGAGATCCTTCATTCTGGTGATATGTGGGGTTACTAGGACAGCACACTGAAGTAGATTCAGGATGGGGGCCCACAATCTAGTCCAAACCGTGTGACTCTGGACCTTCGCATCTATTGGACTGCTTTTCCATGAATACAACAATACCTTCTCAACCCACATCTGGAGACTGTTTGAAGCATAAAATGAGAACAATACGAAAGAGCTTTCAACAATATTGTAGAAAAAGTGGGAAAATGTGATCAAGTGGCATGGGACCTCATGGTTTGTCTGTCTTCGATGCCAGAGAACCAAGTCAAAAGAAGGATGAGAATTTCTTCCTGGCAACAGTCCCCAGTGCCTCATGTCCCTGAGGCAGAGTGAGGGGACACTGGAAAACAGCAACGGGGTCCCCAGGAAAAGTGGGTGAAACCCACGAGGCACACATGGTTTGAAGGGACTGTCTCCACCTGTCTTTCTTCCTCCTCTGTCCATGGCTATAGTCTCTGAGGAGAAAGACCCCACTTAATATTCAGGTTGAAGGATGAGAGAATGAATTGTTCTTCAGGTGGATGCAACCTTATTCTTCCCGAACATCTTTTGGCCAAAGCCCTCTTGCCATAGCCCCAAATACGATCAAGACTATCAAGTGTACCTGTTAATCTCTCTCTCTCTCTCTCTCTCTCTCTCTCTGTCTCTCTCTCTCTCTCTCTTTCTGTCTCTCCTCTTTTTCTTTCCCTCTGCCTCTGCCTCTTTCTTTGTCATAGTTTATTCGAATGTTTTTTATTTTTTACTTATGACTTTCATTGTGGAACATAACTTGCATTGAGAAAAGTGCATAACATATACATCTAGTTTAACAAATAATTCTGTAGAAAACACTCCATGTAAACCAGCTAAGTGGATACTGCCTCAGCCCCTAGAAACTTCCAGTCAGTCCTTCCCAAATCCCAGACCGCTTTCCTCCCCTAGTGGTCACCTTATCCTGACCTTTTTGATAATTTTCTTTTTAAAAATAGATTTACCACTTATATTACGCATCCTTAAAGAGAAAAGTTTAGTTTCCCCTGTCTTTCAACTTTCTATAAATGGAATAATACAGTCCACATTTTTGTATCTTTTTCCCCCTCAGTATTAAGTTCGTAATCTGCAGTCATATTATTCATATTATTATACATTTTTATAGATGGTTTATTCTGTTGTTGAATAGTATTCCATCATATGACTCTACCCCAATTTACTTATCTATTTTACTATTACAGGACATATTTTTGTTTCTGGGTATTACAAACAATGTTGTGGTAAATGGATTAGAATTGCTGGATCATAGGTGATTTCAAAACTGTTTTACAAAGTGGGTGTACCAGTGTATTTTCTCATCACACAAAACACATAAGAGATTCGATTGCTCCACTTTCTTGACAACGCCTGGTATTGTCAAACTTTAAAATTTTTGCTAACGTGTTGAATATAAAAACACAATGATATCTCATTGTGGTCCTAATTTGCTTTTTCTGTTTTTTAATGTGTTTTATTAGCTAGCAAAAATCCCAAACCTCTTCAGCCTCATCACTCTCCAGTCCTCAACCCCAAGGCTCCAGCCCTTATTTACAGTTCTCAAGTTGCCAGGCTTTCTTTAACCCCTGGGCCTTTGCACAAACTGCTCCCTGTCTCTGACTCCTTCCTATCTGGTTTACTCCCCGCTCGATTAGGTCTTCTGTTGGACATCACGTGCCTGGTCCTTCAAAGCCTCTCTCCAGTACCCTCACAGCTCCTAATGATTGACCCACATAACAGTGTGTTACAATTGCTGGTTTAATTCTCCCATACTAGGCTGTGAGCTCTCTGGGAACAGGGCCCATGCCTCATTCTTCATTTATCTCGAACTCATAGATAGGACCTAGCTCAGAGTGGATGTTGAATGTCACAGTTAAGTAAGTGATCCATATAATCCTCAAGTGTTTAAATTCTCAGTGGAACTGTAGTTGAGTTTCAACTGAAATGAAAATGTACTGTAAAGTACTGAATCAAACAACCTAAATCCTAAAAAACAAAATGTACTTCTTTATCACTTTATAGCCCCACTGAAATATTGGTGACTTCAACTCCATTCATACCGAGTTTTGCGCTGGAAGGGAACATAGAGATCACGGGGTATACATGTGTCATTTTACAATTAAGGAACTAGAGCCCAGGGAAGTTGACATAAGCATAGCCACACAGCTAGATAAAGCTGAGATTACCATCTTTATCTCCCAAGTACTCCTCAGAAGTGGTTTGTTATCAACTAGGGGGAAAAAGTAATTTTCATCTGGAAGAACACAGTGTACTTGCAAAGGAATTCAGTGAGTATTGCAAACTTTTTATAGCTGGGTGTGGACACTACTGGTAAGCAATATGAAAATAAGAGCCATAAATTGCAAGGCTCTGCATCCTCCAGAGTACCTGGTTCCATGTTGAACAGATACTGGTTGTTCCGAAAGCATTTGTTTGAAGTGCTGGGCTGGGAGAGGTGGGCCAGGCTATGACAACTCCTGGAAGTGGCTCCTGAGTCACTTGACCATCAAAGTGTCCTGTCCATCTCTGGAGTTCACTGCTGCCACTTTTGGCTGCCAGAGTGAAGATGGTGGCCCTGGAGAGGGGCAACTCTGAGCTCCCCTGGCTAAAGTGGCCTCTGAGCTTGGGCTTCCTGGTATCACTCTACCTTGCAGGTGGCCTCACTTGTCACTCTCAACACACACACACACACACACACACACACACACACACACACACACAGTTGTGATGACACAAAAGGAAAAGCCATGTTAGCCAGACACTGGCATCAGGTATAGATGACTCAGAATGCTACCTGTCAGCTTCTATGACATGTTCACCCTTGTCACACAATTAGGGAGATGTCAACCAAAAATAAGTTTTCTAAATTATTTAACTGACCAACTCGAGCATAGCTGAGCTCCTCAAATGTGTTCTTTTATGGTCTTATTGAAAATCATACTGTTTCTAAACAAATATTGTCCAGCCATCTGAACCCCAGGGACAATGACTGAACAGGAATCTTATGGGGAAGCAGACCCAGAAAATGCCAGGGGCTCTTTAGTTGCAGTAGAATATTACACTGCGAGTGCATTTAAACTGTGCAGTGATCAAGATGTCGCTCTGGTTACCTGCTGGCTCTTCGACATCAGAGGGACTATTCTGCTAAGTACTCCAGCTGAGGGCTGCCTACTTGGCTTTTTGAGTTCCTTGATTTAGAATGTTTTCAGATGAAGTGTTTTCCCTTCCCGTCTCTGCCTCTGTCCTGCATTAAACAAGGAAAGAAGCCACAACCCAAAAACAATGCAATGAGCAATACTTTTTGCCCCCAGGGTATCAAAAATTGGTGTAATTTTTTTTTTAAAACGAACACCATTATACTAAGTTTCATTTTCTGATTCAAGGCATCCTGTCCTAGGAGATGATCAGTAAAAACTAATGAGGACCATACAAATGTAGTAATAATATAATAGTAAATAATAATAATAATAATAATAATAATAATAATAATAATGCTTATTAGGATATATAATTGAGAATGGATACCAGAATTGCGTTAAATAAAGAATAACAATATTATTACATCTCCTAGGTTACGTTTGTTCAGGGCTTTGAAATTTGTATATTAAATCCAAATGATTAAGAGTTTTTTTCTCCCTTCTTTGGACACCTCTTCATGTGACTTGACAGGAACAATGCCCCATAATGTCATGAGCATGACACTCCTTGCCAATATTATCCAATGGCTTTTTGTTTTTTTCCAAGAAAGTAAATATACGGCACAAAGACCAAAATCTTTTTTTCATTTTAATGCACCCTTTTGATAATACTGTTCCACAGAAATCCTTTCTCTCCTATCAACCTGACCCTCAATGCTCTCAATATTGCTTTTCAGGATGCATATTCCTCTGAAAGCCAGTTGGAATTTAGCCTGGAAAAAAGACATATGGGCCTGCATGAGGTTATAAAACCTGGCTTGGAAATCTACAGCTTCTTACAAAAACACTATTTTTTATACATGTACCATTTGAAAGAAGATGGTTACTAAGCAACCTGATTTAAATTATTATAAGAAATGAGAGCAAATTCTTCCATTAGGTCTGTTTTTACTTAGGTCAAAACTTTTTTTTTTTTTTTTTTTTTTTTTGCCTGTGTCGATTTTGAATCTATTTTCCTTCTTTCTTTTTAATGTACATACACTGTGCTTGTCACTTAAACATCGGGTACTAGGTGAAGCGGGCTCTGTGGGCAAAATGGAGATGAGTTCTCCTAAGACCATGCCCTTGAACAGTTCAGAGCAGGGAGTGACTTAGGGGTCTTGAGAGATAGTAACGCACCCACATCGCTGAATTGTGCAGAGGGAATTTAATATGAGTCCAAGGCTGCAGATGCGCATCGGACTCGTGAAGGCTGAGGCCAGATCTTGAAGGACAGGAGAAACTTCTCTTTTCTGTTCTTGGGCTTTCTATTTCCCTCTGCTTCATTGCTTCATCAGTCACTCTTTGTGAATTGGCTCTATTTCTGATTCTGCAAGAATATGATGGGAAAAGTTCACCCAAGTGCTCTAAATGTTTTTTTCCCTATTGTAGTAATTTACACGTAACACAAAATAATTGTTTCAATCACGTTAAGCATACAATTTGGAATGTTATACACCATCATTATTATTTAGGTCCAGAACTTTGTTATCACCCCAAACAAGAACCCCATTTCTCTCTCTTCCAAGCCCCTGACAACCACACACCTACTTCCTGTGTCTATCAATTTGTCTATTCTGGACATTTTGTATGAAGGGAATCATACAATATGTGACCTTTTGTACCTGGCTTCTTTCACTTAACATAATATTGTTGATGTTCATGCTTATCATGCTTAGCTTGTATCAGAACTTCATTCCCTTTGACAGCTGAGTAGTATCTATTGTATGGACACACCACATTTTGTTCATCTATCTGTTGATGGACATTTGGGTTGTTTCCATTTGTTTGGCTATGAATAATAATGTTGTTAAGAACATTCAGGGACAGGTTTTTGTCTGAACACCTGTTTTTAATTCCTTCAGATATGTACCTAGGAGTGGCATTGCTGATTCGTATTCTTACTCTATGTTTAAGTTTTTGAGGAACTATCAAAACTTTTTTCCACAAAACTTGCACCATTTTACATTCCCATCAGCCATGTATGAGAGTCCATTGTCTCCAGATCCTTGTCAACACTTGTTATTTTCCATTTACTTATTATGGCTATCCTAGTGGGTATGAAGTGGTAGCTCATTATGGTTTTGATTTGCATTTCCCTGATGACTAATGATGGCGAATATCATTACATGTGCTTGTTGGCCATTTGTATGTCTTCTCTGGAGAAATGTCTATTCAAATCCTTTGCCCATTTAAACAAAAAAAAATTTATTAAAATATAGCTAACATACAATATTATATTAGTTCCAGGTGTACATCGTAGTTATTCAACATTTATATACCTAAAGAAGTGGTCACCTTGATAAGTCCAGCACCCATCTGACATCATACTATTCTATCACAATATTATTGACTATATTCCATATGCTATACATTATATCCCCATGACTTAGTTGTTTTATACTTGGAAATTTGGACCTCTTATTCTCCTTCTCCTTTCCCCTACTTTTTAAATTTATCAATTACAGTTGGCATTCAATATTATTTTATTCAGGTGTACAGCATAGTTGTTAAACATTTATATAATTTAAGAAGTGATCTCCTTGACTAGTCTAGTACCCACCTAGCACTATACATAGTGGGCTCTTAGTCCAATGACATTTTTACTCCCTGACATAGTGTTTTGCATAGAATAAGTACTTAGTTATTACCATATCTTTGACTATATTCCTTATGCTTTACTTTACATCCCCATGTCTATTTTGTAACTACAAATTTGTACTTCACCTTCTTCGCCCTGTCCCCCATCCACCTCCCATCTATCAGCCCGACAAATCTAGTACCCATCTGCCACCATACATACTTATTATTGACTATATTTCTTATACTATGCCCTACATCCCCATAACTACTTTGTAACAACCAATTTATACTTCTCAATCCATTCCCCTTCTTTCAGCCACACCCTTCCCATCAGGGTAGAGCAATGGAGCTCAACAGGCCAATCAGATTTAGATTTGGCCAGAGGTGTTGGGCTCTACACATAAAGATGGTGCCCAACTGCTGGCTGTAGAAAGGTAGACCCCTCACCGGGAAAATGCTGACTATCCTTTAGTCCTACCCCTGAAGCCACTCACCTAAGTCTGTCTCCGCCCCTGCATGTTTCCAAGGTTCCCCGAGTCACCGTCGCTCTGCTGGAACCCAAGGTGTGTACCTGCGAGCCTGTGAATCAATGTGCAGGCCGTTTAAGAGGACGTTTGGGTTTCCCAAAGCCTTCTGGCCCACCAAAATGGTTGGAATCCCCACTTTTTCACAGCCAGATGTTGTGGGGACTCCTCTTCTCAGCACCAGCACTCTGGGCTGGGGAGCCTGGTGTGGGGGGCTGGGATTCCTCGCTCATCTGGGGAGAACCAAGATAGCCACAGATATCCCTCCTGATTCTCAACCACCACTCGCAGGTGTGGGGTTTATTCCGTGTCTCCGCCCCTCCTACCCATCTTGATGTAGCTTCTTTATATTTTCAGTTGTAGTACTTCTGTTTGGCTAGACCTCAGATGGTTCTCCAGGTTGATTGTTCTATAATTTAGTTGTAATTTTAATGTGTTCACGGAAGAATACAAGCACAATGTTTATCTACTCCATCATCTTGGATCTCTCCTTCTCCTTGGCCCATTTTTAATTGGGCTGTTTTTCTTTCTGTTATTAAGTTGTAAGAGTTCCTTATAAAATATGCATTCTAGATTCTTATAAGATATATGGTTTGCAACTATTTTCTTCCGTTTTGTGGGTTGTTTTTCATTCTCTTGATACTGTCCTTTGATTCTAAGTAGCTTATTAATTCAAGAACCGCAGGAACTCATTTGTTTCTCCAGGTCCCAATTCTTATTGCTGGGAAATAAAATTGACCTGGCCCCACCTGAGGTAGACGTCCACTTGTGGCCCAATCAGCCATGATCAGGAGGGTGAAGTCATGTAGTATAAATAGGGCTGCTGGGTCCACCTGTGTTGGTGGTGGCAGAGCTGGTTCTGAGTCAGCATAAACACGCAAATGCTTAAAGGTGAAGGCATGACGGCAAATAAGCAAGGTGCAGGGTTTTAGCAAATGATAAGGGGTTGTTCATGGTATAGGTAAGAAAAGGTGCTGCAGGACTTCAAGGGAAGGACACAGGACTTCCAGTGAGAGGGTCAAGGGAAAGCTTCCTGGAGGTGACATTTAGCTGGATAGATTGAAAAGATTTGTTCACACTGTGTTGGAAAGAAAGGCATTGTGCAGGCGGAAAGCACAGTGAGATTCATGGTCCTAGTGAAGAAATGCACATTTAATGGAAACTCAAATTTAAGACATGTCATAACTGAACCCATGAACATTAGTGATATTGCAAAGAGGAAACAAAAACAAAAAATAAAGTGAGGCCAGACAAGGCGAGTCTTGGTTACGTGTGGCTGGCTGGATGGATATGAATGAGAGATGGATTTACAGAGAAGGCCTACTTGATTAAGTTCAACTTTGGTCATGGAGTCTTTTACATGTCGTTCAGTTTATGTCTTTCCTGCTCGAGGAACTCTCCCACATCCCTTAAATCCCATGGTCTCTCTCCCTTCTAAGCCCCAGGATTCCTTTCTTTAAGATTCACTTGGTAATTAGTCTTGAATTACTACGCTGTTGTTGCTTTATATTGCTACTAATTCTGTCATATTGATTCTTTCATTTTTGTCTCCGCAGCTGGGCTCTTAGTCCAATGACATTTGTACTCCCTGACATAGTGTTTTGCATAGAATAAGTACTCAGTAATATTTGTTGATTTGATGTGAATACAAAATTCTAATAAAGATTGGAATAACTTTATAAGTTGCTCACGGGTATGCTTCTTTAAGCTTTTTTGTTCTATGCCATTAATTTTTTCTATATATGTCTTGCATGAAATAGTTCTTGTGTTAGCATAGATGGGGGCATGTTATTGATTGCATAATTTTTTCAATAAGCCTGTTCATTCATTATCATTAATTTCTCTCCTAAGATTATGAAGAGACTGGAGAGATATGGCAATGAGTGTCTGCATTTTCAAAAAGAAAACATTTTCAATCTGAAAGATCATTAGTGATACAACGATGAAAGTAAAACTTGAAACTTAAGATAATGTATCATTACTGCTCTGAGAAGTCTAAGATAACAAATTGGAAAATTTGTCTAAAATAATTGCAGGAGAAAAATTGTTATTACCCACTTTTGTGAGCTAAACAAAAGAAATTACTATTCTTCCTGAGGTAGATATAATTTGTGTGCATCTGGAAAATCAATGATATTAGAAGATATAATTGCAAAATGTCTTAATTTTACCATGTAATTATCTTCTTTCAGCGATATAGCATATTAACATGGTAAAACTTTAATCTATGGAGTTCAAAACAGACAAAAGATTTATTAAAGTTTTTTCCCTTATGAGAAGACAATCAAAGAAAGCAAAATACATGCAAAAAGATGCTGATGTTACAAAGCAAAAAAGCAAGAGAACAGAGATCAATCATAAAATGCCGAAAAACGTTACTGTTTTGCTTCAGCATTTATCTCTCTTAGTCATTTACCACTTATAGGGTTACTTGGATTCAGTTGTTGGACCCCTCTAGAGAAGTTACAAGACAGGCGAAAGACAGGAAATAGAGACAAAAAGGATTAATGCCAAGGTTTATATGTCACCTGCAGTGGTTACTCCTGATTTTAAATTCATTCAGGAATTGTGAGATATTCTGGGCCTTTGTTTCCTCTATTTTGGGGTAGATGCTAGATAACCTTTCATGAGGCAGCACCTGAATCGTACATGTTGGGAAGGCTCTTAAGTTTCCAAGATAATATTATTGAAAATGGACATTTCAAGGTTCAGAGATAGTTCCTAGAAAGAGCACTGGACAAGGAGTCAAAAGATTTAAGTGCTAATTTGAACTCTGTATAAATAACCGAATGTATGGAAAATTCAGAAAACTTCACTGCTGCACTTTCTTCACCTTTGAGATGAGAGGGATGTGTTACTTCAGGATGGCAAGTAAGTTTTATCTCAAATGCCAACCTTTTGCTTCGTGGTAGCTTCCTGGAATACTGTGTTGAGAAGGATTCTGAAGCTGTTGATTGGCTCAATAGATGACTTACACACAATCAGCAATGTTCTCCCCAAGCACAGTCGATGGAGAATGTCTGCATGTGTGCTATGTTCTTGCTAGTCCTGAAACTCTGGGGCTTAGAGACGTGTCTGAAAAGACTGACGTGTCTGAAAAGGCTTACTTTTGACTCAGAAATCTGAAGTTGACAAGTCTTGCATGTGACTCTGGTTTGCCACTTCCAGGTCCCCTCAGTATCTCATCTTCTTTTGTGATTATAAGGTTGACATGTTGGCTGCTGCAGTTAGCTAGAAGCCTATAGTTTCAGCATCTCATAGGAACATATGCTCCGGGGTGTTTTAAATGTAATTCTTCTACCTGCCTTGTTTTAGTAATTTAGTTCAACAAATCTTCTATGTGCTGGGCAGCCAGCTAAGCGGCTGTGGTGGCCCTGCAGCTGTTTGGGGATCCGCTTCCACAAACTGACAGCCCTATAGCTGGAGCACTGTGTCCAGAGCTGGGAGGTGAGGGGCTCCTCAATGTTTGATAACAAGGAACAGGCTGTCAAGGTCATTCTCAGAAGAGGGCAGGGATTGAAAAACGTGCAATAAGCAGTCTTGCAGAGTTCAAGGTGGAAAAAGAAACACCTGGGCCTCTCAGGGTCTATCATTTGAAGGATAAGAAAGTACTCAGATCTTCTTTTCCCCACTGTTCCCAGGCCCAAATCGGTGTTGAATGAGCCTGCCAGCCCAACAGAGCACTCTGACTTCTGTCCTGAGATGGGGCTGGTCAACATAGCTTTCAGAGTTAGAGTGACTCAGACCCTCCCAGCATATGTTTTTCTCTTCTCTCCAGGATGGGCACAGCATCATTTCTTCTGTGCTGAAGCTGTCCTGGAAAGATCCCATTGTCCTTGATCAAGGTCAGAAAGTTGCTTGTATCACGGACACCCTGGACTTCATGCCATTTTTGCACTGCCCTCTCTCTTCACACTCATGGGGTCCCTCGAGCTTCCCTAGGTCCTGGGAAACCTGTCCCTTGCACTTGACCTGGTTCTTGCTGTCCTATTTGATGTGCCTGAGTCATACTCACCTGCTAGCTGGAAGGAGAGGGAAGGACTGGGAAGGCTGCCGCCATAGGGGGACTGTGAGGTAGATCAGTCTGCACCAGGGCTGGCAGTGACAGCTCAAAGGAAGGGACAGGTTTGGGAGGCATTTTTAAAGAAGAACTGCTCTGTTCTGATGAATGACAATGTATGCGAGATGGGTGGGGTTGCAGGGAGGGTGTTGTGCTTTGTCTAGGAGTCAAGAGTGCCTGGGTGTCTGAGATGATATTACAGAGAATGGGTAAAGTGAACAGGAGAGGAGAGCAGAAATGAGGGCACAGGGTAGCTAAAAGTGACAAAGGCTTCATTTATTGTTGTTTTTTTATACCGAATACACACACGCGTTATATTTTAATTGGATTGTATTAGCAACAACAACAAAGAAAACTTCTTTATTTAAAAGTCAGTTGTTCGGACATCTATACGTGCTTTCCCATCAGAACAACACTAGAAAAGGTCCCACCAAAATCTATGTAGAATCAAAGATGGAAGGGAGCTTAGAGATTGTTGAGTAGAGTACACTAGGACAGAAAGGATAGTAATTTAGAGATGTGCTCTGAAATCAGACCACATTTACTAGCTAGGTAATCTCATGACATATTTAATCTCTCTGGGCCTCATTCTCCGTATATATTAGACAGAATACTACCAACCTTACAGACTTGTCATGAGGATTAAATGAGATGATGCTGTACAACATGTAAAAGCTGAGTTGCTTCGTGTTCCCATCATCACATCGTGTTATGTCAAAGACACCTCGGTCTGGCATTGAAAATTGAGGCTTTTCTGGGTCACCCCAAGAGCTAAGGGATTCGATGCATTAGTATTTCTGTAACCCTGCAAAGCCCTGGCGTCGAGACTGTGAATACCCATAGGCCACTCTTTTTTCCCCATTATATATATTTTAAAAATATATACATATATAAATATAAATATAATATTTATAACACATATAATATATTATATAAATATATATTTATATTACATGAATGTATAATATATTATAAAATGTAATATATTTATAAATATTATAAATATATTCTTTAAATATATACATTTATATTATATTTATATAGCATATATGTGTGTGTATATATATAGCATAGGGGCTGGTATGCAATGAATGCTCAACCAGAAGAATTATTATTTAGTCCAGTCTTTTATTTTTACATAAGTAGAAACTAAGGCACAGAGAGGCAAAATGACTAGGTCAAAGGCCCCCAGCTAGATTGTGACAGAATGGAAGAAGAAACCAGGCAGCCTGAGTTCACGGTCAAGATTTCTTCCTACAATATAAACTTGCTTGTCATAAAATAACTCGGGACAGTAGGATCAACTTGTCCACTATTTGTAGATAGATGACTGTAAGAAAACTGTTGCAGCTCTAACTGGGAATGCCAGACTACATCCAGGCCCAGCCCAGTGACAAGGGCTTCTAGAGTTTGCAACTTTTAGAGTGTGTGGGGCTGGGGCTCCCTCAGGCAGAGGGGAGAGGTGGGGGCTTCTGGACACATAGACTGGCAGGTGGTGCAGAGCGTGGAAGTGGTGAGAGACATACAAGAAGGGGGAAGCATGTGGGAGCTCAGGTTGGGCAAGGGAAGAGATTCTCAAAGATATAGCAGCAAGCAGTTTGGTAGCAGAGATGGGGCAGAGGGTGAAAAGGCTGCCACTGTCATTTCTGTGGACAAGTTGTTCCTAATTAGGGTTTTTATATGGAGGGAACTGCAATAGTGTTTTCTGTGAAAAAGAACATCATCCCTCAGTTGATCCACATTATAGCGGCATGCTGGGTACAGAATCAGGGGGGATCACATATTTAGTAAAGATTTACTATGCAACAGACATTGTGCTAAGTGCTGGACACACATACTCCCTTCGTCCTCACAAGCTGATCAGAACAGATGACGTCACTGAGACTCAGAAGAGTTCAGTGGCCACATCCAGAAAGACAATGAGTGACAGCGCCAAGAAGCAAGTCCAGACAGGACTGTAACTAAAGCCCCAGCTCCTCCTACTGCCCCATGCAGGTTCACAGATAACTAAGCCCCTCCTAATTTGACCCTGATTTTGAAAATCTGAAATTCATTAGTTGACTTTTCTCCCTCAGAAAGTTGGATATACTTGCCTTGTTTCTCCATGATGATAAAGGTTCTCCATTATCATCTTTGTCATAGAAATCACACAGTCCTACAGGGCAGTGGGTGTCAGTGGGAGACTGGGGGGTATAACATAAGCATTTCTATAACAGTCTAACACTTGAGATTTGCCTCCTGGAGAGATGCCACAAGTCTTTGGTAGATGGGATAGTAGGATGTGGTTTGAAAAATATTTGGGATTTTTTTCTCTTACACTTTCTGTCAAATATTAGGCACCCTCACAAGTGAAAACCAATTCCCTCCCAACTTCACTTCCTCCCTCCCAACAAAAAGCTACCGATTTTCATTCATTCAATCAACAAATATTTATTATGCTCTTATAAGAGACGATGATAAACATCAAAAGCATTGAAAATGTGTATTTCTTTTGGGCCATTATTTTATTTCTATGAATTTTTACTGGGAAATAGTCATGCGTTTGGTTATAAGGACATTCAATTGCAATGTAAATGATTTAAAAATAAAGTGAAAAATATTAATAAAATAGAATACTAGACAATATATAGTATCATTAAATGAGAAATAACCGATTGTTCATAATAGTGTATGAACATTGCATTAAAATATGTATATTTTTTGAAATTTAATAGACTTTATTTTTTAGAGCAGCTTTAGGTTCACAGCAAAATTGAGCAGAAAGTAGGGAGATTTCTCATATACGCGGTGCCTCCACATATGCACAACCTCTCCTACTCGCAGCGTTCTGAGCTAGAGTGGTGCTTTTGTTACAACCTATGAACCTACATCAACACATCATATCAGCCAAAATCTATAGTGTGCATTAAGGTTCACTCTTTGGTGTATGGGTTTTGAAAATATATAATGACAAGTATCCACCATTGTAAAACAATATATTTTTAAAATAGAACAAAATACTTTAAAATGTAAACATTTATATTTGAATAACAGAATTACGGAAGGATATAATGCCTATCTTTCCATATTTTTTTTTTTACTGTAGGTGTACATTACTTTATAATAAAATAGTGTTTTTCAAGAGCCTCTGTTTAAGAGTCTCTGTAAAAGCTAATGGGAAATCTTGCCTGGATGGTTATTGATAGATGCAAAAAGCAAGTGAGTCTAGCTAAAGAATTAAATAAGTAAGAGAATGAGATTTTATTTTTTCTATTTTTTAATTTTTATAAGAGATTTTTTGAGCCAAACTGATGACCTATGCTAGGGAGCAAGATCTCAAATGCTCCCGAGAGTTGATATTTTGAGGGGTGAAGATAGTTTGCTATTTTATCCTTTCTCTTCCAGTAGGAGGAGAAAAAAAGAGGGCTTAGAGAAAGAGAAAGAGGATGTGCAAGCACTAATATGAAGCACTTACTAGGAAGAAAATGTGGGTAGTTTGCGAAAATTTGTATCTTAAAGGAGAGAGTTGCCCCAGATATCTTTCAGGTATAGAAAAAGTGCAGCTAGTCTTCAACTTTTGCAAATTCTAACGCTTGCACCATTTGCACTTATCTGCATTATTTTTAATATTAAGTACTTTCCTACTTGAGAAGATGCCTTTTCATATAAGATCACATAGGAGACCCCATTAAGCAGGTCCCAACTGCTGCCCAGTATTGGTGCTTGACTACGTTTGCCCTATTGTTCCCCTTAGTAGTAATTTTGGCACTGCAGGAATAGTTTATCACATTTGCACTTATTATTTTATTAAAATTAGAGGAAATATAGGCATGAAAGTGTTGATGCTAATGATAAGGTTGGGACTGTATTCTATCTAACAGAATTAAGATAAAGATAATATTTTTAATCATAATCTATGATAATAGATTTAATCTATATTAAATATTTTTAATCATAATCTATATTAAATAGATTTAATCTACATAATCTATAATTTCAGTTGGAAATTCATTGGGCAAGCCATTTGACTCTACATTCATAGGTAATGGAAAAGAATAAAGTTAACATGCACAAACAATGGAATTAGACAAGCAAAGCAATTAATGGCATAAGAGTTAGAAAGGATTAGCTAAAACTATCCCTGTTTATAATATAATTATCTCTCTAGAAAACTCAAAAGAATCACTGGGAAAACTATTATAAACCAGGGAATTTAATAAAGTCACAAATTATAAAAACCAACATACATAGATCAATATTCTTCATATATACAAACAACAATTAGTTAAAGAGTATAATAAAGAGGAATCCATTTTATAATAACAAAATGAAATAAAACAAAAGGAAAACTGTAAGCAGAGATAACAAGAAATGTCTCAAGCATACATGAGGAAATCTATAAAATATTCCTTAGAGACTGAAAATATAGACAAAAACAAATAGAAAAATCATATTCTTGGATTGGAAGGTTCAAAATCATGAAGATGTAATTTTTTCTTTAATTTATAAATTGGATGCATTCCATGTAGAAATACCAATTCCCTGAGTTTTTTCTTTCTTCTTTCTTTCCTGAAGCTGGGGACAAGTTAATTATAATATACATTTGGAAGGACAAGAAGAATAGCCAGAAAAACCTTCAGAAAGAAAAGGAGAGGGCTAGCTCTACCAAGTAAAGAAATGTATAACTTTACAGTAAATTGTAATGCCTCTATGCTTAAATTGTGTAATATTGGCTCATGAGTAAATAAGCATATCAATGGTCTGTTAGAAACTCCTATAATAAATTCAAGGGAATATGGAAATTCAGTTTTGATAAAGGTAACATGTAAAATCAGTGAATAAAAGATAGAATTATTAATAAGAGGAGGTGTGACAACTAAATAACTACGTTGAAAAAGGTAAAACTGGATCCATTCCTCACACTAAACCCAGCATAAATTCCAAATGGATCAGAGGTGTGTTTAAACGATAAACCCATAAAATCACTAGATGAAAACATGCATAAATTCCTTTATAACTTGAGAATGGAGAAAACTTTCCTAAGTATGACTCAAAAACCAGAATCAATAAGAAAAAAAGAACAATAAATTTGATTACATATAAATAAAAATGAATAAATGTAAAAATATTTTGCATGACAAAATAAAACTGTTAAGTCAAATAACAAATTTTAAAATATCAGTAATTTATATCTCCAAAAGTGATTGATATCTAATATACAAAATCGAGGAAAAATGCCAATAGCCTTATAAAAAAGTGTATGAACAACACATTTTTATCTATCTTAAATAATTCGCAAGAAATGTAAACGGTCTTTAAACATAAGGAAAGATGATCAACCTCACAATATGAAAGATACAAGTTAAAAATACACTGAAATACTAATTCTCACCTTTCATATTGCAATAATCCAAACGATTGACAAGATATTCTGTGATGAGTTTGTGGATGACAAAGGAAAGTATTTACTCTTTGAACCATCAGTTCCACTTCTAGCAAGCTATACTAAAAATACACTAGCAAAAATATAAAAGGACATATGTATAGAAACACTGTACTATTAGAAAAAGACTATAAACAACCTATATGTCCAAAAAATAAGGAACTGTTTGATAAAACCATGGTACATGCAACCAAGGAGTACTATGAAGTTACAAAAAGTCATAAGGGATGTCTCTGAATATAGTGATGGTGTGATTATCAAAACATATCGTTACTTTAAAATAAATGATAAAAGGAAAATTTAAAGCAGTGTGTTCATCAGGGAAACTTTCATGTGAAACATATGTGATCATATTTGACAGATAAGTTTCATCAAATATTCAAGGAACAGAAAATTCCAATCATATATAAGATCTTTCAAAGAAAAGAAAATTGAGGAATGTTCTCTCCTCTGTGGTAGACAGAATAACGCCCCCTCCCCAAAGATATCCACATCTTAACCACTGGAATCTGTTAATATTTGTGTTACAAGACAAGAGAACTTTGCAGACACGGTTAAATTAAGGATCTCAGATAGAGAGATTATCCTGGATTATGTAGGGAAGTCCAAATGATTACGAGTGTCCTTATAAGTGAAAGAGGAAGGTAGGAAAGTCAGAGTGGGAGGAAATGCGATGACAGAGCAGAGTTCAGAGAGATGTGCTTGCTGGCAGAAAGGGGACCATGACTCAAGGACTGCAGCTTCTAGAAGATGGAAAAGGCAGTGAAACCCATTCTCTCCTATAGCCCCTAGAGTGAGTGTGGCCCTGATGACACCTTAATCTTGGCCCAGGGAAACTCATTTTGGACTTCTGACCTCCAGAAGTGTAAGATAATAAATTTGTGTTGTTTTAAGTCACTGAGTTTATAGTAAACTGTTACAGAAGCAACAGGAAACAATTATACCCCTTATATCTCTTAAAAGATTAGCATAACCTTGATACCAAAATTCAACACAGTATGAGAAAGAAAATACATAGGATCATCTCATTCTTGTATATGAGTACATGCATCCTAAACAAAACATTGGCAAAACAAATCTAGCAAGTATTAAAAAACAACAAAACATTATCAAGTTGCATTTATCTTAGGCATATGAGGACACTTTATCATTCGAAAAGTTATTAAAGTACTTCACTACTCTAACAAATTGAAGTAAAGCCACAACATAATTTTGATAGGTGAAAAAATGTTTTCAATAAAATACAAAATACATTTATGATTAAAAACTAAAAACTCTTGTGCTCTGATGAAATAATTAGCACCAGATTAGCTCTTTCATTGCAAACTAGGTGAAATGTGTTAATTACTGTTTTCAAATACTACAAAAGAAGCGCATGATTATGGTCCCTGAGAGAAGAGAAGGAAATGAGGTGAGCCCCCTGATGACCAGGATTTCTACCTGGAGGAGCTTTACAGATTGTGATATAGGGAGCCCATGCTCAAACACAGCATGGCAGTCATGCTGAATCAAGGAGATAGAGATTAGCGCTCAGGGCTCCTGAGATGGCTGCAATTTGCAGAGCAGAATCCCAAAGAGCTGGATGCTACACAGAAAAAGGGGACCTAGATAGACGCTTCTCTCTTTTTGGCCAAATACTAAGCTGTGCAGCTGCAGAGTAAGACTCCACAAGGCTGGGCAGAAAAGAATGACCAAGGAAGAAAGAAATACCGGTGGAGCTATGAATGAGCTGACAAAATATTCATAATACATACATCTTACAAAGGACTCGTATCTGAAATATAGAGATAAATACAGCTCAATAATAAAAATACAAACAATCAAATTTTTTAAAATGGGCAAAAGATCTGAACTGACATTTCATAAGGAAGATACAGAGTGGTCAAGAAGCAAATGAAAAATGTTCAACATCATAAATCATCAGGGAATTTCAAATGAAAACGACAATGAAATATCTCTACACACCCACTAGAATGGATGATATTAAAAAGACGGACCACCCCAAATGCTGATAAGAATGTGGAACAGATAGAATTCATCTACATTTCTGGCAGGAGTTTAAAATATTACAACCAATTTGGAAATCTGTCTGGAAGTTTCTCACAAAGTTAAACATAAACCTACTTTTTGACCTACAAATTCCAGTTTAGGTATTTGTCTGTCTTTTTGAGCAGTGTCTTCAGCTCCCATGCCCGTGACATTCATTACAAGAACATGTGGGGAAAGAATATTTCTAATGAACATAATGGACATGGGTTATTAGGCAGAACACACAAAGAACTCCTAAACATTAATAAGAAAAGACAACTCAAGAGCAAAGTGGTAAAAACAAGCAGTGGTCATAAAAACCTACTTAAAAGGCTCTTATACCTAACTGGTAATCAAGGAAATGCAGTTTAAAACAAGATGGAAAAAAATTTTTAAAGTTAAAATACCTAATACCTAGTTTTAAAATGATACCAGGTTTTGGGAATAATATGGAAAATGGGAACTCTCCTGCTGGGGGGATTAATACAACCCATTTGGAGCATAATTTGGCAATATGTGGTACAACTGAAGAGAAGCGTATCCTTTGATCCAGCAACTCTCCCCTTAGGCACCTGCCCTTGAGAAAAAAATGCTTGTGTGCACAGGAACCACACACAGGAATGTTCATAACAGCAATGTCTGGAATAGAAAAACATTCTGGAAACAAATAAGTGTTCATTGATATGAAAATGGATAATTCTGTATGATCACACATGATGTCATAACCAGCAATGAAAATGAGTGAGCTAGAATGACCTGCTGCCGTGTGGATGAATATTATAAATATACTATTGAGAGGAAAAGAAAACAAATTGTAAAAGAATACATACTATAAAATGATAGCACTATGATGATACTGAAATAATAGTATGTGTTGTTTAGGGATGGATAGATAGGTGGGTGGATGGATGGATAGATAGATAGATAGATAGATAGATAGATAGATAGATAGATGATAGATAGATAGATAGATAGATGGCATGAAGTAGCATAACAGAGTAGTTAATAATAGCCAGACTCTAAATCCCAACTCCTAGATTTGTATCCTAGCTCTGTAATTTCATAGCTCGGTGACTTTGGGCTAGTAACTTAACTTCTCTGTGTCACAAGTTTGTCGTTTGTTAAATAAGGATAGGTGTAGTATCCAACTCATTGGGTTGGGTCAATATTTGTAAAGTACTTAAAACAGTGTCCATCAGAGTGCCTGTATCTATTAAATAAATATAAACGATAAACATCAAATTCCAGAGAGTGGTTTACTGGTGTGGGAGGAGAGAGGTATCATGGGGCTTTCAATTATATTTCTAGTATCTTGTCTCTTAAGCTGGATGATGAGTACACAGATGTTTTTATTTTTCGGATGGGTCAAAAATATTTTAAAATTCAAATTTATTTTCTAAATTTGAAAAAATTAAAACAAGTTATTTCAAATATATTGTTTAACTTGTGGGGGAAGAGACAAGTTATAATTAGAGATTGATACTGTGATACACTTCAGATATCCAGGAAGAGAACTTCCCTTAAAATATATAAGTCCAATTATTATAACCTTGATTTTGGTAACATTTTCTGAAAACATTTAAACCTAAGGAACAAAACACTGGCCTTGGAATCAGAAAACCTAGATTTTCTTCATGCTTCTGCTTTTGATTCATTTTGAGTCTCTGAGATAGTCTGTCTCCAGTGAAATCCTTGTGCTTCATTTTATTTATCTTAAAACTGGATGTGTTGTCTTCTACCTTTTTCAAATGGCAGGAATTGAACCATCTTTCCTTATCTTCAGCACAGAAGGAAGAGTTTAGAATTTCCTTACCCACCCTCCCCCACTGCCTTTCACTAACTAGCCAAGAAGTTTATTTTATTTTAATGAAGTCTGTGAAAAATGATTCATGCTTGAAAGCAGCCTTTTCCCTTTACTTAATGACAGCTTGAGCTTCTGAGTGTAAGCTAAAATGTGGAAAAATCCCATGTGGTTTTCAGGATGTACATATGAGCATATGTGTTGGGCTTTCAAAATTTTCTTTGTTAGTGAATCTATTGTGCATATACGGAAGGGCAGTGTAGACCCTCCGAAGAGGAGAATCCCAAGAAACACTGTCTTCTAATTTCCCAATTGTTTGTTTCCCAATTGTTCAAGTTGGGGAATACAGTGACAATCACCTTGCAAAGGTGACAACCAGTGCCCTTTGGTATGTGTGTATGTTGCATTTCTGAGAAAACACGTATAGTAGCTTTCTCCCTGCTGTGCCCAATTTCAGACTCCCAGATAATCGTTTATTTAAAAGTAAAACAACAACAAACAAAGGAACTGCTTATCCTTTTCTATATCAATGGAACTTATTTACTGGTAACCAGGGGATCTGGCCTTTTAGGCCTATTTGTTTGAAAAGTAAAAATGGCCCTTGGCCCAACTGGTGTAGAAAGTAATGGCATCTACTCAAGCTTTTTTCTCTTATTGTAAAGGAGAAAAAAAATATTTGGCTTGAAATGTTGTCTTGGCTCATCTGTTTCTCTGGTCCCTGTAGTCAGCATGGTGGGCCCCAGATGTGTCTGGAGTTGACTGACAGTCTTGAGCTTCCATCTAAAAAGAGGTTCAATAAAGCTCAGAGCTTATTTTGCCAAGCATGGCTGCTCTTTCTTTTTAAGCCCACATGTGCTTGAAGGAGAATTTAATCCTTGCATTTCTGATTGTTTACACTAAAAAGTGGTGTTGCGAGAACGATTTGATGTCTGTGAGACTGTTTGAACATTATAATAAAGCTTTGTGAGAAACAGTTTCTCTCAAAACAGGAAGCATGATTTTGCCATGCATAAGTAAATATAGAATACCAACGGGCTCAGAGCTCCTAACCTGGAGATTCTGAACAAAGCCCAGGCTTAACCAATCAATATGTTTTTCACTGTATTTGTTTAAAAATGAGTATAAAGTCTTTCTACACAAATGCTATTTCTCCTCGTGCAGATGATTAACACATTTCGACTTTAAAGTAAAGTTGGGTCTTTGCAGACACAGTACTACATTGGACAATTTTCAGGATTCATTCATTTTTTAAACATTCATTGAGCAACTACAAGTGACTACTGGATAGCGATACCAACATGAGAAAAACTCACCTTTATATTGAAGGAGCCCACGGCCATGGTCTGATTCAGAAAACAGACTTATAAACAAATTATTATGATAGAAATTGATTGTCAATGGAAGTGATGCATTACAGGTATTATGGGAGCCCCCAGAAGTTGGGCATTTGAGTCAGCTAGAATTAAGTCAGAGAAGCTTCCTGAACCTTAAGAGATGGAAAGATTGAGTCATTCTAAGTAGGGGAAGGCACACTCCAGTCTACAAATGCCAGTGTGTGTGCGTGTGTGTGTGTGTGTGTGTGTGTGCATGCGCACACACAAGAACAAGCCATGCACTCATGTAGGTTGTCTGTGTGCATCTGTGTTTGGGAAATTCGGAAAGAGGAAGGATAAGAAAATCAAGCAGTTCAGCATTGCTAGAAGATAAACTCTCGGGCAAATGAGCCTAAAAGATAATTAGAAACCAGATCAAGTTGGTTAGCATGGAGAAATTTTATTCGGGGGTGATGGATAATGTTTGCTTTTCAGATTGATCACTCTGGCAGTTCTGTGGATGAGGGACTGGGGAGGGAGATATGGGAGTTACATCAGAGCTCGTTTTCAAGGTCACTTCAGTCTTGGTCCTTCTATAAATGAATCACCAAAAGTCAGTGGTGTACCCAGAAGTAAGGGGACTCCCACTAGTAATTAAACAAAATCCAAACACACCAGGAGAAGAGGGCTGGAAGGAGATGTTGGGCCAGAAGGAAGAGCTGCTCAAACCCATCCTGGCTCTTCCCTAAACTTTCCCTGAGCTTACTACCTGCTCCCAGTGCCCCCACCCACCCTGAGCCCTCATGCTCCTGCACCTTTAACATTCAGATTCAAGTGGAAAAGAATCATTTTTTCCTATTTCCTTTCAGCACAGCTGAGACATACCTCAGTCATTTTCAAAAGGAACTTCATTTGGAAAAGCACCACCATAGAAAATACAAAGGGAGAATGAAAAAGAAAACAACAAAGAATATATAGAAAGCTGTAAAACAATTATGTTTAGAAAATGTAGATTTTGTGTCTGATGACAGCCAACATTTCTGCCAGACCCACCAACCATTTCTCAAGCTCTTTGCTATTTCATTCTCTTCCTTGCCCCATGAAATTCCAGGCTTACAAATGTGGAAAAAACAGTATACAGTCATGACTGAAGATGGGCCAACCCTGGGATTTGGGGCAGGCTTCAAGCATCTCCAGGGAGTCAACATATTCTGAAGAAACAATCTCCCCCAGATACACTTTCTGGCTCCCTGTGGGAATCCTGGGGCCATTTAAAGATCATGGGCAGAGTGAATAGGGCTCTGGTATGAGCCTTTCCACTAGAGGTAGAAACACAGATCCAACATTTCAGACATGTCTCTTGTATGACCCTTCCCTCCATCCTCCTTAATCCCACCCAAATCCAGACCTTTGTTTCCTTTTGTTCAAACTATTGCATTGGTCTGGTCTAAAGATGCTGTGGCATTTTCTTTTTTAAAATTTAGCTCTAACCTGATCATCTTTCTCCCATTGTCTATCAGGTTAACTGAGAAATTTACATCCTGGTGGTCTATGCCTACCTAGTTCCCCAGCCAAATATCCCTTAACATACAACCTGTGCTGCAGTCAAGCCACAATAATTAGACATGCCATTTCTCAAATATGCCCCTGTCTTTGATCATTTGGGTCCTTCTATGGGGAATCCCTGTGTCTCCAGTTTGATGGGAAATCCAAACTCTTCTTAAAAATCCATCCCACAACCATTGACTTGGCCAACTCTTCATCTTTCTTTTGCACTTATTTTATTCTGATTTGTACTGGAGTTTTAAAATGCATATCTCATTTTCTTACCTCACTTTCTTCTCCAGACTAAATTATAGATTAATTGATGACAGAATAAAATACCTCACGGGTCAGTGTGGAGATCAAATAGAGACTCTATCTAAATTGCTAGCATGGGGATTGGCACATGGTAAGCACCCCAAAATGTCACCAAGATTTGAAGCATGATTTGAGAGTCAAATAGAACTAGATTTGAAACTTGATTCCACCACTGACTAGCTTGGTGACTTTGAGAATTAATTTCATGGAACCTCAGTTTTCTCATCTGTAAAAATGAAAAACCATTGCTCCTTCCACATGGTATTGAGAGGATAAATTAGACTATACATTCTATCATAGCTATAAAAATACTACCAATCTTTTAATAAGCATATGCTATCATTATGGGGCTGAGAATAGTGTTTTTTTATATGAAACCCTTAGGAAAGATTTGGATTGGAAGTTTCATGCCTCAGATGCAAACACTTCCCACAATACGTAAATCTTGATTCTGGGCAGGAGTTCTCCTTCCCACCTCTGTTCCCTCCTTGGGGGAGGGCGTCCTCTCTTCCCACCCAGCTCTCTGTGACTTCATCCTGGATAGATCCCTGCTGGTCCTCACTTTGAATGGCACCTGGC
This sequence comes from Rhinolophus hipposideros, assembly GCF_964194185.1. Classification (NCBI taxonomy): domain Eukaryota; kingdom Metazoa; phylum Chordata; class Mammalia; order Chiroptera; family Rhinolophidae; genus Rhinolophus; species Rhinolophus hipposideros. Next base: position 70,163,414 of record NC_138052.1, on the reverse strand, counting down.
CTGCTGTGAGGTATGCTGCTAAACAGTCCTCCTCCTATGTGTTCACTATGTTTTTTAGGGAAGGATGAGGTTGGAGAGTATTCAATTTTTCTGACTTATTTGAGTTTCTATCATTTTGAAGACAACACCAGGGGAGCTACACTTAGGAATTTTGCGTGTGAGGGTGTTTGGCATGTATCTATTTTAAATTAACTAGATATAAATGGAAGAGTGGATAATATTGCTAATACTAACAAAGGAAAGAAAAGAAAGACTGGTCACAGTGTGAATCTGAGAGGATCCATGTAACTCAACGCCACCAGGACTCCAGAAACTGCCCTGTTCAATTGTTTTACAGGCCGGCCCTGATTTCTAGTCCTGAATCACAGGACGCACATTGCCTGTGGATATTAACCAGCTATCCAATTGACGGTCTCAGTTTCCATCTCTGTTCTGTGGTGAGAGCACGTAATGCATTGCAGGAAGCCGATCAATTATTTGCAAGTGGGATACACGATACCATCTCCAGCACTCCAACCACAGCTGAAATCCAATTCCATCAGCTGGCTTGAATTTGAAGGGGAAATGAAAGTCGCATTTTGGAAAAGTGGGATTGATTCTACATGTTACAACTGATGCTTATGCAAAAAGCTGATTATGGAGATTCCCCCAATGATAGAGTCCTAATTATCAATCCCGAGGAGTCCCAATTGAATCCATGGGTTTAGTAATATTTTGTAAATTTTTAGTAATATTTAGTAAGTTGTGAGACTATCTCAGAGCCTCAGTTTTCTCACCATGTACCTCATGGTGTTTCAAAGATTAAATTAGATAATAGCTGCAAAAGTGAATTACAGCAAAACTAAAGAAGTTTAAGCCTCTCATTTGCATGGGCTCCTTTCAAGACCTTGTACCTAACTTTAAAGTTGTAATTTTGCATACTTTTTCTTAGAGTACAAAATCCTATAAGCTTGAAACTCCACAAACCTGGGTCTGCTTGTAGGTAGATGTGCAGAGTAGGTACTCAGATGGTAGTAAGCAGCTGATAGGTCAGTAGGATGGGGACCTGGAAGAGGAGGTGGGAAGCTCTCTGGAGACTTGTAACTTTATTGTTTACTAAGTTCCAGGGCATCTGGCCCTCTACTAATTGCTAGGGCCTGGAGATGGGTCTAGCAAAATAGCCTGTAAAAATATGAGTTGATCATAGCTTAAATTGTTACCTCATTTATTGGGACCTGTGTCTTGACTAAGAAATGTTTCTAAGGAACTTGACCTCTCATGGTGGAATTTTAGGCAAGGTGACAGACAGGTAAGGGAGATACCGTGGGGCAGGTGCTTCTCAAATCACATTAGGCTAGCCGCTGGCAGGGCCAGCCATAGCTCTGGTTCTTCAGAGCCTTTGGCAGAGATGTGACAGACCCAGCCTGGCCCATGGTGAGGATGTATGCATTCCAACCGACAGCCTCTGTTCCAACATTTTCTTCTACAGATACACAGGGAATCATTTTTACCCCCCACCCCTCCCTTCTTCCTCTTTTTTTCCTCCCCTCCTCCCCCTTATCCTTCTTACCCCTCTGCTTTTCTTCTTTTTCAACTTGCTCTCTTCCATTTCATGAATCAGGATACAAATTTCAATCCAAGATAAAAATGTACTTTATTTCACCCTTTTGGCTGTGATTAAGTTCTGTCCACAGCAAGGACACTGCTGTTTCCATGGGAACCAATACACAATAAAGCCACAAAGGATGACAGTGTAGAAAAGTCGAAAGAAGGCAGGTTTGCTATGGTTGTTTTTCACCTGCTATAAAGGAAATGGAATTATGGAATCCGGGGGCTGCTGAGGAATTCACAAAGTCACTAAATTATAGGCCTACCTCCAGGACAGCCAACGAAACAATTCTGGAGATAAGCAAATGCCCTTTATTTAAAGAGGGCCTGAACAGATTCCGTAATCTCCTATGAAAAGGCATTCAGCTGTTATTTTTCTAAGGTTATTCAATGGATGTTTGGAGCAATATCTGCGTGCCTGAGAAGGTTCCTTTGGTCTGGTCAAACACCGGAGAGACAGCTGTGGATGGAAAAGAGCCCTCCAGCTCTTCCAGAGCAAAACCCTTGCCTGGCTCACCTTGTACTTCCAAACTGTTGTGCTCCACCTCTGCTATCTTTATCAAATCCCACTAAGCTCTCTATCAAAGTACCCAGGGCCCACCAAAATCAGAGCAAAGATCTCTTCCCTCCCTTTTGACAATGTTTTTTGAACAAGAATGCTTATTATTCTAGGCTTCCGATAATTATTATAGACAACATGTAGGCGGTTTTAAGCATATAAAATGTTATAGAAGTACTGTTGGGAGTGAACGTTCATGCTATGACTCAAGCAGAAGAAAACAGGCAGAATAATAATTCTCTAGTAGGTAACAGTGGACGTGGGAATGGAGGGAGACTTGATCAAGACTTCTTCATTCCAGTGACTCGACAGCCCTTAGCACCTGTCAGGCCTTCATGTTTGTTCACAAGGAATGAAACAGAGCCGGTTGTCAGGATGCAGTTGGAGTAATCATTCAGAGGATTCAAGTAAAGGAAAAGGGAAAAATATTCTGCCCTTTAAGTGCGAAGGCCTTCCTACATTCAGCTGTTGAGCTGTGAGCACAGGATTCTAAGAGGAAAGATTTTTGTCAGGAGGATCCCAGCCCGGTTAACAGCATTTTCCCAGATACCTCAGCTCATGATGGACTTTTGAGCCCTGGTTTTCCTGGACAAGGTTGTACCCAGCCTCGCCAAGGAGCTGGCCACATATGGGGACATAGGTGACCTGTCTTGGTTGCCACTTGCTAGCTTTATGGTCTTGGGCAAGGGAAGCACCCCAAGTCTCAATTTAAAATGAGTGATGACATCTATTCAAATCTGAAATTAGCTGAGACGTATGTACGCCAGTATGTAAGTGTGGTGGCTGACACATGTGGTGCCAAGGAAAACTGCTCAACACATGGTGGTTATAATCATGATTCTGTTGTTTTGCCCCCCTCATGACAGCTGCTGAGGAAGGAGGCTGAGCCTCCTTCCTTATTTACAGCTCCTGTTGCTTAAACTAGAGATGAATCTTCTCAGAAACACCCCTCGGAGGCATACGTGCCCCTTGTTCTGGCTATGTCAAGTTCTAGGGGGAGCAAAATGGAGCAAAGTGCATCGGGGCATCAACAAAGCCTTGGGCACAAGTCACGAATGGTGGTGGCCTGCTTTATCCTTCTCCCTGTTCCCGCCCCTCCGAGAATGCAGAGGCTGCTTCCTGCTGCCTTCCTTCTCTTGGTGAAGGGTGACAGCTGACAGCTGGGATGGAAAGAAGCGGGTCCAGACACGCATATACATCCTCTTTCCATTTCTTCCTGTTTGAATGCTCACATGATTCCCAGAGCAGAAACACTGGCCCTGAAAGCGCTGTGATTCTCAACCAATGCCAGCGAACTTCTAGGTCTAGACCCCTCATTGGGGAGAAAAAGAGCCCACTGTTAGTTGGTTTTCTTGTCGCCAAAACATTTCTAACAAATATGTCATCCTAACACTTGCCATCGCACCTATCAGTGTGGAGTTCCCCGTCGCTAATCTGGCCTTGACCTCCTCTAAGCCTGCAACCTGGGACTCGTCCCACCTTTCCAGATTCATCCTTACCGCGCCCCTTCCTGCATTCCAGCCACACAGAACCTGCATCCCTGATGTGTCATGTGCCTCAGGCCCAGTCTAGACTTACTACGCGCTCGAAGGCAAAGCTTTCACTCACCTTTCAAAGCTTAGTTTTAAAAGATTTGGTTAAAGAGACTTCTGTGTAGCTTCCTCAGGTCTCGCTCTGCATAGAACCCATAGTCCTCTCTGTGCTCCATCTACACTCTGCCTACATCTATTGGCAGCTCATTGATCTGTTGAACCTATCTGCTTATTGATGTCTCCCACTACACTGTGAGCGAGGGGAGGCAAACCTAGTCTTATTCTTTGTAAGTCTTGTGCTGATCGCATTTTCTGGCACAGAGAACTGAATAAATGCCTGTGTTGGGTGAATTGTTAAATAATTTTTAAATCCCCAAAGCCCAAACCAAGTCCATATGTAGTAAGCTGTGAGCCTCGACTAAGGCCAGTCCTGTGAGGATGGTAGCAGGCCACTCTCTGGGGACAGAGTAAAAGTGAATGGGAAACCTGCTGCCTTACAAGGGCAGGATCTCAGCCCCCATCTTCAGGGCCCCCAGGGTAGTACTGAGACGGCACACCAAACACAGGGTAATTAAAGGCCAGAACGTGCTTCCCAGTCACATGAGCCAGAGGCAGGGCTGCCCCGAGATTGTGCGGGGCCTAGGGAAGTATGTTTCTGTGGGACCGTTATCTATATAAACAATCTGATTATAAAAGTATTTACAAAACTCATGGGCCCACGTGGGGTATAGTAATTTAGTGATGAGGATTTTGAATAATGGATGGAGAAGAGGCACATCCAATCAGAGTCTTCATAGCATCCAGACACTATCTTTTCTTGTTTAAGTCTAGGTTTCATCTTGCCATGTTCTTTATTGTCAAATGTGCAGGTCTAGGCTGATTTTTATGTCTCTCACCACAAGTAAGAGATAGCAATACTGTTATTACCATGACATGGCTCTTCAGGGTGGGTTTGTATTGAAACAATTTACCTGGGTTGCCAAAAAAAATGTACACACATTTTAAGAGATGTTATCTATGCTCAAGCAGTAGTTCGCTGTAATCAGAAGTGTCTGGACTCTTATGGCAACAACTTTGAGCACCTCTTGTAATTGCAGAAGTCAAACGTGACTATATTCATCTTTTACTATCAGTATATATTGAGTATTATAATTAATACAGTTTTTTTTCTTAAAATGTATATACATTTTTTGGTACCCTCTGTATATTTTTGGCCTCTGCGCTTCCCTCACACCAACCATTTAAAACTAGTCACAGAATTACTCATGATGCTGCATCAGGCATCCTGCAGCCCCTGAATACTTGCTTCAATGGCTCTTTGTTTCTGTGCTTTGTTACCAATGACCAAACACGCAAGTCTTACCCAGAGTATGTAGAACAATGTGAACAATAATTCATTTTCTGGTCATGCAAAGTTTTTCCTTTTGGCATTTTATGGCATAAGCATAGTAAGATATTTCTCTTGGACTGCAATCCCCACATTTCTAGAATGTGATCACTTGTGGTTGAAGCAGCCCTGTATGTCATCACCAGAGAGGAAAAGAGGCAAGACGTCTATGGGCTGAGTGAGAAGAGCAATCCTATTCCTTCAAGGAATGCTGGTCGCCCGATGGTCCAGGACCGCTCATGGTGTTAGCAGCAAAGGTGGACCAGATCCATGGAAACCTGCCTGTGTCCTGTCCTTGTGGGAAAGTTTCCAGTTGGGGATAAGGTTGTTCAAACTGATCCTACCTATTTCAGCTGAGTAGATCCAGAACATTTCTTTGCATACCTGCAGACACAGGATTTGCCTTCCAGGTAACATTCCAATAATGTATTAAAAGCATTTAGACAGAGTGATACATCATCGCCAGCAGAATATGGGAGTCGTTCTGACTTACCATCGAATACAGCAACCCCCTGCTAAACATGGGGCTCCATTCCTGAAACATACTGTGACTGGCAATCTGGAGGATTAATCATATCTTCTAGAAGATAGATTTGTGGGAAAACAAGAAAATGATGCTAACTGTTTTCTTTAAACTGGAAAAAACCACAAACATACACACACATACACACCAAAAAAAAAGAAATACAAGCAAAAACCCTGATTTGTTGATATGTAAAACTTTCTCCGTGGGTGTGCTTATTTTGAATCTTCTTTGTCAATTGTTCAGGAAACACTGGTAGGAAAACATGTCTGTCGAGAGATAGTTTGCCGAAAGGTTTATTCTCCTAAATGTATGTTATTTTAAAATTTCTAAACCTCTCCCTATTAACTTGAAATGTAATATGTTTTGAACTTGCCTTAGCTTTGTTTTCTTTTTGAAACACCCAGCAAATTGCCCAGGTAGCCTCACCAACTGGCTTTTCCTGACAGTAGTTGAGAGGGAAGAATAGAGGTGATGCTCTTCCATCCATAGGGAGTATTAAAAGGGTGAAACAAATAGTTTGTCCTCTCTGTGCACTAACTTAATCCAACAGACCTATCTACAAACTCTGAGAATTTGTTTCCAGGATATTGAACTGAATGAGCATATTATAAAAATTTGAGGATGTTAAAATTTTAGTACAAAAAGGAATTACCTAAAAACTATGATTTGTAAAGTGTGTATGTATCCTGACCAGGTTCACTGCTGACACATATAATGCATTTGCGACACTTAGGAAAAGGTTCCCTTCTGCCAGTTGGAGGCGTTTCCAGATTGATGCAAAGCCCCACTGGTCCCTTCACCTGGGCACCCTCATCAGTGCACAACCAACACAACTGTACATGGCAACCCTAGTCCCAACACCTCACTATGACTTGTCACGTGCAGTTAGCTGCAGCACTCCCCTGCAACCCTCTCTCTCCCTCTCTGGGTGCTACTGCTTGCAGATCTCTTGGTGAATGCACCATTGTGTTTTATTCTCCCTTATATCTCTGGAGCCTGTCACAGAATAGGCACTCAACAGATAGTGGTTGGTTGAATGAGTGAATAAATTTAAAAATATTCAATGTAATTTGAAAAAAAGTTGAAAGGGGAAAGGCTATGGAAGAAATATAGCTAACTATCCAAAACATTTTGCATCACATCCAAATATGAGAAAACCTTTTTCTTCTGGGGATGAATTACCCTACGTGACAACATACTGTTATATTAGAATGGTCAAACTTAGAAAAGAGTAAAGGTGACCTTGAAGATAGTGGCAGATAGTTAAATGTTAATTTCTACAGGTTTGGAGCGTAGAGTTCCAGTAATCAAGGGGGCCAAGACAGGAAGTCTGCCTTGCTGATTTTCTTTTTTCATCTTGTGAGTGGTTGGTATTATGCTTTGAGAGAGTGTAATTTAGGCTTGGCAGCAATCAGTTTCAGAACACCATTAAGCTAACATTTCTAGAGAAAAGAAAGTTCTAGGGACTTGCTCTTTAGAATTCTCAAAAATCAGTTGAAGCCTACATATGGAATTCAAAGCAAGTCTTGTCGGTGTGCGTCTTTTTTTCCTTTTCTAATTCTATTACCCAAAATCGAGTATCCTGAGATGTTAATGACAGAAAGCACTTGAAATAGATGCTGACAAATAGGCTGTAAACAGGAGCTGGGAGAAAGATAAATCAGATGGCCTCGAGACTCTTGCATTGCTTATTTCTGTGACACCGTTGAATCTAGTAGTAGCCTGTTCCTATATGTAAAAAGGCAGTTCTAGTTTTAGTGAAGAGCATCAAATGCTGTTCATTTCAACCATCTAGAGTCCAGCTCTGGTCCACTCTAGCAGCACCTTGTCTCCGAGGCCAGCCCAGGACCGGAAGCTGATGTGATGCCTGGCCACTTAAGCTAACAACGTCACAGAATACTCTCCTGTGTACAAAACGGTGATCTGATTTAAAAGGAGTCAAGAGCCATTAAACACTTCCAGCCATTAAAAACCAAAACATGCAATTCCTTTACAGATTCACCACGCCTTAACTTTCTGAAACTATAGATTCACGTTCATTCAATTCATGGATGAACATTCATTCAATGTGTTGAAATAATGACTTTACAAAAGTGTCCCTGAAATATCCAGAGGTTTTTTGTTTTTTTTTTTAAATAACCATCAGCTTATTTCTCATGAGGCAGAAGGTGGATTTCTAGTCACTTTAAACTGGATACATGTTAAACCAGGTTCCTGAAAGAATGAAATATCATTAACAAGATTTACCCAAGAGCTACCCAAATAATAATAATAAAAAAAAAAAAAAAAAAAAAACGATGTGTGCAATGATCTGTTTCGCAGGAACGAGGTTGAATCAAACATCTGTTAGGCTTTCCTCCCCTCCCTCTCTCCTCCCCGATGCTTAATGACATCTGAAGCGCTTAAGCTTTGCACATTCCTTCACTAATTAAATTCCTGCAAAGCTGTCTTATGAATCAGGTGCTTTGTGGAGCAAGAACACAAACCCTGCTTTTGTATCACTAGTGCTAGTGCCTGCCTAAGTACAGGTAAGAGCTCAACCTACCCGTGGCCAGCTCAGAACTCTTTTCAGAAAAGGTTTTAAGAGGCATGTTTTTCCCAAAGATCTTTCTTTGCTTTTTTATTATCTGTTCTGTCAAAATAAAATTGCCAAAATAAAGAAATGAAGAGTTAAGTTGCTTGGATAAAGATTTGAGAATGTGCAAGTGCTAATTTTTGAAGGGACAGGGATATTTCAATAACCCAAGGGAAGATAAAGGGAAAGGGAAACTGCTTTTCCCCAAAGAGAAGTCCTGCCTCTGATTCATTAATTCCTTTCATTCTTTCATTCATTCATTCAATGAATAAATATTCATTGAGCGCCCCCATATGTTCCTTGCTCTACTGGGCTCTGAAGTGAAGGACAGACTCAATCCCTACCCTCACAGAGCTTCCACTCTACATCTCAGATCTTAAGAAACTTGGTCCAAAATTGGAATGAACAGTAGTATCCTTCCACGGTCAGGAGGTAATATGGTCATTGGGGAGGCAAAGGAGATATAGAAAGAAGTTTCCAGATGACGGCTACCGTGGGTGAAGGACCCTGGGGACTGGATCCACCTTAATCAAGAGTGATTATTAAGTGCTTACTATGTACTGTAGAAATAAGCTAAAATCTACCTCCCATTAAATGTCTGTTATACACAAGGCACAGTGCTAAGCACTTTATACGAATTTTCTAAATCTTCATAACAACTCTTCATGATGGTGATTTTCCCCTCCTTTTGTAGTTGGGGAAAACAAGTCTTAGAGAATTTGAGTATCCAAAGTCATAGGTCCAGCTAATCCTAAAGCTCTTTCTGTTTTTTCTCTTTCTTTTTTATCACTCTGCTTGAAGAAAAGGCTCTGGCTACCACAGCTACGACATGACCCAAAGCAGTGTTGTGTGTGATGAGTGGAGAAAAGAGATCAGAGAAGGGAGACACTGTCCCAGCATTCAGGGAAGTCTGTGCAGTGGGGATTGGCTGGGAGGGAAGCGAAGCAAGTTCTGGATCAGGTGGTGAGAGCAGGAATAGAACCATGAAATTATTTTAATTAGGGCAGAATCAGGTAAACGAGGATACAAAGGTACAATGAGCAGCAACTGTTTCAGACTTCTTCTACTCTCCTCAAACGCTTCCTCTTTCAGGCTCACTCTCTCCTCCTTCACAGAGAAAACCGACACCATCAATCTACCCAGAGCAGAAGGTTGAACACACACCTTTACTGGTATCCGCTCTGTACTCCTATTTTCCTCTGATCACCATGCAGTTGCTCTCCCTACCTCGCTAAGACCAAAGCTCCCATTTGTGTTCTGGGGCCATGAAGTAAAGACAATCTTCTGAAGTGGATACACATTTATGACAAAAGGACTAGACGTACTGTTGGTCGAGGTAACTAGCCTGAAAGAAAGTAGCTGCTCTATTTCCTAACCTTCTTGTCTATAACTTCAGCCATGCAGAACCATCTACAAGTCCCCTCGTGCTCCGTATACTTTCGTGCTCCTGTGGGTTTGCCAATGTCTTTCTCTCTGCCTAGAAAACCCTTTGGCCTCTTGTCCACCTGCTGACTCCTGCTAATCCTTCAAAACTTAGGTTAGTGGCCACAATATAGGTTAGAATTTAAAAAACTCAAAATAATAATAGCTAAGATACATGGGTTTACATTTTTTTCATATGAAGAGAGTCCAGAGGTAGGTAGTCCAGAGTTGTATGGTGGGCACCACAATCATTAGGGACTCAGATTCTTATATTGTTCTGTTCTGCCATCCTTAGTCCTTGGTTCCTAGTTGCAAATTTACCTAATGTTACAAGAAGGCTGCTGGAGCTCCAGCTAACACATCCATAATCCAGATGGGAAGGAAGGAGAGAAAGCAAAAAATAAAAAACAAGTTCTAGCTAGGTGTCCTCCCTTTTCAAGTCTTCCTGACAAACTGATTGAAGTGTGCATTTACATTTTACTGGTCAGAATTTAGTCACATGATCATTAGGGAGACTGACAAATGTACTCTTTCAATTGAGCATATTGCCACTGTGAATAAAAATCGGTACTAAGTTAATAAAAAAGGGAGCAGGTATTGGGTAAGCAACTAGCAATTTTGCCTAAATACCACCTTCTCTTGAAAGCCTTCCTGGATCGCTTTCTTCTTGTCCTCCCAGCTCCGAGGCAAACTTCGTCTCTTCCTGTTGCACCCCAGTCAGGTGTCTGCAGTTATACATATTACATCACATTGTCATCTGTTTTGCTGCTTTATCTTCCCAGTGAATATGAACTCTGACAACAGGCACCGTTTTCATCATGTATGAATTTTCCAGCACAGGGCCTGGGAAATTAGTTCCTAAATAATTGATCGTATTGTGGCATATCTCTGAGCATCTCCTGGGTCTGAGTTTTCCACCCCCATCTTCCTTTTTTGGAACATTGGTATTTTCACAGAGAAAACGCTAAAAATATCTAGAAGGTTATTCCAAAGGCGGCAAGCTACCACACTGATTGGTGCCAGTTTTAGAGGAAGGAGCACATGGTTTTGAAACCAAACTTAAACGACATTAAAATGCTGATTTCAATTTCCCCTCAAATACGTAGGTCATTTATTCAGTATCTGTTACTATATAAATGCCCAGATGTAGTGGATGACAAGGACATTCTGACCAAGCTACTACAATTGAAAAGGGCCAGAACATGAATTTGAACCAATCTCCTTTGAAATTACACTTCCTTTTTTTTTAACAAATGCAAATTTGGGGGGAAGAAATGAGCTGGCTGTTAAGAACAAGATGGAAACATGGTCACCTAGCTCAACTGCAGTCACATTTTAATTATACTTAGAAGTCTGGCTATGTCTTTTTGTGGGACCAGGGAATAAAGAGAGAACATTTTAAATGAAATATTGAAGGCTAGCACACAAGGAAATCACACCAATGTGACATAATACCTTTAGGAACTGTGGTATAAGATGCCATCTAAAACCATTGCGTCATCATTGACTACCTACTCTTCCTGTCCTTTATGTCCTTTCTTTCAAGTTGATTTCCTTCTTACCATTTTCACTGTCATCAAGCTGACTCAGACCCTTAAAACAATAATTTGAATGCAGTAACAATCTCCTAACTAATACACTATCTCCACTCTCTTCACCCTCACTTTCTTCCCTTCTCCTTCCCACCCACCCATACATTTTCCTGTTTTATATTCATCCTTAGCTTCTTTTCCCTCTGTGAATGAAAGTTCCCTCAACCCACCCCCACTGTAAGTTACATCTTACACTTCTGTCTGTCCCTTCAGGACCCAGTCCAGAGCTCTGCTTGCCATATGGGCTAAATATTTGTTGACTGACTCAGGGATGATGGATCCATTGGGCACAGCAGGCACAGACATATGGCTCCCAAAACTTCTGGGGCGGGGGGCTTGAAAATGGGTTAATATTCATTCCTTTTAAAATCAGAATGAAAGACTGAATCTAATAATGATGACTATATACTAACAGATTCAGCCTAGATTCTATTCATCTCTATACTAACACAGGCATAAAATGTAATTTTGAATATTTTTTTATGCAGGAGGCAAAGGTACTTAGCACCCTCTAAAGCCATAATGAGGCCCTGGACTAATTTTTTTTGGAGCCTAAATAAATAAAGGTAAAAATATGCACAAAAAAACGATTTTTTTTGGTGCTTATTTTTGATGTGTATTTTTCTTGAAAACTTTCCATGCCTCAGATTTTTATGCTGGTCCAGTACTGTTCACTAGTCCAGAAAGTGCGAAGGCTTCTTCCTGGATTTGATAAATCGATGTATATGGAATGTGACATGTCACTGTGTTATTTTGTTCACACAATTGCCTCTTTGATGGCTCAGTAAAAGGTGGAAGAGAGAAACTTCTCATGATATCGGTAAAATGTACACTACATTCAGTCTGTGTGTTTAAAGACATAAAGCTCCCTTTCCAGTTTCAAAAACTTTAATTTCTGTGTGTCAGGGCCAAATGGAATGTGTTTGAATCGGCTCTTGGGTAAACACAGAAACGTAATCTTTCCTCTCTTAAAACCCAGCCTGCTTCATACACTGCATCTGTGTGTGTAATGTTTATTTAAGCATGTAAGAATTAGGACTCCAAACGGGTTTGAAAGCACTGGTGGGTGTTTTTCTTAAAGCATCTAAGTCTAATGGTTTGAGAATTCACAATATTTTTAACCTTCATAGATAATTTTTCCTTCCAGGTAATTTATATGCAACTGGAGTTGGAAATTAAGAAAATAGTAATTGTGCTTTCTTTTCTCGTTTTTTTTTTGGGGGGGGGAGGTTTGGGGAGCATGTAAGATGTTCTCTAAAGAACTGACATTATCTTGCAATTAGGAGTTTTATTTCTTTTTACCCAAACATAATTATCTCTAACTCAAATATAATCCAGATGAGTTGACCTTTTTCTTTGCACCATAAATTATAATCAAGGCCATCATTGCTGCTTTATTCCATTAATTAATTTGTTTTTCTGTCAAAATGTTATAACCAATTTACATAATTTTAAGCTACTTGTGCAGCTACCTAAATGGTCAGTTTGTGTCTTTATAAACTCTCTGTGATTTACTTTTCTATCCTTTACATTTTCCTCGTTATTGTCCTAGAATTATGACATGAGAATAATTTTGAAACATCACCTGGCCTTGTCTATGCTTTTGGGTGGTGAATGTCCCACAAATATTCATGTGGAATGAAGAGATGACCTTTCTCGTTCTGAAGGTCAGAGATTCCAATTTCACAGTCCCCTCAATGGGGCCTTGTTGTCACTGCCGAGATCCTCAGTTCTCCCGTCAGCTCAGCCAGGAGCTTTCTGTGCTCCTCCTCACTGGTTTCCTGTGACTTCGTCCTTGGCAAACATGCACAATAACTTCTCAGCCTCTTTCTAAATAAATTCTTCTTCAGCTGGAAGTCCAAGTGCAGTCATGCTTCGGCTTTCTCTTCTCCAGCCCAATCTCTTGTCCCATTAGACCTGTTTTCTACCTTTAAAAAATTGTTGAAAAGGCCTATCCATACAACGAATATTATTCAGCCGTAAACAGTACTGATGTGCTTCTGTATGTCACCACATAGATGCACCTCAGAAACATTATGCTGCGGGAGAGAAGCCACAAAGTGTCGCTCAGTATGTGAGCCTGTTTATATGCAATATCCAGAACAGGCAAACCCATAGAGATGGGGGCTGGGGGTCAGGGGGAATGGGGAGTGACTGCTCAATGGGTCATGGGTTTCCTTTTTGGATGATGCAACTGTTGTGGAATTAGATAGTCGTGTTGGTTGCATAACAGTGTGAATGGACTAAATGCCACGGAATTGTACGCTCTAGAATGGTCAAAATGGTGACTTCTATGTATATTTTATCATACATACCCAAAAGGGCTTCTCTGAAGCCCTTCCATTTTTACTTGCAACCCTGGTGTTTAAGATGATAAAACTCCTAGAGACCTGACTGCAGAATACAATAAAAAGATTACATCTTAGGTAACTAGAGATAGAGATCAGTGCATTGGAGACATGACTAAGAGTAAGGCACTGGATTTCATTCATTCATCAATGACTCTTTGTCCAGCACCTACTATGTGACCCCTTTTGTGTATCACACTCCAGGGGCTGGAGATATAGCTGTGTGGACATTGTAGACATAGCCCTGATCCGCAGGGAGCTTGGAGTCCCTCAGGTTCTTTTTATGCCTTTAGGAGAGTAAAGAGTCAGTTTATTCTATGACCTTCATTTGACAAACAAAAGGGAGAAATAATAATACTTCATCTTATTTACCCTTTATGAACCACAGATTTATTGCAAGGATTAAATGAGATAATGCGTGTGAACATAATTATATTTTATAAAGCATTATACAAAATATTCAGCATTAATATTATATTATGATAGCTTAATGTCAACTTTTATTACAGCGGTACTGCATTTTCACTCAGTTATGAAACTGGTGAGGTTGTCTCCTTCTAACATTGATTGGTGCTGAGGGAGCAGGCTGCCAATTATAGATGTAATATATGTCCATTGTAGAAAATTCAGCAAATCCGGAAAGGTATATTTTAATCAACTGTTATCCTCCCCTCAGATGCATCCACTGCTGGCATTATAGTATATGTCTTCAAGTGGAGATAGATTATTGGGTTAAGAGAAAGGGTGCTGCTGGAGACAGGCCTCTCGCTTACTTTTAATTATGGGGAAGACATCTCACATCTGTAAGCCTCAATTCTTTATTTGTAAAATGGAAGAACTAACAGTAGCTCCCTCCTAATTGTGAGGATTAAATGAGGTACTTAGTGTACATCACTTGGCAAAGTATTAGGTTGGTGCAAAGTAATTGTGGTTTTTGCAATTATTTTTAACCTTTTAGACTGCAATTACTTTTGTAACAACCTAATACTTAATACATTATACACACACATGCATGCATGTATATACACATAGTGGGGGTGCCAAAAACATGTATACGCATTTTAAGAGATGTTATCTATGCCTTACTTTTTGAAGTTGAATTGGATTGTGGCAACCATGTGTAGTATGACGTTCACTCAAACGATAGCGTTTATCAAATGAATGCTAGTGTCACCATGTGACAGGCAGGAGAGTCAAAGAAAATGGCGGAAGCATGGTTGTCGTTCGAGGAGCACAAGACCATTTTGAAGTGGTATTTGAAATTCGAAAATGTTATGGAAGGACGACAGTGGAGGTGTGAGTATGCAACAGAACCTCCAACACACCTAACAATAACATGCATTTGTGAGAAGTTTGAGATGCATGGTACTGGGTGTGATGTGCACAAGAGATGATCTGGGAGGCCTCGCACGGCAACAAGTCCTGCGTCTACTGCTGTGGTGTTGGAACAGTTTACACTCTCGCCACAGAAGTCTACCAAACAACGTGCACGTGATACAGAAGTGAGCAGAACAAGCATATAACGCATTCTTAAAACAGGAAAATGGAAAGTGTTTTCCCTTCTTAAAAAGTGTATATCGCTTCTCGGCCTTTTGGCTAAGATCAAGTGTAAAAGTGTATACATTTTTTTGGCACCCTCTTTGTATCTCAGACATATGTCACATGCACAAATATAACACTTTTCTCTTTGCTTCTTATTAGAGAGGCAGCAATAAACACATCTATCTTAATTGGTGCCTTCGCTCATTAAGTAATTACTTAAATGAGCCTCCCAAGTGTATTATAATGGATGGAACATCTTTGAAATAAAAATATTCAACCCCTTCAAAGACTGGAAGATCTTATAATCTGTATATAGAAGTTTCCAAATTTATCATTCTTCTGCCTGTACTAAGGTGAAATAATTCATATTTTAACAGATGGCCTTCAGCTCCTTTTAGATGAAACTGTTTAGCAGAACTTCGAAACACATAGAAGATGACTACTTTCAGGGAGAGTATGAAAGGACAGTGAAACAAGCCACCAAACAAACCTCATAAGAAATTAATGAGAAGTAGAGGCAGGGCAGAAGGGAGGAGTTTAAATAGGAAAGATGGCAGGACAGGTAGAAAGAAGGAGAAAGGGGAACAGGCATCAAGCAGGAGTCTATTAAAGACAGTGAATGACAATTTCCATGGGTGGGTTAACCAAATGATGTTTGAGAACCTAAATTTCTAATATTCTAATTGTATGCTGACATGTGTGCACCATCCTAAAATTTCAATAAAGTCTTCTGTGCTCATAAATACCTTAAGTGAACAGATTTAGGGCACATCAAGGGGTCTGAGCTCTGCATCTGGGCTGGTGTGTAGCAAAGAAAATAGCATATGAGATTAAGATTTTAAAATGAGCAGAAATTTAGAGCCAGAACTAACCATGAGACTATGAGCTCCTATAGTGGGTTGAATTGTGTTTCCCCACCCCACAAATTCACGTCCACTAGAAACCTCAGAACGTGACATTGTTTGGAAACAGGGTCTTTATAGATGTAATTAAGCCTCTCCAGATGAAATCATCCTGCGTTTAGGGTGGCCCTAAATCCAATGACTTATAGGAAGAAGAGAGAACAGAGAGGCCAGAGAGAAGAAGGTGACGTGAAGATGGAGAGAGAGATTGGAGTTATAAACTAAGGAATGCCTGGGGCCACCAGAAGCTAGAGAGGCAAAAAAGGATTCTTCTCTGGAGCCTTCAGAGGGAGCATGGCCCTGCTGACACCTTAATTTCCGACTTCTGTGCTGTAGAACTGTGAGACAATAAATTTCTGTTGTTTTAAGCCATCCAGTTTGTTGGAACTATGTTACAGCAGCCCCAGAAACTAATACAGCACCTGGAAACTAGCCAGAATCTTGGGGTAGGCCTTAAACTTCCCATAGCACAGGGACAACCTAAGGATAACACTGAACTCATTTTCAAAGGATAGGATGACCTCGCTGTCATCTCGGTTGCTTTATGCAGAGACAGAAGAAGATTCATCTTTTAAATAAAAACCTCATGATGATCTTTCTTATCATAAATCTGATCTTGACATTTTATGATCAACTAGGCTTTTTTTTTGTTGTTTCCCACCACTTACAGAATATATGCAGCCAACTTCTTGAGCCTCAACTTTTCGTAGTCCTATCACTCACCTCTTGCATTTTAAGCTTCAAATTTATAAAGTAATATTGAACTCTGAAAATGTCATGCTTGTTTGCTCCTCCTTGCCTTTGAATGTACTGTTCTCTCTGCCTTCTCTGTTGGTCAAGACTACCTGGTAAATGCCTGCTTAACCTTCCAGCCTCCTCTGGGAGGCTTCCCTCCTCCAGTCAGACTTCTTCCATGAATGCTTTATACATGATATATAGATAGAGAGAGAGACAGGTAGATAGATAGATATAGATATAGATAGATAATAGATAGTTTGGATATGAATATGGATGTGGATATAGATATGGATATGAATATAGGTATAGATATGGATGTAAATACAAATACAGATATAGACATAGATATAGATGTATAGATATCCATTGTGTTAGATTTCAAATGGTATTTTATTATATTTGCTTGTTCCTATAATTGCTTTCTGACTTCTTAGTGAACTGCAAATTTTTGAGCTTGGGGAATGAGGGTTTTCATCCTTGTATCCCAATTCTGGCACAATGCCACAATGCTAGGTGATTTTACGTAATTGTGCATAGTGGCAAGTGAAGTGGCATTGAAGTCACAAGACCCGGCTTGAATCCAGGCATTACCATGACTATCTGTGTGCCTGTGGCAGAAGTGGATGACAGAGTCAGTCTTCCATTTCCCCTGCTAACAAAGTCCCAGCTTCGTTTATGTAAGTGGCAAAGATTCTTCATTCTCAAGGAATGTTGACCAAGCCGCCAACCTGCGGGTGAAAAGTATAACTCAGCTCCGGGCAGTGAGATGTAAGAGAAAGTCTGTGAGGTTTCCAGGAGAGATCCTTCCTCCCTGATAAAAAGGAAGGTGTCCTCTCCCTAGACAGAGTCTGTGGCATGATGTAGAAAATTGTTCTAGCTGATCAGCTTTCCATTGTTTCTCACTAATACTCTGCACTATTGTCTGCTTTTTAAAAAAACTTTCCTTCTCTTTAGCCTCAATATCATATCACATCTGGTTGTAAATTCTTTCATAATAAGGATTCTTTGGTTCAAAGCACCAGAAACCTATTGCGGTTTATTAAGCAGAAAACTGAAATTATTAAAAAGGTACCAGTGGCTCACAGAATTGAAGGGAAGGCAAAAGAACCAGAACAGGGAAGGGAACAGTCGTGAAGGTAGTTCTGGAGGATGAGGTGGCTGGAACTAATTCGTAGCCCCTAATTAGAGCTTTAATTCAACACGGTCCCAGCCTGGGCATGAGTCAGGCCCATCCATTTGATTTTCCTATCAGTTGACTCGAAATTGGTCTAGCCCAGCCCAAGGGCATGTCATTTGGCTAGAGGAGGGCAGCACACTTGGTTGATGGTCCAACCAAAGGCCCACAGAGGGAAGAAGAATAATTCACCCAAAGGATGTCCGGCTGTGATTATCAAAAAAAGGGGGAAATAGATCCTAGGTAGCTGAATATATAAATAAATAAACACCATGCAATAAATGATTTAATTTATAGATACAATGCTTTAAAATATTATATACAATCCTGGGTGTCTATTCTTTTTTCTTCTAATGATGAAGCTCTCAGAAACAAGTTGATTGTCATTCTGGCTAAGAAAAAACATTGTTGAATGAACTTCTTAACAAGATGAATGGCCTTGTAAAGGGCAAACCACGACTCTCTCCACCTATGGGCCCGGAGGAGCAAAAGTCAATGTCACAGACGCCTGGAGTCACTGCAAAGCCCTGGGCATCCTTGAGTGTTTTGCAAGAGTATGGCACATGCTAAAGCGTGGGTCAGAGAGAAAAATAGAAATATAGCAGAAAGGTAAGTACTAGGCATTTGTTTTGATATTTGCCATCTCAGGCAGGTTAGCAGAAATTAAATTTTACAGTAATTTACCTGAGGCTATAAAGGGATCATTAGTTTTTCAAGGATTCAGTACATTTTCTTAAAGTACTTTGGTTTCGTTTGGAAGGGAAAAAATAGCATGAGAATATTTTGATCACAGTTCTGGAGCGTGAAACCTGATTTAATACCCAAAGGTCACTGCACTGTTTTATTGTAGGGAGCATTTCACTTCGTGTTAAGAAGTACCAGGGAAAAATGAACTGCAGTCGTGGTGGCTCTATATTGTGGTTTGCTCTGTAGTCTGTCTGTCCTCCATTATATTGTTTGTACTGTACTAAAGAGTTCTGGAATGAAACTGCGTGACAGCTGTTTCCCTTGAGACATCTCTGGAAATAAGATATACATCTCATCTGGCTCTCCCAGCCAAAAGCATTTAAAATAAATAAATATCCCATCTGTTGCTATCCATCTGAGTTTTCCAATCATTTCTGTTTCCTCTGTGTTTGTCTCACAATGTGTGCTTGTGTGTCAAGCAGTGAAGGTGTTATGTGGAGTGCCCCGGCTGATCTCTGACACAGTAGATTTTTCAAATCCTTTTTTTGTTGGATGTTGTGGCAACACATCTCTTTTGTGTACTGCTTTGAGTAAAGTTGTGAAAGCTGTTGTTTAAGGGAAGTTCCCAGTCCAGAATTCGAAGAGAAAGCTTCTGGAAAGAAATCACATTTAAGTTGGATCATAGGAGATGTGGGGTTTGCTGGGGAAATTGAGTAATCGGGGTGGAACATGGGAGAACGCTGCAAATAGGGGGTTCAGCTTATGCTTGGAACTGGAGGTTAGAGAGAGCATGGCCTCTTCTGCAATCTATAAAGCTCAGTGTGTGTGTGAGTATGTGTTTATAAATGTGTATGTTAGTGTATTAGTATGTGGGTGTGTATGAATGTGTGTGTAAGTGTATATGTGTGTGCATGTGTGTGTAGGTCTGTACATGTGTATATATGTGTGAGTATATATTTGGGGACTGAAGTCGTAAAAGATGAAGCAAGAGTGGTAAGAACCTTACCTGGTTCCTATAGTGTGATGTCTGTGGTTTTAGTTCTTTGTCCAGAGATTAATCACCTTTCCCACCCAACACCACCCCTACCCAGTGGACAAATGAGGCATTAGAACTGGCTTCAAATAGCAAAAGCTTTTTCTGCCCTCTTTTGTCAGCCCCTTTTAAACATCAGACTTTAAAATCAGACTACTCACTTGCTCATTTTGAATCTAAACTCTTGAGCCTCTTAGCTCATCAGAGCAGTAGTTTTGTGTCCCTTCTCTTGGTGACAGTGTGTTCCATCCCCCTGTGGGTCTCACCCTCCTGAATTCTGCCCCCCTTTTAACTGACTCTCCTGTGGAACTGGAATAGATTGTTTCCTACATGAGCCAATATGTTGAATATTTTCATATGTAAGGTGCCTGCCCTTAATTTAGAAAGAAATGTATGGAATGATTGTATCACTTTCCAAATAATAATAATAATAATAATAATAGTAATAGTAATAAATTGTCAATGACTTATACAAAGTCCTGGATTAAATTTTTGGCGGGTCCTTAGAAGCGAGACGACTTTGCGTACTTGTTACAGGTACTATTACTGGTTGCCTTGTTTATGGGGGGATTTAGGCACCTTTCCTTTCACACACCTTATCTGGGTATTTTGAAAATACATCTGTAGTATTTTCCTGAAGAAAAAAGTCAAGACTTCAAAGGATGCCTGGATGTGGTAACCACAGCCTGGCTCCATTTTATGTCCCTCTCTTTGTTTTCCCCTTTTGTTCTTCACATATTTCTAATTTATGCCATCTTGCTATTTTTTATGTATCCTTGTAAAGTCCCTTAAATCCATTCTGAGACAAGGTAGAGTATAAATTTTAAAAAATAAGTAGCATGAAAAAACATAAAATAAATCACGTACTATATATTTAAGCACAACATACTGTGTTTTCAGCACTGTGAGGGATTTTAGCTCATTTTATAGTGAAGGGGCTCGAGGCTGAGAAAAGAGGCAGCCTGCCAGGCCTCAGGAATATCAGTCCTGTATTTCTATCACGACATCACAGGTTCTACAAGATGATTTTCTGTTAGAATTGGGAACAATGCCTACAAACATCCTAAACTAGGTACCATAGAAAGGAAAGATTTCCCTCCACTCCATTTTAATTCCTCAGGGACCCATCAATGCTTCGGTCAACTTCAACCCCGGGCAAGAAAATGGCGAGTGACCTCCAAGGAGAGCATGGCCCTCAGACCACCACTGCAGAGGGGAGCCCCCAGGCAGCCAATCCTCCTGCCCCTTCTATCAGGCAGGCTCAGAAAGACAGACAGAGAGAGGAATTTGGCTCTAAGTCTGGGAGATTAAGCAGTCCCTTCCAGGGCTGCAGGGCTGCCGGGTCGCAGCCATTAGGAGATGGATGTCCATTTGGATTATGAATGGGGCAGCGCTTAGCAGATGAGGCTGTAACACATAAAATAATGCTATTTTGTGAGACAAGCAGGTTTGAAACGTTACAGGACAATTGGGAAAGGATTTTCCTCCTTCCTATGGGTTTATACCACTGTTTCTAAACTTAAGTCCTTTTTTGTTTTTAAAGAGGAAAAAAAATGTACTCATGGACACTTGAGAATATGTTCATTGGTGACGGTTTGAAGACATTCATTTAGATTGTACTTAAGGGAAAACCCACGTTTGCCCTTAAGGGAAAGGTATGTGTGTGTGGGATATGAATATGTGTGATGTGGTGTATGCATGTGTGTGCGAGTATGTGTGTGGTTTGAGTGGTGTGTGTGTGTGTGTGTGTGTGTGTGTGTACGTGTGTGCACATCCCCTCATGATTGATTCACTCCCACACCGTAAGTTCCTCACTCACGGCAAGGAGCTGTGCACTATCAATTCCATGCATTCACAGCCCTCCACGCAGGGTGTTGCCAAGGACACACCAGCATGCGGGGACGACTGCTGCCCCCGCCCTGCTTCCACCCTGATGTGGGTAAGGCAGGTGCTGTGAGGGGAACATTCCTGGGCAGGAGTGATAAGCAAGCAGATGAATCCATAGCAAAGAGCAGGCAAGGCTTGTCTCTTTCCTAAATATCCTGGAAAGAATTGACCTTAAAAGAGAGAAGAAAACTGACTTTTGTGCGGCATTGGGGTACAAAACAACAGAGGTAAAGACAGGATGACTGAGCAATGGGGAGAAACAGATCTGCACCTTAGTCAACAGAGGAAGACATTTGACCTTTCATCCTGCCAACAGCAATGGGGGGTGATGATGCAAATGGAGGAACTCCCGTTTGCTCTTTCTGCTGTGTTTCTATGTTGCCACTCTTACAAAGTGTGCCCAACGGACAAGAGAAATGAACATTTTTTAAGTTTAATTTTTCTAGGTGATATAAGATAAAACTGGACATATCAACATAACATTCAATATCGTAACCTGAAAACAAAGACCCGTTGAAAAATTTGCTCCTAAACAAGATTTAGAGCAGTGTACATTAATGAACATAGTTAGATGGGTGGTCTGGGCTGGGGTCTGAGATTCTGCATTTCTAATGAGCTCCCAAGTGAGGCCCAGGCTGCTGGCCCATGGACCACACACTTTGAATAGAAAGTTTTCGTGTGTTTTCCAGTCTCAGTTGTGGAATAACTGTACCCTTCTAATAGATTATACAGCGGATTCAAAATACCTACCATCTTCAAAAATCTTCATTTTTTCTCTGTTGGTATATAACGTTCATTTTGTATTTGCAATTATTAATAATAAATATTAAGTACTTAGCACATGCCAGGGACTAAATATTTTATTTAATCCTCACAAAAACCCTTTGAGTAGCTACTATTATTATCCCCATTTGACAGATAAGGAAACTGAGGGGAACTGAGAAGGAAGGTATATTCCTTTCAGTTATTTTGGTCTTTTCTAAGTGAGCCTTATTTTAATCTGCATTTATAATTCAAACATGATAGATAGTCTATTGATAATCATTTTGAAAATAAAATCCAAGACTTTTGTCCTTCTGAAACAGTCCACTAAGCTATAATTTTCTTCATTTTGGAGGCTAGGTACCAACAACTTTGCCTGATTCATCCAGATAATTGAGGGAAATTATTCAACCTCCTTGCAGCCCACACATGTATTGAATAAGCCATGAAATTTCTAAGTTATCATTCATTTGTTATTACTCTTTCTTGCTAGGGAAAAGAATACAAAATCAAGAAATATTTGCCAGCATTAAGCTCTTGTGTCTAGTGTCTTATATGTTGAGTGAAACTAGCCCTGCCATTCTAATCACAATAATACAACCACAGATTGGTGCATGGGCTCTTTCTAGAAAGGACAACCGCCTCTGAAACAGCTTGACCTGAAAGTTTGCCCAGCGGGCTGTCCCATATTGAATGGGCCAATGCATCTTTTCCTTGGGGGAATGTATGCTAATTACAAGGTATGTCACATGGCTAGGCTAACAAATGAAGCAGAAGTTTCTTTTGGTTAGGTGTTTCTGTTTTCTTAGGTCTGAAACGAGGAGTAGCTGTCTGGCTAAGAAGATAGTTATTTTCTTTGGTCCTTATCATGAATCCTCATTACTGAGAGTAATTGATGCCTAGCTCTTTCTTCCAATCTTAAAGAGTCAAACTAATATAATGTACTAATAGAATTTGTTGGGTTGTTATATCCAGTGACTTGCCTACCACTATCCTCTGAATGTGAGTAAATTAGAACAACATATCTATTTAATTAATATAGTTCTGTTTGGAATTAACTTTATGCACTTAATTTCCCCACACCCACATTTGTGAGAGATACATGAGAGTTATTCACCTATTAATGTCTAAATTTGGTGGAAAATATAAGGTGTTTTACAAGGTCATTTAGTCTCTCAGTGATGTAGCCAGCAAAATGTGGAAGGCACAAAAGGAACATTCACATTGTTTGCATCTAACAATTGTAAATATTTTTATACATAAATGAATGTTTTTAACTGCTCAAAAATACTTTCTAGCCTTATAACTAAATTCAGAAAAGTCCTCCAATGGTTATAAAACTATAATAAACATTGCAATACATCGGCTTAATAAGGAAGATATAAAGGAAAGACAGTTCATAAGTCTCAAGTCTATTAATTCTATAAGTTTCTTATAGCTTCTTTTAGAGGCTTCTTTTAGAAGCATCTATAAGCTTCTAAAAGTTTCTAATAGGGTCTCTATTGGACAAGTTATGAGTGTATTTTTATTTATTTGTTTTTGATTCCTTGAGGGAAAATGCCATCATCCCTTTGTTAGCATGAAATATAGAAGATCGTAAGGTAGCATCAAATTCGCAATAAAATGAGTTAATTATGCTAAATCATTTCAATATAGTAAGATAAATCTATGTTTTATTTTCTTTAACTACTCAGTCATGACCATCCTGCTGTGTAAGCCATGACCTTTTCTTTTTGTTCGTTCTGTATGGTATAAAGGTAAACCCAACTGAAAATAATTTGAAATACTGAAAATAATTTGTCATAGCCTGGGTAGTCTGCAAGGTCACCTAGATTCAGGCTTCATGAATAACCTAAAAGACCAACTTTCAAGTTTCTTTACTTTAGATAGGGAAGCCACATCAACCCTGACTATGCCATGCCAATCAGAAGCTCAGGTAGGTGGTTATACATCTCTGATGAATTTTAAAGGGGGGGAGGGAGGAAGGAAGGAATGTTTACATAAGTGAAACTTAGTAGCTAAAACATGGTATTCAGGAAAAGAAATACATATATTCTTAAGATTTTTATACGCAGGGAAGAAAAGAGAGAGAGAGAGAAAACCACTGGCTGAAGAATTACTCAGATAAAGCTAATAAATTCTTTTTAGGATCACATTTTTTTACAAAAGAAACCAAGAAGAAAATAGAAAGTCAAAGAAAGAAAAGCTGAGAAGGAGACAAAAATGGAAACTAGTAAAAAAGATGGAAAGGAAAATAAAAATGAAGGAAGGTTATAATAAAAAGTGGGAAGACTCCAGCTTGTCATCTTCCTCCCAAATGGCCCTTGTAGACATGAGTTCTTAGTTTGCCATCTTTGCCTGAAGCCTCTTTCTTATTGGGAAGACGTGTGTGAGGCAGCACACAATCAAATGCTGCTCAGTTTCAAGTGGGAGTGAAAAGAGTACACATGAGCATGAAAAATGTTCAGGGAGCAGCAGACATGACAATGCTCCCTCACTCAACTGTAGAAAACAGGGGAGTCTTGGTGACCCCTCTTCGAACTAATAAATAGCAGAGCAGTGTGACAAAGCAAAAAATTTGGAGGCAATTTAGAAGATCCATGAAGACAGACTTATATTTGTCATTGTAGTTTGACTTTACCAAATCTAGATATGGTATTTCCACAGAGATGGACCTGTTTGCTTATGATAGTGAAATGACATTCTAAAACCTTGGTGGTTTGAAGGACATTTATGTTAGCCTATCCTGTTCATAGATGATCGTCATAAAGAAAATAAGCAATCACCTTTAGCACATTACAAGTTAATGTCTGAAGTTTAGCCAAGTGACTGTCATTCATTCATTCATTCATTCATTCATTCATTCATTCATTCAGCAAATATTTATTAAATGCCTGCAATATGCCAGCTGCTATTCTAGGAAGTAGGAATTTAGTCATCAACATGACAAACAACACCCCTGACTATGAAGTATTTGCTACACAGAAAAGCAATTAAAAGATTGATTGCCTTTTTAGTCTGATACAGAGCTAATTGATTTACTCTCATATTTACTCACAAAGCCTTTTCACTTTTCACAGAGTTTTAAAAAAATTCTTAAATAGGGAAGAATAGTGGGTAAAGAGAAATAATCCTGGGTAGGGTTCAAAAAACAAACACAAAAAAACCAAAAAACCCTAAAACACCTGAACCTACTGGACAACTGTAGCTAGGAGCATAATTCCTTCCAGGCTAGACTGTATGGCTTTCAACATGGGCAGTTCCCTAGCAAATCAAAATTTCAAAGGACACAGCAGATCATTTACTAGGATTACACCTAACCCTGTTATAGATGAAATTCTGTGACTGTTTGACACCCTAGTAACTAGCTGTGGGGACAGAACCCCAGAGAGCAGTTTCCAGGCTCTTGGCCTCATGTGGAAAGGTGCTGGCTCCTGTAGTAGTAGATAGCCATCAGCTGTGTCTGGGGGGCTATCAGCTGTAACCGTTGAGCCATTGGCCACTGATATAACTGCCGCGGCGACCGAGGGAAGCTGAGGAGAGTGGAGGAGAGTGCAGGAGAGTGGAGGAGAGTGGAGGAGAGTCGAGGAGAGTCGGTCGGTTGGCAGCAAAGTGGACAGCAGGTCACACGTCGTGTGAACCCAGCCTCCAGTGAGACCATAGTGGTATGACTCCCCTACCTATGGCTCCATGGGTGTTCCTTTTTGACCTCACCATGTCCTGTGTTCTTATGTGGGGAGCGGGAGCAGAGACCCCGCAGGCCGCCCCGCACGACACTAGCCCAGATTTGTACTTACAAACAGAGATGAGAAAAAATCCTTCTTGATTGGAACAAGGGAAGAGAATACACATCCTCTCTCCTTGCCTCAAAAAAACGGGGGATGGGGGACAAAACAAGTGCTAGGAAACAGAAAACCCACCTCCAGTGTACTGCTGGCAAAGTTCAAGTACACTAGGAGAAAGCACACCGAGCAATGTTCCTCCATCTCCTCTGATGCAAAAAGCCACTGGCTGTTGTTTGAAAAGGCCCTTGGCCAAGATCTAACGTTTCTCCACGAATGGCAAGAACCATAAATACCCACCTCTAGGTAATGCGAATGGTTAAGCATTGACAGAATTTGAAATCGAAAGTGTACTAAAACCCTGACTCCAGGTTGCAACCACTGATCGTACTATCCCTTCAGATTTTGAGGGCGGCTGCTACTGATACTAGCAACCCAGCAGCAGAAAAATTACATGCAAAGAAAAAAAATACAAACTTGTTTTCACTTAAAATAAATGGCATTGGAGGAGATGCAGACTGGATAAAATAAGAAAAATAAGCAATATTCTTTTAAAACATGATGGATAATACCTTTATATAGACATGTGTTCACTCGCAAGCTAATTGCCTTTAGACGAGGCTGTCATTCTACTATTGGTTCAAGAGACAAAGATATTCATAAATAAAAAACCATATAAGTAAGAATTTAAGCAAACAGCTTTTCCTAACAGTTATGAAAAGTCTTAAAACTTATTTCTGTATTGACCTTTATGCTCTGGGAAGATAATTCTGTAGCTAATAAAGCAGTTTTCCAAATGATTTTCTAGTAAGGTCAAGTCAAGGCTTAAACAGACTGTCTCCTAGATGGTTGGAGAGAAGTCTTAAGAGTTAATTCACGTTCAGCTAAGATTACTAATTCATTCCAGATGGTTTATATTTATACAGGTTCAGTAGCTGATTCTCACTGGAAGCATTTTTTTTCACTTGACTTTGTACTTATTATTAAGAGGCTCTTTTAAGTTGACTTATTTACTGCTAAATTGATCCGTGAGCTAGAACTAGGAGTATAGATTTTAAGATGCAGTAGAACTGCCTTTGAAATGTAAGATGGCAGCTGGTGATCAGGTGCTCTACGACGAGAGAGGGGTGAGCTGTGCACTGCCAACCTCACAGGAACAAGACTTGACTGAATCTGTCACTCGGATTATGTTTTGTCACAGTTGTACTGGCTGGTTTGCTCCACAAACACATCTCCCATTGTACAACAAATATTTACATTTGACAACGTCATGTTTACAGTAGACGTTAATGTTTATTATTTATAAGCATGAATTCATGCTCACTTATTTATTTTTATCATAACTGTAACAGGGTAGGCACTAAATTATATTATTGTGTACTTGAGAAAATTTTTCCCAAATCTGAGGTCCTGCAAAAATGTATGTGTCCTAAGACATTGCTGTTGCTGCTTCTTCCTTCGTGCAGTGATTACAACACAGGTTCTGAGTCACTCAAAAATTCTGTTTGTAATTAACCTCTCTAAATCTCAGTTTCATTAGCTGTAAAATGAGGATAATCATAGTTTGCCTATAGAGTTGTTCTAATAATTAAGTGAGATAGTACACATAAAGTGCCTTGGATAATGCTTTGGAAAAATAAAAGCTCAATATGTTAGGTATTATTATTACAATATTTCATTAAATCGAATATATGGGTGATTGCAAGCTATACCATTGTAGAATATACCACTACAAAAGAAAAAAAAAGAAAAACAACTTTGCCAGTCGAACTCTACAACTATGATGTAATGCTTTTGCTTTTTCATTACTTAGAATTTTTATTGTACATTTATTGAGATAGTCTTTTTAGGTGGAGACAGAGGTTTTATTATATAGCACTCATATGCATGTATTAAAAAGATATACGAGTGAAAAAATTGGTTATTTCTAACCCTCTTCACATTCCGAATCTGACTCCCTGAATCGCTTTTTGACTCATAATTGCTGATGGCTGTGTTTTTCCACATGGCATCATCCTCCAGGCATAAAGAGGACTAGAGCTGCTGGATTATTTCTTAAGTGACTGACACTCTTTCTAGAAGTTTTCATGCTGGTCCTTCCTGGATTTTACCAAATGATAAGAGAAGATTTTCATTCACCAGCCAGGACAGATATTTCTTTCTCAAATGACCATTGAATCATTGGTCACTGAAACATCAAGAATTGCCTTTGTTTTGTCCCACCATCAGAAATAATAGTCCAGTTGACATATGAGCAGAAATGACAACAAGAATTGGTAAATTAGAATTGATTAAATACAGAATTTTCCCCTCCCTCTCGTATGACAAAGACATGTCAATATCTATTATCAAAATGAAATTACAAGTTAGGCACTTTCTTATGGAACATAGGAATTCATCCTAACTGTGTCCATGAAAATGCAACATTTATGTGTTATTTCTTCATTTACCAAACATTTATGTAGAGTTTATTCTATAGGCAGATGGCAGGTAAGGTGTCAGGAATTCAAAAAGACTAAGTCTTAGTCACTAAGAAAAAGTGATGGATGCAGCCCTCAGTCAGTAAAGGAAAGCAAACCTGTAGGCAAACACTGAATGCAGTGACTGAAGCGTCACAGAGACGTGTGTACAAGGTATCGTGGTGGGACAAAAGAGTCCTTGATGGATTCTACTTGGACCTAAGATGGGAAAATGAAAATAAGTCTCCAGGCCAGCAAAAGAGGATAGGGTGTTATGGGCCAAAGGGACTTTCCCCAAAGGAAAGACTGTGTTTTCTAATTTTTTTCAATTTTATTTTTATGTCCTCTTTGTGTTTCTTGCACTGATAGGTTGAAAGCAGCCATTGTTTTCTTCTTCTGGGAATTATTACCCTTTTATAAATTTGTCTATTCTCTTCTTAGGATATATTCACTTACTGATTTATAGAAACTTTTTATATATTATGGATATTAACTCATTAGAAATTATATATTTTACAAACATATTCTTCCATCCTGTCACTTATCTTTTAACTTAGTTAATAGCAACTTTTATATGCTAATAGTTTTGAATATTTCCCCAATCAAATCTGTCAATATTTTTCTTTATGGTTTCTAGGTTTTAGGTTTATTTGTGAAGGACTTTCCAACACTAAGATATAGTCTCAAATTTCTCATATATTTTCTTCTTAAGATGTTTTTTTACACTACAGCCTAAAGCTAAAATTTATTTTTGAATAGTGCTTGAGGTTGATATAGTTTTTCCCCCCAAATGTATTTTAAATTTAAACCTACTCTTAGATTTCCTGTTAGCTCTTACCAGATTGTTACTAATTTAGAAAATCACAAGCAGGCAACTTTCAATAATCCATGCCAACAAAGGAAAGTAGTGTCACAAATGAAGTAAAGCCACTCTTTTATTTCAAGTGTTATAAATTTGTATCAAAATAACTGTGGTAAAACAAGACATTTTTTGGCTCAAAGAGAGAAGAGGCAGAGATGAATCTGTCCTCAGGAATGAGTGGATCTGGGGATTTGGAAGTCATAAAGACCAAGTCTGCCACTTGTTTCTGCTTCTCTCTTTGTTTTTTCTTTCTTCTTTTTTTTTTTCCTCCAACTGCAGACAGATTTTTCCCATATGGTAGGAGAAATGGGTGCAGAGCATTCCAGACACATTCTTCCGGTTCAAGAACCAGAGAGGGAAATGTGTTCCCATCACAACTAATAAAAAACAAATCTCGTGCTCGCTTCGGCAACACATATACTAAAAAACAAATCTCAGGATAGGAGTCTAATTATACTACCCTTTGGTCACTGATTATTTCTTTCTCAGGCAATGACCCACTCCCAGACCCATCTCTGTGGCCACCGAGTTCTAGCAGTGAGCAGGCCTGGGTGAGACTCCCATCCCAGTTGCCAAAATGGCAGGATCTAACAGCAAATGAAGGACGGTGATCACAGACTCAACTGCCAAGAGAATCACTAACAATCGGTCCCTCCCACTTAGTGATTTGCTACAATCAATAATCCTCAAAGCAATAGGAGAATTAACACTTCCCTATTGACTACATTAGATTTTTAGAGACACAAATTGTCTTTTTCATTTTTTATTATCTTAGGCTCATGTTAAAATTAATTTCCATAACCTCAACACACACAGTCATTGATTTGGAACCTGGGTCTCGCCATTTGATCTAAGACAAGCTCTTTAACCTCACCTAGTTTAAGATTTTTCGTCTGTAAAATGAGGTCTTTCATTTTATGATTTGGAAATGAAAAGAAGACTAACAACAGAGAGAAAGGAGTCTGGGATTCAATTTTTGCCACAAATGATTCCTAACTCTACAAGTGCATAAGAGGTGAATTCTGCTTATGACATCATCTACCTCTATTTTGCATGTGTTACTTAAGGAAAAGATAAAGCCCAGAACCAGAATTCTCTATATATGAGCCAGGAGCTCTTTCAGGAACAAGTAATAGAAACCCAACTCAAATGCTTAATGGGGTAAAAAGGGATTTACCAGTTCTGGTAACTGGAATGGGGAGCACACAGCACCGAAGGAAAAGCTACAGGAATCATGGTCTCAGAAACTATAGGTAGGGACTCAAAGCTACCAGTATTCTTTCTCTCTGCGTCCATTTGTTCATTGCTCATCTCTGCTTCTCTTTGCATTTTTAGTCTCATTACTTTGTAACAGGGGATGTGGCTGCCAGCAACCCCAGGTTAGCAACCATAGCTAAAGGGCATATTTCCATCCTAAGGAAAGACTCTGGCCCTAACTGGTTTATGTGCACACGACTTGGGCCAACCTCTGTTGGAAAGAGAATATTTATTCCTGTGGCCAGGGAGATGGCATCTATGAACCAAAAAATGGGGTGGATGAGGAGTAGCGTTGCCAGTCTTAGCAAATAAAAACACACTCTGTATTTAATCTGGCAACCTTAGGTGAGAGAGCTTTCTAAACAGGCAAAATTAATAACCACCACAGTTTACTCCTCTGTTTCCTCAAGAACCTGCCCTTGTGTCCTCTGCCATTTTGCTCACACCAGTGGGCAGATTCATGAGCAGACAGACAACGGCTGTCATCGCGGAATTTGGCGCAGCATTAAGGGTAGAGAACATTCGCTATATTTTTTTTATCCTTGAGAAATTCTTTCTCAGCAGTTCTTAAAGCTAACGTGTCTCTTCCATAAATGCATGAAATTGTAGCGCTTGAGGCATCTTGGTGGCTGTGAGCTGTGTCTTCTGTCGGAGTCACAGAATCGCAGAGCTGGAAGGAGGACTACAGGTCTTGGCTAACCTTCTCGTGTGATGTATAACTTTGGGGTACAGTGGGTTTTCATGTATGACCATTTCTAGATGAGAAGTCCTTCCTGACTATAAATGTTTCTGGTGCATAAAGAAAGAGGTAGGAGAGGAAGGAGATGAGGTTGGGGAGCAGTACAAAGGAGAGGTGACTAGTAAAGAACCAGCAAAGTTCTCCTGTAGAGGAGTGGACATAGTCAGGCTGCGTTTTAGACAAACATGTGGTTTAGAAACCATGAGGGGCAGGAGAGGGAAGTAGCTGGGCAGGCAGCAGTTGCATTGGTCCCACTAAAGGATGTTGAGGGGTTCAGTTAGAAGTGGAAGTGGAGCCAGAAGGAACTTAAGGCAAAGGAGACTTGTTGATGTAGTTCAGTGCGTTAAATCATCAAGAACTGATGGTTGATATTTTCCATGTTTAACTTTCCTCCTGCTTTAACTTTAACCATTGACATAACATCAGTTTCTCCCACTGTCAAGAACCTACACGCAGCACATGCATTGATTTTTTAAAAGGCCATGTTCAAATATTTGCTGAAGATATTTCACAATTAGCAAGTTCATCATGTTCTCACCATTTTAATGATGTTCTTAAGTGAAAGTACTTCTCATACATCTGTCCTCTTAACGTTTATTTTTATCATAGAAGGTATGTGCACAAGTATGATTCTACCATGGTGTTGGTCTAAGCGATTTTTAGAAAATATGCATGATCCAAATTCATTATTTTAGTTTACATGTTTCCCATTTTGACCTTACCTTCAATGTGATGAGGTGAGAAAAGTGTCAGATCAAGTGTTAGCTGACCCGTTCTATCTCACTTCCACAGGTCAGCTCAGTGACCATGAACATAGGATTGAACCTTGGATTTTCAACCAACAAAATGAAGGAGCTTGGGCTAAGTGATCTCTTAGGATCCATCCAAATCTAGTAACATCAGATTCAGTGGGTGGAGAAATTATAATTGAGACCACGATAAGATAGTGACCTTTCACTGAACATGACCTCTTGTGAAGCAAGCGGCAATCTTGGATGTGGGTTAAGAACACAGGCTTTGGAATCCAGCAGACTTGGGTTTGAATCCTGGTCTTGACAGTTCACATCTTCCTTCCTAAGCCCCAGTCTTCACATTCCTGAGACAGAAATAGGAATACCTGCTACCTAGTAAGGTTGTGAAGAATGCCAGGGAAGAAGTAGGGGAGCACCCAACACAGGGCTAAGCACCTACTAACGCCCCAGTGCATGGGAGCTAGAATTCCCATTCATTACATGCTGCATTGTGAACTGAGGCAACACAGAGCTAGAAAAGCTATTCCAATCATTCCTTCTTGTGTACATTCATTCAATTATTCATTCAAAAATTACTACATGTGCCCAATACATATTTGCATGGACAGGAAATAGGCCTGGCCTCTGGCAACACACTTCCATCTGGCACATTTTATAGTCTCACTTTCTGGCTTTCCCCAACATGCTGCAATTGCAAGAATAAGGAACACTTTGGAATGGTTCTCAGTATGTTATCTTTAAACAGATTCCTGGATTTACTTAATCTTGGCCCCTAACTTTTTCATGGAAAGAAAAGTCGATGAGCTCACGCTGCAGCATCTATTTCCAGAGCTGATACGTTCAGCCATTTGTGTGTGAAACTGCCCAAGGAAGGCTGGGTTACTGTCCTGTGGAACAGCTGTGCAGTGTGTATCATTTTGGCATGTGAGAACTATGTAAATATGTGCAGACCCGTGTCAACCTCAGGATATTGTCTCCAAGCGTGCCATTGATGAATAACAGCCCAAGTGAGCAAAATCATCTAGACAATAATTTGGGTGGAGAGAAAGGATGGGAATTACAATGTGTTTCCAAGTTCTCTAGGGGTAAAAATCCGTTTCTCTCATTGCAAAACAATAAAGTCTTTGGAAGCACGATAATGTGGAGGATAGCTTTAGAATCAGACAACTTGCTTTTGTTTTGGAAGCACACATTCAAGTCTGGCCTAAGAGAAACACTGGCAGCAGCAGCTTTCTTGATTAAGTCAGTCCCATGAAAGAACATGTGTCTTTATTACAGAGAGTGACTTCCCCTAATTCCCACCTTAGAAGCAAAGGCCAAGTTCCCCTCCGATGAGCTCAGGGCTCTCTCAACCCGGGGCTCGGTGCCTCAGTCACAACCACCGGTAATGTGAGATAAATTCAGCTTGTGCTGTCTCTGTTAGTGCCTCAGTGGTTCTGTCTCCTTTAAAATGACTCCATCTTTTGTCTTCAAATGGTATCTTAGTGATGTGCAAAGGCAAAAAGGCGATTATTTGTGACCATCTCCTAGAACTCAAGAAATTCCTTCACTGAAGGTTGAAACCATGCCTAGTCATTTAGTCTGACTTGATTTAAAAAGGCATCAAATACAAATAGATTCTGGGCAATAAATCAACTTTAGGCCTTTTATTGCTGAAGGCTTAAAATAATTCCCAAAAAGGCTAATTATGTCTTCCTTTGCTCAGTAGTTGGTCTTGATAATAAGCATCAAACATATGGCAGAGATTCGGCTGCATAACCCAATATAGCCTTCTGTTCAGCAGCAGGGCTACTGGTCTTAAAAGAAATTGTATGGAAAAAGCTTACACATATTAGTAGGTGTAGTTATAGTATCTATTATTACTAGAAACTATAAATGCTAACCTGGCTTCTAAAAATTTCTTTCAAATCACTAGTAATCAGGAAGCTTAATGTAAACTAACACTAACAATCTATTTTTCACCTATCAGATTAATAGAGATTTTTAAATGATGATAATACTGGAGAGGATTTGACGAAATATTTTCATACCTTATGGTGAAAGTATGAACTAGGACAACCTTTCTGGATAGCAATTTGGCAAGAGTACAAGGGTTGTAACAATATTCATATATTTTGATCCCATCATTTCATTCCCAGAAATCTACCTAAGGAAATAGTATAAACCATGGATGAAGATTTAAGTGTTAGAATGTTCATTACAACACTACAGTTGACCCTTGAACAAACAATGCAGGAGTTAGAGGCTCTGACCCCAGGTAGTACTTTTATCCAGGTAATACTTTTGACTCCTCAAAAACTTAGTTGTGCCTTGGTATCTGTGTGGGATTGGTTCTAGGACTCCCAGAGGATACCAAAATCCATGGGTGCTTAAGTCCCCTATGTAAAATGGCATAGATCAACGGATACAATCAGCTCTCTGTATCCGCAGACTCTCAATCACAGATCAAAAACAATACAGTTATTTATTGAAAAATATCTGTGTATAAGTGGACCCACACAGTTCAAACCCCTGTTTTTCAATGGTCAACCGTATATATAATAGCAATATGTACAATGAGAGAAGAATGATTAAAAGAAGAAAGTATGTACACATACCACATTCTATGGGACATTATGCAATAATTAAAAATCGTGTTGACAAACACTTTCAAAGGCAGAGGGCAAGTGAAAATAGGATACAGAACAATGGATACACCACGATCTTGACTATGTAAAATAATATATCCAACACATTCTAAGATGGAAAAATGTTACTTTTAATATTTCAGCTGTTTCTGAATTCCAGGATAGAAGCTGAAATTAGTGTTTGTCAGGGGTTGGGTGGCAGAGGGATGTGCCATTGTTTGGGGGGAAGCTCTGAACCAGCAGAATAATCCAAATCCAATTGAAAAAAAATCTGCTTAGTGTTATCAAAGTCTGCCTTCATTGTGGACAACGGGAAACTTTGCAGAGCTCCCCTCCAAATTCAAATAACAAGTATTTATGGAGCCCCCACTATGAGTCACAGCACTGTGCCAGGTGAAGGGGAAACAGTCCTAAACAACAGAAATACAGCTCCTGCCTTCCTGGGGATTACAGTCTGATCAGTCATTATCATTATGCTGTTACTGATATTTTTTCTCAGTAGTAGCAACAAGTCAAGGTTTTAGGAAAGAAGATGGCCATCCAGTGGGATACACATGGCTAGTGGATGCCGGACACAGCAATGTTGGATACTCAATTGTAAGTTTCCCTTCCTGCATTAAACTTCCTTTGTGGGATGCTCAAGACATTTCAAGTCTGTTAGACATGACTGCCTTTTGCTAGCTGGGCTATGGAGAATGTCGGGAGGGGCTGGTCCCCACGTTTTGCAGCAAAGCAGGCATAACTGAAGCACTCACAAGAGATACTGAGAGAGAAGCACAGAGCAGCTGCCGGTCCAGATCAAGAGGTGTGGAGAGCAACTGGGAAGGGGTGATGGCAATGCTGTCTTTCCGCATGTGGAAATATTTAAGAAGGGGCTGGCCCTCATTCATTCACCTGGAGTAGAACTCTAATGATTATCATTTTAATGTTAAAAGAAAGGATGGAAATCAAATGAAATATCTCTAGAACATATAAGAGATAGATACAAAATTCTGGAGGGAAATATACCAAATATGCTTAGAGACATGGGGGTTATGCATTTTTTCTTCAAGCTGCATATATTTTTCTTCAAGCTGCATGGCATGCCACTTTCAAAACCTCTGCTCTTACCACACTCATGTCATTTGTCCACAGTCCTACTACTTTTTATCTTCTTCATCCTCCCCATCGTTTTTCTTGTTCTTCCTTCTCTCCTTTGGCTGCCCACTGATCACGTCTTATCAGCCAGTCACATGTATAAGCAGCCTCTTTTTGCCATGACCTATATTTGGTGTTCAAATACCAATGCTCATCATGCACTGTTTTAAGCATGTTGCGTATATTGATTCCTTTAATCCACCCAAAAACCCTCCTGGGTAGTAATACCACTATCCCTAGTTAATAGATGAAAACACTAAAGTACAGAGACATAAACCCACCTGCTCAGTCACACTAGTGAACAGCAGACTGACATCTGAGCCTGGGCACACAGACTCCAGAGCACACACACAGCTACCTGCTTCCACGGACAACATTGGGGTAAACATAAAGACACCGGTTACAATTCTTGCTCTAAGACTGCTAGCATCTCAGATTTTCTATGAAATTGAGGGTACCATTCCTGAGTTTCTGAGCCTAAATATCTCACAAGTGGTCTGACACAGATCCCAGCTTAGAGCCTTATAGTGCTCACCTTGCCTGACATACCACACCCTCACCAATATAAAGGCAGCTGCCTACTGAGGACTGCCTACACAGCCATGAGATAGTGGGGAAGTCACTTAAGCCTTCTGACCTTAGTTTCTCAATCTATAAAATGGGTAGTAAAACCTGCCTTATTAATCAATGTTTATATATCTTTAACACGATGCCTAGCACATAATTAGTTCTCAATAACCATAGTTATTTTTCCCATCAATCATCAGCAAACTTTGTATGTTAAAGGATTCACTTGTCCTTATGTAGCTTACATTCTAGGGGTCAGCAAACCACAGCCTGTATGTTAAATCTGGCCCACTGCCCGTTCCTATAAATAAGTTTTACTGAAACGCAGTCATGCTCACTCATTTCCATATTGTCTACGAGTATGCTGCTTTCATGTAACAACAGCAGAGTTGACTAGTTACAACAGAAATTATATAGCATGAAAAGCCTAAAATATTTATTCTTTGGCCCTTTACCAAAAAAGCTTGCCAACCTCCGGTATAGACATACTTACTAGATGGAATAAACAGAACAAATCTACACAATCAGTATATTTTTGTCAGATTTTAGATAGATATCTCTGTTTTGTTTATTTTATGGAAAGCTAAAAGAAGGTTTGATTTCTAGGCAAATGACATAGAACACACACACAAATTTTTAAAAAGTACAAATTTTTAAAAAGTTGTATGCTTAAAAAAAATCACAAATACAAAAAGTCATTTGGCAAGATGTGAAATGACTTACAAATTGCCCACATCATTTGTCCTTTCAAGTGTCATTTCAACTTTGCTGCTGAAGGCTTCTTTCCTAGGCACTGAGATCAAGGAGGCAATGATACATGTTTCAGCCCCTTTGTTCATACGTTTGGGTATCATCTGCCTTGCCCTGAGATGAATCAAAATGAAGCATTACGGGAGTGAGAATGGTGGAGGTTATGGCTTCCAGAATAAAACAGCAGTCTACTGATCTATGGAATGTCTCCAAAGGATATTAAATTAATCAGCCAAGGATTATTGTGTATTTTCCTGAACATCTGTGGGGTCTTTCTTCAGGATGATTGGACGGAATTTCTGTGATGATTGTAGCAGGGAAAGCACTGCTATTGTCATGTAGGTGGCACTTGGAGACTCCAGTGGACAATAGGGACTCAGCATTCAGAAATCCAGTGGATTTTCTGGGAATATGAATCCATCCTGGCCTGAGGACAGGAGGCTCTGCTCTATGCTTTGTTTAGAGAAGGCTTAAATTGGTAGGAATGGAAAACCTGTTTTTCCTATTGTGCTCTTTCAGAGTCAAACGGCAGCCAAAATTCCCAAAAGAAAAAAATGAAAACTCTCTTTACAAAGACAATTGAGGGGGGAGGGGGCAGACCAAAAATGCATGGCAATTGTACATAGTTACCAAGAAAATGAGGGATTCCTCCCAAATTAAAGTTCACATTGGGCAACGAAGATCACAGATCCTAACTAACCAGGGATTTGGGGAGTGTGGTTTGGAAGCAAAGAAACGACTGTGGAGAAGTGGAAACAATTTAATGTGAAAAGCTGTCGTGTCTGAGCATCCATCAAATTAATTCTGACACAATTACTTTGCAAGGAGGGTACGTAACTAAAACGGCATAATACCAGGGTTTGGTTAGACATTACTGCACAAAGACAAGCCAGCAAATGCTATTGCTGGCGTCTGACAAAGAACAGGGACTTGGGACTGAGACAGACCTCGGTCTGCAGCCCAGATCAGCTACTCACTGATGTAGAAACTCAAAGAAGTTACTTCACCTCTCAGAACCTCCCTCTCTTCTCTCTCCGCAGCCAGCAGCGTCTTCTAGTCTACTCCACAGAAAAATGGCACTGAGGCTCCCTCCTGCTTCAGGCTTATCTACATCTGCACCTTTTCTTGCCTTCTGTGTTCCAGAGAATGCAGCACTGCTCCTCTTTAAGGCCACCTGGGTCCCTGCCCTTCTTCCCTCCCTGCTCCTCTGGAACCCCAGTCTCAGCGTCTCCTGTCTAATACTCCATGCCCCAACCCCACTGACATGAGCAAATATTCCCCATCTCTTCCTAGAACTCCCTGACCCTCCATTTACATCCTAATTCTGGAGACATTTGGGAATCATTGGCTCCCGCTTTTCTCTTCTCTGGATATTGTAATTTTAGTAATCTATTCTTTTCAATCTTTTCCCAGAGTTGCTCATTTTATTCTCATATTTATATTATAGAGTCTTAAAAATCAGAGCTGTGTTCAAAGCCTAATCCTACTACTTACTGACTGAGTGAACATTAACACCTTATTCTGCATTTGTTAGTTTCTTTGTCTGTAAATTTGAGATAATAGTACCTATTTTGATTTTAGGACTAATGAGAAAAATAGAGACAAGTGAATAGATCATGTTAATTCACCCAGTATATTGGATAAAAAAAGGGGGGGGGAGTGAAGAAAAAGAAAACTACTTCTGGTATATATATTTGTATAGAAAGATACAGATTATGTTTATAAAATACATATAAAGTTTTTCCCTTGTTGACATGATTTGACTTTATCCTTGTGAATCTATTCTCTCCTTTTTCCTCTTGTAACATCTCTCCTTGGATAATGGCACATTATAAATGAAACTGGTTCTCCATCAGAGTAAGGAAGAGAGTAGGCTGGGTGTACTAGAATTATCTGGGCTCTCATACTCATTCTCAATCTCATTACCAGACATTCTGATTTACTAGGTCCAAGGTGGGGCTGAGAAATTTGTGTCTTGAAAAGATTCTCCAGGTGATTCTAATATTTACCCCTTCCACCCCAACCTGCCTCCCAAATGAAAACCACTGCTTTGAACTTAGGTAGGTACCCAAGCCAGGCCTGGAGTCATTTATAAGACACTTAGAGTCACCGATGCATACCTTTTCAGTTGTATTAGCTACATGCCTCCCTGGGAGCTAGTTACATCTGTGACAACCTATCTCTTTCAGCACCTTCTATTGTTTCTAAGGAGTCAAGACAACTGATTTTGGCTGGGCCAAGTGTGGAATTAGAAATACCCTTTGGAAGATCCTTTTCAGATTCCTATGCCAATTAAGTATTTTCATGTCTAGCTTCCCATTCTGATTCAATTATACATATGAAATCCATATTTGCAGGTTCTGGCTTTCAAATTCCAACAAAATCTCCACCAAGTATTTCTGGGAGTACTCAAAGGCAACTCATTAGTGACTTCTGATATTTTCTTCTCTCTTCTTGTTCATCCTCCCTCCCCTCTGTTCATCAGACTCTTCTGAGTCTGTTGGACCTGCAAAGGCTTCCCCATGACTCTGCTGTTTTCAGCTCCTCTTCCAAATGCCACTGATTCAGCAGGACACCACCACAGCTGTGGTCGTTCCACCCACCAGCAGGCTCTGCTGCCTCCCCCAGCACATCACAGGCTTCCTGTGTTGAGCCAGGGGAACTTGACCCCCAGGCTGGGAAGTGGGGGGAAATGTCTCCTTCTTTTAGTGTGAGACTCTCTTACAGGAACATCAGGGCAATGTAAGTTGATTCATCAGCATAAAAAATGTTAGAAATAATTTTTCAGTGGTGAATTTAGTGGTGTTAAAGTTATGTGCTTGGCTAGATTTTGATAAGGATATTTGAAATACTTTCTCAGCCATTGTTGGAGTGTGGGTGGAAGATTAGGAGATTTCAAATGCTATCCAACGTATATACCAACTCTTAGGTGTAGGTTAAAAGTAATTACACACATATATCACATGGTTCATATTGAATTGTTTCCAAATAAAATATCACACAGGCAATATAGCAGATTCAGACATATTTCTAGTGGAGATCAGGAGACAAATCCAAAAGATAAGTAATCTGCTGAACTCAGAATTTCCCTTCTCATCCATATTTAAGAATTGGTAACAAGTTAATTCAGAGTATTGAGCCGGATTCCTTTTCTAGAATGAGTTCATTTTCTCTCAGGAAATTCCTCAGACTCATTTAAATAGACTCCAGGTGGCTCATCCAACATTTCCCCAAATATGCCTGAACTTGGCATTCCATCTACATGGAGCTTTTGAAACCTTGCTACCACGCTAGCATGTATGTTGTTTTATCTCTCTCTCTCTCTCTCTCTGTCTTTTTTTTCCCAGTCAGATTTCTTTCCTCTCAAGAACTGAGCTGGCCCCTTCTTTCTCTTTCAAGAGTTGTTTATCACATTTCAGGTTCAATTGCATCTGTGTTTTACTTTACTGTTGGAAGTGGAGAGGAACCAGTCACACACTCCTTCTTGTTTATCAGTTCTAACCAGTTTATAAATAGACGCAAGGGGTCGAATGAGGAATGCAGTATAAGTACTGGCAGAGCTGATTTGAGTACTGTGCAGAGACACTCAACTGCTTACTCCAATCTGAACTTATCCATCAATAAGACTAAAAAATCTGAGACTGAAAATCTGGACAAATGCAGACCTTCCAGGCAGGCAAAGGCCTAAAGCAACTAGAGAAGATCAGGCTAGATGAAGCAACTCCATCTGAAGTCAGGCAAATCCAAAAGAGGAAAAAAAAATGAGCCCAAGATTAGCATGAGCCATTGGCACATCAGACCCATCCAGGAGAGACCCAAGGGACATGAGACTCTCATTAATGTGTGATACGAACAAGGGGATAGGAGGAGAGCAGCCCTATCCCCAAATACTTGGACCTCTGAGGCGCTTTCATGACTTCCTTCCCCCCCATCAAAACTCATTTTTCAAGGAGATATAAGTGGTCTTCTGTGTTAAGGAAATAGAAATTTCAGAAGGAGGAGCAAAATGGAGTTAAACTCCCTCTTTTTTGTTCTTTCCAGCTTTCCTTTCCTCTTAGGCAACTGGTGGATAGGACGGGAATGTTCAAATGGCTCCTGCTTGGAAAGTGCTTCTCCTTTTTGAAGGCCTCATGGACAGGGGGTTGGGGCCCAGAAGAAAGGGGATCTGGAGCTAGCTGTCAGGCCTGTCTATGTTGATCTTAATGGGGGTAAAGAGAGATCATAAGTGTATCATGTGTCTACCATTCCGCCAGTGTTACAAGTTAGAGAGGTATGGAGCTAAAGACCTACGTGGCTATTAAAAAGTTATCATTTATTGGTAATAAGTCTTAGCCTTCATGCTTTGACAACCAAGTAGAGCATGTCCACTAGCCATTCAGATAACAGGGAACCCAGTCATCTCTTGCTGTCCTTGGAGACCAGCATTTTACCACAGATAACTCTTGGCCAAAGCACCTGCTTAAGTTTCCAAATACACCCAGCATTAGCATTAACCCCAACTTCATTATCATAGGATGATGATTTGTTCTTTAGCCAGGATTGTGTGCCATTTCCATCCCTGCGCACTCACATAACAACAGAGGAGTTTGAACACGTGCTTGGTTGCTTCTAATACAAATACTAGTGACTATTTTGGAAACCTGACAGTTGCTCATCAAATTCTTTTCTAATGGCCTACTGTTACAGCCTTAGGAGAACTTATTAAGGAACAATGACCTCATCTGAATCTTTAATAGTCTTCTACCTCTTTTTATAGATATCAACATGCAACTTCCTCATAAACTAGCATCATACGATTATGTTCAAATCCAACACCTGTCCTTTATCAAGGCCTAGGACATTGAAGCACTACCTTTCTGAATATCTCAGTTGAATTATATGACTTATTTTCTATTTTCCCAAAATATTAAACTCCAAGTTTTATCCTACGGTTTCATTGAACTTTACCATTTCTCCAGTTATAAGAGTTCACAAATTTTCATTTGGATGTGTGAAATTCTGTACTCATAGTCACTTCTTTTGAGAATTGGAGGGAGAGAGTAGAAAGAAAGAGAAAGAGGCAAATTATTGCTGATTATACATTGAGTCCTGTTTAATAAAAATCCATACTCTGTATTGACAAACTTTATGGTAAAAGTCTCAATGAACAACACAATGGTCCTGGGGTTTATTCTCAGGTGACAAGTTTACTTTCCAAAATCAGATTTGAAGTTTGTTGAATTCTTTGATTTTTATCTTTTTCCTTTGCCTATTGGAATTTTTAACTTTTCTATAGAGAAGATAAATTACTTGTATTCGTACATACAACTGTTGTAAAGAAGCCAGTAATATTGTGAACACTTCAAATTAGCAGGAAGTTGTTAACCCCACGGGAGGACTGTCTGTATGGAAACGCAGCTCAGCACTGACTCACCATAACCTTGGAACTGTTTTGAATGGTTCATTCAAGTGAGATCTGCTGGGCTAACATGGTAGTGGGAATTCGTCTTTGAAAACTCACTCTGCTCCAAACACATACATGGAAAACACACAGATAAGAGACAGAAATACAGAAAAAGAGTAACAAGAAATTTAATTGACCTAAAAGCTGAGGTGAATATCTTACTGGACCAGTCATAGAAGAAAAAGTTCTTTTTACTGTCTGTATTTTTTTAAAAAATGTTTTGTTTTTTGTTTTTAAATTTTAAGATAATTGTAGATTTGCACATAGTTGCTAGAAATAATATAGAGATCCTGTGGATCCTTTACTCAGTTTCCACAAATGATAACGCCTTGCAGAACTCTAATGCAATATCATACCTGGGCAAGCGACATTGATATAATCTGCTGACCTTATTCATACTTCATGAGTTCTGCATGCACTTATTTGTGTGTGTGTGTTGTTCTATGCAATTTTATATTACATTCATGGAATCACCTCCGCCATCTGGATACAGAAGAGATCCATCACCATAAGGATCCTGTGACCCTCCCTTTTATGACAATAGCCTTCACCCGTTCCCCCATCTCTGTCTCCCTTGGCAACCACTAAGCTGTTTTCCACCTGTAAAATTTTGTCTTTTCAAGACTGTCACATAAATAGAAGAATCATATAGTATTTGGCCTTCTTGGATTGGCTTTTTAAACTCAGCATAATTCGCTTGAGAGCCACCCAAGTTGTTGCAAGTATCAATTCTTTTCTATTGCTAAGTAGCATTTCAGGGTGTGGATGGACCGGTTTATCCATTCACCCACAGAAGGATATTAGGGTTGTTTTTAGTGTTTGGCTATGACAAAGAAAACTGCTATGAACATGTGTGTCCATGTTTTTGTGTGAATGTGAGGTTTTCATTTCTCTGGGATAAATGCTCAAGTTTTTTTGCAACCTCCAAAA
Organism: Rhinolophus hipposideros; assembly: GCF_964194185.1. Classification (NCBI taxonomy): domain Eukaryota; kingdom Metazoa; phylum Chordata; class Mammalia; order Chiroptera; family Rhinolophidae; genus Rhinolophus; species Rhinolophus hipposideros. The sequence continues at coordinate 70,119,856 of NC_138052.1, read as the reverse complement.
ATATAATAGGATAAAATCATGTATCTCATACACTTCTCACAGCTGGTCTGTGAGTCTGGCTTGAAAGCTTGTACTCGTGTTAGAGATGCAGAACCTGGAATTATCAAAATGATTCACCAGAGTTACTCTGAATGTAAACCTTTAAGTTAGAGTTCTTTCTCAGTTAAGGTTTTGTTTAGTCTCTAAGGCAGCCCTTTTGGAAGGGCAGTTTTCTCTATATCTTGAAACATAATATCTGCTACCTCTGAGGTTTTTTCATCTTAGTTTGGGTAACTTATGTCTAAAATAGCCAAATTCTGCACATGTTTAGATGTCTGTGATTTGGAAAATTGATCCTTATTTCTATTGTCTTAATGAAGAGAGCCGTCCAGCGACCGCAGACAATCAGGAATGTATTAGCGCCAATTGGGGGAGAACAGGAAGTCTGCAAACCCCTCAGATGAACCTAGCTAGCAGCCAGAAATTCTTCCTCCCCATAAGCTAGAAAACAGCTGTTCCTGAAAATTGTTGCTCCAAAGGAGGAATTACTTACACGCTTCTTTAACTCAAGAGATCAAGGCCTGGCCAAATGGAAGGCCAAGTCTTTTGTCTGTTCAGTCACAAAGGGCAAATTTAGCGTCCCCAGCCTCACACTGGCTGTAGCTCGAAAAAGCAAAACTGGGAACCAGGAACCACCAAACCGTCATTATAGCTTCCTTTGACTGTTTCACTTTATTCAAATGAGCCACTCACTGATTATATTTTTGTCAATGTTTATCCACATAAGAAGAGATGAAAAGACTTAATGACTTAAACCTATGGTCAGCAAAACCTTTAAAAAATTATTATTCGAAATCCATCAAACCCAAAATGTGCATTAGAGAAGATAGGGAGCCAGCCTAATTTAACAATATGCTAAACAGGTAAAATATGTTATCTTGGAGTTAAACTCATCAGCAGTGAAACATGCAGCTTCTACACTCTGCCTGGACAAGACAAGAAATGCTCTGGCTCTCTTGTGAGCGCCATGGATTCAGCCGAGAGCAGGCAGGGATCCAAATGACCCGAATATGCCACTTTCTACAACTAATTCACATTAAAGAACTCTTCCACTTTTCCTGGATACTAGGTTGGCCTTACATACGAATAGAATTGATCATTGCCAATGAGATAGGCTTTCACATAAATAATAAAAACAATAAAAATAACTAACATTTATTATGTGGCAGCCTGGGGCTAAATGCTTCACAGGAATTATTTCCTTGAATCTTCATGATAATCCTATAAGGTATTATTATCCCTATTTTATAGGTAAGGAAACTAAGACTCAGACAGGGTAACCTTCATAAGATCTCATAGCTATTAAGTGATAGAATCAGGATTCTAATATAGGCATGTCTATTGAAAAGTTCAAGTTCTGAACCATGTTCTCAGCTCTTTACTCATACATTTTACCATTAGAGAGAGAGCCATTTCTTTGGCACACAACACAATGTCTTATTAAATGCCAATCTCTTTTGAAGGGATTACATATTAAAGTGTTTTGGTGTTATCAGTCACCAACTCCAGTGTCAATGAGTTATTCAAATCCTTTATAACTTGATAATAATAAACTTGAGGAAACGTTTCAAGGAAACAAAGGGGTGAATGGGTATGGGAAGTCTAAAGGAGGGCAATGAGAGGCTCTGAGACTATACAAGAAGACTATAACCAGAGTCCCCCTGCCTGTTAACAAGCCTGCCCAAAGAGACAGATTTAGAGCAAACTCACTTCTATCCTTCTACCTGTAAAAGGCATTCACACCCACACAGGACTGACCCTACTCATTGACCATTCTTTTGTAACCGTAATTAAGTTTATTGATCCTTCTAGGAGACAGTAGTAGTACACATTCCCCCATAGACCCCCACACATGCATTTAACTACTTCTTTGGGTCTTACACTCCATATGGATCCAGTCTTCTTTATTCTGTTTATATTTAGTAACCTTTGATAAACAAGAAACCCATTTAAAAATTAAAAGGATAGAGAGGAATAGAAACTAACATGAACTGAGGATTTGTTATTCACCAGGCACCATGAGGAATTGACATACAGGACCTCATTAAATATTCACAGCAACCCACCCAGGAAGTTGTATTACTTTCATTTTACGTAAGAGGAAATCCATATCCAGAGCCTACCCACACTCTCACAGCTTAATAAGAGACCAAGCCACGATTCTAGCACAGATCTTCCAGACTCTAGCCTCCATTTTTTAGCCACTGCAAGATGAAGTAAATTAACTACAAAACAAATGTCTTAAAAATGAACTTCTTATTAAGATTAAAAAAACGTTCAAAGTAGACCAGACCGGGAGATGATACTTCATGCATCTTAGCAGTCAGGACATGAAAGAAGATTGGATTGGCTTAGGGGGTGGGGGAAGTAGTGAAAGTGATGGTAATCAGTCAACCAAATGCCTTGACTCATTTCGTGTGGTTATAAGTGGGACACGATAGTCATGATCTACAGAAAGATGGCCTGGATTTTGAATCCTTAAATCCTTAACTTAGAGGCGGACACGTGCAGGTAACATTCTAAATAAAGACACATTTCTTATTACAAGGTTGGTTTGTGGTCTCAAAGCCCAATGTGGTCTCCTGGTGAGGTGGGATGGGCCACTGTGAGCCCTGGCTTCCACTTGGCCTTCTAAGAACGGCCAAGCAGGAGACAGTCCTGGGCCTTCTCGTTTCCCTGTTACAAATGAGGCTCACCTGGCTCTATTTTGAGACTGAAAACTTTTAGCTTTGCATCATCCATTGGAGTTTTTGCTCCAATCCTTAGCATTATTTCCTAAATGAAAGAAAGGATGCACAAGGAATGACTGTGGCCAAATCTTGTGCTTGTCTCTTGCCCAAGTGAATTTCTCTTGGCCTGAGGGAGAAAGCTTTGAGCTCCTCTACAGGTATGTGTTTAATCATTTCCTATTCTTCCCATTGGTGGAGGAATTCCCACCTAGAGTGATGGAAATGGCCAAACACACGACACCCAACACTATACAGAAGAGAGAGACAGCAATTTATTAGTCATATATACTCATAGCCTGGGAGAAAAGGAAACCATATACCACACATGGCCACATGAGAGTTGTACTTGGGAACAAAGTGAACAACCATGGCCTGTGAGAGACAGGTTTTGTGGTATCAAAAGGGTGAGGTGCCCTCTAATTTCCATGGGAGAATGTAATTGGCTTGTTTGAGTAGTTCTATGGATTGACAGAGAACTGAAGCCTGCTACTCAAGAACAAGCATGCCTTGTACCCATGATAAAAAGGGTTGTTAGGCTAGAAGACCTCATCCAGAGTGGGGAGAACAACTTGTGGTTAGGCTATTTGAGGCTCTCCTGGTTTTACTCACATGTCAAAGCATACATAATATTGGGCCTTTTACCATAGTAAGACATACCATTAATGGAACAAACAAAAATATAGAAAGAACTACACAAGTTTTGATTTGTATATGTCCTTCTACCTTCAAAGTACATACTCTAGAAGTAGAGAAACATGCCCTTCCTTCCCCTTTTTATTTTCTTCCATGATGCCTTGGAAAATATTCTGTTCTTTTTTTAATGGAACAGCACGAAAACCAGACTCTTAGTGTTATGGTTGAGGAAGTCACTTTTTATTTGAGAAGATGTTGCCCTCCAAATTTTTAAATTAATTTATCAAATATTTATAGCAACTCTAAAGAGCGAAATTTTTATAGATGTATCAGTCAGAGTTCTTTTGCTGCAGGCAACAGAAACTGTCTGTATCAAAATAGGACTTCATTGGACTGGATTTGAGTAGCTCAAGTTAAAAAAAAAAAAATAGCTTAAATAATCCAGACTCAGAAAGGACAATAATCGGGGAACCCTGGGGATCTTGGCAGCACAAACAAATGGCTACTCTGCTTAGGGCAGCGTTAGCTCTAATCCTTCAATGAATGTCTTAACATTCAAATTCCGGAAAGCATATGACACAACTTAAGTCTTGGCCAAGGGAAGGAGGGCATATTGATTGAAAATATCACCAAATCTGCAACAGATGAGGGATGGTTTCACAAAGGAAAATCAAATGACTATTAACCCAAATAAAAGGGGAAGAGCTCTGGGGAGGCAGAAATAAAAGGAAACAAGTGTTCATTTCTAGAGCTATTTCATTACTTTATACGAATTAGAAAATCAATAATTATTAAACAAAATAGGTAAATCCAATTTTAACCCACTCATTTGTTGTGCTTTCTACTGTGTGTATTTCTATTTGTATATACATTTTCTCATGTCATTAAAATGAAGCATTTTTAGTGCTTCAATATGCTGTTGTAGGGTGGATTTGTTATAGATTTAATCCTCAAACAGGGCAATCTGCCTTTAAGTCTTACCACTTTTCCCAACCACAAGAATGGGTCTTTTTTCCTTTATTCACAAAGAATAAGTAGGGGTATGGAATGAATCAGTGGAAACTCAATATGTTGAGTGATTTTAAAACTATTTAATGAAAGCATATTACATATACATTGCAGTGTTAGACTCATGGTCAGGAAAAAGATACATGCATACAACAAAAAGTACAACTTCCTATATCTAAGGAGTCTGTAATGAATAAATGAACACACAATTAAATGAAAGTTCAAATAACAAATATATAACACAAATGTCAACAGAAACTTCACATTTCTTTTCCTCCCAAAATTTCCTGAAGAATCCCAGAAGCTTTCATATTCAAGGTCACTTTTGAATCTTAGTATTTGCCACCCCTGAAATCTTATTTTCACTTTTATTTCTGCCACACAATTGCTGCTTTTTCTCTGCTTTGAACCAAACCAGCAATATTTCCCTTAAAAAAAAAAAGACATATCTGAGTATATAAAACTTTGGAGAAAAGAAAGAAACTCACATCACAGAAGAGTTAACGGATTAAAAAAAAAATCTGTTTTTATATTTTTAAAAGTAACTTTAGCTATTTCCAGCAATTTAGGCCCCAGCATCTTGGTGTATGTTTTAGCACTCTCCTTTTCTCATTCCTCGCCAGTAATTTGTCTCATGTTATTATGCAAAGCAATTCAGCTCTCCTTAAATCAGCCCCAGGCCTCCCCTGGCACATCCAAAGACTCTCTAGTTGTTAGACAATGGGTCATCTACTTTCTCACTGGTCTCTACAAGAGAACTGGGTAACTATAAATACTTTCCCCCAGGAATATTAATTTTGACACCAATCATTAAGTATTAAGAATGGGAGCAGAAATGACTAAACTTACCATGGATTTTAAATAACATTTTTTTCTCTCTGTTACAATTTCTCTGTGCTGGCCTATATGGAAGGGAAGATTGTTGGCCCAAGTGGTAAGGAAGGGTTTTGTGGGTGGAAGCACTACAATTTGAATTCCTAAGTATGACTTCAAAATTTTAGGGATGAAGTTTAAACTGTAAACTGCAGATAAGTTTTCTTAACTGAAAGATATATTTTTCTTTCCAAATCCCATCAAAATGTCATAAGTAATATCAAAAGAAGAACAGACCAACTGCAGTACTGAAAAACAGAGAGGGGTAACTTCAGGAAAACAAAGAATTCCTGGAAGATATAAAGCAAATGGAAATCCCCACAAAGTTGAAGAACTTGGAAGCCCCAGGTAGTTGAAAGAAGAGGAGTTTCCTTCCTTAGAAAAAAGAGAGAGAAAAATGCAAAAATAAAATTTTTAAATAAAGGAAGGAAGGAAAGGAGAAAGGATGAAAGAAAGGAAAGAAGAAAGTTTTCCAGAAAAATCTTGGAATCCTAAGATCAAGGACAGTGGGAATTAAAAGAAGGAGCTGGCCATGGGGTGGTAGGCTGGGTGAATAACTAAAAGCCTACAGAACAGCTGCAACAGTCCCCTGCTTTCAGAATTGCAGGCTGTTATTTTCCTCAGGATACAGTCTTTTATTGACCGAATAAATGAAAAATCTGATACAGAGTATTCCCAGGGTGGTTGTTGGGAGCAGAAAAACAGGGAGCTCCCTAGGTAATATACAATCACTATTTTCTCCCCAATGGAAAAACAACAAGCAATGTATATATCATTCCCTCTGCTTCCCTTATCAATTGCCAAAAGAAACATTGATATATTCAGAAGTTGTCACTGATGGAGAAGCAGGGATATTCACTTGGGCTGAAGAAATGCATTCCAGCTGACAATCCAGGTCAATATAGACCATTAATAAATTACAGCCAACAACCAATTATTTGGGGGGGAAAATGAATAACATGCAAGAGAGGGACCAAACTCACAGAATAGAATTCCAGAAGAAACAGAGTTAATAGAAGAAAAAAGAGAGTCAAGAGCATGTTACATCCAAAAGAAGAACAGCTGGCTCTGAAAAATAATCTATCAGAACCTTTGGAAATTAAAAATATGACCACCAAAATAAACAACAGATGGCCCAAATAACAGAATTTACACAGCAGAAGATAAACAGTAAATTAAAATTTCTAAGGAAATGCCCCAGAATGCAGTAAAAAATAATGAGATGAAAATAGGTGCCAAATTAAGAAACAAAAAGGACAGTTACAGGAGATCCAACATTCATGTAATTGGAGTTCCAGAAGGAGAGAAAACCAAAAGGAATTAATCAAATAAATAATTATGTAAGTGCATAAAAAAATGCTTAACATCACTAATTGTTAGGGAAATGCAAATCAAAGGCACAATGAGATACCACTTCACACCAACTGGGATGGCTATTAGCGAAATACCAGAAAATAATAAATGTTGGCCAGAATGTAGAGAAATTGGAACTCTTATGCATTGTTAGTGAAACTGTAAATGGTGCAGCTGCTGTGGAAAACAATGTGGTAGCTCCTCAAAATAATTAAACATAGAATTAACAGATGATCCAGGGATTCCCCTTTTAGGTATATATCCAAAAGAATTAAAAACAAGGACTCCAACAGATATTTGTACACTGATATTCACATAAGCATTATTCACAACAGTCAAAAGGTGGAAATAACACAAATGTCCATCAATGGATGAATGGATTAACAAAATACAGTATATCCATACAATGGAATATTAGCCTTAAAAAGGAAGAAAATTCTGACATACGATACAACATGGAAAGACCTTGAAAAAACTATGCTTAAATGAAATAAGCCATCCACAAAAGGGCAAATATTGTATAATTTCACTTATATAAGATATTTAGAGTAATAAAACTTGCAGAAACAGAAAGTAGAATAGTGGTTACCAGGGGTTGGAGAAAGGGGGAAGTGTGAAGTTATTGCTGAATGGTTATAGAGTTTTAGTTTGAGATGATGAAAAACTTCTGGAGATGAATGGTGGTGATGGTTATACCACAATGTGAATGTACTTTATGCCACTGGATTGTACACTTCAAAATAGTTAAGTATGTTACATATGTTTTAACACAATAAAAAAAGCAAAACAATATATTACGTATTGCTTTTGCATTTAAAATAAATAAATTTGACAGTAAAAAAATTTCACTGAACTAAAACATCTTCCGGTTGAAAGAAAGCACTGAGTGCCGAGTGGGAATAATTTTAAAAGAAACAAACTTAAACACATCATGATGAATTTTCTGAATTTTAAGATTAAAGAGAAAAACCTAAAAACCACAAGAGAGAAAAAAGTAGGCTACCTACCAAACAGCAGGAATCTTATTTGTATCTTATTTACAGCACAAGATACTAGAAAACAATGAAATGATGCCGTCAAAGTTCTGAAGGGAATTATTTTGAGCCTAGAATTCTTTCTTCAGCAAAGCTGTCATTCACATCTGTGTGGAGGGAAGGCAAGTGTGGACATGCAAGGTTTCAGTTTACCATTTCTGAATTCTTCCTAGAATAATTATTGGAAGATATAATAGGGCAAACTGATTTAAAAAAAGAAGTGTAGTTCAAGGAAAAATAGATACTAACAGGAGTTTTAATTAAAAATTGAGTAATTGTTAGTAATATGACTATAAAACACACAACAATATTTCAGAAAAGGTAATATAAAATAATACATAATAATTAGAATTTAAAATTCAGAGTAATTTCAACAAAACTTGGGAAAGGGAAATGGGATAGAAAAGTTAAGTGAAAAGATTTGCCTTGTTTTGAGGGGAATGGGATTTTAGATACAGATTAAATGTCAATATCAAGAGAAAAATATAAGTTTAAATACACTTATTGAAAACCTGAGAATACTGGGACAACAAAAATAAGATTTTGAACTTCAAATATCATAATAGAGAAAAAGAAAACCTTGTCAGCGAAAGTGAAAAACAAGGACCCAAAACAACACACAGAAGAAAACAAGCAAAACCAAAGAAAGACAGGAAAGCCTTACAAATACAAAACACAATAAAAGAAGGCAGGGATAAGATTAATGGTTGATTTATCAAACACATGCAGGACATCCATGTCCTAGGGACTGTTCTAAGTACTTTACAAGGACTAACTGATTTGTTCAAACCTAATTATCTCAATAAACATGAATAGGTTAAATTCCTAAATTAAAAGAGATTCTTATGTCTTAAATTGCGTTAAAGCAAGGCAGTGGGGGAAAGTACAACAGTGAAAGTAAAAATGGGAGAGAAAAAAATACCTTAAAACCAAATTACTTAAATTTTTTAAAGCAAAGAGCTGGGGAAATTACACCAAAACAAAACACAACAAACAAATAAACAAAGCAGGGATGGAGACATTATTACTGAATAAAATTCAGGTTCAAACATATTAAATGGAAGAAAAATAAGTATTTTATAATTATAAAAGCTATATAAAAGCTTTAAGAGTATTGACTTATGAGCCTTAGAATAATATTAAACATATTACTCCAAAGCTATTAAGAAGATGAGGATTTTAACTGATTCAGAAGGTTGAAAAGGGAGAAATTTTATATAAAAAGAAATTATCCAATCAGTGGTAATAACTGGGCAATAGCAAGGCCACCTCAAAGGAGTTTGAGGAAGAAATAAGATTAGAAATGTGGGGCAGGTAGAATTCCAGGTCAAGAAATCCAGATTTTACCCTCCATAAAAGGTGAGGCACAAAAGAGAGAAGGGATGAAAGGTGTTCTTTAGGAAAATGAATCAGGCAGCAGTGAGAAGGACTGGCTGGAGAACAAATGGAATCCTGGCAAAACAGACCAAAGTATATACTATTAGTAAGTCAGTAGTACATTTTCATATTATCCTTATGTTCTTAGACTATCACAAAGAAGTGTTTGGAAATTGAATTCAATAATGTATATAAAATCATTCTGAAAATGGAAGTGCTATAAATATGTAATATTAATATTAATTATTCTCATTCATTCTATGGTATTATCTTTAAATACTTAGAATCCCTAAATTATGATCAAGGTAAATTGATCCATAATCCTTATCCTGTAGATAATTGGAAGCTTTGAAGAATTTGATCAAAGTGAATTCTTTCACCAAGAATCCAAGAAAAGCCAGAGTATGAGCAATAACAGAGGCTGTCCAAGCATATCTGCTTTTCCTCTCCTTTCTTTGCATGGCATCCCACTCTAGAATATGCAGAGTTAAGGAATGGGAACTTTGAAAATATTCTACTAACTAGGAGGACATTTTCTCCTGTGCGAGAAGATTTCTTTTTAGGATATTAAATCAGTTTTTAAATTTAACAAAATTATTGATACCCACATTTTTAAGAAAAGCTAATTCTTGACTGCATAGTGCTTAGGATATGCACAGAAGCAGGCTATGGAGAACGAATTGCCTGGTTTTAGGAACCGTTGTCAGAGATGCAGGCCCACCAATCATCTGCATCAGTGGAGATAATCCCAACAGAAGACCATTCAAAAACACCTTGCTCTTTAGTTTGGGAACACAATCAATTACTTTCTTTCCTTGCAGCCAGGACTTTCTAATTGCACATTCCCTAGGTTAACATTCAAAGTCATTTGCTATCCTTGACCACACACTAATTTATAATGGGAGAAATGGCCCAGGTCTGCTATTTGGCAATGGTGCATCAGCCTGGGGTTAGCCATTTGCCACAGATAATTACAGATGGGTAATTTACAGCCAGATAACTGAGAATTCTTAAAAACATAATTTTTTGTTAGGAGCCAACTCTAAATTCTCTCTCTCTCTCTCTCTCTCTCTCTCTCTCTCTCTCTCTCTCTCTCTCTCTCTCTCTCTGTGTGTGTGTGTGTGTGTGTGTGTGTATGAAATCAAGAAGGATTTTATGATAATTTTATGGTAATCCTTTAGCACTGAAAGGGAATTAGTAAGGTCTTACTTTTAGGAATTAAAGTAACTCTCTTTAGCCACTTTCTAACTTTGAAAATGTGAGGATTTTTATTTTTAAAGGAAAAAGTTCAATGCTGATCTTTAAATAAATGATTTAATGTCACATACCAGAAAGAGGACATATATATTCAAAATGAGGCATCATTTCTCAACTGGTTTCATCAAGAATTACCATTTTCAGGATTCTTATCAAAGCCTTACACTTTAGCAATGGCAAAAAATAAACCCAGATAATTATCTTTCTGGCTTCATCGAACACCATTGTAAGGTACTGAGAGCACCTACTAAAATAGATATAATTATTATTAAAGGCTATGAGCTATTTTTGTATTTTTCCATAACATCTATAAAATATAATAATTTAGAAGGAATTATAATTAAAGTGTATGTACAGTAACATTTTCTTGACAGGTGGAAATAAGTGCGTAGTCTATTCTTTGGTGAATCTGTTCCAAATTCCAAAGATAAGGATAAGCTAGCTATTGATGGTTGGTAATAGTAATGGAGAAATTAAATAAGTATCAGCTTGTCAAAACCTTATATTGGAGATGACTGTCATTCTACCCACCTATCTATCATTTTCTTACTGCCCATTCCTGCTTCTTAGAGAGGATGTCTGGCCGTGATGAAAAGGGACACTGGAACAATGAATGTATCCTTGCTTATTGGACAGTGTGAACTGATTGGACTAAGGTTGAAATCTCACCAAACTGGAGGCCATCACATTCTCTCTCTTGGTTTTAGATGTGCAAACTACAATGCCATTTGAATTTAGAAATGGGAGTCTGTTTTAGGGACATTTGTAATGAGATGTTTTTCCAAAGAAGAAGCATGAGATAGGTACAGCACAGACAGGGGCCATGGGGCCAGAGAGAAAGAGGGTGAGTGAAAAAAAGAGAACTTTACTGATAACTTTTTGGTTCCATAAAATTTGGCTATACTTTCTAAAACTGGGCACCTTGAAATGCTTCCGTATCCTGACAATAAACTTCTCTTTAATGAGTTCAGCTTAAGTGGATTTCTTCTTGCAACCATGCGTAAGAGACTGTTCAACCACTGTTAATTTTCATGACTCTTAAAGATGGTAATAGCTTACATTTTCCTGCCAGGATTTCAGAGAGAAGCAAGCAAAGCTGACATCAGAAATGCAGTTACCTCACTATTGGTTTGGCTCTCAAATCAGTTTAGGGAAGCAGTGAGTGAACATTGTTTTCACATGGCCCAGAGTCAACTTACTTTACTCAAAAGTATGACCACAACACTAAGGAGACAGAAGTGGTCAAGACTTTTAAAATTATTTTCCTTTATCGAGTATGAGGATTATGTGGAGCAATTCGATCTTTCATACATGACTGTTGGAAAGGTTAAATAATACAAGAACTTTAAAATATTACTTGACTTTTTTTATAAAGTTCACAATATACCTAACCTTATAAACTAGCAATTCCACTCTTAGATGTTTACCCCAAAGAAATGAAAACATATCTCCCCAAAGAGATTTCAATAAGAATCTTTATTACAGTATTACTTATTATAGCATAAAATTAGAAACAACCAAATTGTCCATCAACAAAAAGATGGATAAACCAGTTATGGCATATTCACATATGGAATGGTACTTATTAATAATAATAAAAAAGGAGGAAACTACTGATACATGCAACAATCTGAATGAATCTCTAAAGGAATTTGTTGAGTGAAAGAAGCTGCACCCTTAAACTACATGCAGCATGTTCAATAAACAGGCAACATTAATATATGGAGTGAGAAATTGGAACACTGGATGTCTGAGGGAAGAAGTTGTAGGCATTGAAGAGAATTTTCTAGAATAAGAATTTTCTAGGGTGATGGCAGTGTTCTATAACTTGATTGGTATATTGGTCTACAAGTGCATACATTTGTCAAAATTCATCCAACTGTACACTTGAGATCTGTGCACTTTCCTGTGAGGGTAGAATAAAGATATTGTTTGACAAAAAATATATATAAGCAGGCAAAAAACTGTCACTAAGACAGAGTCAGTAAAACAGGAGGACAGAGGTGTGGGACATTCAGAGAAAATATTCTCTGCGTTATTGTTCAACTCCAAGGTTTCTGACACATGTGCTTTTCCCGGCGGCCTCTGGTAATAGATACTTCCCATGAAATTCAAGCACACTTGAGATTTCTTGTTTATCGACCATAATAGTTTGCGGGGCAGAACATGCAGTAAAGTGGAGTCTACTCTTAGGGGTGCAGTCCCCAGCTCCCAATGGAGAGTTCAACCCCCAGCTCTGCCAGTATTTATGAGACCCTAGACAAGATAGTTCTCCTCTCAGCTGTAAAATGGTGATGGTGATGATAGCACCCATTTAATGGACCCCTATGAGGAATAAAATAACGCATGCAAGGCTCTTAAAAAGTGCTTCACCTGTGAGAAGAGCTTGATACATGTTAGAATCTTATGGTTCTGTTTTAGAAAAGGACAAAAGAACTCTAAAGTGGATCCTTATGCGTGGACTCACTATTGTGTAAGTTTTAACATATCTAAGTAGAAAAAGAGATAGAGACCTTTGAAAATTTGAATCTGCCCGTGTATTTCTCTGAAAATATCATTGGCACTTTTGTGGAAATCCAGCAGTAATGGGTACCATTCAGAAAAGATGCAGTTCTGAATTTGATACGGCTGTTGGCTGGGAATCCACAGGCTGTGAATTCTAGTAAAGGTTTTCCTATGTTGCCTACCAAAGTTGGGTGCTAAAGGAGCTACTGAGGTTAAAAGCATTTCTTCCCACGCCAACGATTATAAAATGACCATCCCATTAACTGAGGCTGTTACTGTGTCTGCTTGTTTTCTCCAAATTATATAAACTATAACTGGTCAGAATATAGTGGACTATTGAATAGCACATTTGCTCTTATTGATTCATCCCTCATTTGATCAGACTCTGAACATCTTCATTTCACTTCAGATTTTACCAATGGTATCCGTGAATTAGACCTCAAAATGACTACGTCACTTTACAAACCAGATTAACTTAGCCAGCTTATATTACAGGCAATCGTCTGTCTTTGTTCTGAGATAAATATACTGTCCTAAAAATATAGCCCTCTTGAAAAAAAAATTGATGAATTCCCTAGTACTGTACAGAAATCCAGAGGCATTACTTACTGAAATGGATGCAGTCGTGTAATGTATCTTATTGAATCAGAAATATTTCCCGGTTGATTATTGGATGCATAAATCTAATCAGAGTTATCACCTATTGACCTGAAAACATTAAACTTTCAAACCCAAATGGATCACCTGGCAAATCATAAATACTGCCATGGCATCTATGTGGCGGTACTCTTATGTCATGAGTCTGGGCTCGGGAGAAACGTTACTTCTTTCGGGGGACCAGGAGTCAGGCAATTTTTTTCTCCTAGAGCTGACTCCTGGTAATCAGGTTTAGGAAGGCAAAATGCCCTTCACAGCTGCAAAGGCACCCTTCCAAGTGATACATGCCAAGGAGTCCTCTTCAGTCTCCCTGTCCTTTCTCCTCTGGAGACAGTGACCTCCAGAGCTGTAGACAAAGCAGGTTTTCTGCTGCATTTAAAACAAACAAACAACACAGGAAGGTGACCTAATGTGATCAGGAGTATATTAGGCTGTTCTCACTGATCATGAGAATGTAAATTTGAACTCTCATTAATATGCTGTTGCTGCTTTCCTCCTGAGAGAAAGTTGAATTTGGGGTTAGCAGGAGAAATCAGGGGCCATTCCAGGGTGAAGCAAAGTGTGTTTTTTAATTTTTAATTTTACAGTGGCTTGTCAAATCCTCTCTTATCCCTCTCCTCTCTATACCCTATTATGTTCTTCTTTATCCTGTTTGTACATGTAGATGTCAACTAATAACCAAACATGTTACCTCTTTCTAGACACTTCTGCTTTCAAATATGTTATGCTGTTTTCCTCGGAAGCGTACTTATACCAGTCATATTTCCTACTTTTTAAAGTGGAAACCAAGGTTGCCAGTATGTCCATGACGAAAACACTGCCCTGTTTTGTCCAGGCTGTCTGTCTTTATTTCTCTATCATTAAGTGTGGCAGACATTTTGTTCCATTTGGTATTCTCTGCCATAGTCTGTATACTAGTTAATATTCTTTTGGTTGCAAGTGAGAGAAACAATCTCTAGCTAAGACTTTTTGTGGTTTTTTTTAAGGTAATTTATTGAAAGGATGCTGAGGCAGATCCCAAAATCCAAGGAAGAAGTAAATAACGAAGCCTGATGGCTGAAACCTCAGCGGCAGGAATCTGCCGAACTTCTCTCTAGAGTGCTGCCACCGATGTGAGTCCGCTCCAGGTGATCTCATCTCTGCGTGTCTCCATTCAAAGTCCTAAACTGGAGATTCTAGAGAGAATCTGATTTGCTTAGCTGAGGTCAAGTGTCCATGCCTGATAAGCATTTCTCTAATACTCTGCCATCATACTTCCAACAGTGGCTGGGAGTATTGTCTCTTCCTCCCAAAACGATAGTACATTCTTGAAGCCCAAATATTTCCACGGCTTTAAAAACATTGCCTGGCTCACCTTGACATGGCATAGAGAGTGCCAAATTAGCAACGGATAACAATATACCTACTAAGTATAACAAACCAAGTTTTGAAAAAGAAAGATTCTATAGCCAAGTAATATAGACCCACCTCCCACAAACATAATTTAGGATAGAAGAAAGAAGTTCTCTTCTAAGATGCCAGCAAGTTAGTTTATGGCTCCTATCGGTCCTGCAGAGATGGAAAAGGAAGATGTTATAAAAAGTAAAATAGCTTATTTACTATCTACAAAACATTAAAAGCTTTGCTAAGCCTTGGCAAGTCTAAAAGTAGAGCAGAGTGAAATGTTCCAGTTGGACCCACCCTGATGAAAAGGGGTTAGGTGAACAGATTGACCAACTTCTTTCTGTTGTGGGGGGAAATAAATCACCATCCATCATGATCGAATCTGGCCAATCTAAGGAAGGGTTGTTTGGGAATCTAGATTGCTTAAGGTTCACTCACACAAATTGAGACAAACAAGTGATTCTGGAACTAAAAAACAACCAAGTTTCTACTTCTTGTCTAAATTGGGGATATTACAAACCATCAGTCTCCTCTGAGGATTTACTCAAATTTTCCTTTTCTGAGTAGGAGATACCAAAACACTGTAACTTGGTGATGGTTTGCATCAGCAGAGTGAATGTGGCCCAAATGTGGGTCAAACACAGGAAACAAGAGGTGGCCAGGATTGGAAGCAAGCCAGTTTCAGAGCCAGAGTTGCCTCGTCCAGGCATCAGACTGGCTCTTCCTCTTTCGGAACACTGTAAGAGACAAGCGCCTTGCTGGAAACCACAGTTCCTCCTGGCCTGGGGAAGACTGCATCAACCCCCAACACCAAGCCTGAGTCTGGAAGAGTAGGTCAAGGAACTGAGAGCAAGACAGTTGCTTCCATACACCTGGAACCCAAGGCCATTGACCGAAATATCTAAAGAGCACACAAAGACATAGAGTAAATTCTGAAACATTATGAAATAAAAATTAATAAGACAATATCTTCCTAAATTATAAAAAAAGAAAATTGTATTGTTCAGTAGTGTGCTAAGAAACCTATCAGGGTCTCTTCTAGATTCGAAGCATTTCCAATGTTAAATCTATCTTTCTGTTTATCTGTGACCCCAGGTATGAGTTCACAGAATGGGTAGCCTCTCTCACATTTAAACTGTGCCGCTTAGGTCTCTGAGAGATATTCTAACCTGATACGTTTTTATTAGGGCAGTGCCTCTAAATGTTATCAGACCCAATGTCTCCTTTTGCAGAAAGTATTTTATAACACCGTCTTTGCTATCTTGAGATTAGAATCACAGATAATATATCTTATCTTCACACGTAACTTTAAAAAAATCAATATAATGCCATAGCTATAATTTTAAGGAGAAATAAGAGGACAGAAATTTATAATTAAATAATACATATTTCAATTTGTAGAAGCTCAGACATGGCTGTATTAGAAGGCAGGATGAAGAAGTCAGGTGTTTGCACCTGTATGTAGAATTACTATGATTGCAACAGCTAAAAATACCAACCAGTATTGATACCATCTTGGCAACTCCAGTGCTCCACGCAGTACTACTCTTAGCGATACAATTTTCTGAAGTGGCTAACCACTCTTATTAAATTCCCAACAAAGTATAGTCTTTCCACTAGGATAGTAGTTGCACTCATGGAAAATTCAGTGTATATTTAAACGTTATCCCACGTAATCTGTTGTTATATAAAAACAGAATTAGGCTTTAGGCTTAGATAATTATAAACAGTTTTTCTACATGCACGGATGTTTTATGGGACATTTAGAAGCCATATATATCGTGCATCAATTATTCACTATACAAAATTGTCCTCTCTATTGCAAAAGGGACAGAATCCCTGACATCTAATGAAAGGCAATTGCACCCCTCAATCATGGGGCAACTATAAATTCTTCTCCATATTCCCCAATGGCCCTTAGGGGATGGTATCTCTGAGAACCATTGCATTAGGGTATCTTAATATGAAACACGGTTTAAAATATAAGGATCAATTAATTAGCTCTTTTGCGGTATCTTCATACTTTCAATGAATAAAAATTTCAAGAATACAAAACTGGAATCTGGGGGCAGGGAGAGAGGGGACAGCTTGAGAATCCCTCAAATAATTTGTTGACAGTGAATAAGAATGTTATAAAAATTAGACGTGTGATCTAGAAAACTAATACATGTTATTAAAAACTAAAACCATGTATCCACCTGCAAGGTTTTAGTGAAAACACCAGGATGGAACGTGTTCACCTATTTTAGGTTGTCTCGTCCACCTGAGAGATCACTAACATGGCATTGGACCCTAATCTGTCTTGAGCTTCTGGCCTTGTAGAATACTTTGCATCTGTAGGTTAATATTAAAACCTTTAATATTAACTACCTGTGGCTTTTGTATGATCTACATGTTAAGCCTCTTCAGGACAAGGATCTTTTCTAAATGTATCTTGTTTCCTCATAGAAACTGGTAGAAGACAACGGATTGGTGAGTACTTCCAAGGAGAAGGCAGAACAATGGATGGAAAAAACCACTCTCAGGGAGCAGAACCGGGCCCTAACCAAGAACATTTGTTGTCTCCAGAGAAGGGGGACCAGGCAGCATGTGACCAGCTGGACTTCAGAATCATCACTACCGGTGACTGCTCTATACCTCCCATTCTTCCCCTTTATAAATTAGAGTGCTTGATGTATCCTTTCCCTGTCTCACTATTCATATAGGGTGTGTGTGAGTAGAGGAAGGGGATGGAGATAATTGTATTTTTAGTTCGTAAGTCTCCAGATCAAGAAGAGATGCACTGGATGAGATTATAGGAAGCATCTCGTCTGCATTTTGATAATGAAATCCTGGACTTCAAGTTTGATGTCATAATGACATGAGACTTTTGGGGGCCAGTGAAGAATGCAGTAGATTTGAAAATAAAAAAGCCACAATTTCTTTGAATTCCTACCGTTAACACTTGGTCCTGTGACTTGTTTTTGCTAATGGGATATTAGTAAACAAGATGCAAAGAGAAGCTTGAAATGTGCTTGTACATTGGGGTTCAGAATTGTTGCTTGGAAACCATGTAAGCAAGCTTGAACTAGCCTCCTAAGGGGTGAGAGAAGGTGGATATAGGCTGCAGTCACCCAGCCCACCCACAGGCTGAGTGCAAACACACAAGTAAGCCTGGGGAAGACCAGCAGAATTGTCCATGGGAGTCCAGCCCAAATGGCCAACTTCCAGAATTGGAGCTAATCAACGATTGTTGATTGAATCCACTAAGTTTGGGGGGTGGTTTGTGACATAGCCCAGCTTAACTGATACATTCATTCCATGGCACCTAGTGACAGGCACCTCAGCACCATGAGTGCCCGTGTGAAAGCCCCTGGTCAGCACCGCAGGAGATTTTATTATCTGGCTCACTGGAGACATCAAAGATACCAGCTTATCCAAGGGAACTCTGGACACTCTGGTTACTGACTTTTTTTATACATCCAACTGTCACACATGAAGTTTGCAATCTTTCTACGTTATCAGAGCCTGAAACTTGCCTGAGAAAAAGAAACTTCATGGTCCATTGAACCTACCTGACATTTTTAGGCAGTTTCTCTAACTTTAATTTTACCTTTGGCTTATGAAACCTTACCTAATGGATCAGTCGTGCTCCCTTAAAATTTTGAGATTTTATCACCTTACCTGTTGTTAGTTGACCCCTATGAATTTCTCCCCATTATGTCATCTGACTGCAAGGTATGAGTGGTTAAATATCATTAACCAAACAGAACTAAAGTCTCATAAAGAGACATGCCAACCATTGACCAAATACTGTTCACAGGCTCTTTCAGAAAAGAAATGCTAGTTTCCTTTTGGCATTTCTGTTTCTGAAGTAAACTGGGCCTGGGTGAAGTGAAAAGGGTACTAAACTCAGATTTAAAAGGCTTGGCTTCCTGTCTAGACCCTTCCCTCTATTTGCTGTGAGATCTTGGCGTTAATTAATCTCACTAAGCCTCAGTTTTCCCATCAGCTAATGGGAATAATGAAACCTGCCCTGACTACCCTCTCGGGGAACAAGGCAATGCCTTTGAAGGGATTGTGAAAACTGTAAGATAGTCTACACATATCAGCATTATCAGGTGCTTTAACATGTTTCCTCTAAAGATAAAATTTCACCTATACACAGTAATATGTCAGTGAAGTAGTAACTGCAGTGCTTACCAAGGAGAGGAGTAAACAATGTGAAACACCACTGACGCACAGCCCTCCATGTCTTGTGCTCTGCCTGCTGGGCAGATGGGACTTGGGCCCTCCCTGGGGCCCATCGCCACCTTCTGTTCAGAACTTCCCTCTCACCTCTCACCATGCTGTGGGAGGCTTTCTAGCGTGTAGTGCATTGATCCGTTAGATTAGATCATTAGATCATTTCTATGCCTGCAGGATGCATTTCTAGCAAATGCATTAACACTCCTTTTATACATACCTCCCAACATTTGTAGGGCCTGGAGCATGAGGACAAATAGAAATCCACGTACCCGATGTATAAATATGTTTAAAGTATCAAGGAAGCTACTGATGTGGTTAAGTAAAATGTATTATCTCCTCCCATCTTGACAAATATACTTTCACAAACTATGGCAAACCATAAGCAAGTTTGAGGAACAGAGGAGATGGGCTGGCTCTTATAGAGAAAAAAGAGGAAGTGGGGTGAGGGGGCTGTTTCTGAAGAGTTCACAGTTGCCATGGCTTCTCATTGACCGAGTGTGGCAGTTCCCCATTGGTTGGGCTGTAACCAGGAGCCCAAACCAGAAGGCAACCAGTGAAAAAGGTTCAGGTGATTAGCACAGTGTTTTGCCACCGAGGACAAGTTCTTCCTTTCTCCTGCTGTGGTGTGTTCGAGGTCTGTGCGCAGTGTGTGAGAGCTCTCCCTTCAGCGTTCCCGACTCCATTTTAAATGAGATTTGTTTTAGTTACTTTCAGCAACATTGACCTTGAAGACTAGTTTCAAGTTTGTAATTCCTCCGACTTCTCAGAGTTCCTCCCCAGGACCTGGTGACCCCAGGCCCACGCTTTCTTTTCTGTTCTGATCTATGAGGGGTCACAAGATCACACATGTGGACACCTTGGTCCCATGTCCACGCTCCCTCCACACTTCTCACAAATGTTGTCAGCCTTTTCGGCCACCGGTCAGACTGAGCAATGCACTGGGAGAGTGCAGTCCACACTGAGACAGACAGATGTAGGTAAAGGTTTGCAAAGGCCATCTGGGCACGGACTTCCGGGTCCTGGACACCTGGAGTGTGCTTTAGAAGGAGGAGGCATGGACTCCATATCCCATTGGTTCAGCACATGCCTCAGCCTTTAGTTATTGGAATCCCTGGGGCCAACTCCCTCCCTTCATCTTCAAAAGCAAGCCATGGCCAGAGAAGAGATTGTATTGGCAACCAGGGGTGACAACAAAAGATGTTTTAAAATGAACATGACATGAATACCATCCAATCATTCAACCATTCTACTGGTAACAATAGACACAGACAATGAGTAATTGCTATGGCTGTAGCTCTGCCCGGAACTAGCATTGCTCTCTATCGGACAGTTATCCTCAGCTTCTCCCTCTCTCTGTTACACTGGCAAAGTCTATGCAACTGATGTTCTGCCTCAGTCGACTTGCTGGTACTGGACTCCTTCCCTGACACCCCCCCCCCCCGTGTCCTTGACTGGGACCCTGACACCCTTCCAGTTCCTCCCAGCTCCTTTTCCCAGAGGCTGGATGCCTTGGTAAATAAGATTACCTAAATACATAGTACCACTACCTCTCTGACTGTGGTAAAACCTGCTGCCTGTATCCCCACTGCTCTTCCCCACCCACTAGCATGGTTCCCATTGAACTCATCTGCAGTTATTCTTCTTCTTCATGTCCTGGGCCCCAGACAGCTGGTAAGCCAGCTATGCTGAGACAGACAAGATGCAAACACAGAGCAATAGAAGCAAGCAGGGCCCTGAGCTTCTGGCCTTTGCCTTCCCTTATTCCAGCTTTGATGGACCCTGGCTTCATCCTTTGCGATTAGAAGCTCCTTTGCATCCCACTCCTCCAGCCCAGAATTTCTGGATCCAGTATCCCCTGCTTCAGTTTTGTTTCACCCCTGGTCATCTCACCTGGTTTGCTCTTTCTAGCAGAAGCAGTCCCCTGACTCCATTTTGCCCTGTGCTCTGGCACTCCCTCCTGCTTACCCGGCTGGAACATCTGACTGGTCTACTCCCACCCCTAGATTACTTGGTATTCCTCATGCCTTCCCTGGGGCAACAAACCCTTATGTCCCAGGCTGTGTCATGGGGGGTACCCGGGCCTTAGATGGAAGTACAAGTGGAGGTCCATTTACAGTATGTCTAAATATTTTAAAGTTATACATTAAGCCAATGACTGCTAAATAAAACATGTTCTGTTCTCCTGCTTAGCAAGTATATCTTCATAGTGTTCTTGAAGTCCAGATTGAAATTTTAATTTATTGGGCTCCTCAGAGTTTTATGTCAGAACATAAGGGCAGGTGAGAATTAGGCCCCAATCCTTGGCCCCAACCTGCCACACAACCCACTGTCTTTCTGAGCTGGCTTTGCTCCAGGTGTAAGTGTGGGGAGGGGTCTTGCAAGGACATGAGTGGACATCTCAGCCCTCACATCCAAATTTCATCCATACTCCCTAAAAACATCTTCCTTTTTCCTGGTTGTATGACAAACCCAGAGAAGGTGACAGAGGCCCTGGAAGCAGCCTGAGGCTACCTAAACAGGGAATTCTGGGGTCCTGGGTACCCAGGTGGATGGGGTCCAAAAACAGAGATGTGGGCTTTAGGTGGGGATGTCTCCCTGGGCCATGGACTTCTTGCCCTGTGGGGACTGGCACAACTGGGAAGGGTGGGAATGGGGGCCCCCTAAAGCCTGACATCCAACGCAGGAGTTCCTCTCTCCCAAGTCTAGGGTTGTTTGGAGAAAGAGAATGAAGTTTGGTTTTAGATGTGTCACCGTGGAAAAGCTGGTGAGAATCCCATGTGGAGCTGTCCTGCAGGACTTAGAAATGTAGGCATAAAGTTTGATCAGAGACCTGCAAACAGTAGAAAACTTGAACATCACTGAACTAAAGACATGAAACTAAGTGGGATTTTCCACACTAGCTGACAGATGGTAGAGAGTTGTTAAAGATAGCAGAGCTTTTTAATGCCCCTGAAATCACTGCTCCTAACAATGCAAAGCGGGTTGCCTCTCCCACTCTTGGTAAGGCTATTTTAGTGAGATATGTTGTTCTCCAGTGGCCATTAGGGGCATTTGAAGGTTACCTGAAATAGACTGGGTTTGATTACAAATGCCAAAACATATCAATGGCTTCTATAGTGGCAGTCCGGGCTGCAATCTTGATGCCACAATCTTTAGGGGCCAGGCATCCTTCATTCTGTATTTCTGAATAATAGTTTCCACCTCATAGTTTAAGCTCAAGCTCCAGTCATCAGGGAAGAAGAGAAATGAAGTATACAAGGCTATTTAATATCCTATAAGACTATTTCTTAGAAGTCATACAGGGCCGTTCTTTTATCTCATTGTCTAGAACTTAGACACATGGCCACATCCACTGCAAGAGGCTAGAAATATAGAATTTATTCCAGCCAAGCAGGATCCCCTACTCCATAAAAATTAAGGATTCTATTATTAAAAGAAGTAGTAGATAATGGAAACTTAGGAACAATTAGCCGACTCTGTCACAAGTTGGAAGAGAAGCGATAACAGAAAGAGTTGCCTTAGCGACAGCCTTTTATTGCTTCTGATACAGTGAAATGTCCTGGGCAGGATCCCCACCTTTACATCCTGGAGCTTCTGCTGCTGTTTAGGAGGGTGTGGCAGAAGCCTCCCCAGCTCCCCAGCCCCATTTCTTTACAAATAAAGCCAGCAGCAAAAGGCTACTATCTAGATACTGGGAGAGAGTCACATCTTAATTTGTCCTTGCACTGCTCATCAAAGGCTGTTTCTCTCTTTGAATGAGCTGTAGCTGTAGCCGTTATTATGCCTGGAAAGGCTGTGAAGTTTCCACGCGTCAGCAGTTTTGCTAGTTGACTCTGCCTGATCAGATGTAGAGCAAATCATAAACTATTCAACATGTAAACACTGAGGATGTGCTCTGCATGGGTAACTCCCATGAAGTTTGGTTGGTGTAATGGGTCTTGGGAGGGCTTGAACCCAGTCTGTGAGGGGAGGGCGGGTCTAAATCCTATCAGCCCACTGTGGCAGAGTTGGGGAGGGAGAAGGGGTTGAAATAGGGAGAGGGGAAAAAAGTCAGGAGCGCGGGATCTGTTTTTCATAGATGAGTCTCCTTTATGAGAGTCTGTCCTCTTCCTTCCTCAAAGTCAAGGACTTCCTGGGAGCCCGTCGAAGAAAGTCTTCTGGACACTGTCACACAGTAGCCCCGGGAAGAAAAGATGGCAAAGCAAATCTCTTGAGCACAAGTAAAGCGGCCACTTGGGCTGGATCCTGGCACTAACTTATCTCACCTAGTAACTCTTTCACCTGAACAACTCTCACTGATCTCCCCTTTCCACCAGTTATCACTCACTGAAGGCCCAGAATAGCAGAGCACCATTCTGACAAATGCATGGGGTTTGCAGCTGGGTAAATCCTGGTTACAACTCCAGATCTGCTGTTTACTAATGATATAGTCTCAAACATAGTAACTTTCTGAGCCTCAGTTTGCCTACCTGTAAAATGGAGAGGAGGAGGAAATGCCTCAGAGAATTTCTGTGAGACTTAAGTTAGATAGCATACATTAAATTCTAGATTAGTTCTGGCCCATTCAAGTACACAAGCTATAATTTCCTTCCATCTTCCCTTCTTCCCTACTGAAAACACTGAAGCACCTGGAAAACCTGCCCAGGAAAATCTGCTGTTATCTAATATTCCTTGCCCAGCCCCACTGCTCCCAGCAACAAATTCCTTCTCTGTTGCTATTCTTGACTCTCTGGTTGAGCCCTACCCTCTCATCCAATTCTTTTCTTACCAGCCACAAACTGTTCTTTCTCAGACAGCTGCTGGGCCCCCAGCAAGTTCTCCCTGCCTCAGAGAGACGTGTGGAGGCAGGCATTCATTTCTCCTATTACAAAATACGACTTGTTGGCTAAGCGATCCCTCAGCCCCGATGACCTGGGTCTGGCCAGGCCAGGGTGTCAGTAAGTCCACAGCTGTGGAAACATGCAGTCCTGGTGGCTGAATGTCCCCTGATTCCAAGGGCCCTCTGAAACACCTCATAGTGATTAAAATCTTCTCCTAAATCAGAGCAGGATGTGAGACTAAATGAAGAGACTGAAACCCCAAAACCTTTCTTCTTGGCTATTGCATCTGTTTGCAGTTCAAACCCCCTATTCTCTCCTCATCAGCCTCCTGGCTGGTGACATGAGCAGTGGCCTGAGGAGCAGTGCCACACTGGGTTCAGTTAACATTGGAGGCCTTAGAGCAGCAGAAATATAGAACTTGCTTCTGATCCTGACTCGCTTCCTCAGTAAGACAAACTTGGTGAGATCTGCCTCTGCCTTATCGTCTTCCTTCTCCTGCCACAGTGCAAGGAGCCCCTGAAAGCTGGCCCGCTGCTTGGGCTTCAATCCCAGTCCTTTTTCTATCTCCTTCAATTATCTCCTCTTTAGTATCAATGCTTCCCTCTGTCCTGGATCATTCCCAACAACATAGAAACATACTTTATCATCTCCCATTTAGTAAACAAAACAAAACAGAGACCCTCCCTTCACCCCACGTTGCCTTACAACTACTACCCCATGTCTCAGAAGCTCTTAGAAGGATTGTCAGTACTCTGTCTCCACGCGCTCACTCCGGTTCCCTCCACAACACAACCCAATCTGGCTTCCATCCCCTTCTCTCTGCCGACACTGTTGTTACCAAGACCACCACTGATCTCCATGTTGACAATCTAGGGGCACGATTTTTGTCTTCATCTTACTTGACTTAGAATCAGCTTTCAGTGAAGTTGACCACTGTCCTTCTTTTAAACTTTTCCTTTCTTGATGTCCATAACACCAACTGTTTCCTAGTTTCCTTTCCTGCTCACTAATCACCCTCTCTCTGGCTCCTTTGTTAGCACACTGTCTTCTATCCAACCCTTAAATACTGGAGCTGCTTACTGATGAGCCCAGGGCCTTCTTTTCTTTCTTTATTTTATTATTATCATTTTTTTACACTCTATCGTCAAGGGCCAGATGTGCCTTATCTTTTCTCATGGGTTTAGATTTCTTTAAATTCCATTCACGTGCTGATTACTGCTCAATTCATAAATACTCCTCAGACCTCTCTTTTGAAATCCAGACTCAACTTACTACTAGAATTCTCCATTGGGTGTCTCATAGGTATTTTCAAATGGCCAAAATGGAACTTTTCATTACCTTAAAGTCCTCTTTCTTCCTCAGCTTTCCTCAACCAAAAAAAGAAAAGAAGAAGAAGAACAACAACAACAACAATTCTACCAGTTAGTTGCTCAAGCTAGTGATTCCTGTTGAATGTAAGCTCCACAATGGAAGGGATCTTTGTCACTTTCATTGTTGATGTATCCCAAAAAACTAGAACAGTGACTGACACATAGTATATATTTGACACTCAGTATATATTTGCTGAATGAGTGATTTTCTTAATTTTTCTCATGGCCCCCATCCAATCCATCAGCCAGTCTGATTAACAAAACTTCCAAACCATACTCCCCATTAGTCATACTTCTCCATCTCAGAGCCACCATTCTGGTCATCTCACCTGGATGTATGAAATACCTTTCTTTTTGTCTTGCTGCTTCCACTATTGCTCCTTACCAATCTGTTCTCTTTACAGCATCAGATGATGTCACTCCTTTGTTTGAAATCCTTCAGGCTTCCCATCAGACTTAAAAAGAAATATAAACTCCATTCTTTGGCCTACAAAGCTTTGAATGGCCAATGTCTAACACGTTGACCTCCTTTCATAATGCTATAAAACATTCTCATTAAGTTTTAGTCATTGGTCTTCCACGAATTCCTGGAAATATCCAATCTCTTTCTACCTCAGAGCTTTTTCACTCACTGATACTTTTGCCTAGAGTGTTCTTGCTTTGCTTTGTGGATGGTGGATCTTTTCTTAGCTTAAATGTCATTTTTTCAAGAGACCTCATTGACTACCCTACCTAAAGTAGCTCTGCTTGGTAGTTTTGACTATAATACTCCCATTATTAACATTGAATAGAAACTATCATTATTTGGACCATTTGTTTGGTTAAATGTTTTTCATCTCTACTCATCTTTTCCCTCACTCCTCCCACACTAATGTAAACTCCATAAAGTCAGGGGCCATGTCTGTCCTATTCATGATCATATGCCACTGGGTCCAGCACATGGCATTTTCTCTATATTTGTTGAATAATGAATGAATGACTCAGATGTGTTTCACCTGTCAAGTTATGTGTGCCTTCTGGAGATATCTGGTCCTACCTCACAATCATTTGAATGTTAAGTCACTCAGATATCAGCCGAGGTACCCATTCTTTCAGATTTACAGATAGTTGAGAAGAACTCCCTTTCCTGCACAAGTCCAATGCCTTCCTCAGAGTGTTTGTGAATTCCTAGTGTCTTCGTTTCTCAAGAGAGCTTCTGGCTATAATTTTCTGCTCCTGCAGATTCTTAATCTCATTCACATCTCTTCTCATGCTGCTGTTCTTAACTTTCTGCTCCAACATGACCCAGATGAGAAATTGGGCTAGATCTTTCTCATTGGCCCCAAGCATCACTCAACCAGGCATTTGAGAATGGAGCCGACTTTGTTGAATTGTTAGAGCCTTGGTTGGAATGGAGAAGAGGCCACAACAGGGAAGCAACAGTGTTTACGGCACTAGGAAAGAAACTGCTTTAAATTTCAATATTAAACATTCCTGTCCTTGCAAGTCCTTTAGTCACCACCACCAGCACCCTACCACGAGTGCTTTTTCACAGTTGACATTTCTTGGGCCCTCTTTTCCCCTTTTCTGTTGCCCTCATTTCTGTTGGAGAGCAGCTGAGTGCTCTCTTCCTGGACTTTCCAAACTGAGGGGTGTCGAGAGGGGCCAAATGGGAGGATAAAAGGGACATGTATCTTTCAAGTAAATAGAGGGCACTCTACACCCAGAAAAATCGTCCAGTCCCTTAGAAATAGAGTGACTTCAGATTGTTGAAGTTTTAAAAAGCACTTTTTTATTCCACTTTACCTATATACTCTGTGTACCGATTAAGAGAAGTATATTTTCATATTTGCCCATATTAATAGTGCTATAGAGAGAGAGAAATAAAGAGAGGTATCCAGGGCAATAGTTTTGGTTGTTTTCCAAAGAACTCATTTGGAAGTACAGTATGGAACACCAATGGAAATGGTCTGACTTGATTTCCAAAGAACAACTTTGAGCACATAGGAAACCTTACACATCTCAGAAGCAATAAAGAAAATAATAAAAGGACTATGTTCCTCTGGAGAAAGAGATTGAAACCATTTTCTCTAGATGAAAACATTTGGAAAGGTCATGTTTAGATTACCCAAAGAACATAATAGCTGACTCCCCACAGCTCAGAGCTCTGTGATTGAAGTAGGTTCTCTTTTGCTCTAAGTTGATGTATTCTAGACCATTGAGGCCAAGAAAACCTGGTCTCTGAATACAGGAGAATTTATATTTTAGAGAGAGCTCTGTCCCATTGTTGGCTTGCTTAAATTATGGGGAATGGGATTATAAATGGAATGATCTGCATTAAGTTTTTCTGTGGCTTCTGACTGAGATACATGCCAACTGTTCTAGAAAGAGTAGAGGTAGGACTGTCCCACTACCATGGCAAGAGAGAGAAATGAGTTGTTCCTGTGGCTTTCCTCTTTGGAATGATGGCAGATAGGGCCAGTCTCTGCCCCCAGCTTACTGTCTCTCCCTGGATGTCTCCTTCGTAGGCTAAATCTTAGAAAGGGGCTGTCCACTGGGGGCCAGTCAAGTCTCTCTGATGAGGAGAACTGCATTCTTGTCTTCTGCATGGCTTTTACTAACAACTCTTCTACCACACCCTCTTTACCTCTTGCCTCCTTGTGTACTACCTCCCTAGCTTAGGTTAGTGAAGGACCCTTGGTCACAGTTAATAACAAAATTAATTCCTACTTCCTCTCTTCTTCTCCACCATCAGACATAACTGACTTGGGAGATCCAGAAGTGAGGATTTAGGGGGCTTCTGGACTGATATTTATGGTCAATAGGTGACTCAAAATTCTTTTATCCCCTTCATTGAGTAGTTTTATAATACAGGCATTACTATGATTCCTTCCTTTCCTTGACCCTCCAAATTTAATCTGTAAGCAAAACATTTAGTTAGATCTCTCAAAGCCACCTTTTCCTCTCCATCCCCACTGCCACAGACTAGCCCAAACCTAGACCACTGCAACAGCCAATTCTAGCGTCTCCCTTGTCTTCTCTCTTCTCCCTGTTTTCCTTGCGCCAACTAGAATGATCTTTCAAAAATGCTAATCAGATGAGATTACTGCCCTGCAAAAGCCTCCCATGCTTTGGCAGCTTCAGAGTTTCTGTAAAGATTGGGAGAGGGACTATCGTGTATCATCTACACAGTATTGTGAAAACAGCAATTAAAGAATGAGGTGAGGAAGGACTGATAGAGATTATGGAGGTAAAAATGGCCCCAAATCATTTTGAATGAAATCCACTGTTTTCCATGGTTTGAAACGATCTGCATGGGGTAGCCCTCCTCTTTCTTTCTGCCCTTGGAGAGTCCCATTTCCCCTTTGCTTACTGTGGGATGGCTACACTAGTCCCTTCCACACACCAAGCTCTTTCTGGCCTAGGATCTTTCTCAAATGTTCTCCCTTTTACCTCTGCTTCTGCATGACTGCATCTTCCTTGGCCAGAATGTCACCTCCTCAGGGAAGTCTCCTCTGACCTCCTATCTAAATTAAGATAGGAGTTCCCATTCCTCCTTCTTCCTTCCCATCATTCTGTATTACCACACTCTGTTTTCTTCATAATACTTTTCTCAGTTTTGTCAGTCTGTCTGACTAGACTGTAAGTTTCAACATTGCATAAAACAAACAAACAAAAACACGCACCATGTTAATTTTGTTCATTGCTATTCTCCAGCACATCGCATAGTGCCTATCATAATAAGCACTCAAAAAATATTTGTGAATGAATGAAATGTACACTGGCTGGCTATATTTTCTTTTCTGGTCAAAAGAATCATGTTTAACTAAATTAAGAAGGTAGCAAGGATTAATAGCAAATTTGGGCTCTGCACACACAACTTCAACCATTCAAATGCATAATCGTAAAAACTGGAGTTGAAAAAATATATATGTTATCAAAGAATAGTCAGATGGTTCCTGAACCCAGAGAACCAGTATCAGGGACCTATGAAGGTACATGTAGAGATATATTATTACCATATTTAAGTACATCTAGAATCATATGGCCTCTTGCAGGGTTTCTTAGCCTTAAGACTATTGACATTTGAGGGTGAATAATTATTTGTTGTGAGGAGCTGTCATATGCAAGATGCCAGTATCATCGCACTCCTACTTGTAAACAACCAAAAATGTCTCCAGAAATTACCAAATGTCCCTGTGGAACAAAATCATTCCAGTTGAGACCACTGGTCTAGAGAAACACTTACCATCTTCAGGTGGATTGCAGTAATCTGAAAAACCCTGGGTCCCACTAAAGAAAGACAGGAGAAAACTAGCTTGGTAATAGGTGGCTTTTTATTCCCGGCATGAGGACTAACACAAAGTATTCACAGGCCAGAATGTGTAATCAATCTAGCTCTAACTTCATACTAGACGAAATGTCTCTAGGATGAGGCCTGAAGCTCACTGGAGACTTCCAAAAGAAGGAGGTGAATTAAATATGACTAGATAAAATAATTCATGCAACAGCGACAGGATTTAATTACGGGTGACTGCAGTCTATGAATGTGAATCAAAAAAGTGCCAAAGGCACATCGTGCGATGATGACTGAAATGATGTTCATCCTAAATGACTGGCTTGGAAGCCAGGGCTTGCTGGATGGAACACGTGCGATGAGCTACATCTGGTAGTGGCCTTAATCAACAGGCATGTCCAGGTAAGCAGCTCAGAAGCTGCTAAACTGATGGTATCATTTGCCCATGGCACCGGGATGAGAGTGCTTTATAAATCATCTTGACATCAATCCAAGCACCAGAGAAGCAACCCTGAGGTTTCCGGTCTTAGGTCTGGAAGGATGTGGCATGTGCACAGATAAACTGAGTACAGAGACATGCTACGGATAAGCAGAAGTAAAGTGTGCTCTACCCATATGAAATAAATGCCAAAACTGTGTTGCAGAAATGCAAATATACACACAGAGAAAGCATCCAAACAGTTAAGTGAATCAGCCTAGAAGGAACTTGGAATGGAAAAATAATTACAGTACAGAGCCCTCCCAAGGAAAACAGGAAACAAGCTGCACTGGGGGGAAAGCACAAAACCTTTCTCAAACAAACAATCCTACATGCAAGTGGAAACTTGAAAGGAGATATAGAACCACAGACTCTCACACAAACACTCAGTAACCACATAACAGCTGCTTGATGCAGAGCAGAATCTGTGAATATGTCTTTGAAATTATCAGTGGCAACAGCTGAATAGGACAGAAGCTGTGAAGCCTTCTCCTCTGCTAAGAGAGGCTTTTAGAAAGGATCGGGGAGCCCATGGACTTCATGATTTCAACAGCAGGAGAAGAGTGTTTTAAAGCTCTAAGCCACAGCTTGAATGTAAGAATCGCTTAAAAAGTTATATTTAATTACAAAGAAATCAACACAAATTTTCAATGGGGACACTGTTCTACACACCTGAGGTTAAATGGAAAAGGAAAATGTCAATGGCTGAAGCAGCCTCTCCAAATAATTTAAACACCTTTCCAGAAAGAATTTGACACCATTCTTTGTAAAAACCCTAATCTGCAAAAATATATTCTGGCATTGACAAGGCAAGGTATTTTAGCCACAGTGAAAAAAAAAAAAAAAAAAAAAAGAATCCCCCAAACCAATTTTGAGATAGGCTATTGGATTACAGTTGATATTCTTGCCTGGCGGGAAGAACACTGAGGCTCATTTGAAATACTGTGTGCAGCTCTGATAAGGACATAAATATGGAGAAGGTGGAGCAGAGAGCAACCAAGTGATAAAGAGACTCAAAGGAGACCTACTTTACATTAGCACATATCTTGCAAAATCAGCAACCACACAGCACCTGGTCAGCAAAGAAGAGGATTTATGAGAGAATTGCATTGAGATGTTGAGAAAAAATCTAAAGGGATTACAAATGATAATGCAACAGGGCTGCTTGACTCTAAATGTAAGACCAGGGCCTGCAAATTCAGGTAAATAAGAAAGTAAATTTAAAAAACTGTTTCCTGTTTGTTTCTTTTTTGGAGGAGGTTTAGGGTTTTTGAGGTGGGAGAGCGGCCTTGAGTAGTGTTGAATGAGAAAGAGGGATAGTGAAATAATTGTCAGAACTTTGGAAAGGATAAAGAAAGGAGAAAATGAATTCAATAGCATCTTGAACATAATGGTATAAAACCATTGTGGAGACAGTCCCAGAGAGCAGCTTCCAGGCTCCCGGCCTCACGTCGAAAGGTGCTAACTCAGTTATTAGATGTCATCAGCTGTAATCAGATGGCCATCCACTGTGGCTGGGTGGCCATCAGCTGTTACCAGTTAGCCATTAGCCACTAATATAACTGCTGTGGCTACGCTAGGGGGTTGGTTGGTGGGTTGGTTGGCAGAGAAGCAGACAGCGGATTGCAGCTAGCAAGTGGGGTGGTTTGGTTGGCAGAGAAGCAGACGGTGGATTGCGCATTGTGTGGAGCCTGCTTCCTGTGTCTCCAACCCAGCCGCCAGCGAGACTATAGAGGTATGAACTCCCCATCCATAGCTCCGTTGGTGTTCCTTTTTGGCCTCACCATATCCTATGTTCTTGTACAGGGAGTGGGATCTGAGACCCTGCATGACAACTATCCTACCCTAGACTGGAAAAATAGACATTTCCCTCCTTGGGGGTCACCTGATAACATAGTTTATGTATAGATATTTCCCTTTTTAGGTCCACTACTTGGTGGATTTTGTGTCATCCTACTCCATGAAGCAGAAAGTAACTTGTTTCACTGTGATAAGAATCTAGATCAAAGGTCTTAAAGTTCTAGCAGGCTTTTCTCTTCTGATATTTCAAGTCGAAGCCATCTTCAAGATTCAGCCCAAATTCTTTCTCCTCTGGGAAGTCTTTGCTGGCTTCTCCAGTTGAAAGTGATTTCTTTCTGGTCTGAACTCATCCAGCATGTATTACCTTTCTATTCATTTGATACTCTTTAACTGCAATGGAGAGGAACTGTGGGGACAGAGCCCCAGAAAGCAGTTTCCAGACTCTCGGCCTCACATAGAAAGGCGCTGGCTCAGGTAGTAAATGGCCATCAACTGTGATTGGATGGCCAGCAGCTGTGGCTAGTTGGCCGTCAGCTGTAACCCGTAAGCCATTGGCCACTAATATAACTGCTGTGGCTACGCTAGCAGAAGAATGGGGGCTAGCAAGAAGATGGTGGCTGGCAAGCGTGGAGTGCTGTAAGGATGGAGGGTTGCAGATTATGCAGATCCTGCTTCCTGTGTCTCCAGCCCAGCTGCCAGCGAGAATATATTGGTTTGACTCCCCTATCTATGGCTCCGTGGGTGTTCCTTTTTGGCCTCACCATGTCCTGCATTCTTATGTGGGGAGCGGGACCAGAGACCCCGCAGGCAGCCCTGCACGACAGGAACTCAACTAGATCATAAGAAATATAAAGGCAGTAACATATCTTGTGTGTTTTGTGTTTTCCCTTAATACCTCTTATTGCACTTTTTTGATAAAGGGCTTAAAAATGACCGAGGGTTTGGTTAATGACATACACACAAGCATCTTATAATGAGCTCATTGAATCTTGTATTCCATGGCTGGTTTACAAGGAGAGGCAAGCAGGAAAGTTCTGTCATGGTAATAATAGGGACCATTTATTGTGCACTTACTAGGTACCTACCATAAGTTAAGTCAAGAACAAAGGGGAAAAAATGAAAAAGTTAGGGAAGAGTATGGCATTTTGAGTGGGGAGAAGAAGCAGGACTAGATGAAAACTAGGGAACTCTAGGATCTAATTCTAATTAAGATTTTAAAATTAATCAATTTTCTTAGAAAAAATAAAAAGGTCTTTTAAATACTTATGTATAGTTATATTTATGCTACATTATTTCATTATGTTTTCATTAGGTGGTCTCTCTCTCTCTCTCTCTATATATATATATGTATAGATAGATAGATAGATAGATAGATAGATAGATAGATAGATAGATAGAGAGTCTATCACTTAGTTACTCCATGCCTTAGAGGAAATTGCAGTTATTAGCAAGTATATGAGTTCTAGAGGGACATATACCTGCTAATAACTGCAATTTCCTCTAGGGAATGGAGTAACTAAGTGATAGACCCTTAAAGGAGAGCTAATTTATCTGACCACAACCATGGAGTTTGAGAAGGGAGAGAAGATGATTGAAGATTTTCGATTTGCCTCCATTTGTAAATTATTTTTATTTTTATAAATGCATATTCATGTGTGTTATCAGCCAGAGTGTCAGTCAGAAGGTATAAACCACCACAATTATTTTAACAGAATTTAACATAAAGAATTCTTAACTAGGTATAAAAGAATTGAAAAGGCAAGAAGGGGACACTGCAGTATCCCAGAGGTAATAACTGCACATAACAGCCACCATCTAAGGCTGGGGAACAAAGCGAGGAGGTTGGGATTATTCAGTTTTAGGAGCTTGAAAGGGAGATTGGCTACTGCTGGTGCCTCAGGATCTCGGAAGACAGATTCAGATTTATGACAAGTGGTTGTCTGGAGAGATTGGGAAAACTGCAAACTGGAATCGACTGCCTCTGAGGAAGGGTTAGGATGAAGGGATGAAGGGCCGTTGCTGGGCTACCCCCACAGGAACAGGAAGCATAGAGTAAACGCCTAGTTCATAACTTTTCCTTCCATCTTTCTGTCTCCCTTTGGCGCCCCCTAATGGAGATAAATGGCAGAGCTTCTTTCTCAGTTCCAGAGGCACGTGTATAGCTTATTGATGATCCACATTCAGTTTATTGATTAAGCTGTGCTGCAAACTCTACCATCCTGGTGGGTGAAATAAACAATTCAGCTCTCTCATACTCATAGGAGTCAGAAAAGGCCTCGAAGAGTTCAGAAATGAACCCTATGTTTATTTGTATCTAGTTTTCTTGGAGAGGAACATTGGTTTGGTAGAGTACGCACAGTTAGGAACCAACATTTTTAATTCTGTTTCTGTCTCTGCCACTAAATGGGCAGTCCTATATAAACCATATAATCTTTTTTAAAATAACAATAAGAATTAATTCCTGTATGGTGCTTATAATGTATCAGGCACTGTTTTGTGTATATATATATATATACATATATATACACACACACACACACACACATATATATATACACACATATATACATATATACATGTATATATATGTATATATACGTGTGTATATATGAATGTATATATACATATATACATATATATACATATACACATACATATACATATACATATACATTCCTTGCAGCAGTTCTATGAGGAACAGGGACTTTAGTTAATTTACCCCAGGTCACAAAATAGTAAAGGGGAAACCAGAGTATGAACTCAGCAGTCTGACATATACAGATTTTTCTCTTCAGTACCAAGCCTTGCTGCCTCTCTCTCTAACATTTACATGAGGCTTATCATATGCCAGGCATCTTTCTATGCCCTTAAAATATAGAAAAAGCTTCTGACATAAGGACTGTCATTTTTTAGCTGAGGAAAATGAGGCCTGAAGAGACTATAACACTCTCTGGCCTCCATTTCCCTTTCTGTCAAATGAGGAGGTTGGCCCAGCTGACTGAAGGCTGTTTCTACAAGACACCGAGATTCTGATACGAAAGAGCTTCCAGGTCCTGGATAAAACACAACTAGAAAGAGTCCTCTTACATAATTATAGACCCCCTGATCTCGCAGAGTTGACAATAGCACAGTCTTGTACATCAGCACAAAAATAGCCAATTTGACACAGGTTATTTTCCCCCATCATCTATTCTCCTGCTAAAAATTAGATGGAAAATAAAAGGAAGGAGATCAACAGCTTTTCAAAAACATTATCTAGGATTATCTGTTTTTTGGTTTTGGCAAGTAGCTCTCTGGCCATATCCACATCTGGCTATTGTGAAGCAAAATTAGTTTTAGACTGTAATAAATAGAAAGCATTTATTTGAACAAAAGGAGCTACAGTCCAGAGAACACAGATTCAGGTAGCAATTCAGACTGTGCTCCACTGAAACAAAGGGAGGCCACCTTTTATAGTGAAAATTCCCATCAGTTAGGTGCATTTTATGGAAATGAGGTATCTAAATTGTACAATTCTGATTGGACAAGGCAGGTCTCAGGCTCTTGGTAGAAAGAGGCAACCAGGGTTTCCCAGCAGTGGTTGACCCAGACCACTGCTTGTAAACAAACAGGGAACACATAGTGCAGGAAGCCGAGAGGTCAGGCTGAGGTTTCTCCAGGTAAATAGAGTACATGAGAAGGCCCTGTCAGCAAATGGCTGCGAGGCTGTTATTATTCATAAAATCTGGGTCCTCCATTGATCATGGGGAGCCCATCTCAGCAGATAAATTCCTTCGCAGTGTTCAGATCAAATGAAGCTTTCTTCTTGGCATCCACACTATCATCCTTACTATTAAACTGGGAAGGAGATAACATGCATTTTTTATTACTTTGTTTTTTTCCCATTTTTATATCCTGTTTGACTTTAAAATTTTCAGTCTACCACAAGCCTTTGAGATGGGTCAGTATTTTTACAACAGAAAGGTTCAGAGCCCAGGGAAGCTTTAGAACTTGCTGGAGGACCCCCACCTGAGCTTGGATTTGAACTTGTGATGAGTTTTACCTAAAGTGACCTTATCAGGGCTGCTAAGACTAAAATGGATCTTGTCTTAGAAATCCTCTTTTTTAAATAAAAACTCTCCTGTCAATGTATAACTTTGTAACTCTTGACCAGCCAGGGATAGGGACATTGATAAATTGCCAGCCTCTCAGCCAAGTGACTCAACACCACTGAATTCCTGGTAGCATCACCGTGCAAGTCACAGGCCAACCATGCACCATGTTGACACCATCTGGGGTCCACAGGTATCTAACTTTCCTGGGAACATCACACTACACGATAGGGCCTGGTATGTGGACTGTGGCAAAACCTCCATGACCCTTGGGAATGTGGTGATTTGTATAAGGACAGACACCAATTTTCCTGGAAATGTTCCTATGGGGGGGAAAAAAGTGCACATAAGCAAAAGCAAGTCTTCTCTGTTCACCATAAGATGACTTAGCCAGCACTTTTGTAGTGACCCTTTGGGCTTATAAAAAGGTTTCTAATAGCCTTTAGGGCTCTAATCTGCTGGGAAATAGAGGGTTTACTGTAATAACCAGAGGCCTGCCTCAGAGAGACCTTGATGCTTCATTTGAACATCCATAGAACCCCACAAAATAAGTTGTATAGGGATGACAGTGAAGGGAGGAGAGCAAATCTTCCCAAGGAATGGTACTGTAATGCAGGTGTCATGTAATTTACTCCAAGAATAGTTAAGCAGAAAGAGGGTGGAGAGCTGCTCCAGTTGCTCCCTTTCCATCCCCAGATAGGCTGGAAGTCCTTTGGAAATTCTATACTCCTCTTTACAATGCACCTACCACAGTTTGTGCCAATGTCCTCCTCACACTTGAAAATGAATTATAGTCCTGTGTGCTGCATAATGACTTTTCAGTCAAGACAGACTGCATATACAATGGTGGTCCCATAAGATTATAATGGAGCTGAAACATTCCTAGTGCCTAGTGCTGTTGTAGCCAAACCTAATGGTGTGTAGCACAACACATTACACAGATACTTACCATTGTGTTACAATTGCCTATAGTATTCAGTACAGTAACATGTTGTTTATAGCCTAGGAACTGTAGGGAAACAGAATTTGTCACCCCAAAACATGTCTTCTTGGCATAAGGATTATTTTAGGCTGCTTACTTTTAAGAAACAGCAGACATGGGAGAAGCTCTGAAAACCAAGTAGAAGTTATCCTTTGTAAAAGACATCTATCACAGACAATAGTTTAGTGGTTACCAGAGGGTAAGGGGGGAGGGAGGTGGTAGATGAGGGTAAAGGGGAACAAATATATGGAGATGGAAGGAGAACTGACTCTGGGTGGTGAACACACAATGGGATTTACAGATGATATAATACAGAATTGTACACCTGAAATCTATGTAATTTTACTAACAATTGTCACCCCAATAAACTTTAATTAAAAAAAAAAAGACATCTATATTTGTAAGGGAAATCTCCATTGATAAGTGTGTCTACCTCCCTGTACCAGGAAGAGGGGAATGAACTTATCTCTAGAAACTCTTGTCAATGCAGAAGACAAAGAGTTAAATCTGCCTAACAACCTTACCTTTGTTTACTTTTCCTGGTAACCTCCCATAACTGACTACCCACCATCTCTAATATCTTTTGTTTGCCTTTAGTTAGAGTTGTTATTTAAGGTGATGGCTTGGACCGTTTCGCAGTTACTCAGTTTTCGTAGGCCTCTCTCATGTATACAGAAGGTATATATGTTATTAAACTTTTCTTTTTCTCCTCTTAATCTGTCTTTTATTATGGGGTTGTCTCAGCCAAGAACCCAAAAAGGGTTATAACCCAAAATTATAAAATATTATAATCAGTTATAATATAATAAGACCTGGTATTATATTATAATAAGACCTGGTATTATATTATATCATATCATATTACATTAAAGACCCGGTCTTATATTAAAGTAAGACCAGGTCTTATATTAATTTTTGCTCCAAAAGACGCATTAGAGCTGATTGTCCGGCTAGGTCTTATTTTTGGGGAAACACGGTACCATAAACTGGGTGACTTAAAATAACAGAAATGCTTTCTCTCATAGTTCTGGAGGCTGGTAGACTGAAATTGATATTAACAGGGCCTTTAGGGAAGAATCCTTTTTTGCTTCATCCAGCTTCTGGTGGCCCCAGATGTTCCTGGGTTTATCACAGCATAACTCCAATCTCTGCCTTGTCTTCACATGGCCTTCCTCTCTGTCTCTGTGTTCTCTCATTTTCTTACAAGAACATCAGTCATTAGGTTTAATCCAGGATGATCTCATTTTGCTCCTTAACTAATTATATCTGCAAAGACCCTATTTCCAAATAACATCAAATTCTGAGGTTCCAGGTGGACATGAATTAGCAGGGGGTGCACTGTCAACCCATGACAACTGGGTAGGGGGTTCAATGAGAAGAGTCTCATACAATACTTGCATGTTATAGGTCTTTAATAAATAAAGAGATGGTTATTGTATTTGTTGTTATTGCTGCTGCAAGGGTCATTGTTTTCGGAGAGAATGAAGAAAAAGGTTTGATTTGGAAATGAAAGGGTAGGCCTGAGGATTAGCAGGGGCAGGGGCAGTAGAGAAAAACTGGGAGGTTCAGAAAGCGGAACAAGTTCTAAGGTGACAGTCATCTGCTGGGCTTGCTTGGTTCTTGTGCCCTCAGA
The DNA here is from genome assembly GCF_964194185.1 of Rhinolophus hipposideros. NCBI lineage: Eukaryota > Metazoa > Chordata > Mammalia > Chiroptera > Rhinolophidae > Rhinolophus > Rhinolophus hipposideros. Next base: position 70,081,331 of record NC_138052.1, on the reverse strand, counting down.
GGCCAATGCCTGAGATAAGCTATCCGTGTTGGTCAGGAAAACTGGACACCTCATCCTGGCCCGTTTGGCCATCTCCACAGTGCCCTTACTTCTCTGGGTGAAAAAACAAACAAACAACAACAAAAAAAACAACAGAAGAATCAAGGGAAAGAAACTTAGCATGCCCATTTTTTTTTTTTTTCTGGCATAGGTATTTCAGAATTTTTCTTATGGGAGTGGGAGAAGAATTGATTCTGGAAGCTACACTCTCAGAGTGCTGAGGCCTTCTCACTGAAAATGAAGTGAATCTCAATGCTGAATGTGGAGAGAAACTCCTATGATTTCAGAAGATTCCTGAGCCCTGGAAATGAACCAAGCATAACAAAAATGTGAAGTCAAAGGCAGTTGGAAAAGCTAGGCCCCTTCCTTCCCAAGGCCAGGATAACAGGCATCCTGGATGCTCTAAAATGTACTCAACATATTTCTGAATATGCCAAAATTTCATTCCGATGTGAATTGTACACTGCCAAGCATTGTAACTAATAGCTTTGATGTAAGTGTGACACATCTTTATGTCACCAGAAGAGGTGGAAGGGCAAGAGCTGAGTCATGACTAAAACTTATTAAGTATAAAGATTCCCTTGAACACTTAACTTTTTCCTCCAGAGACAGGCTCCCAGCCAGTTGTTCTTAACTCTTTTTTGTACCATGAACACTTTTGATAGTCTGGTGACCTACATGGGCCCCTTCTCGGAATAAAGTTTTAAACTAAATAAAATACATAAGATTACAAAGCACACTGATGATATCAGAAAAAAGTTATGAAAATACCAACATCAAAAATAATAAATTTATGGTATGGTCCACATGTACTTCTTTACTGATGTGTTAAATAGCAAGATCCAGCAGCAGTTCCTCTAGCTACGGTATTTTGAAGCTATGAGCGATATAAACAATATTTCAAAATCTCTGCAGCAACTACAGCGTGATCTACAAATACCTGTGATTTCTTGCCTCTATTCATAACGGAAGAAAATGCTAAATTTCAGTTGAAATTTAGGGAAAATAAACAGTTTTTTCCCCCATCAAAGTTCACAGAATTCTATCCGTGGAGCTTGGTGGTCCCCAAATTGAGATCGTCTGTTCTAAGCAGACTTTTCAAAGGTACTCAATTTTTGGTGGGGCTCTGTCCGCTAGCCTGAGCACCTGTCAGTTATGTTAGCAAAGGAAGCCTCCTAGTAGCCAAAAGGCTCCAAATCTTCAATCAGAAACTCATTTAATTGCCCATGTTAGAAAACAATAGGTCAGGCAATTAATTCACTGGCTCATAGCGAGAAACGGAGCAGGAAGGCTACTACTTGTCAGCCAGGGCCCGTGGGATCTAATCAGCCCAGATTTAAAAGTGCCGTTTGGCTTCATGGCAAAGTGCTGAAGGTTTGTGCTGTTGGTCATTAGCAGAAGACATGGTGCCAGCCTGGCAGGCTGTTTCTAAGGGGACTGCTGCTCCCACGTCCCCCACTCCTAGTCAACAAAGGTTAAGATTTCCCCATGGGCTTCTGTGACCAAGGCTTTTAGGACCCACTTTCAGTGCATGGAACTTGGAGCCATGAAACAAGGAAAGAGGAGAAATGAATTCAGGACTTACTATGAGCCAGAAACCAGGCTAAGTATTTCCACATATGCCATTGCAATGAATTCCGAAAGCAAACCTCCATGGAAATAATAATAAGTATTGTTATTATTTATAGAGGCAACTAAGGCTTGGAGAGGAAAGTTGTCATTTGCTCATGGTCATTCTGAATAAATGGTGGGGTTGGGGAGCCCATCCAATGCCCTGTCTCTGCCAGCAAAGGCAAGACGAAGAGCTTCCCTCAGCAGTTCTGGGGCCTGGAGCCAGTTGCCCAGTTTGAATCCGGGGCTTCACCACTTACTAACAGTGTGAATTTAGGCAAGTTTATCAATCATTCTGTGCCTCAGTTTCCCTACATGTAAAATGAGGATAACCAGTACCTATTGTAAGATTGTAAAGATTCAAAGTAAAACCCTTAGAACAGTGCCCAATACCTGTAGGCATTCAAATACGTGATAGCTAGCTGTTGTTACTTTCAGACAATATCGTCTCCAAATACCAAAGCACCAACAAGGTTGCCAATAATCTAAACAAGTGCTCCTCTCCTGTTGGTGATTTTCTTACCCAGGGGACATTTGGCAATGTCTGGAGTCATTTTTGGTGGTCACAACCAAGGGGAACCTAATGGGTAGAATCCACAGGTATTGTGAAACATCCTACAGTGCACAAGATAGCTCCCCACATAGAATTATGTGGGCCCCAACTATCAATAGTGCTGAAGTTGAGAAACTCTGACCTAACTGAACACCAGTGAGGCAGAGAACATTTTGCCAGATATGATGAGGTGCTAAGTTGAAATGGCAAGTCTCCATCCTGATAGAGGGAAGCCAGACAATAAACAAATACTTAAGAAACTACCAGATGACAAGAAATGCTGTGAAAGAAATACAACTGGATGGCGGGTAGAGAGTGATGGGGTCAGGCTGCTAAGGATTGGATGACAAGAAAGTCTTAGAGGAGGTGGCATTTAAACTGGAACGTGAATAGCAAGAAGTGTCTGGCTACTCGAGGTCAGAGCAAGGAGCAAAGCTGGCAAAGGGATAGTTCCTGAAAAGAGCAAAGGTAGGGACACTCTTGATGTGACTGAGGAACAGAAAGAATGGGAGTAACCATGAGAGTCATTGCGGGAAGACAGATAGGGAGCTGAGTGAAATTCCAATAAAGCCCCACAGAAAGGCTTTCTTTGGACAATACTACTGCTTGGATTACTCCCTTGGAAAAATATTGCCTCAAAGTACTAGACGGTGACTAAAATATGCAATATTATTATGCATATTTATGCATATAATTATGCAAAATTATGTTATAAATTTTAAGTTTGTTTTAAAGTGTTTTTTTTTTCTTTAGGAAACAATAAAAGGAAGTCTTTTACCTAGCAATGAATTATTTAATAAAGTCAATTATTGGATTGGTTACTTCTGGTTTAAGATAAATCATATTGTGTCTTCCTGTTCTCTATAGAATCGGGACTATTCAAATGTGGTAACATAAGAAGGAAGTTAAAAGGAGGGGAGACTAGAACACAGTTCCGTTTTGCTCCTTTTGAGCTTTTCAGCTGCCCTAAGTCGGATGTAATATTCCAATGCATAGTTTGAGAATCAATAAAGCCAAGATGGAGGGCAGGGAGGAGAGCAAGCAGGGTGGTCTGCTAAACCCTTTGCCTGCAACTACTCTGCATTCATAATGTCAAAGCCTAAGGGAAGGCACCTAAAAAGGAACCAGTGATTGAATTCTTCCATTATTCCTGGTGGATTTCTTTACATGAAGGCAGTGAAGTCAATTTTGATAGAATGTCCAATAGACTGATTAACCAATAAAGAGGTGGGGGGGGCAGGCAGGAGGAGGTTTCTATTGTTTAAAATGGGATAAACTATATTCAAGGTCCTCCAGACAGAAATATGTATGTGGTATAATCAACAGGAAGTGAACCCTCAGAGGTCTGGATATATTATTTGGAGCATCCTTAAAGAGCTTTGAAATCAAAAAGGGTTTTCTGGATACTCTATTACATTTAGGCTTTAAAAATTAGCTGGGCAATGTTTAGGACTATGAGCAGACCCTGAGGTCTCTGCAAGCTAAGCTCTTGGTGAATGAAGCTGGCAAAGCAGGCCTGCCAGCTATTTACCAGAGTCAGCTCTGGTTCATGACTCAAATAACCCAGTTGGGGAAAATTGCTAGTTGCCTCCTCCTCTCTTTAGTCTTAGGACTCCTAGTTATATTTGGGCCAATAAAATGTACCTAGCTAAAAGACTATATTTATACTATTTCCTTGCACCACAAAAATTGTGTGGTCATGTGACTAATTCCTAGCCCATGAAATTAAGTGGAAGTGTTCTGTGTGAACTCTGGGAAAGCATCTTAAAAGACAGCTGTCCATTTTTTCCCCCCTATTCTCCATTCTGCTGCCCGGAATACGGATATGGTGGCTGGAGCTCTACCAGGCATTTTTGTACTAAGAGGATGGGGGTCATATCGTAAGAAGGGCAGTGGTGACTAGAAAGAGCCTGGATCCCCAAAGACTTCATGGAGTTGGCATACTAGCGCAGAGCATTCTGTCTCAGGCCTTCTGTGATGTGTAAGAGAAATCAACTTTTTTTTTTTATTATTATTTAAGTCAGGATCTTCAAAGTTTTTGTTTCATGCAGTCAGAACTAATCCTAGATGATACACCAACATTTGCATAATCCATCCACATTGTGAGATTTAATTACTAAGGCTGAGTACTCTCATAAAAGTCTTATTTTATCTAACTTTCTTAGTTATTATTTTGAAACAATAAGCAATTTATAATAAGGCTTAGCTGATCAATTTTTATTTCATGTGGTATCCCCATTAATCGAAGGGATGTTTTAATGCACCTTGGCATATCTCATACAGTGAAGAGAATGGAATTCAGGTGTCCTATGGCCTTTCTCATTTAAAACTAGTTTAAGACAACTGCAGTCACTGGTATACAGGAAGAGAGACCCTAATCCTCAGGCTCCTATAGCAGAGTAGTCAATAAATCTCAGGTAATAATATGTCACCGGAAGATCTGGGAAATCCCTCTTTCTCCTGAGCCTCCTGATGTCTGATGCAATAATGTGGCTGAATGGCTCTACGATAGCCATCCCTAGGGTTAAAACAAGAGAAATCATTAATTGCTGCTTGTGGAAATCATATTGCTGCTCACAAAATGCTTCTCACTGTCTGCTTCCAGCCTATGCGATAGAATTATACTTCCTGGATCTCTGTGGTTGAGTAGGGCTATCCTCTGGCCAATGAATTGTATCACTTCCGAGTTTAGCAAGTAATTGCTCATGTGCAACCCTTCAGAGTTGTTTTCCATTTGCTGTAGTGTCAGAGAGCAGCTGTTAGGAAGGAGGGTGATGCCACCACCAGAGTCCCCACGTGTCTCTTATTGGACATGCAGTGTGAACAAGAAATATACTTTTTTTGGGGGGGTCTCAAACCACTGAGATTTGGAGATTCTCTATTACTGCAGCATAATCTACATTATCCTGATTAGTACACCACACTATCCAGAAAAACCCTCTGAGGATTGGGGTAATCACAGAGAAACTGAATGATATTATCAATGGTTTCAGCAACCAGAGAATAGATGTGGGGGAAAGTTCCCTCTGACCCTTTTAACACCAACACCTTCTGTTCATAAAATTCTTGTGGCCAGTAGTTTCCTATATCTATCTACAAAAATCTGTGGGTAAACAAAGCAACCCTCCCATTGCTCGGGGACTTCAGACCTTCTCAGGCTCACTGCTGACTCTGGCATTTAGATTCCATACACAATTAGCTCCACCGTGTGGTGTTTAGGATAAAGGACATTTATTATAGGACCGTAAAACCAAGGTCACATATCCAAAACCCTATACACCTTGAGAGGGGGAGTGTACCTGCTAAATCGCATTTAGCTTGCTAGGGCAGCAAATCAAAAGCAATGGGAATACGTTCCTGTCACGTGAGTCAGGAAATTCAACAGTAGTGAGGTCCACTCATTTATTTAGTGTTTCAGCTAATATTCACAGAGCTCTACTATGTACCAATATTGTTCCAGGTTCAAGACACAAAAAGTTCCTGCCTTCGTTAGAAAGACAGACAATGGAGTAAATCAATATGGTAGGCTATTCGATAATGTCAGATGTGGGAAGTGCTATAAATTGAAATAAATCTTGGTTTTGGGCAGAGAGAGTATGGGGGAGGGACATTTTAAATAATGTTGACAGAAATAAAGGCGAGGAGTCCACATTTAGCATTCCCAGAGTTCCTTTAGATAAATGATCCAAAATCTCAAATACTTATATAAATATGAACATTCTTTTGCAGACATAAAATGTCAAAATATTTCAAGATGCCCAAATCTTGGTTTCTAAACATCATTCCTGTCTTGATTTGTACATGCTGCTAAAACAAAATACCATAGACTGAGTGGCTTAACCAACAAACATTTATTTCTCACAGTTCTGAAGACCGGAACGTCCAAGATCAAAGTGCCAGTAGATTTGTTGTCTGTTGAGAGCCCACTTCCTGGTTAGCCATCTTTTCACTGTGTCCTCACATGGTAGAACCTAAGGAAGCTCTCGGGGTTCTTTTTTTATAAGAGCACTAATTCCATTCATGAGGGCTCCACTCTCATGATTTAATCCCACCCAAAGTCCCCACCTCCCATCACATTGGGTGGTAGGATTTCAACATAAGAATTTTGGGGGTGGGACGGACACAGGCATTCAGTGTATAGCAACTGCCCTGAGGAAATCATGACTCCTTGGAGAAGCCACCGAGTTTTCAGGTCTGAGGCAGGAAATGGACAAAAGATCCTGGGACATACTGTTATGCAGAAAGTGCAGAAGCACTAAGACTAACAACAGGGTCACGTAGGGGCTCCCACTGGCTAAACCGGGGGCTAGTTAAGCATCAGGAAGAATGACTCTAATTGATACACTGGATAATTAAAAGCCATGTGCTCGGTGTGATATTTAACAAAAAAATAAAGGGAAGGGGGCTGTTTTATAGGATGATGCCAGTAGAAGATATAGAATTAGAGAATCATCATTTCGCCAACTATTATGTAATACTGATTCATGCAAGGATCACGTTGTGTATTAATTTTCCTGCTGCTGATGTAACAAATTACTGCAAACTTACTTAAAAAAACAGTATGCCTGAAACTTATTTTCAAATGCTTTAGATAAAAACTGTGTGTGTGATATTGTGATTTATACTATGTATGTGGTCTTTATCCCAGTTTCTGGCATAGAGCTCCTAAAAACCTTGGCATTTCCTAAGCGATAAGAGAAATAAAGGTGTCCTGATATTCATAACAAACCTTTTCAATCATACCTGAATTTATGTTGATGAGGTGACTTTTGGAAAGCACCTAAGGACGTGGGGCTCGTTCCCAGAACTAACCATGATTAGAGCGTTGGAACTTTCAGTCCCATTTCCCTGTCTTTGGGGAGGAGAAAGGGGCTGGTGGTTGAATCAACAGCCAACAGCCAATGATTAAATCAATTGCCTTTGTGATGACTCCTCCATAAAAACCCAAAAAGATGAAGTCAGAGAAGATCCATGTTGGTGAACCCTTGCAGCTGTGGTGACATGGGAGCTCCACACCCCCTTTCCACAATCCTAGCCCTATGCATCCGTTCCACCTGGCTCTCCCTGAGTTGAAACCTTTTATAATAAATGGGTGATCTAGTAAGTAAAATGTTTCTGAGTTCTATGAGCTGCTTTGGCAAATTAATGAAACCCACGGAGGGGGTCATTGCAACCTCCAATCTATAGCCTGTTGTCAGAGATGGGCATCTACAGATGTTGTTTGACTGGCATCTGTAGGGAAGGGGGGGGGCAGTCTTGTAGGACTGAACCCTTAACCAGTGGAATCTGATGCTATCCCCAGATAGTGTCAGAATTGAGTTGAATTGCAGGACACCCTGATGGCGTCCCAGAATTGCTTCATGGTTATGGGGAAAGCTCTCCCTAACACACACAATGGAACCTAGTACCAGATTTGTGTGTGTGTGTGTGTGTGTAGAAAAAGGGAGAGTGAAAACAATATGGCAAAGGGTTAACCTTTGTTGACTCTAAGGGGAGAGAACATAGTTGTATACTGTGGTAATTTAAATCTGTCGACTTGACTAGGTCACAGAACTCAGATATTTGGTCAAACATTATTCTAGATGTTTCTGTGAAGGTATTTTTTAGAGGACAATAACAGGACTTTGAATAAAGCAGATTACCCTGGATCGTGGCGTGGGCCTCATCCAATCAGTTGAAGGTCTCAGTAGAAAAAGACTGATCCCCCAGAAGGAATCCTGCTAGCCGACTCGTTTGAAACTATAGCATCAACTCTTCCGTGAGTCTCCAGCCTGCTGACCTATTCGGCAGGTTTTATACATGCCAGCCTCCACTACCTTGTGTACCAATCCCTTAAGCAAAAATCAGTTGCCCAGTATGCATGGGTCCACTTCTGAATCTATTCTGCCCATTGGTCCTTAACATTTCTTATAAAGCAGGTGTACTGGCAACAAATTCTCTCATCTTTTCCCCATCTGAAAAAGTCTTTTCTCACCTTTTCTGGATATTCTTGAATTCTACATCAACAGGGTTTTTTGTTTTTTGTTTTTTTTCTCTCAGCACTTTAAAAGATGTCACATTCTTTGAGGGGGAAAAAAATGCAGTCATTCTCTGCAATGGAATTTTTTCACCAGCTGATTTTACATTTTCCTTTGGTTTTCAACAATTTGATTATGATGTACCTCAGTGAGGTTTTATGTGTTATCCTGCTTGTTGAATTTCTTGAATATGTGGGTTTACAGTTTTCAACAATGAAGAAAATTTTGGCATTAGTTCTTACATTGTTTTTATCTCCCCTACCTCAACTTCTAGGACTCCAAATACAGATATGTTAAGAGACTTGATATTATCCCACACGTGGATGAGGGACTGTTCAATTTTTTTTCTTTGTGCTTTACAAAGCTTCAAGATCTTTGTTCTGCAGTGACCAATCTACCATAATCCCATCCATTCCTCCTTCTCATCTATCCAGTGACTAGAGGTAATCAAATAGCATTAAATTGTAAAAATAAACCCTATATGTAATTTGAATTATTGGTATAAATATATTAACCACAAATAAAATATTTAAGGACTATTAATTTAGAAATGTGTAGTTTTAATACCTTCTTTATTTTCTATAAAATTAGTTTGTATATACACACATATATATGTAACATTAGAAACGATACTGAATATAACACCAACGACGAGCTATTGTAGTTTCTTTATTTTGACCTCTTTTATAGAAGGTGATAACAATCTGTGGAAAATGCTTTACTGTATCATGCCAATATACTACAAGGAGTATTGCAAAATAATACAAAAGTAATCCACAGACTTGACTAAGTGAAGATCAACTGATCCAAAACTTTTCTTCCTTAGTTTTCACAGCAATTGCTGAAAGTCCAATAAACTTACTTTTCCCAAGAAAGTTTATTCTAATAACTTTGAGTGATCAATCCGTGAAATGATCCAGTCAGGCTTTACTCCTTGTGTAAACTCCCTCTGAAATCTCGAAAAAGAATTACAAATAATGTGAATCTTACATTAGTCCAAATACTTCTTAGATATCTATATACTCTGCAAGTGTACATTAAAGCCAGCTTTTAGCAATAAGCTAATGGTCGATGGTAAATAAGAATTAAAATTAACAAAAATTTAATCTACCAATTCAATCACAAAAAATATTCCACAAAATTAGAAGCACACTGTCAAGTAAAATGAGTATTTTTAATGGACTGATTTACGCTCCAACATCTGCCAGTCCTTGAGAGAAACTAGGGTATTTTTATGTTGTGAAATACCAGCTATAACATATGCCTAATATGAGGAGAAATAAATTGGACTATGGTGATTAAAAGAGCACTTTAGTGGAATTTGGTTTATATACATTAGATCAATCTTGAAAATAACAGTGTTTATGAGCTGCCCATGGTATTCGTAGGGAATATGAGAAGAACCAAAGGTTAGTGTTGATTATAGTGTTCTTTAATTATAAATGACGTCTCAAAAGAGACAATTTAGTAGATTTAAATTTAAAAAGTATTTAAATATACAATGAGGTCTCCATTGAACTTGTTGGACTTGTTCACTGCTCCAGATTTTATTAGCACAAAAATACACTACAGTGTCTCTTTTAAACAATTTGCTAATCTTCTACTAGACAGTACCTCCTTAAGGGCAGGAACCCTTCAGTTTTGTATCTGAACCCCTACCAGAGTACTGGGTAAATGGGCGATGGTCAATAAATGTTTAGTGAGTGGATGGACAGTCCATGTGCCCATTATGGCAGATTTTATTTTCCAGCAATGGCCATAACTGTATCTCCCATCCAGTGTGCTCTCCTGCAATGGGAACGTGCTGTTGCCCCATCAAAAGGTGGAGTTTCTCCAGGCCTTTTAACGGTGCAGATCCCGTGTCTGTTTTGACCAGTGGACTATGGTGGACATGTTGTTGTTCCAATCCTGGGCATAGTCCTCTACCGGTCTGGCATCTTCTGTCTTCTGCTTCTTGAAAGCCAACCAGCATAAAACATGGAATGAGCCTGAGACAACCACAAGCCCAAGCCATGAAGAGAGGCCTTGAAGAATGAGACAGTATGTGGAGAAGCCAAGAGCACGCAGGTGCTGCACATGTGAGCGAAGCAGCCATTGTGGAAATGATTCCTCCAGCCCTGCCACCCCCGATGGTGCCAGGTGAAGCAGAGAAAACCTCACAGCTGAGCCTTTACAAAATTCCTGAGTAGTACAATAGCGGGCAAAACAAATGAGCTGTTTGAAACTACTGAGTTTTGGAGGGTTTGTAATGCAGCAATAGATAGCTGAAACACCGTTTAATTACATTCAGAAATATTACCTCCTCCTAATTTCTGAACGCTCCAGCTGCATGGCCAGTATGTCACTGACTTTTTCTCTTCATAAAGAACTTGAAAAATTTTAATCCTTTTCCCCTAAAGCTCCCTTTAGTTTTTACACCTTCACACTACTTTCCGTTTTCTAGAGAAAGGGAACAATGAAATGTGGTTAGACTTACTCATAGCTTGCACTAAGAAGTTGTTTCGTTTCCACGTTCTGATCCCCCAACTTAACCTGGAATACACCGGCTCCACTTAAAGTTTCACTGGGGATGTTGGCACTGGTTAGATACCAAAAGCACATCAGGATGTTAACAAACTTCCTTCCTTAGGGAAAAAACACACACACATACACACAAATACAAATCACAATCATCTATCATCCATATATCCAAAATGAAATCAGAAAGTGGCTGTGGTTGTTATAGACCAAATTCTGTGCTTATTCTAGCCTAACAAGATACCTATATTGATACCTTTTTATTTTTAGAAAATTCTTAGGGGTTCTGATATATTGGCCCTCTTTCCATTGCAGTAATAACAGCGACTATTTACTGAGCATGTACTATTTACTAAGTATACTACATGGATTATTTTCGATTTGTGGCATTTTCTAAAATTATAACGTATCTGTTGTCAAACCAAAAATGAAGGGGAAAATTCCATTCCTTGCTGCTAAGTAATTAACTTAACCCAAACTGCCAGAAAGAAGAAAGACTCCTATTCTTCCCTAATGCACTTTGCTATGCCTGGTGATTACGACAATGTCCTGTATAAAAATCAGGTAGTGACCATGGTGCTAAGATGCAATTTGAAATATTAGGGGAGGAAAAGATATTTTTAAAAAATATGTAAAAGTACCTTTATAAATGTTTCAAATTAATGTGTATGAACACAAATTTTAACTATTAGGAGTCCAAATCAGAATTGCCTCGAGAAGTGTGTAAGGAAAGTCCAGATTTCCTGTGTGCCTGGCACATAATACATATGCAAATATTTGTAGCAGGAATAAGTCAATTCATTTTCAGGAATGCTATAGGGAAGATGTAGCATCAGATAGCAGATACCACTAAAGTTCCCTTCAACTTTTTAAACTGTCTCCAAATAAACCGAATTTGGGAGTTCTGGAATTAATCTTGCTTTGGAAACAGTCTTTAGCTGATATCATTTACTTTTTATTGTACTCCTTTTATTTAACATACAGCTGGACATTTAAAATGCTCAATAGTTTCCATCAAGTTAGGAAATCTGAAACACAAATATTTTTAATTTGATACATGGGAGCAGCTTGTCCTAAACAGATTGTTTTTATCAACCTGTGTGACAATACCCTCTCCTGTGAATTAAATAGTAGAGAGAAAAGTTCCAGGTGGAAGGGCATAAGAAACTATTACCGTATCTCAATTCTTGCAGAGCTAGGTCTTTAAAGACTGAACATATTATTTTATCTGAAGTTCTACAACTATCCACTTGTACCTACAAACCCCCACTATTTCATGATTATCCAGTAGCCTAACTTATTTTGATAACGATGGACCATTTACCTTTCTCATCGTAGTAAATGGAGATGTCCCCTGTTGATGTGTAGACAATTTCATCTATGTCAGCAGCAAGGGCATTTTTATGGTTGTCAGGTAGTGAAGTGATCTTTTCTTTCAATACATTTAGTACCTATGTTTGGAAAAATAAAAGCATAATTCAGCTATTGAGCTTTTGAAAGCTTTTCAAAAGCATGGTGAATTCTTCATGGAATGAATTTTTCTAAACCTATTTTTAAATTTACTACCATATTTACTCATCTTCTAAAACAACACTGAAAGTAACTAGTTATTCAACTAGATAATTCCTAACAGAACATTCTCTATAAGAACAACTGAAAGACATCCTATTTACTTGCTTTTATGCCTCAAGTAGCAAGTCATTCTATGTTTTTATATGACCCAAAGTACTCAAAAGGAATGATGGCACACATACTATTTTCAAGCATAAATAAAGATGATGTACTATATATCATTCTGTTGCAAGAGTAGAATACATTTATTTTTAAAGGAAAACTAAAAGTATACTTTACCTCTTTAGCCACAAGTTCTTCCAAAAGATCAAATTTACACTGTGACAGCAACTTGGACACATGAGCAAAAGCCTTAAAAAAACAGTGGAGGGAAGGTGGTCATTATTTCCAAACACCATGCAAAATACCATGTATGATGCTCAAACGTAAGGGCTAAGTATAAAAAAGACTATTTTATGATAAAGGCGATAAACAATGTCAAACACTAAGATATCAATGTTAGGCATGACTCCTAATCAGTTGGCTTTTGTTTTCTCATACAGCCTTCCCACATATATAGTAGTAAGTGAATGGATTACTAATAACATCCACTCTCAGGACCTGGGAAAAGCTAGTGTGTGGTGTATACACTAGGTCCTCAGTAAAAATCCTCCTCTGTATTTCCTTTTAAAATAATGATGAAGTAATCAACCTGAGTGTTATATGACAACCTCCCTTCCACCCCCCATCATACAGGTAACAGCTGGGAAGCAGCAGTCTAAACTATACTGGGAATCTGGGGATCTGGGTTACAGTCTGAACCTTATTAAACAGATAAGGCAGGCTTAGGAAAGTGTCAGAAAAGATGATGAGTTCACAGTCTACTACAGGGGGTTCTAATTTTGAAGTATGAGGTCCCATTTTAAAGTGTGTGTGTGGGGGGAACCAACTGCAATCCTCCACATTCTGAGCAGTGAGAAATGAAACTGTGCATGAGATGTGACCATATCTTCAAGGAGCTTTCAGTCTACTCAACAAGAGAGGCAAGTAAATTGTCAAGAATTATGACAGGGATAAGAACACGATGCTTTGGGAGCATACAGAAGAGCCACTTAAGTCATCCTAGAACGATCAGAGAGGGCTTCCTAAAGGAAGTAACATCTAAGATGAAATCTGAAGAACTGGCAGGAGAAAGGATACACAAACATGTCAGAGAGATAATACTGAATAATTACTAAGGGATGAATTGTGTTCTCCCAAACGCATATGTTGAAGCCTTAACTCCTAATACCTCCGAAGGTGACTGACTTTATTTGGAGACAGGGCTTTTAAAGAGGTGATTAAGTAAATGAGGGTAGGCCCTAATCCAATCTGATTGTTGTCCTTATAAGGAGAAATTGGGACACACAGACACACCAGGGGCATGGGCACACATGGAGAGGGAAAAAACCACGCGAGGACACAGCAAGAAGGCAGCTAGCTGTCTGTGGGCAAAGGGAGAGCCTCTGCAGAAACCAAACCTGCCAACACCTTGATCTTGGACTTCCAGCCTCCAGAATTGTGAGAAAATAAAACTTCTGTAGTTTAAGCAACTGAGACTGTGGTATTTTGTTATGGCAGCTCTAGCAAACTAGTACAATAATGGAATTGAATTTTGAGAAATTGCACACGTCCAAATGGATTAAAGGACCCTCTGCAAACACTTTAGAAGGGAAGGCCTCAGGGTTCAGAGACGCCATACGAGAATGTTTCAGTAAGACTCCGTGTATGGAATGTGGGTGATATTTTGGTAAAATGAAACGAGACCGTAACCATCATATTGAAACCCAACCATTAGATTCCAGTTTATGTGGCCAAGGAAGATGACACCTAAGCAAGTTATCCTATAACGTAATAATGAACAATTTGGAGGCTGCCCTGATGAGGCTTTGATGATACAGGAGTATCTAACGTAAAGATTACTAAGGGATGAATTGTGTTCTGGGAAATAGCCCTCTTTTTCATAACAAAGTAAGTAAAATGTCCAAAGTAAAATGTGCAAGTAAGATATAGGAAAACTGACATGTGATTAATGTGGTTTGAGAGCAATAAAAGGGAAGATATATCATATGCACATATCAGTGGTGTGATACTGTGATGTAATAAGAAATACATATTTGGCCTTCATTCTGGTTCCTGGCACAGAGCTCCTAAAACAAGCCCCTTTCAACCATACCTGAGTTTAGGCTAACAAGGTGACTCTTGGAAGATGGGGGCTGGTTGTCAGAGGAAGCAACCATGTGTTTAGAGGGTTGGAGCTTTCAGCCCCACCTCCAGACTTTCACAGAGGAGAGCAGGGCTGGAGATGGAGTTAATCACCTATGGCCAATGATTTAATCAATCATGGCTACACAGTGGAATCTCCATTGAAAACCCTAAATGAAGGGATTAGGAGAGGTTCCAGGTTGGTGTCAAGTGGAAGTGAGGGCCGAGTGGTACGCCCCTAGAGACAATGGCAACTCCACACCCCTTCCCACATGCTTGCCTCGTGCATCTCTTCCTTTATAATAAACTAGAAGTAGCAAGTAAAGTGCTGTCCTGAGTTCCATGAGGCATTCTAGCAAATTACTGAACCCAAGGACGGGGGATGTGGGAATCCCTGATTTATAGCTGGTTGGTCAAACGTAGGGGAGGCCAGGACTAGGGATTGGTGTCTGAAGTGGAGCCAATCTAGTGGGGCTGAGCCCTTAACCTGCGGGGTCTGCATTCAATCTGGGGAGTTAGCGTTAGAACTGTTATAAGTACCCCCAAAAAGGCTTTGAAGACATAGAAGTGTTTAACCTAAAGAGTCTTTTAGGAAATAGCTGCCTTTCTTATAGAAAAGGCTAAAGTGTGCCAGCAAGATACAGGAAAAGAAACAGTACATGATGAATGGGGTTTGATGGCAGTAATAGGGAAGATATGTCATATACACTCTGTGAGAGCACGGTCTGCGGGGTTAATAAAGTCATTTATAGCACTGGATCACCTATTCTCCTGGTTCAGGTGATGAATAGAAGCTGCGTACATTGTACGGAACCATCTCAATGTTGGTGACTGGAGGACCGAGACGAGAATGGGTCACAGGGCAGTGCGCCTCAGCACTCACTAGCTACACATCCTGGAGCCAAGGATGGCACTTGGTTATCATCTGCAAAGGGGGATTAGATTAGAATAAGCCCTAAGGTGCCCTTTCATTTTCATATTCTATAATTAACAACAACAAAAAATCTTAATGAACATGATCTAATTGGTAACTTGATGTTTACAACCCAAGATAACATCTATTTGCTGGGAGATTAATCTAAGGAGAAAGAGCCAGGGGAGCTCACGAGAGTAGATACTTGTACACTAGCCAGTGTTTTTGCACCACATTATTTCCAAGCCCTTGAATTATATCCATGCAAGGGAAGGTAGTTTGCATTATGAGACCTAGTATGGGGAAGGTTTTTTAGTTCTGTCCTTTTAAATCTTAGGTGTTGAAGAACTGATTTGCTTGATCTGAAAGATACGTTAAGTGACCACTAATGTAAGGGAATCAGAAACATTTGCCGTGGGTAACCCAACATCCTTTTTGGATATCAGAATAGCTAGATGCACAAGAATTGACTTAGGTGAGGCAAAACAGCATACCAATTAGTTAATGAAGGGGTGGAGATGCTACTTAAGAGCAAAAAGGGGTGCTAACATAGCTAACAGCTGGAGGACCTCTAAGATCAGAGTGACTAAGTGTTTCATGCTCCTCTGTGTTCAAAGGAAAGGGGGACTAAAGCCTGATCTTGTCTACAGTAGGGAGACGATTTCCATTCCTTATTAACACATAAATGAACTGGTCCAGTCGTATGTGTTATGAAGAAGACAAGCTCACGTCATCAGTGGGTATTGCGGAAAACAGTAGGATCACGCCAGTTTACCTCTACGTGGACACATATTTTGAACTGACATGAGCAGAGGTGATGATGTTATTAATCAAGTTGCTCTTTGCTTTTTAATTTTTTAATAAACACATAAAGCAGTGAAACGTTGACTCAGGAAAGCAGGAAGCAGGAGTTAATGTTGACACTGATTATAACATTTAATTTATAACACAGGTCACCTAAATAAATATAAATGGCTTTGTTTACAGAAGTAATCTGAAATAAATTAGGAGTAAACATATCAATAGCAGTACATAATCAAATGTAAAATGACTACACTTGATGGCCTAATTTTAAGATAAATGGAGGTATGAACTGGGAAATAAACTATGACTTCTATTGTTTATCAATAGTTCTGAAATGTTTGGGAATGACGAACTCTCTAAGAGATTCAAAAGAAAGTTATAGACAGACTTTTATCCTAGAAAAATGCATGTATGCACAAGATCTGCAAATAATCACAGGACCCAAAGCGATAGACATGTGGCAAGGAGCTAATGATGGCTTTATTAGCTCCACAGACCCTGTTCTCCACTGATGTCTATACAGGACGTGGTATCGTCCCCATTACTGTCATCAAACCACATTAATATTATCAGCCACTTAGAAAGAGGGGCACGACTGTCAGGATCAGGGGGGTGAATTACCAAACGCTGTTTCTCAGTGTGCAGAGTGGTGTGCCTTTATCAGTGCCCAGGTTGTCTCAGCAAATTCTTTGAAAGGGAAGAACTGCTCCTCTCGACCCAATTCTTTAGAAGTATAACGGGGAAGGTTGAGGGTAGGCGGTAGGATGAGAAACGGGAAACAGAGCTCTGGTGGGAGGTTTTGTCTTTCTACCCAAAATGATATTGTATAGCACTTTAAAAATGTTCTCAATCTTCCAAACAACCTTATCCACTCATCCATTGATTCAACAACCATGCACGGAGTGCCTACTATACGCGCGGCATCGTCTTTTTCCATTCTGCAGATACGCATGTTGAGAAACGACAAAGCCATATCACTTTTAAGTGGCACAAATGGGCTTTGAATCCGTTTCTGACTCAAATCCTGTGGCGTGGAAAAGGTAACTGGGGGCCTTCACCCTGGTGTTTCGATCGAATACCCCTTGTAAACAGAAGCAGAGGCTTAATGTGAAGTCAAGAAGCGGCCCGAGGGGTCCGGGCCGGGGTCACCGCCCACGTTTGATAAGTAGAGATTCCGTGGGGACACCTCGCCGCTAACTACTCTGACGTGTCAGAGGTGAATGCCTGAGAGGCGGACAGGTCAACTCCAGCGAAAGACACAAACCTGCTTCGCTCCCTCCGAGAATTCCGCGATGCTGAACTCCTTGTCGAAATAGGCCCAGATCAGGAAGGCGTAAATTCGAGTCCGAATCCAGGTGATGGGGTTGGACAACCCCAGAATGATCATCTTGGTTTTCTGGCGCTGCTGGGGCTGCTCCTCGGTGCTGTAGCTGCGCCGCGGGCTGCCCGGGACAGCTGGGAGGGCGGCGGGGCGTCCGGGCGGGCTGAGCGGGGGAAGCCGGAGGCCCCGAGCAGGCAGCGCGGAGGCTGCCGACGCCCAAGTGAACCGAGGACCTGGGCTCGTTCCCGAGCCCATGTGGCAGCGACAGAAATAGCAAACTCCAGCCAACGGCGGCCTCCCCTGGGCTGCATCGGGAATCGGGCGTCGGGCGGGCCCGCCGGGCAACCTCCAAGACAGCAGGAAACGGGGTAGAAGCCCAGCAGCCAGCGCCATTTTCGTGACCTTTCACCGCGGGGCTGGCCTGTGCTGTATGGAAAGAAAGTCGGTGGGAAACTACCTCAGCGGGGTTCAGAGAGAGACACTGGAGAGTAAAGCCGGCCTGATGCTGCCACCTCTGGTGAGTACGCCCCACCCCGGCTTTCCACACACGATCCATACAGAGACCTCCAGCCCAGCGCTCGGAACCGGCCCTTTCACGAGTCCGCAGGCCTTGCGGACCTTTTCTCTCCGGGTCTTGTTTCCGGACGGATCGCCAAGTTGAAGAACGTGTTTAGGGCAAAGGCTTCTGGGACTTGTGATAGGACGAGCTTCAGCAACCATGGCCCGGCTGCGCTTCTCTGTACCTCGGCTCGAGGGCGTCTCTCAGGAGCACTTCACGCAACACCTCTACCCACAGGTGAGGCCCTCGCACGGGTCGCATCGCAGGAAGCCGGGAGATACCTGTCCCTACCACTCGAGTGGCTCCGAATTGGTTTCTGGCGACCCCAGGGTGTGGGGAGGAGGTGGCAGGCGGCTGGAAATGCCTGGTTAGCTCTGCGGCCAAGGAGAGGGCACAAGGGGGATGTCAGCTGGTTCATCTATTACTTCTTCCGGAGAGAACAGCTCCGCGTTCCTGGGGAGCAGGGTAACCGCAGAGAGCTGAGTGCGAGAAACGTTTTCACTAGTAAGCCCTGCTCGCTGCGAAAAGCGGCCTTGCCGTAAGTCGCCCTATTCCGTAGTCTTTTGCCGTTATCAGGGCAATGGCAGTTTCTCCACCACCACCTCCGCCCCGTCTCTATTTTCCTTCAGGTTTCCTAAAGTTTAGAGGTTCTGCGGACCCCCGGTGGCGCGAACGGCCCGTCAGTCCACTGGAGTTACTGTATTTAAAGGAGCAATTTTTCACTGTACTGAGTCAATAGAAGAAGCAATGGGAATCCCCCAGGAAACTTCCACCGGTCTTGGTCTTGGATTCTAACTAATCTGGGTTCTAGTTCAAACGTTGTAATCTTTTATATGTGAATCCAAACCTTTGTTCTTTAAAAGAAAATTGAGAAAAATATTAAGGGGAAAGAAGTATTTTTACTTGCCGTGCTTTGCAAGGGAGTCGGGGGTTCCAAAAACTGAGAATAAAGAGCCCAGCAGATATTAAAAAAAAAAAAAAAAAAAAATCCACCAGTTTACAGTTAGTCTCTTGATGGTAGAAAACACCCTCAGCAGTTTTACTTGATATTTACATCTATAAGGGTGGTCAAGGAGCTACAGTTCTAGTGTAAGGGATGAATTTTTTTTTTCTTTTTTTTAGGAGTTAGCAACCTACAGAGAAGATTCAAGCCCTCATTTATTTGGGGAACTAGTGCTGAACGAGCAGGCTGTTGTTGCCCACCTCAGAATGTGCTAGTATAAAATACCTGCAAGGCAGTATTGTGAATATCGAATGATATATGTGGAAGTGCTAAGTAAGATGCATAGCAAAACGTGTTTTGTAGTTTAATCTTTCCAGACTAGACATATAAGGTCAATTAAAGTTTGAGGTCAGACAACTAAGTTTGCGAACTCATTGCAATAATGTTGCTAACGTTTTTTGATATCAGAGGGGTATATTCATGATGAATTTGTACCAATTGGACAGTTATCTAAGTTTACTATTTGGAAGTGCTGAAAAGGCTGCGTGAAAAAGTTAGACGACCTGAGAAAAAGTTAGACAACCTGAACTTTTCACCAACAATTCATGGCTCTTGTATCACGACAATGCACCAGCTCACACAGCACTGTGAGGGAGTTATTAGCCAGGAAACAAATAACTATATTGGAACAACCTCCCTACTCAACTGATCTGGCCCCCAATGACTTCTTTCTTTACACGAAGATAAAGGAAATATTGAAGATATTTTGATGACATTCAGGACATCAGGGGTAATACAAAGACAGCTCTGATGGCCATTCCAGAAAAAGAGTTCCACAATTGCTTTGAAGGGTGCACTAGGTGCTGGCGTTGGTGCACAGCTTCCCAAGGGGAATACTCTGAAGTACTCTGAATACCATAGTGATATTCAGCAATGAGGTATGTAGCACTTTTTCTAGGATGAGTTCACGAACTTAATTGTCTGACTTGCGTATGTCACAAAGAATCACTAAGTTTCATAAAGTGGAAAATCACAAACAACACTCTGGTCACAAAGTAATATAACTAGAAAATTAATAAAATTGCAAAATAAGACCTTGTTATTTTTACTTGGAAACACTAAGGTAAAGCTATGAAGGACATACATACGCCTGTCATATTTTAAATGTTTTAATAATTAACGGTGTGGTACAGGTGCATGAATAGACAGTCCAGAGGAATAGAAAGTCTGTATATGTTATATTCATATATCCACATATACAGAGGGTACCAAAAAAATGTATACACATTTTAAGAAAGGATAAACTATTAAAATTGTAATACTCAATATATACTGACAACAAAAGATGAATACAAGTCACGTTTGACTTCTGCAATTACAAGAGGTTCTCAAAGTGGTTACCATCAGCGTCCAGACACTTCTTATTACGGCAAACTACTGCTTGAGCAATGTTGACCAAAGCGTCCTCTTGTATACATTTTTTTGGCACCCCTGGGATAGATAGATAGATAGATTAGATAGATAGATAGATAGATTAGATAGATAGATAGATAGATTAGATAGATAGATAGATAGATAGATAGATAGATTAGATAGATTAGATAGATAGATCCATATATATATATCCAGAAATAAATTTCCATTCATACGGAAATTTAGTGTGTGATGAACGTGTCATTGTAAAAATCACTGGGGCAAAGATGAACTTTTAAATCAATGGTGCTGGGACAGCTGGATAGTCATTTAGAAAATGATAAAATTAGATTTATATCTGATACCTTACACAAGAGTACTCTCCAAAGGGATCAGAGCTCTAAATGTAAAAAAATGAAACTACACAAGTACTAGAAGAACAGGTAAATTCCTCTCTAATATAGGTGTATAGGAGGGCTTTCTAACTGTGACTGAGCTGTAATTCAGGTGTAATAAAAAGATTCAAGTTTACATAAAATACAAACGGGGAAAATATTTGCAACATATATTTCATAAAAGGATAGTAAAAGCCCATGTATGTGAAGAACTTACAAAAATTAAGTAGGGAAAGGCCAGAAGCCTGATAAAAGGTAAGCAGTTGACAAAAAAATAAAAATGCCCTCTAAATATTTGAAAAGATGTTCAACTTGGCTTTATAAGAGAAATTGAAGCTACACTTAGGTACCATTTCTTACCTATCATATTAGCAAAAATTAAAAGACTTTAATAATACACTCTTGGTGAGGCTGTGAAGAAACTGTCACTCATACTTCATGCCAAGTGGTATAGCTCTTATGGAGGGGAGTCTGGAATATGTAACATACATAGGAGAGTGATTGATTAAACTGTCCATTTACACTGTGGTGTACTAAGGTATAAAAGGAATGGAGATAATCTGAACTGATAGCAGTGATTTCCAGGATATCAGATGTAACATAATTATACTAGTTTAAAATTTTAAAAAGCAAGCTCTAAAAGAAAGTACACGATACGCTACTTTTTGTGTAAAAAAGGAGGGGGAGAAATAAGGAAGTATATGTTTTTGATCACTTTGCAAAAAAGATACAGGAACCATAAGTCAGAAATTAATGAGACTGATTATTTGCAGGGGATGAGTACAGGGTGGAAGAATGTGGCTGGAATGGTCTTTTTGTATAATTTTTACTTTGTCAATCACATTAATATTTTACATTCTAAAATGATAGTAATAAAATTAACAAGGATGAGGAATGATTTAAAAAAAAAATTCTAATATAGAATATGAAAAAAAAACCACCAAGTGTATCTAAGTAATGGGGAGGATGAGAAGTAACCCAAGTCGTTTTTTAACCCAATACTTTGATTGTGTGTTCTCAGTAAAGACAAAAAGAACTGTAAACAAATACTGAATTCTAGTTAGTATGCTTGTTTTTTAGTCTTATGACTTAGTAATTCTAAAAGTACTTGTGAATTCTGGGATTCCGCAATTTGTTAAACATTGAGGGTGATAGGAACCAGGTTCCTCACTGTTAGAGAAGGGAGTTACAAACATAAAAATAAGATTAGAATGAATCTTGTCATGTAAGATCAGAATTGGAGGTATCATTATTGAAAGTGTTGTGGTTCGTATATCCATTAAGTGTGCATACGTATATAGTATATATGGAGAGAGAAATAAATATAGATATATGCATATATGGTGTGTGTGTGTATTTTGGGGGAAGACAATTTCCTAGCTCTGTCCACTGAGAAGGCCTAGAAGTAAAGACACCCCCATAGCAATGAACACATCTAGCACACAGATCATGATTTCTAAATAGGGTTCCCCACTAAAAGAAACCAGAGCTGCTTGAAGAAATGACTGTAGGACTGAGAGAGAACAAGTATAAAGGATGCTGGATTGTGTTCTTTTGTCGTAAAGTAAGGAAGTGCTCAGGTAAAAAGTCCCAAGAGCCAGCTTGAAGGGGCTCCTATTGGTCAAATCTGGGATAACTTGAGCATCAAAATTATGTCAATAAATTATAACCCAGTGATTAAAATAAATAAATGGAGTAGTTAGAGCTCATTACGTTAGAATGCCAGCTAATGTAGAAGGTGATGGAATTTTTAAAAAGCACGAGTTTTGCACTCATCATAGGCATCCTTGACTCAGGCAGGAATTACCAGTTGATCAAAATTAACATCACAAATAATAGGGCAGAATACCATGTGCCACCTGACTTGTTCCACAGAGAAGGACACAACATTGCTTCTGTGGTACATTCCTTCCCAAAATGCATAATCTAAGTCTAATTATGAAGAAACATACGAACCCAAACTGAAGGGCATTCTAAAAAATAATTGGCCTGTACTCTTCAAAACTGTCAAGGTCATGGAAGAAAAAGGCTGAGGAACCATTCCAGATTAAGAGAGACATGACAACTAAATGCAATGTGGCATCTCAGGAATGGGGGGGGGATAACTATAAAGGATATTATTAGGACAGTTCGCAAAATTTGAATATGGACTGATTAGATAACAATAATATATGACAACTATAATTTTGATAATCTGGTTATGTAAGATAATGTCTTTGTTCTCAGGAAATATACTCAACTGTTGATAGAGAGAAAGTAGCTTACTATTAGCAATTTACCCTGAAATAGTTCAGAAAAAATTAAATTATCTTTAATAATATGTTCCTCTCTATACACACATAGCATGAATGAGAGCAGATGGCAAAGAAAATGGGGCAAAATGTTAAACAGTTGGTGAATCAGAGTAAAGGGTATATGGAAGTGCTTTGTGATGTTTTTGCAACATTTCCTTAAGTTTGAAATGGTATCAAAATAAAAAGGTACAAATAATATTTGATGATAGTTACAAATTATAATGATTTATATTTTTGTCATAAGTAACACTCATGAAAATGCTTTAAATAATATTTAGATTTTTTTCTTATCTCTTAGCTATTGGTGGTCTCACTGCTTTGTTTGGTTTTGTATTCCTAATGTTAAAATTTTGTTCTAAGTACATTGCATGAGTCCTCTTCCTGTTATAGTATGAATTGTCAAAAGGTTTGAGTTTGAGCATCTTGGGCTCAAGAATCATTTCTTATTTACTTTTATCCCTCTGTTGTCAAATACAACTCCTGATATATTGTTAGTTTTCCCTAATTGTTTTTTTTTTTTTTTGACTCTTTCCCCACATGTAGAGAAAACCTCTAGTGTTGGAAGGAATTGATTTGGGGTCTTGTACAAGCAAATGGACAGTGGATTACCTAAGTCAAGTTGGAGGGAAGAAAGAAGTGAAGATTCATGTTGCTGCAGTTGCCCAGATGGACTTCATTAGTAAGAACTTTGTATATAGGTATTTCCTCCTGAGGTTTACTCTGCGAATATACATAACTGGTTTTAAACCTTTACGATATTTTTGCATTATACAAAGACCATATGGCACTTCATCTTTTGGCTATTTTGATATAATCATGGAATAGCTTACTAATTTTTAAAGAATGGCTTTTAAAAAGACAAAAATTCTGAGGTTACATAATTATACAAAGACATTTCCAAAGACCATTTGTTAAATAGGGTGTATACCTGATACCATCTGGAATCATGGAAGGAAAAGAATTTTCATAACGAGATAGATTACATCTGAAGTTGGGTGTGCTGTATTCATTCAGTGCTTCACTAATCAATTGATCCTGGCATATTAGTAATTGTTATCTAGAGTTATAAATTCTAAAGTTTTCCTTCATAACCTATTTTGATTTTTAATGCCCTTATTTTTGGAAAATTTTCTAAATCCAGATTGTTTTTAGATAAGTATAAGCCCATGTTTTATTTTTCTACCTTCTCCAGAAATGTAAGACAAGTAGTTGCTATGTTTGGTACAATCTTTCATCAATTCTGATAACGTTAAAAAAAACAATCATAATTTTCTCTTTTGACGAAATAACCTTAAATACTTTTAATTTTCCTCATGGTTGTCATTTAGTTTTAGGATCTCTTAAAAGTAAATAAGAGGTAGTTTAAAGCTTCTGGATGTCTAAATTTGAAAGCTTTAAATGCTGCAATCTTATAGCTTTAATATACTATTTATTCCCTTGAGTTTATTCCCATGAATTTCATTAAAAATGTTAAAAAAACAAATGACCTTCAGATTCTGAGCATATGCAGTTCCCAGAAAATTCAATCTATTGAAAAACCATGTAGTTCACGATAGCCTGATTTTTAAAGGGAGTTAGTTCTCACTGTTCCTTCCAGAGTTTAGAGATGAGTGAAATAGAGCTTTTAATATCCAGGGCCATTCCTTTCTCATTAGAGTTTTCCAAACTCATATAGCAGCTTGCCAAAGCATGTCTCAGTTTTTGATCCTTTGAATATTCGCCATTATAGTTCTGGTTTTTAATAGGCCATGAATTGAATTTAATTGTCATAAGTTTTTCCAAGTGTAAGATCTTTTCATTTTTTAATTAAATCAAAGGGGAAGAAAGTGCTGGAATGATAAGTGTTTTTCAGCCTGCAGTTAATGATGTTTATTTTCCAGAGAGTCCAATGCTATAACAAATGGTTATTGAAACTTCATCTTGAATTGCCTGATGTTTTGTCATGAGCTATAAACTTTTCGAAACTTGTTTTTGAAGCACATACATTATGTAATAGCTCTTACCCCAGCTTCCTCCAAACTTTCCACTAGAGCCACTAGAGTTGCAAGACTTTTTTCTTAGCGCAAGGAAAAAAATAACGCTTAGTCATTTTTGGCAGTTAATGGTGAATAGGAAAGAAGGGAGGCATCTAGGCCAAAGGCAGACTAGAAAGTAAGAAATCCTCCACACATTTATTATATCATTGTTATCATTTCAGTTTAATAATAATTATACAGATGAGCACACGTAGGCTAAAAAATGTTAAATAACTTAAACCTAAGATCATACAGCTTGAACTGATGGAATCAGGGCTTACACCAAATTTGCCTGACTCCACAGAACCCATGATCCTAACCCCTCTTTGGTACCACCTCCCTTACTAGTCTGTATGACAATTCAGACAAATGGAACTTCAATAACAGATGCCCTTCTTTGTGAAACATGCATGGGGTAGATAAGATCTCAAGACCAAGGAACTTCCCAATTCATACACTGCATTTCTCCCTCTCTCAGCTTTGCTTCTGCAGAATGTCTGACAGGTACCACTCCTGAGGGAGAAGGTTGCTGGGTGCACCCCTGTTCTGATTCTCTGGATTGAGCCACTCTATCTGCCCTGTTCTTATAAAAGTCTTGAAACACTTCTGGGTTCTCCGTAGTAAAAAAGCTAAGCCTGGGCAACTGCACCCATTACAGAGGTAGCTGTGGGCCAGAGGGCTTCCATGTGGTTTCCAAATTCTTCAAAGATGCTTTGGTGGGAATGAAGGCTATATAGTGAGGTCAGAGATGGAAAACATTGAGTAGGAAGATGCCAAGTATACAGAGGGTGCCAATAAAATGTATACAAATGACTTGTATTCATCTTTTGTTATCCGTACAGATTGAGTATTACAATTTTAATACAGTTTTGTGCCTTTCTTAAAATGTGTATACATTTTTTTGGCACCCCCGGTATTTATTTATATAATTAGCCAGAAACTATAGTAGGAGATTGGTCTGAATAGATGGCAGACTCCTTTCTTTTCTCTTGCAGTGCTCACTCTACATAATTACCAGCGGTATCCCCAAGTTCAGAGTGACATACACACTCACAGGACCTAGTCGTCCATAATCTGGCATCAGATTCACTTGGCTTTGCAGGAAATAGCATTCTAGAAAGATAATATCAGTGGGATTCCTTATACCAATCCAGAAGGCTTTTATTCTTTATTCTTTTTTTTTTTTTTTGGCTCATCAAGTAACAGTTATAAGGGAACAGGACTATAGAGGGGGCTACAGAAACACCCTAGCTTAGACACCAGTAACATGAAAGACCCATGAATTTATCTTCTAGGTGCCAAGGGGCATACTCAGTTGCAGGAGTACAGTGCACACAGAGAAGCCAAAGCCCCTCTCCTTCCTAACAAGTATTTATAACCTACTCAGCAGCCTTCTAGTCCAGACATAGTTCACCCTTCAGGGGTCATTTATATAATAAACAGCGTTAATCTGATATCACAGCTGACATTCCACATTTATCTTAACCCAGTTTGTTTCTAGGGAAACATTTCTAGGAGAAGAAAAGCCCAAGGTCATCTTTATAGAAGGATTTGTATACTTCCCAGTGGAAAGATATTTGGTCGCAAGAGTGAAAAGATTACAACCCTTAGAGGTTTGGAGGCTGGAGTGCAATATGGGAGGAGAGGGGAGGCTTTTGTCCCAGATGCTTTTGAGGACTTCATTGTCTTGATGTTGCTGATAAGGGATCATCTTCGCATGGGGGTGGTACTCTTTGAATCTGGACGGTTGAAGGGATAGGATGGGACCTAGAGGAAAGATAGCCCTCTTTTACCTCCAGGACCTGGAAGTAAAAGAAACAAACTGTTCACCAGCGTGCTGGGAGCCTGGCATTTAGGCAGAAATTTTGAAGAAGAATAAAACTCAGTCATTTCCCTAGAATTCTCCTCGAGATGTTCCTCCGAAGCCTTAAAATGACAGAGGGTGGTGCAGGGGGCTGAGAACAGTGTTGGCAGCGTCTGTGTTCTGTGGTGCTGCCCTAAGGCAGGACGATCAGTGAGAAGGCCAGGGGAACTTGATCTTCACTGGACCCTTTGCCTACCTACTGTTTCTTCCAAAGGAGCAGAAGTAGTTGCCCCATTCATCACAAGACATTTTTGCCATGATACTTGGAAATAGGTAGCAGTAAGAGCTTGAAAGTTTGTGTATTTCCAAAGGTAACCAGACACCATAGAAACTTGGAATAATTTTTTTTTCTCACAGTAACTTGGAATAGGAGGATATGACATGAGAAGGATCCATCTGTACCATAGATTTAAAAATCTTTCATTTTTGAAATCAACAACTGAGGTCAAATAAGCACACCACTAATGAATTTTGAAAATTTAGAATTCCACATAATATTTTATAATAAAAATTATGACTATCACAAAACAAGATCCTATCCAACTCTTAACAAGCCCCTGTATATAGTAATTAGAGTGGTATTAGTTGATTTATTATTAATTCCAAGGATCCTTTTGTGTTTACTTCAGAACTTTACCTTTTGACAAGTTGATTCAGAGAGCAGCTGAGGAAAAGCATAAAGAATTCTTTATTTCAGAGGTAATTAATTTTAACATTTTCTTTGGAAAGCATTAATATTTGTAAATGGATTTTCTTATAAGAGAATTAGATATACAAGAGCTATAGCCTTCTCTGATAGCCACTCTTAAGGTTTGATTGTGTATGCCGTACATGTTAGTTTTGGTATTTATTAGATCCTAAACCTCGGCCAAATTATCTTTCAGTGCCTCAGTATATTAATCTATAAAATAGAAATAATAGCAGTACCTATTTCATAGGGTTTTTGTGACAATTAACTAAATAAAATCTGTACTTAACACAGTGCCTGACTAGAAACTACTCACTAAATGTTAGCTATTAATATTAACTTTCTTTGAAAATGCTTTAATTTGATATGCCAAACTCAGATGCTAATGAATTTATTTTCTTATTGACTGTTAGACTGTGTATTTTATTAATTTTTATCAGTGTGATTTCTGTTGTGTGTATTTGCTATAACGTTTGTTCAGAATAATTCTTTCTTACATTATAATCCACCTTTAGATAAGTCAGTTTAAATATCTTGAGATAAAGCATTGCGGCTTATATAAATACATTTTTTAAAAATTCAGTGTTATCTCAAAAGCACATTTTAAAAATAAATTGCTTTTTAAGCTTTGAATAAAGCTGTTGTCTGTTTTTGAGTCAGCTGGGCTTGTGGTTAGTTTGATTGTAAAGGGTGTTGCATCTTAACAGTTTTCTCATCAGGTAAAGATTATACTAGATTACCACCAAGGTCCCTAAAAACTCTGGAGGTCTGCGGTTCCATAGAATGACTAGAATGTCTAATAAAACTGATTCCATTAGCTGTACCTGAAAAATGTTTTTTAACTTTACAGCCAAGCTTAAACATGTGTATTCAGTTGCCCTTTGGCATTTTCTTTTCCAAGGGTAATGAGAGGCACAGATTTAAATAGCCATGAAATGTCAAGTGAAGAAAATGAAATAGAAATGAGGCAAAGAATTAAAGTCTAAAAATTATGGAAAGTGAGTCAATAAGATGAGTATGGACTGTCAGTGTGGTCCTCCAGGAAGATGCTGAGATGGAATTTGAAGTGCAAAAGGTTTATTGGGGAATAATACCTGTGAAGGGAAAGGGCGGAGGATTGGGTAGAGGGAAGCCAACAGCCCGTGGTACTGATCTGACAGTCTCTGCCAGCTCACTGTGGAACTGCTGAGCAAAGACTGCCCGGTAGAGGAGTCCTCTGTTGGGTAGTAGTGTCTATGCCTCTTACCGTCTGGCTCAGTCATTGGTTAGGGCTGTCCCAAGAAGAGCTTGACCTTGGTTCAGAGGCTGAGGTGGACCTGAAGGAGTTAACAGCTGGCAGCTACAAGTTAATCTCACTCCTTGCAGCTAAGTAGTGAGTGCTTTCTTGACGGGGTCTGTGCAGTGCATCTCGGTATCTGCCACATGAATTTATTTTTAAATCCTGAACTATTAGAGCTGGTAGAAAACTCTTGGAATTTTGAAGAACATATTTTGAAAACTATTTAGCCGGTAGTAAGTTTATAGCCGGTAGTAAGTTTATAGAATATACCTGATATGGTACTAGCTGAAAATATAAAAACAATGAATCTGAAAGTTTAAATTTATGATCATAGATTTATAATGTATTACTGAGGTAAATACAATGTATTTTGCAGTTTATATTGTAACAGTCGGTTCAGATATAAGAGGTAGAATGCTTGTGTTGGATGGCCCCTGTGCTTGAGCAGGTATATCTCAGTTCTCTAATTCTTATAGGAAATGCAGGCAACAGCAATGTTTTGTTCCCTATTATAGCTACATAGTGAAGTATAATTGATAATTTAAGTATCAACTTATATTTACTACTATAAAATAATGTATTTCTAATTTATACGTGAGCTGACTCTTAAAAGATTTGGCTTGAGAATTTATATAATCAGGGATAGGCTTAGCTTGATAAAACAATGTTCCAGATTTTTAAAAAAAATTATTTCAAGTATTTTATTTATACCCTGTTCTATATTTGTATTATATTAGTCCATTGTTGGCTTTAACAATACCTTGAAATCATGTGTGCTACACAAATGGGAATTCTTTTAAGTCTTAAGACATTATTAAGAGTCTAAATGATTTGGAGTGTAAAGTCTAAATTAAGCATTGTGGCTTTAAATGTGATATGTACGTACTGCCTTTAGAATTTATTTTACTTAATGTTTTGTGGATCCAGTCATTATTATAAGCAGTATATAGAGACATTTCTTTATATGGCCACCAGAGAGCATTAGTAGAAAGGGTAAGAAAACGGAACTGTTTTGAAACTGACTTAATGCGGTTAGATTTTAAGACCGTTTCCTTCTGTTTTTACTTTCTAATATTTTTACATGAGTACTGATGTCATTTTCTTTGGGATGTTTAAGGATGAGAAGTACTATTTACGGTCACTTGGGGAAGACCCCAGAAAGGTAAGAAATCTGAGTGTAAGACAATTGTTCAAAGTCTAAATGGATATATATATATATATGTATATATATATTTTTTGATGTATATATTTTAACTGGCACCGTAATTTGTATTATTACTGCCTGATACATGACCTGTTTTATCCTTTTCCATTTTTTTCTCAATGATTCATGCCCTTAAATAAGTACTATTAAAAGTTGATAACTTAGTTTTCAAGTAGGACCATAGAATCTTAGTGTTTAAAGTCGTCTACTCCAATGTGTGCACAATTAAGAAATCCTTTCTACTGTATATTTTATAGATTGCCATTCAGCTAATAATATACATTCTAAAATAATTATAAAAATTCTGAATAATCCATTATATAAGCTTTGACATGCATTCAGAGTCCAATTAATATGGCTTCAGTATTAAGGAGTGGTCCCTGAAATGATTAAGTAAGATGATATTTTTTTCCTTTATGTCACCATTTACTTCTTTACCTTCTTTTATTCTCCTCCCTCAGTGAAATCCACAAGTTTTACATAGTTGATAACATTCAAGTTATTGACTGCTAAACTTAAAATACTTAATATTAGATGACAATTGTATAAATTTTGCTTAATGTAGGAAGAACCTTTCTATAAATGAAGCATAGCTAACTTAACCATAACGATATTATTGACTCTGCAGTCTTGATACACAGTCTGTTATTCTTCATTTCTTGGCTATGGTCATGTCCTAGTATTTTAAAGCAGTGAAGAGAGTTTTGCCCCATTCCCCCTTAATATCATGGGCTCTGATGGAAACCTTAGATATGATAAGCATTATGCCAATATTGTGTTTATTATTAAAATTCTTACTGTATTTCTCTCAATGCAGGATGTTGCAGATATCAGAAAGCAGTTTCCGTTATTGGAAGGAGATATTAAGTTTCCAAAATTCTTCAAAGAGGAGCAGTTCTTTTCCAGTGTTTTTCGAATTAGCTCACCAGGATTACAACTTTGGACACACTATGATGTATGCTCCATAAATGAGAAATCTAAAGCTAATGGAGATCTTTAGCACTTACAGATTTAATAGTCATAGGTCCAGCTCTGTTGGCTACGCTCAAGATCTTTGACAAGTAATTTGCTGAATCGTCAGGTTTGAAAACAGGTGCTCTGCAAGGCAGTGATACGGAGTGAATTATTAGCTAATGCCAAAGCCTAGTTTTTCACATTTGCATTTCTCTGTGGGCTTGCTCTTGATGCATTATCACATGTATATATACTGAATTTTATGAAGTGGTGGTTTTTTTTTACATACGAAAAATGGCCACCAGATGAGGGTGAAAATTGTGAAAGTGGAAAAAGTGCTACGATTGTGGTATGAGAATATTGAAATGATACACATGACTAGATGGAACTGTTATTCAGGTGAAAGGCAGAAGTTTGTGGAAAGCCATTTCTAGTTACAAGAATTTGGGGATATCGATGGTCTTAGGACATATAACCTCTGAGAATGTCAAATGTCTACTGTATTTGTTGAGTAACAAGATGTATAGATTATTCATTTTGATCATCCTATGGTGTTCTATTTTTATTTGCTTAAATATATACATATAAGTATTAAAAAATATATACATCTAATATTGTATATGGTTTTGATGTTGAGTGGAAAAACTTAGGAAGCTACAGCAATACCTAATAGGTGTCTAAAGATAAAAGAATTTTTTTTTAAGTTCTAAATAAAACTATATTAAGTTTTATATATGTGTTTTATAATTCAGCTGAGGACCTTTTGGGAGGATTTTAACATAGCCACTTCATAATTAAGTGAGATAAGACACAAAATCTCAGCATATTATGTTTTAAAGGTTTTACATAAATGACATGATGAGAAAATGATGTGGTAACTCAACGTTTTTAACTATTCTATGATTTTTAAAATGTTAAGTAGTATTCTTTTTATATTGAATTATAATGGAGTATTATAAAGCTTAAATTAAAAATAAGTCAGAGGCTTGCTAGTAATATAGTTAAGGTTTATATAAGTAAAGAGTGTAGTTAGTGGTTAAAGGAGAAATGCTTTGTAGAAGTGATATGTAAATAATCATGAATATATCTTAGTATATTATATTTTAATTCCTTAATTGAGAATTATGTAGCTCTGCCTTTTAACATTTTTCAGTCTGTACCTACAAAGTGCACCCTTGCATACACAGAATAGTCAAGATTGCTCCGTTAATAGGTATATCAAAAAAATTTGTCAGGTTATATTCCTATAGAAATCATTTAGAAATCAAGATACCTATAACCAAATTATGGCTGGCCATACATTAAGTTATTAAAAGAGCAGTGGTTGCCACAATACCTTGTATTTTCCCAACACCTACATTTTCTAAGTGCTTTCAATCTATTGTCCAATGTTGGCCTGATAGCATTCCTTGTCAGGTAAGTAATATGTACTAACCAAGGGGAGCCTCAAATAGGTGTAACTACCCTCACCGTCATAATGGTGGGGAAAGGGCAAACAGTTTTGACTTTAGATTTCCTCATGGCTTGCCAAGCGTTTCCATTTTAAAGCAGAAATATCTTAGTGAAGGCGCAGTTGTGTTTGGAATACAAGTGTTTTCATTGCAATATTACAATGTTTTATAAGAGTTTTAGATAATGTGAGCCAAGTCCCACTAAAAGACGGGATTTAAACATTAACTGGAACCGTTGTTTCTATTTAATGTGCATTTTAGATATTTCTTATTGAAAAGTTCTTATTGGTCTTTAGGTAATGGATAACTTCTTAATACAAGTGACAGGAAGAAAGCGTGTTGTACTGTTCAGTCCTCGAGATGCCCAGTATTTATATTTATCAGGTACTTTATTTTAAAGTTTATATTTTTAAAGTTTAGTTTATTCAGTTATTTTTTGAGAAATTTCTTTATTCTCATAGGAAAACATTTTAGGTCTTCTTCCTAGTAATTGTAATGTATTCTCCATTGTACGTGTGTATACATGTGATTATAGGCTATATGAAGAATGAAATTTTCAGATTTTCTTAATTGTATTACATCGATGTCAGTGGTCATAAATAAAGGGTGGGTCATTGAAAATTTTCTTAGGTTTCAGGACAGTAGTAATTGTTCTCACAGTTTGGGTACAGTAAGTAATTACACAGAAAAGAATAACTTTTCAAATGTATGTAATTTCTTTTTTAAACATGCTAACTTTGCTTAATCTGTATTATCCTTTCTTGTAACTTTTCAGGTACTAAATCCGAAGTACTGAACATAGATAACCCAGACTTAGCTAAATATCCACTATTTTCCAAGGCTAGAAAGTATGAATGTTTCCTTAAAGCTGGAGATGTATTATTCATTCCTGGTAAGATTTCTAGAACTCAGTAATTTGGTATTTAAAATCTGTACTGTCACTCATCCATTGTATGATTTTTTAGTACAAAAGTATATTTGTTATATGTATCCTGTCCTGCACAAGATGATTTTTATACACAACTGTGTACATGTATTTAAAAGTATGCTTAGGCAAATTACAAAGTTAACAGTCTTGTTTTGCAAAGGCAACCTATAAATATTATACTCTTACTTTATTAAATGACATCAAGCAAGATACTTTCTATCTGGGAAAGGTTACACCTGGTTATTCTTTTTAATCATCTTATTTCTAAAATATTTACATGTTTTAGAACTATGTCTCTTAAGTATTTACCAAGAAATGGTACATATATTTCAAAGCCAATACAGATTTAGAGATTTTATTAAATATCAAAATGTTATAATCTCCAACACCTGTGATGTCTTTTGTATACATTATTTTTCTACAGTCTGAAATAGTGTTACCTAATTTCTTTGTACAATAAGCATTAGTTGTTACTAATGTGATGTAACTAATGTCTATAATTATTCTGAAGTGATACCTGAAAATTATAAAATAATGAAGGGGATGCATTAACAAACCCTATATATAGTTATTTTCCCATGTGTAAGTTAATGTTTATAATCAGTACCGCTTTTCAATGATAAAATTAAGTTTGAAAATATTAATAAAATTAAATTTTAAAATATTAATAAAAATACGATGATTTCATTTGCGGCTAGATTATAAATTTCTTGAGGACAATGAACCGTGTTCTGTTCATCTTTGTTTTCTCCAAGAGGCCTGATACAATGTCCTTCACATAATTGTCTATAAAAATATGATATTTTGACCTCTAATTCTTATATTCATTGAAAATATCTAGCACACTAGTCTTTATATCTAATGCTTAATTTTTTTGTTCTTTTTATCATTAGAGTGTGGTTAAGGATTATTTGGTTTTCCCTTACTCTGTGCACAACTTTAATAAAAAAGGGGGGGGAGCCAGAAATGCTGACTATTTGCATATATTTTGAAATAAAAGCAAGTTTCTCATCTTTGGATTTAAATTTAACAGAATAGTTAACTTTTTTCCTGTTATATTGAATAAAAAAAAGATTCTGAAAGAGTGGTTAAGATTGAAACCACATTTGAAAACTAGTTCTGCAAATTAAAATATTTTAAGCTTTCATTTTTTCTAGAGCACTCTTTGAGTTTATTTCTAAAATTCAGCATCTTATAAATCTTCCTTTCACTAGCTAAAACATATTTTTGGTGTGATTAGTATTTCTTCTTTGTTATATTGTGGTATTGCTTTAGTATTCTTGTAAGCACCTATATTTTGAAAATATTTACACTCAATTGAAAACAAACAAGTAAACTTTGTAGTGGAAGTAAAAAGCAGCTATGTAATATTGTAAAGTTTACTTACCCTCTTCACCAAAATGCTTGCTTTAGTTTTATATACTTATTGTAAAGGAGCTGAAAGAAATATAATTACATTAGAAATATAAAACTGAGGAGGCTACAATGAATGCAAATTTTAGCAAGCTAGAAAACCAAATGCAGCTTGAACAGGAAGTCTTTGAGAACAAAAGTACTGTACTGAGTCAGAAAAGGTCAAATATACTCCTCAAATAATTGAAATGTTCTGTGTACAAAAAACAAATACTTTGATGTGGTTCTGTGACTCAGGAAGTGTAAACAAGTAACACAAAACACAGCCCCAAATTACAGAACTACAAAACAAATATAACTTTATTATGTCTTTCAAGTTAAAAGGGAAAAATTGCTATTTCCAAAGGTTTTAAATGTAGGGTTGTGCTGTTGACACTTTAAATTGGTTGGCAGTTCATAAAAGTTAAAATGATTCTGTTTAAAGATGGGAGCGTGCTAACGAAGGGATCTAGTTATATAATAAGAATTATTTCTTACATTGGCTACATGCAACTTGTGATATTTCACTGACATTTTGGGTTTTTTTTTTTAACTAGGTTTTATTTTTAACTTTTTTTTTTTCCTCCAGCTTTATGGTTCCATAATGTAATTTCTGAAGAGTTTGGAGTGGGAGTGAATGTCTTTTGGAAACACCTTCCGTCTGAATGCTATGATAAAACAGATACCTATGGAAACAAAGATCCTACAGCAGCGTCAAGAGCAGCACAAATTTTGGACAGAGCCTTAAAAACACTGGCTGAACTACCAGAGGAATACAGGGACTTCTATGCACGGCGAATGGTCTTACACATTCAAGACAAAGCCTATAGCAAAAATTTTGAGTAAATAGCGAAGTGAATGCAATGAATATAAACTTTTAAATACAGTTCAGCTCAATTATTAGAATAATATTACAAGACCTAAATTGTTTTTATAGATTGTTAAAAGAGGAAAGGTAAATCAATTTCAGATGTATAGATAAAGTACAGAGGGGTGTTTGTGTAGTTTCTACTTAATACAGATTGTTGAGGTTCAAAGAACGCTGTACTGGGACCATTTTTTAGCTTCAGATGCAAATAACTAAAAATTCCACTTAAAATGACTTAAAATGTATTGAATCATTATACATGAAGTCTGCTGATATATTGGGCTTTACTGTTTCTGATCCAATGACTTACTGGTGTCGTTAAGAAACTCTGGGGCTTTTTTTCTCTCATTTTCAGCTGCAGCATTGGTGTCATCCTAAGGCTGGCTATCCTCGTGGTCATGGAATGATTGCCAATAGCATTGGGCTGTGTGCACCTTCATTTACATGCAGTGGAGGATTCAGGCTGGATTCCAGGGGCCCTCTCTTAATACAAGAGTTTTCCCAGAATTTGCCGCCAAACCCTTGGGTCTCATTGATTTGGCTTATAAGTGTCCATCCCCGAGCCAGTGACTGGCAAAAGGTATGGAATAACCCTTAGGTCAGTTGGGTCTACTGGAGCTGGAAGTGGAATCCTCTTCTTCTGAAGTACATGAGGTACATACATGGGAATAGAATGGAAAATTTTTTAAATCAGGATTCTGATAAAGGAAAAAAAGGTGGGCAACCAACAATGTCTACTGCAGTGATTTTTGAGCTTTTAAAAATAGATGGCTAGGTCCCAACTTTATAGACTTTGATTCAGTATGTTTGGGGTTTGGTATGGGTATACATATGTAATAGACTTCATAGGTTGTTTTGATGTGTAGTCAGGATTGAGACAATTGGATTAGATGATAGTAATTTGGATTACTAGTTTTATTATCCATCCAAGACAATGTTTAATCTGATCCTGGTTTTCTTGGCACCCAGTATAAATCAGGCCCTGCCCCCTTTTGCAGTCTTTGAATGTCAGAAAATATTCAAATCAGTTTTAATGTGTACCTACAGCTAAACTTGAACCTAATTAAAGTTTTCTCCACTAAACGCTTTTCCACCTATCACTTATTTTAAAGAAAAAAGAATTTTAAGAACACATACATGAGAGATCCCAATAATGTTGTCATTGAAAACAATGAGCCATTGTATGTGGATCTGTGCCATTCTTTGTTTTGGACCTAGTAGTTATTTGTACTGCTATTGAAGATGAAATATATTTACTGGATACAAATGTGCCCATCTAAAGGGATCAGAGTATATCAATTTGGTGCATTTTTAATTAGAAAATAATTTGATCGAAAACAATTCATCCACTCATACCCTGTGTTTGGAGTTAGATAAATTTCAGGTATAAAAAGCAAATTGTAATAAATAAGAAAGGAAAAGTATATAAAAACTATTTTGAACTTCCTAGGCATCTTTGAGGATACTGAAGTTATTCAGGTCAACACAAGTGAAGAGAATCTGTCAGAAAAGGAATTGTTGTATTAGCCAGATATAATTACTAGATTTTGATATTTGGTTACTTCTTAGGTTAAGCAAAGAACTTTTTAAATGACTCTTTTTCCTTTGGGAAGGAAAAAAAGAAAAAGAAAACCCGTTAGTTTGAACGGTATTTATAGTCAGCTTTTTAATAAACCCTCCTTGGTTTTGCTTTTTTTTTTTTTTTAAACCAGTAAGAGAATGAATGCAAAGCATATGTCCAGGGCCACATAGAAAATCTGGAAGTAAAAATGAGATTTCAGTTTACTTAGTGAATATTCATTTTAATTAGTTTATTTGGTAAGCAAACTGAATGACCTTAGGCAAGTTTAATAATCTTTATGAAGCTTATTTTCTTCACTTTTAAAATAGAACTAACTTAAGCTTTCTAGGGTTGCTACAAAAATACAGGGAGTTCAAGGGCAGGCACATGATTGATGGCTGGTACTAGCTTCTACTTAATTATAGTCCTTATTTGCTGAGAGATTTGAGGTAAATTATGACGTCTAGAAAGCTTGAGATGAACACTTTGGGAAGTTTTAAAATTATTTCCCTGGTCATAATTGTTAATGTTGGTGTTTATTTTATATTTTAATCTTTTTTGCCTACCTGGTTGAGACCAAATGAGATGTTTTTAAATGTATATTACACAGTATTTGTTAGCTGTAACTTCTCAGGAATTCCAAATCTTAGAATTTTGTTGCTGAAAGGGATCTTAGAAATCACTCATCAATCCAGATTGCTTAAGTGATTGTCCACGCTCACAAAGCTGGGTGATAGAAATTGGAATTACAGTTGTGACTAGATTGGTAATTCTCCATTCTTTCTCCTTTAGGCATAGCTCATCTCAAACACTTCTGAATACATTATATAGTTATTTGGCTACAGTTTGGGGCTTGACCTCACCCACAAAGGAATAGTTTTCCTCTGCCAGGGAAATTTCTCATTGTACTGCTTGTTACATAGACAAGGGATACAAAATAAGACTAATGACGAATAGGTAGACAGTAGAGTGTAATATAAAAATGGAATATGTGCAGTCATAGAATGAGACAGACATATGTATAATGACAACAAATTTTCCAAGATAATTAAATGAGAAAAAAGTTTGAAGCTATGGGTATGGTATGCTGCCATTTGTATAAAACAAAGATATGCTCTAAGTAGACATACTTGTCCAAACAGAATTATCACCGCAAGGACACATTAGAAACCAGTGACAGTGGCTGCCTCTGAGAAGAGGTTACACAGTAGGTGGGCAGACTGGAGTCTGCAGTTTGTATTATTTTAATTTTCTGCCCCGTATTAGTCTTAAAAAACAAATTTTAAAAATACATGTGGATAGTAGCTTTTCACGAACATTAACAGTATTTGTCTTGGTACATAGTTATGTAACTATGTACCAAGACAAATACTGTTATTCAGTAATTAATTTCACACTTGTCACTTCCATGAAATATCAAAACAAGAGAAACAAAGTCAAGGAGGCTTATTTTCCATCTTTCCATACTTTTGAACAGCAGCTATTTGAACATTTGGAAAGAACCTTAGTAAAGGCAGTTCTCTCACCTATCTAAAGTTGCCAGTAGAAATCTAAGCTGAATTTAAGAAGTTGACCAAAAAAAAAAATGCAGGTCTGAATGGAGTTGGAACTGTGCTGCTGTGACTCCTTCCCCCAGTGCTAAAAAACAGATGTAGTCAGGAGGAACTAACAGATTGGCAGTCCCCCACACACCTCTGGTGTTACCTTAAAGACTTATTTCAAGCATGAGTGTTTAGATGTCTTAAATACACCTCAGCTGTATTGTTTTTTAATCTTCCATTAAATGGAATACTAACATGACCATCTAAGTGACTGCCTATCTCAACCACTAACTTAAAGCTACTAGGCCTCTCTGCCTTTGTAAAGAGCTACCAGAATTTACAAATAAAGTCAACCTACATGTATATCTTACCCTCTAAAGCATGTTTCTCTTAAAGGCTCTTACACAACAACTCTTACATGAATACTACCTTTTGTTTCATACTTTACCTCTTAAGTCTTACACATTTCTATACTCACACGCTGAGTTTTGTCTTTACTGTAGCCTTAGTGCCTAGACCTGCCTTGTCCTTGCTGAGTGCTTAGATGTTACACAAATGAAAAACAGGTCACACCATATTCTAACCAAAGAATACAGACACCTGAGACGATTAGCACCAAAAAGGAAGAACTTCCTTATTTTTTGAGAGATTTGTTCTCTAAGAAATTCAACAGAAGAAATGGAAATAATGTAAATTTTTGAGAATATAAAGCAGATATGTATTGTTATAGGAAAGTTTCAAAGTCGCTCATTTGAAAAAAACATGGAGGCTAATGAAAACACATGTAAACCCAAAATGGCAAAGTGGAGAGAAATAGCTTCCTTCTAAATAACGATCTGAAGTTTTAACACGTATCTAATAACATAAAGCACATCCAGACAGACTTCTGTAGATTAAATTTAATACAATTATACATTCATGCTGCGGCAGTAACAACTTGCACATTTGTATGTATGACTACTTTTCTCAGTTGACTCATGACATAAACACAAAAAGGCACAATCCAAAAGGATATACTAACATTTACAATAGTTTTAGACAAATGGGGAGAAAAAACAAATCTGAAGTATTAAAATACGTGGATCAACTTGAACATATTTTCATTCAAGAAATACTCTACTTTTCAACAGTCTCATTTTGATGCAGTGGCAGTTCCAGGTGTCTAGTGAGTTATTTTAATATCCATTCATTTTAATATTCAATGTAACAGTTACAATTAAGCATTCATATGACTAGATAGCTAAAGAACCCAGATTTTTCATATATCAGATTTTTTAATGAATCCTGCTTGAAAGTCCTACTTTTTCCATTTTAGTTAATCTTGTAAAAACAAATGCCTTTTCTTGCCCCATCATTAGAGCATTCAGTAACTTAGCTATTTTACATTAGATACACATGAATTTAACCAAAGACTACTAAACATTGAAAGCCGTCCAATCAATCAAGGTGCTGACTTAAGACAAGGTAGTATTAGAATCAGGCTGACTTGTTTCCTTGTTGGGAATTTTTGGTCTCAAAAGAAACAGCAGGTATTTAAAGAAACCAGCAATATAAGACTACTTTGTCATTTAAAAAAAAATAATTTGAGAGACACTATAGAATTAAGGGATGTTATTTTTAAGCATTTGGTAAGAATCATTTCTTATAAGTATGAATACTTGGAATGTATTTATAGTCATTAAAATATAATTCTGGGGAAAAAAATTTTAATTGTATATTGTTTTAAGAATTTAGGTCCTGTGGGTTATTAAGGTATTAAGCTTCAGTCTTTTTTTTCCAGTTTGAAAGCACCATGTTATTGCCATACTTTATTTCATGTCCTGCAAAAGCTAATTATAAACAAACAATAAAAAAGTGACCACTCACCTTTTATTGTAATCATACAGCTATATTTCAATATTGTTTGACATTAATTAGATCTTGGTTTCTCAAAATGTATTTATGTAGGTCAAGAAAAAACAGACAGAAGGAAACTTCACCCAGATTATGTAGCAGTGGTAAGCAAATTCAGTTTCTGAGCCAAAATTAAATCATTTGTGTCTTCAAACTTTCCCTTATAACTTTTCTTATAGCAATATAATTTTGCATTTTAGCCAAAGAGAGCTACTTTCTTTTGGTAGACAAAAGCATGCTTCTGGAGAAACACTGACTTAGATCTATAGAATCTGTCCCCTTGTCTATAGAACACTAACAAATAAAGTATCATGTATTTATTTTCCCTAAGTTGATCTCTTTCAAAAGACTGATATGAAAATATTTTAAATCAGTAATATATCTGTAATTAACACATGTAATTATGTTCAAAACAGTTTTCCCAAAAGAATTGGTTTGGGCCAAGATTCAAGAAACTCCAAAATGTCTTATGCTAAAGTTGTCAATTAAAAATTTAGCCACAGTGCTTAAGTGTAATGTTTTTAAAAACCAACTTTACACTACTGCATGTTCTTGGTAATCTGGAAACATATATTTTGACTCTCAAAAAAAACTGGTGGCACATTAAAGAAAGATTCCATGAGTCTATAAAACAATGGCAGGGCAGTTATTCCAAAATGATGGAAAACATCAGTGTGCCTTTGCTTTGAAGAGAAATGACGTGTTTCTATTCAAAAGTTTTTAGTGCCAAAATAGCTAATTATTTTTACAGTGCCACCAAAATTAGTTTTAAACATTACTCAGAAAATAAACTATTTCCAACAATTAACAATTTTAATTATCTTTTATAAGGACTATATTGTAACTCTCATTCTAAAGGGTCTTATATCTCCTCAGGATTATCACAAACCACCTTTTAGATTTCAAATGAACTAATTCTAACCCAGTCCAAATTAAAAGCTTCACATTCACAAGCAAAGAATTCGATTATTGCACATTACACTCATATTTTAGGAATGTGTGCTCCCCACAAAAAAGTGCTTCTGCTCTTCCACTTAATAAGTACATGAATATTCTTGTAATCTTAAAATACTTCATGAACCCTGAAGTGATTCTCTATGGAAGGAGCTTCCTTTGCAAAATGAATTTGGCTAGTCACCTGCACACCAAAATCTCCAAGTATCTGAACAAATTTCTTGTGCTCCTTTCCAATCCAAGATCTCATTGGATCACGTACTTGGTAAGGTGTTACATGGGTGTGAACAATAATCCCTGTTTGTGCAAATTCTTTCAAGACTTCTGGATAAGTAACCCAAGTATTGCTTCCTCCAGAATGACCACCATCCAGCCAGTACATTGTTCTTATCCTTTTGATAAAAGCATCTATGTTCTTGTCTTTCTTAGCTTCTTTCAATTCAAAAAGCAACTGATTCAAAACAACACAACCTTTACTGAATCCAATTAAAGTAAAAGAAGCACTATTTAGTGATGGTGGATAGAAACTCATAGCAGACTCATCAAAATTTTCACAAGTCCTTTCTTTTTCTCCCTGGCAACCATTGGTAGTATGAGAAGAACTGGATCTACAATTAGATGCTTTGGAGTCCTTATTCAAATCTTTCCCATTCTTCTTTGATAGCAAACTGTTCTGACTTAAGTTAAAAGCATTAACTAATAATGTATAAAGGTGCTTAAAAGCTCCAAAGTCAGTATTGTGTTCTGGAGCACCAAACATATTACTTTTCACAAAATTATCATAGCAGCTGAATTTATGCAGATGCATTCGGGAACACTTTATCACCCAAATATAACTATTGGGGAACCGGTGGGCTAAAATAGTGGCAACATTTTCTAGACTCCAGTTTTCCCACTGATAATTCTCAGGATGACGAGTCATAATTTCATGATAATTCTGAAAGGTAAGAAAGATGAAACAAGCATTAAATATACATTTATATAAAACGATTTACACAAAATAGTTTCCCATTTTCATTGTGGAGTAAGTTGGGGTGTTATGACCCATGGTTAATATACTATAAGTGTAAAACTATAAATCCGCCATTACTCTCTGGTTATGAGATTTTGAACAAATCACACTTTCGGTTTAGGCCTCAAATCCATCAAAAGATAGTGTTATAAGGTAGCTAAACAGCATAGTAGGAATTTAATAAAACACTTTGGAAGGATTATAGATATTTTTAATAAATTTTTATTTAGCATACATACAGTCTATTCATAACACATTAACAACATATAAATTTGGTTTATTAGACTTTTTGACCAACACAGAATTTTAAAATATTTTCTTATTAAAGCTGCTATCCTGAACCCCTCCCTCGTTGGATCACTCTAGCAACCTGAATGCTGTCTGATTTCAATTTCTATTTTACAAACAAAGCTACAATGAACATTATAGAAAAATCTTTTTATACGTCTGTGATTACATCCTTAAAAATAAATTCCTAGATAATAGAAAAACTAGGTGAAAGAATATTCATAATTTAAGATTGGTTATATAGACTACAATACTGTCTTCTAGTGAAGTATGTGTTAACTTTTATCTTTGTTAAATTTCATAGGCACAGGAATGATATTCTAGTTTAGATTTGAAAATTTGAA
This sequence comes from Rhinolophus hipposideros, assembly GCF_964194185.1. Taxonomy (NCBI): domain Eukaryota; kingdom Metazoa; phylum Chordata; class Mammalia; order Chiroptera; family Rhinolophidae; genus Rhinolophus; species Rhinolophus hipposideros. Next base: position 70,037,921 of record NC_138052.1, on the reverse strand, counting down.
TGAAGTTGAAATTTTGTTCATATATTTATTAGCCATTCTCTATTCTATATGTATTAATAACTTTAGTTTTTTGGACATGCATGTAAATTTTATTTTCCTTTTAATTTTTATTCATAGCTTTTTTTAAAAAAGGGAAATTTCATTCAAATTTATTCATTTATTTTATGAAATTTATTGGATACCTACTGATTGGGTCTGGATCAGAACAGACTAAACTCCCGCCCACATGGAGCTCTAAGAACTGAGATACACAACAAACAACTCCATTAGTAAGTAGAGCAACACTGTCCAACAGAAATATAACTTGAGCTACATGTAAAATTTTCTAGTAACTACATTTAAAAAGTTAACAGGTGAAAATTATTTTTAATAATACATTTTACTGAGCCCAATATATCTAAAATATTATTTCAACATGTAAACCATATAAAAAAACTACCGGATTATACATTGCTTTTTCTTACGAACTCCACTGTATATTTTACACTTACAGCACATCTCAATTTGGATGCTATATTTTCACCAGAAAATCTGAATTTAGATTTCATAAAATTTACAGCTGAAAAAGTAGATTCATATACCAAGTTGTTCAAATATACTTAAAACTTTTCCAGGAACAGACTTGAGTATCAGTTTTTAGATTTAAATTGGACGTTACATACGATTAAAAATGTAGTTCCTTGATTTGACTAACAACATTTCAAGTGGTCAACAGCCACAAATGGCTAGTGGCTGGACAGCAGAAAACATTAGATGGTGGTGAGTGCAATGGAGTGTAATAAACAAGGCAGGGAAAAGGAGTCCAATGTTTTGGAGAGGGTGGGAGACTATTATTTAAAACACAGGTGGTCGCCAATAAGGCGAGCGTTGAGAAGGACCTGAAAGGGCTGAGGGAATGAATCGTGATATTTCAGGTATAAGAAACGAATTGCAAAAGGCCCTGAAGTGGAAGCATGCTTTACAGAACCGTGATGCAGTGATGAGGCCGGAGGAGCTCCAGTGGAGGGAACAAACTGCAAAGCCATCGCCAAGGAAGTCAGAGGGAATGCTGGGGAGGAGCGAGCGTGCCAGTCATGTCTTGGGAGACTGAGGACTTCAGCTTTAACTCTGACCAGGTTTGGAGGAGAGGGCTGATATGACCAGTTTTGAAAGGATTTGTATACTATGTGTGAAGGGGCAACAGTTACAGCAGAGGCTACTGCAGTCTAATCCTAATGAGAGAAGGTGGCTTGAACCAGAGTGGGGTAGACACGAAGGTGATAAGAAGTGGTCAGATTCTGACCATATTTTGAAGGTAGAGTCAACAGCATTTGCTGATGGATTGGATATAGTGTGAGGGAGACAGAAATAGAGATGTAATTTTTCTTTATTTCTAACAGTCATATATTATATCAAAGTTTTAAATGCACCTCCCTTTTGACTTAGTAATTCCTCTTCTAGGAATTTATCTCAGTGATATACTTATGTACATGTATAAATAAATATGTATATTTATTTCTGCTTCAAAAGAATGAAGCAGCTCTATGAGTACTTGTATGGTTTGTAAAATAAGGGCTAAATAATCCCTGTAGGCTATACTACCATTTGTGTTTCTTAGAAAGTTTATATCAACACTGAATGTTTCTGCAGGGACATATAAATGGGTAACAGGGATAGCTTTGGGGAAAGGAAATGGGAGACTACAGGAAATGGGATGAAAAGACTGCCTTTTCAAAGTACAACTTTAAATAAACTAAATTTTTTAGCAAAATGGATTTTTTTTCTATTTAAAAATTAAAACTAATACTACAAAAATTCAGTCTACATACAAAGGTATAAAAAACACTCCAAAAAACTACCAATTAGAAAATCACTATTAAAATTTTGGTGTCTAGGACTCCAGTTTTCTTTAGTATACATATACATACGCAAGTAGTATGTATGTAAGAGAGCATTCTTTACTTCTCCCTCACAAGCTTATACATACAGTTTTCACTTACTATATTATAGGCATGATTCCATATCAATAAATTTAAAATTTAATCTGCACCATAATTTTTAGACTTCCCATCGGAAAGATTAATATCAACTTACATTTCCACTGGAAGTATACAAGAGTGCTTATTTTCCCACATCCTGGCTCACACTGACGATGAGCATTAATTTTTAAAAAAATCTTTGCTATGAAAAAATGATATCTCACTTTTGATTTTATTTGTATGTTTTGATTCCTAATCAGGTTGAATATTTTTCTATGTTTATTGGCAATTTTCATTTTCTTTTGTTAACTTTCTTTTCATGTCCTTTGGTAATTTTCCCAATAGGATGCTCAAAGTCCTTAACAGTTTGCATCTCATTAATATTAACAGTGTGTATGTTAAAAGACTATTATTTAACTTTATGGATTATGCTATTGTCTTCTGCACATCCAGATTTCTGATATAATTATGATTAAAATTATCATAGGAGCTTACATCTGAAAGGGCTCGTCTAAATCCTTTTTATAGCTAAGGAAAGTGAGGTCCTAGAAACTATAGTTATTTATTTCGTATATTTAGTAAATGAGCCAAAAATTAACTCAAGATTTTATGATTCTCAGTTTAGCCTCTACTACATAGAAGGTGATCAATCTCAAAACTTGGGTGTTTGCTTTTTATTTTCCCCATGATCAAAGGGAGGAAATGTTTATACTAAGAAACTGTGTATACTAAAATGTAAAAATGGGATTCTCACTGTGGTGTCAAAACCCAGATCTGAGAACAATGGATAAGCACATTTGAAAAAAAAGACACCAGACATTCTCATATGACTTGCTTGTAGCCCAAATTATTTCTACAACCCAGGCTATGACCCTGACCCATCTACATAAAAGGCTAAGGACTGTGGGAAGAGAGGTTTTCTTTTGAGAGAATTTTCATCCCAGTGGGAATGCAGTGCACTTATTCTCCTTGTAGGGGAAAAGGGTGGGGGGCACGCTTCTCCTCATCCCCAGTGAGGCAGGTGGCAAGAGAATCTCTTGGAGAGATTAGGAGATGCTTACTGCACAGGCAGATGTCTGAGAACTTGCAAAACTTATAGGCCTACCTCATACTGCTACTGAAGTAAAGGAAAGGATTTTTAGGAAAACTTGACATGTGTGTTCAAGAGTTTGTAAACATTCACTATAAAGATTTAAACTAAGTGGACTACTCGTTACAGCAGAATGAGAAGAATATTGCGTACAAGCTGTACTTCCACCAAAAATGGGGCAAGGGGGCATTTTTGCTGAGCAAAAAGTGGACATCCCAAGTAAGCAGGCTAGAAGGATAACAGGATCCCGCCAAAGAAGGCTGCCCGACGGAGGCCTAAGGCATGATCAGGTATGACTAATAGTGTGTAACTGTGCAATATCTGCCCCTGGTTCCTGGCACAGAGCTCCTAAAACCCTTGGCGTTTCCTGGGTGATAGGAATGTCTTTTGTTTTAATGACAGGAATGTCTTTTGTTTTAATGAGGTGACTCCTGGTGGGCTCCTGGGTCGGGGCTAGTCATTAGAAAGACCAAGATATCATCAGTGAAGCCTCCTATATACAATAAAAATCCCCAAAGTACAGGCTTGGGTAGCTTCCAGGTTAGTGAACAGTGGAGGTGCCAGGAAAGTGATAGGTTTAAGAGAGCGTGGATGCTCTGCACCCCGTCCCACATACCTTACCCTATGCATCTCTTCTATCTGGATGTTCCTAGTTAATGGAAATCTAGAAAAGGCAAAAAATTATAGTGCAGGAAAGCAGATCAGTGACTGCCTAGGGCTGAGAGAAGAAATTGACTAGAGTGGGACACAAGGGCACTTTTTAGGGTGATGGAGACGTTGTATAACATGATTGTGGTGTTAGTTACATAACTGTAATATTTGTCAAAATTCATCAAATTGTAAGCTTACACTTTAAAAATAAAGAGGTGAATGTAATTCTATATCCTGAGGCTTTAAGAAGCAAGATAACGCAAGGAAATTAGACAGTACCTACTTAAATCCTGATCTCCCTCTAAAATCATTACTGATGGATAAGAAAAACATCAAGAGGTATCTAAAGAAATATATATTAAGACAGCCTCAGCTTTCCTGTACTTTAAATGCTAAAAGGACAGGTATAAAATAAAAAAGGATATAAACAATAAAGTAATGATAATTAGGATTTTAAATTACATGGACAGCCAGATCCAATTAATACCAAATAATGAATCTATGTTAAGATGAGGCAAAGCTTATAATTATACCCTACAAAGTTCTTTTTGACCTTATTCTGTTCAATACTGATCCAAATTAAGAATAAAGATATAGAAAAAATGCTTATTTAATCTATAATATGCTGCAAACTGAAATAAGTTCTAAAATGATCAATAAAAAGATGAGCTGTATCTAAGAGGGCAAATTTCATAACGATAAACGTGAAGCTCAAAAGAATCAAGTAGAAAGATATGGATGAGGAAATCTGAGCCTAAAAGCATTTCATATAAAGACTTATCAAACACTTCATACACTGTTCAAAGCAACTTACATACATTCATTCATTCAACAAGTTATTTAATGAATAGTCACTAAGCATCATAGATATATCAGTGAAGAAAACAGACATGAAGCTTACATTGTAGTAAGGTGGAAGACAGATAAAAACCAAAATGAATAACTAATATAGTAAGTGAAATGGACAAAAATTAAACAAAAAAGTTAACAGGGGTCCTGTACATACAACTGATTATTAAATAGGATGGTCAGAAAAGGCCTCACTGTGAAGGCAACTTTTGAGCAAAGACTTGAAACAGATGAGGTAATATATCCTACAGATAATCTGCAGAAAGACCGCTCCTGACAGCATGTTCAAAGCTTTTGAGGTGAAGTGTGCAATTTGAAGAAGGCTGGTATGGCTGGGACAGAATAAAACAGAAAAAGACAGTCAGAAAAACAAGGTGGAAAAAGGTAGACCAGTGAAGGGATTTGCAGGACATCAAAAGGTCGCTGGCTTTTACTCTGAGTGATACAGGAAGTTATTGGAGACTTTTGAGCAGAAAGATATGGAATGATTTGATTTACATTTTAAAATGATTATTCTGATCACTTTTAGATACATTAAGAAGGTGAAGCCACTTTATTTGTTGATGGATTAAAATATGAGATGTGAAAGAGAAGACTAAAGGATAACTTCAGGATTTCTAACTTGAGCAACTAAAAAGGAAGTTTCCATTAACTGAGATGAGGAAAACTGCAGGAAGAACAGGTTTAGGGGCAAAGATCCGGGAGATTTTAGGTTTGAAATATCTATTAAATATCCAAAATGAAATATTGTGCGTGCAATTGGTAAGTCTAAAATTTGGGGAATATGTCTAGGCTAGATAAACAAATGTTGTATGTAAAGCCACAGACTGAAAGAGATCATGAAGAGAGTAATTTAGCATTTTTTTAGACCTCATATGAAGACAGAGGAAAAGTTGAAGAACTGAGCACTGGGGTACCCCCAATAATTAAAAAGGTCGCCAGAAAGATGAGAAGAACTGTAACTCTTTGGGTATTCACATATTTACTCCTCATTGATGGCCTATAAATTATTATTCATACTTTATAGTTGAGGTAGCTGCAATTGGCCAGAGAATAGCTAAAAAGTGCAGAATCAGGGTTCAAACCTAGGCAATCTGGCCTCAAAGCCTTTTGATGCATTATCCTTTGATGCATTCCTGGGTTTTTAGAGCACTTCATACTCTGCATAAATCTACAGTACATCACTGTCCAAAAAGCTAATGGAATTTCAGGCTAAATAAAGAAATGGATGATGTCAAAACAAAAAGATATTATTCCATCTGTATTTAGCGTTTTTTAGACATCAGATGAAGACTTGTACTTACATTCTAGCTGGCACACTTTAAAAACACTTAGTAGGTTTAGTTATCTGTAAGTTTAGTTATCACACTATCATCGTCATCATTATTGCAGGTGCACAGTTAGCTGGTCCATAATCTGGAAGTCATGATCAGTAATGTCATGCTGTTTTCCCAAATTGAGCAAAAGGCCATCGATTGAGTAAATTAAATTTCTTCTCTTAAATCTAAATACTAGTTTTTTCATAGTGTTTATTATCAGTCCATTATTTTGAAAAGAGAAAAAAACTACAGGTATCTTAATCATCATTTGACTTAGGGCACAAAGTTTGTAAGTGTATCATTTTCAAGCATCAATTTCAAAAACAATAAATATTGTTTCATGGTATACGAAACACATCTAGCCATATTCTAGCTTTACCTGTCTACACCAACACTATCCAGTAGACCGTTGTGATGATGGAAATGTGCTGTGGAACAGTTCTTCTGTATTTGCACTGTTCACACACAAACCTTAGCTGCTGCCGAGCACTTGAAATGCAGCTAGGGCAACTGAGGAATTGGGTTTTTAATTGTACTTAATTTAAATTGCCAGATAACTAATAGCTACCCGATTAGACAACGCAGTTCTAGAATAAAATCTAGACTGACAGCCAGCTTTCCAGGACAACATATTCACGGTAATTTGCCTGCAGCTACACAATGAATAATAAAGATAAAATCACACAAAAAACAAAAGTACAGAATTTTAAGTGAGCATCAAAATACCGATGCTCTTTGCAATTACTTTGCAAAATGCTTTGCAATTACTGTCTCTCTTCTCCACCCACCCTCCCTTTCTTAGGATTACTGAGTGTCATACGTTTGTAGTGGGTTTTTGTTTCTGTTTACTTGCTTGCTTTTTCATTACTGCCAGTGGAACACTATGTGCTAAGTTAATTTAAAAGCTATCGCTGTCTCCTGTCCCCTCCCCCGCCCCCACGCACACTCCACTGAGAAACCAAGTTGCAGAATGAATATACATCATGCGTCTCAACTCATTCCTTCTGTTTCACATTCTACGCCCGTGAAGCCTGGACCGACACCCGGCTCTCCCCAGGTCGGAACTCGCCGAGGACACCGTCCCGCCCGGGCTACCGAGGGGGTCACGGGTGTGGAAGGGGCGGCTTTGGATTCCGTGTGTTAACGGAAGAGCCACCCTGTGACTGCATGTGCGGTTGAGTTCAGAGGAGGTAACAAACTCGGTACCAGCTATGGGGCAGAATCCAGGGAATTCGCACACGCACGAGAGGGAGGAACACGTGCCCCGAAAGGCCCCAGGTTACCTGCACATCCCCGGGGAAATAGAGGACGTGATGCTGGGCGGGCGGTGGCTGCCCCTCCTTCGCCCGGTCCCCAGAGACATCCCGCCATTCCGGTCCCTCGGCCGCCGCCGCCGCCACCAGGAGCAACTCGTTGCTGCGCTGCGGGTCGGCTCCCGGCACCGTGGACAGCTGCACGCACTGCGGTGCGCTCCCCTCGGCCGCGCCGGAGCATCGCGCACTGCTGCTGCCGCCGAAGTTCATGGCTCCGGCCCGAGGTCGTGAAACAGCGATTCCGAGTCCGAGCTGCGGCAGCAGGAGCAGCAGCGGCGGCGACCGCAGGAGCGCGAACCCCAACATGGGTCGCCGCCGCAAGAACGGTTCGTGGAGGGGGAGGGCCTGAGGGAGGTACTTCAACAGGCCGTTCAACGGTCGCCGGGAGAGGCCCCGGCGGGAGTCGGCGCGGAGGCGACCGTAGCGTCAGAGGCCGACGTCTGTGCGCGGCGTGCGTAAGGCAGGAGCGGTGTGCGCGAAATTCGACTCGGGTTCACGGAGGGGGCGGTGGAGGGGCGTGGCCCGAAGGACGTTCGTGATTGGTGGGTTCTGACAGCCGGGAAGTTCGAACGAAAGTCTGGGAAAGAGCCGGGGAAGAGCAAAGAAATGGTTTGAACCGAAGACAACAAACTCGAAGGCCGGCCATTGTGACGCATGCGCAGCAGCAAAAGCGGCCTGAAGGTCGCTGTCCGGTAATGCTGTACAGAGTTTTAAGTAGACCATGCACCTGTTTCAGTAGGCTCCCCTTTCCGGTGAAGGTTTTCTAGTCGTTTGAGCCTTAACAGAGACGCAATCCTAAAGATATAAATAGAATAATCCTGTCCTGTAGAGAAATCTGCAGGAAGTCTTCTGCATGCCCTGGATAAAGGGACTCTCCCTCTTCTCATACCATCGAGTTTTCTTTGTAGATATATGAACCTATAGATATATAGGTTCGTAAGAATCTATGGTTAGATATGAAGTCTAATGCATCTCTGATTGGTAGCGGGGAACAGGACGTGTAGACTGGGACAGGAAAAATGGGGGCAAGACAATACTGGTTACGCATTGGCTGTTGGTGGTGTTTGCAACCAACGGGATTGGCTACTTTAGGGTTTTCAAAAACTTGTTTGAACAGTGGGAAAATCATAGGTGTCCAACAACCACTCATGGCGAGTTGTGTAAGAATAATATTTGGCCAAGTGTATGCTAAAGATAGAGGCGGAAGGGGGAAGGATCTAGTATTTTAAACTCAAAAGCTTGTGAGGCATGGCACTGTAAAGAACCTTGTAGGAGAGAATATTAGTGAGAATTATAAAAAGTTTAGCCAACATTTATTTAGGCCTTCCTATCAGCAGGACTCAAACTAAGCACTTCATATATTAACTGTCCTGAGTCTATATATGTGTGTGTTTAAACACACGTACTGTTTTATTTGCTCCGCATATCAAATATTAACAGCCTTGAAGTAAGAACACAAATGAGCAAATGATAAAATATAATTTTTATATATATGTATATATATATCCATGTGCTAATTTCACTACTTAGTGAAGTCACTAAGTATATATATATATATATATATATATATATATATATATATATTTAATGACTTAGTGACTTAATAGAATTGAAATATGCTATCCTACTCTGGTCTAAATTATTGAGTTCTAGCTGACATCATAGTAGTATAAACAATCAAAATAGTTAATTAATATTACTAATTAATACTCCAGCTCCTCTTCCTTTTTCCAGGAAGACCAGTTTAATTAATTAATACACTAAGTAGATCTGCTGCTTTTTGAAAATAACAGGTTAAAAAAAGCAAAGACTAATATATGATAATGAATATATAACCATATTCAGACAACCAACCTTCACTCTATTTTGCAAACTACATACAAGTTGTTACTTTCTCTTGTTAGGTAGAGGATTACTGAAATATAATCCAAAATCCCCTGCATGTATATGTACTCCAAACACAGCTTTTGATTTTTGTGGTTTTGTTTTTAGGTTGACATTTTAATTGAATCTATCACTATTGAAGAGGATGGGGAGTTCTTGTGTTTTAGGAAGAAAATTAATTGTAGTAAAGATAAATATTGCAAAGTTGTTTCAGTGTCTTTAATATGATTGAGGTCTTTGAGAAATACAAATAAAGATTTAAAGGGCAGAGTAAATAAATAAACGGAAATTAGCACAAGTTTTTTTGTTTGTTTTTTCCCATGATCAAGGATTTACACAACGGGACAGGAGCCACTTCCAGAGAGAGTTACAGCTCTCAGTTCATCGGTTGATTTATGGTAAGTCATAGAAGTTGTAATTCCTTCTCATAGGTCCCATTGATGTTACTGTAATATCTGTTTTTCTTATTCCAGCTCCTCTTCCTTTTTCCAGGAAGACCAGTTTTGGAAATCACTACTTTTCTAACATCCATAGGCGCAGATAGCCCAGTACTTTCCCCCTTTATTCTCTCTTAGAGCTGGGATTTGCTTCCCCACAAGAGGCCTTATATACACAAAGTGTGACCAGTTGTTTGAGTCTACCTTCCTTTTTAGTAGATAGAGATCTCCACAAGGATTTTATTAGGTTTATAGTGTGCAAAAGACTACAGCTCATCTCTGGATTCTTGACAGTTCTCAGGGGATCCTGTGGGGCTCTCAAAATTCTTGTTATATGACCCAATATAATAAATAGAAAAAGTTGCAAAATTAGAATTTGAAAAAGACTAGGTTTCATAGGAAAGCACATTAAAAGATCACAAACTACAATATCTACAGAAGCTAGGCCTACATCATAAATAGTAAAATGGCCACGTGTAATCAATAGGGAGTGGTAAACGTGTAGCAAACTAGAGGGACATATCAGATTTGAAGGAGGTAGTCATGTCCACTACAAGTCACTTATAAAATGAAGCCAACATTTTGCCAAACATTCAGTTTTTTCAAGAGAAATTAGATACACAGATACTTATGTGTCATTTCCCAATTCATAAATGTTGACAACTAATTGAAATTGTTTTTAAAACATTGTGTCAAGTTAAATGCATACATTGGTGAAATTTGGCCTGTGGGCCACAAATGTGTAATTTCTCTACTAAAAGGTAAAATGAATGGATACAGGAAGGCAGAGAATAGGGGGAAAAAGACAGACCTTAAATGTGAGTTTCTGTAGAAGATGGTATGAAATGAATGGGAAAAAAGACTAAGCAGTTTATCATGGGATTTGAACTGGATCCCATTTGATGTTCTTTGAGAGATGCCAATAAATGTTTTAATTCATTTCAATTATTCTTGGTTTGGGACAGGTAGGGGTGTGTGTGTGTGTGTGTGTGTGTGTGTGTGTGTGTGTGTGTGTGTGTTTTAGTAAGCCTCTGTGCTAAAATGGACATGGGGTGGAGCAGGCTTCATATGAAGTTTGCAATTCTAGTATATAATTTTGCCCCCAAAATGACTGATAAAACAAAACTAGAAAGTAAAGACATTTGGGGATTTGAAAGATTATTTTTTGTCTACTCTCACTAGTTAAACGATACCTTTTACACTGCTTTTGTAGAATATGATTTAAACATCTGCTTCAGCCAAATCCATGCTTCAGCAAAGTACAAATCACTATAAACCAAGACCTTGCAATAACAAGTTGGCAACCCTTATCCCCTGCTGGAGTGGTATCAGTAAAGCAAGTTAAAATCAAAGGTTTATATAAGATATAGAGTCATAAAACATAATATGAAAAATTCCAGGTTTTATTTGAAAACCTCTTATTGTACCAAGAATGAGGTAAATCTCAAATTGCATGAAAAAAGACAACAAATAGATACCACAATGTGATGTCCAAGATGTTAGAATTATCTGATAGAGATTTCAAAAATGCAACAAGCAATTTTAAACACACTTGAAACAAAATTTAAACATAGAAAGTTCCAACAAATAAATTTTAAAATCTCAACAATAAAATAGAGGATATAAAGAAGACCTAAACAAACAAACAAACAAACAAACAAAAACCCATAGTGGATAGGCTTCAAAACAGAAAGTAGGGAATAGAGGAAAGAACAGTGAATCTGAAGATAGAGTAATAGGAATTACATAATCTGAGAGTGAAAATAAACTGGAAAAAAAATAAACAGAGCGTTAGGAGCTTGTGAGACTATCACAAAAGATCTAACATTTGTGTCATTAGAGTTTAGGAGGAGAATGGAAAGAGAGTAGGACTAAAAAAGTACATAAAGAAATAATGGCTGAAAAGTTTCCAAATTTAGCAAGAGACATAACTTACAGATTCAAGAATCTGAGTGAACCCCAACAAGATAAATCAAAAAATAAAAACCTATACAAAAACCTATAAAAAGCCAATACAAATCATAGTTAAATGTGTAGAAATGAAAGACAATTTACACCTTACTTATAAGGGGAAAGCAATTTAAATGATAGCACAGGAGACATGTAGAGTAGGGTAATGAAACCATTAGTGTGATACTGTAATGATGGGTATATGGCACTATACATTTGACAAAATTCATAAAATGTAAAACACAAAAGTGAGCCCTAATATAAACTATGAACTTTAGTTAATAATAATGTATTAACATTGGCTCATCAATTGCAGCAAATGTACCAGCTAATGGAAGATGTTAGCAGCAGGGAAACTAGGGTGGAGGGATAGGAGGAATATGGGAACTCTCTATACTTTCCACTCAATTTTTCTATAAAACTAAAACTGCTCTAAAAATAAAGTTACTAATTTAGAATTTCACTAAGCAGTATGTATACAATTCATGCACTTTAGTAAAAAAAAATTTAATTGTGCTTTGAAAAAAATGGTTATTGAAGTAATTCCCAGAAATAAAGGCAGTCCAGGGCTTCAGGGACCGAAATTATAGATTTGATTTTTCTTTTGTTTTCTTTGTTTTTATTCTCTGGTAGGTAGGCAGGTTTTCTTCACATGTAAGGAATCATGACATTCCCTCTTTCCCCACCCCCTAAAGGCCTAGATTGATATTTGAGGCTGGTGGCAGTGTGGGGAATCTGGGAGACTAAATCAACTAGGAAATTATATTGAAGCCTTGAAATGTGGTGACTTATGTGATAATAAAACAACTGGCAAAACTGTTGTCTGCAGTAAGATGAAAAATGAACCTAATGAAATTTTTAAAAATTAAACTTATTTTCCACTAATTGTAGATTTATGTGCTGTTGTAGAAATAATAGAGACCTGCGATCCTCCCTCCTTTCTTTCCTCTCCTCTGGCAACCTCTGATCTTTTACTGCTTCCATAATTTTGCCCTTTCTGGAATGTCATATAGTTGAAATTGCATAGTACATTGGCTTTTCATTGACTTCTTTCACTTAGCAATGTGTACTTAAGTTCCCTCCGTGTTTTTGTTTTTTTCTTTTCATGGCACAATGGCTCATTTCTTTTCATTGCTGGACAATATTCCATTATATTGATGTACCACAGTTTTTAATCCATTTCCCAATGAAGGACGTCTTGGTTGCTTTCTAGTTTTGGCAACTATGAATAAAGCTGCCATAAACACTCATGTACAGGTTTTTGTATGGACATAAGTTTTCAAGTCATTTGGGTAAATATCAAGGAGTGTAACTGCTGGATTGTGTGGTAAAAGTATGGTTAGTTTTTTGGGAAACTGTCTTCCAAAGTGGCTGTACCATTTTGCATTTCATTTCATATGCATTGCATTTTTTCATATGTTATCTTCTAGGAGTTTTATAGTTTTTCGTTTTACATTTATGTCTATGATACATTCTGAGTTAATTTATGTGTAGGGTATAAGATCTGTGTCTAGATTTATTTTTTTGCATGAAAATATACAGTTACTCCAGCACTATTTGTTGAAAAGATTAAAGTCATTTGACCATATTAGTATGGTTCTATTTTGGAGCTCTCTATTCTGTTCCATTGATCTTGTCAGTAGCCTTTTAATAATTTCCCTTGTTTGCTCATGCTTATTTGAGTTGAATTTTTACAGTTGCAGCTGAAATATCACTAATTCGAGCACTTGATACATGCCAAGTACTGTACTAATAATCTCTTTACATAAATTCAATCACAACAGTATTTTGAAATAAATGAGGAAACTGGGTTTGCAAGTTTAAATAACATGTCCAAGATCATACCGTTAATAAATAACCCAGGTCTATACAGTACTACCTGTCAAATATGACTTTGTTATTCCTCACTCAGACTATTAAGACGGTTGCTCTAATAGTCTCTTTCACTAATTACTGCCTTTAATTACACCATCGTTGCCTTCTAAATTAAATACTGTCTCCTTAGCCAGTATTTAAAGCCTAACTTACTTCTCCAGCTTTTTAAAAATACTCTCTTACATGCTCAGTGGGACTACTCTATAACCTTGTTTTACCCCCACTGTTTTACTATATCAGGATGTGACCTAACCTATTTCTTATGCTTGCTGCATCTCCAAGGGTTGAATTTTTTTTGTCAGAATCCATCTCAAATGCCATCTTCTCCCTTGAACCTTTTCAGTTTTGTACCCCGACCTCACCCTAATACTGGAACTGAGAGCTCCCTTTTTAGAATAACCAAAGCATCTCACTTACCCCTCCATTGTGGCACATATGACGCCTTGTGTTTCACGTATATGAATTTGACTTCTCCTTACTACTAGACTGTCACCTCCTTGATATCTTGTATACAGTGTAGAACCTGGAATTCACTTTGAAAATTGTATCAAGTGCATAATATCTGTACCAAAACTAGCACTAAATGCTGGGATGGCAAAGATAAAAGACATAACCACTGCCTTAAAAGTGTTTATAGTCTGGGAGGAAAAGCCAGACTACAATGCAATTACTTTTCTGTAATTCAAGTTCTAATATGAAAGTAAACCTCCAGTATCGTGGGTTGGAGCACAGAGTATGGAGTACTTAATGCAGTTTGAGTTTGGGAAAGAGAGAAGACTTTTCAGAAGACAACAAATAGAAGTTACGCCTGCTGAATTAACAATATATGCAATAGCAGAAAGACCTCAAAGAGCATCACACCTTCGGAATGCAAGTATAATAGTTCAGATTAGCTCTACTCTAGTGTTTCCAAAGGATGAAAAGGTACGGAGGGTCGATGTATTAAAGAAATTTCTGAATCTTGCAAAGGGGTTTGCATCATTATCCTATGGACATGAAAGTCAATGTAAGGTTTTCAGCAAGGAAACTTCATGATCTCACTTATGCTTAGATGGGTCACTCTGACCCATCTAATAGATTGGATAGTAGATGGGAATTAGCTGAGACTAATGACAGGAAAGAAGACCAGCTAGCATTATGTTACAGTAGTCTAGGTTAAATAGTATTAGGATCTGAATAGGCCAAAGGAAAAAAGGACATATTTGAGAAATATTTAGAAGATAGAATTTATAAGGCTTGATGGGGTAATTCTTTAAGACTTCCTATTCTCTACACCTGGGGATTCATCTAAACAGCAACTTTCTCATGCCAGTTTGAAGAGATACTTTTTCCTATTCCACTGTGTAAATTACTGAGACCCTTCTCCTCATCACTAATAGCCACCTTGCCAAGAGATCTTCTACCACCAAAGGAACTCTCCAAGGAGGTTCTGTCTTACTACCAGAGCCTCTGCCGCTCACACTGCCAAACTTGGGAGAGATGTACTTCTTTTTCTTTTTAATTTATTGGGGTGTCAATTGTTAGTAAAATTACATAGATTTCAGGTGTATAATTCTGTATTACATCATCCATAAATCCCATTGTATGTTCACCACCCAGAGTCAGTTCTCCTTCCATCACCATATATTTGATCCCCCTTACCGTCATCTCCCACCCCACACCCCACACCCCCCTTACCCTCTGGTAACCACTAAACTATTGTCTGTGTCTATGAGTTTTTGTTTCTCATTTGTTTGTCTTGTTCTTTTGTTGTTTTTGGTTTATATACCACATATCAGTGAAATCATATGGTTCTCTACTTTTTCTGTCTGACTTATTTAGCTTAGCATTATACTCTCAAGATCCATCCATGTTGGCACAAATGTTCCTATATCATCTTTTCTTACCACCAAATAGTATTCCATTGTGTATATGTACCACAACTTCTTTATCCATTCATCTCTCGAAGGACATTTTGGTTGTTTCCATGTCTTGGCCACCGTAAACAAAGCTGCAATGAACATTGGAGCACACGTGTCTTTAGAGAGATGTACTTCTAAAATTTATTTTTTCTTAGAAATAATGTTAAAATATAGGTACTTAGGTACATCATGTGTTAAATGGCTCCTAACTGTTTATGGCGCTTTGATTACAGGTTCTAAACAAACTTCAAAAAATAAAAAACTTGAAAATTAAGTTGAGGGCTTCTTATATATTCTTGTGTATCAAGGAATGGTGATACCTCAGCAAGAGGAATATTTTATTGTTGACATTCTTTAGGATTGCTGTCACATAATAGTAATAATAATAATGATGACGGTGATAATAATAATAATAATAATAATAATAATAAGTAGACCTGTTTTTAGTCTGTTTTATTATTGTCTTTAACTTTTCTTGCAGCTAATGTACCCCTTGTTGCTTACTCCTAGAGCTGGTTTTTCCACTCTTTCCTCGAACCCACTACTTGGTACACCACTGCTCATATATGAATTAGAACTTGGGAAATGGAAATTAGATTTACCTTATAAGACAAGGAAGAATTCTAAAGGGAAAAAAAAGCCTGGATGTGAATTTATGTTCTCCATTTTACTAACAAAATAATCTGGGGCTAGTAACAACTTCCATGAGCCTCAGTTTTCCCATCATTAAAATAGGGTTAAAATATCTATTTTGTTGCACAGTAAATGATGTAAAATATTTAAAGCACCTGGCATTTAGCTTATATTCTCAACAAATATTAATTCTCTTCTGTTGTAAATGTTGTCATATTTCCTGGCTGCCCAGGATGTTTTGAACATATTTGCTGGGTTTAGGGACTTTCCAATCTTAATGTAAGTGCTGCTTCCCCAAAGTAAACTGCAAAGTAAATCTCCAGACTCTTATGGCCAGGGCACAGACATGTGATCTAGACCTCAACGTTCAGCACAGCTGCCTCAGACTTTGATTGGAAGTTAGTAGCATGAGGAAGGAAAGATTCTGCTTGGAAGCCAAATTGCTGATAAAGGCATCTGACATTTGGGGGTGGCAGTGCTTGAAAGGTGAAATCCTAGTGTAGAAGTGGCCTTGGTGGGCAGTGTGAGTGGCAGCAGTTGCTTTTAGTGTTTGTTGGGGCACTAGTAAGTGGTGGCGTGACTTCCTCATCAGGCCAGTTTCTACGGCATGGTTGTAAGCATTGCTCCTGAAAGCTTAGTTCCATACTCTTTCAACAGCCTCCAATTCTTTCCTTTTAAATTTTCTGCTCACTCAGCCAGAATCAGGTTCTGTTACTTACAATTTTGAACCCTGACTGGTCCTTATTTTTTCATTGGTATTGTTACCTGTAAGAGGCCAAGAAGAATGTCAAGAAGTAATTGTGGGGACAAAGTCCCAGAGAGCAGTGTCCAGGCTCTTGGCGTCACGTGGAAAGGTGCTGGCTCGGTTACTAGATGGCCATCAGCTGTGATCAGATGGCCATCCGCTGTGGCTGGGTGTCTATCAGCTATTACCGGTTAGCCATTAGTCACTGATATAACTGCCATGGCTAAGCTAGGGGTTGGTTGGTTTGTTCGTTGTTTGGCAGAGAAGCAGACTGGCAGATTGCGCATTGTGTGGCTCCTGCCTCCTGTGTCTCCAACCCAGATGCCAGCGAGAATATAGTGGTATGACTCCCCTATCTATGGCTCTGTGGGTGTTCCTTTTTGGCCTCACCATATCCTGTGTTCTTGTGTGGGGAGCAGGACAAGAGTTCCTGCATGACAGTAATGATATAATTCTAGAAAGCAAATCATAGAAAAGTTTATTGAGCTAAAATTGAGTGGAAATGGAAGAATATAGCTTTTGAGGAAATTATATTTAATATTAGAATACTTTTGCCATGTTTCTCTTTCTCTATTAGTACTGGGAATAGTTAAGTGAACTTAGACTTTAATGTTCCCCAAAAGAAATTATTTCATACCCAGTTTATAAAAAAACATTTTTAATCCCTGGATAATAATTCTGCAGAGCAGCCCCAAGTGAAATTACCAGTTCAAGTCAAAGCCAGAATCAAAATAAATAAGGTATTAGATAGCATATTAAATTTCTGGAGCTCAACTCCGTTCCTGTAATCTCTTAGCAGCAGTAACAGAGTGGCAGCTCTCACTCATTGCAATAGGGAAATAATAAAGCAAGAGCAAAATTGCTGTTGCAAAATGAAGCACATCACTGCATTTCCACCTAATGCGCTATAGTTCATGAATCTCCCAGGAGCCAGAAAAACACAGGGAAGTCTTTTAAAAGTGAATCCAGATGTCAGCCATCACCTTAGCAGTACTTTAATTATCAAAAAACAAAGGAATAACTCCTTAGGTACATTCTAAGCAGGTGTTCCTTCACAGAAAACAGAATAGCTGAAGAAACAGCTGTGGCATTTTATCTGCTTCAAGACTAGGGAACAGAACTACAAACTAAATAACATACTACCTAGAAGGCGCATAGACAAATCACAATTATTAGAATTTTGCAAGTAATAATCTATAAAACAGAATGATTAATTAATATTAATTACTCCATTTTACAGGTGGGAAAACTGAATGCCTTGTATAACAGCCATTTCTAATCAAAGTCTCTCAGTCTTTGCCAAGTTCACTACATAATGAATTTATTTTGTAATATCTTTTAAGTACACCGTATAGCATGAGGTGGTTTTTAGAAAACATTGATATATTTTATCACAAATAATCTATTTTCATTTTAGGAGAGTTAGAAAATAAAAATAAGCAAAAAGGAAACCATCTCTAATAACTGCTAAATGTTTATATCGGGATTTTAAAACTGAGTCCATGGTTGGGCTTCAGGGGATCTATGAATCTTTGACTCATAGATTGTAAAAAATGACTGTGTACATTTTTTAAAATATTTTTTTATTAAAAATATAGTTAGCATACAATATTATATTAGTTTCAGGTGTACACCATAGTTATTCAACACTTATCACCATGGTAAGTCCAGCAACCATCTGACACTGTACCACGCTTTCACAATATTATTGACTATATTCCCTATGCTGTACATTACATCCTCATGACTTATGTTATACCTGGAAACTTGGACCACTTATTGCCCTTCACTCCCCCCCCCTTTTTAATTTTTAAATTATAGTTGACGTTCAATATTATTTTATACTAATTTCAGGTTACAGCACAGTGGTTAGACATTTACAAAATTAAAGAAGTGATCCCCCTGACTACTGTAGTACCCACCTGGCACTATACATAGTTTTTACAATATTATTGACTATAATCCTTATGTTATACCTATATCCCCATGACTACTGTGTAACAACCAATTTGTAGTTCTTAATCCCTTCCCTTTTTCACCTACACCCTTAACCCCCTCCCATTTGGCAACCATCAAAATGTTCTCTATAGCTATGAGTTTGTTCTTTAGATTCCACATATTAGCAAAATCACATTGCATCTGTCTTTCTCTGAGACTACACTCAGCACAATACCTTCCAGGTCCTTCCATTCCACTGCAGACATCAAGAACCCATTGCCTTCTCTGGCCAAGCAATATTCCATTGTATGGATGTACCACCTACTCTTTATCCATTCTTCCCATCGACAGACACCCCAGCTCCTCTACATGTTGGCCCTTGTAAACAATGCTGCAATGAACATACGGATGCACATGTCCCCTCGAAGTAGTGTTTTTGGTTTCTTTGGGAAAATACCCTATCGTGGGATTACTGGGTCCTTCTTTGTCTCTTGTTATAGCCTTTGTTTTAAGTCTATTTTGTCTGGTATAAGTATTGCTATCCCAGATTTTTTTTTTCCATTTCCATTTTAATGAAATAACTTTTTCTATCCCTTTACTTTCAGTCTGTGTGTGTCTTTCAATCTGAAGTGACTCTCTTGTAGGCAGCATACGAGTGAGTATATGAAGGTTTTGTTTTTTTATCCATTCTTCCACTCTGTTTTTGATTGGCACATTTAATCCACTTACATTGGAAGCAGTTGTTGATAGATATGTAGTTATTGCCATTTTATTATTCATATTTTTTTATCTCTTCCCCTTTTCTCTCCCTCCCCCCCCCATTTTAAAGAAGTCCCTCTAACATTCTTTGTATTCTTTGTAATACTGGTTTGGTGGTGATGAACTCCTTTAGCTTTTTCTTGTCTGGGAAGCTCTTTATCTGTCCCTTGATTTTAAATGACAGCCTTACTGGGTAGAAAACCCTTGGTTGTAGGTCCTTTTTTTTCATAATTTTGAATATTTTGTGCCAATCCCTTCTGGCCTGCAACGTTTCTGTTGAGAAATCAGCTGACAGTATTATGGGAACTCCCTAATAAATTACCAGTTCTCTGTCTCTTGCTGCTTTTAAAATTCTCTCTTTGTATTTAATCTTTTCCATTTTAATTATAATGTGTCTTGGTGTGGGTCTGTATAGGTTCATTTTGTTTGGGATTCTGTGCTTTCTGGGATTGTATGTCTATTTCCTTTACCAGTTTAGGAAGTTTTCAGTCACTATTTCTTGAAATAGGTTCTTAATCTTTTACTTTCTCTCTTCTTCTGGTACCCCTATGATGCGAATGTTGGTACCAGAGGGTGATGTTGTCCTAGAGGTCTCTTAAACTATCTTCATTTTTTTGGATTCTTTTTTCTTTTTGCTCTTCTGATTGGGTTTTTCTGCTACCTTGTTTTCTAAATTGCTGATTTAATACTCTGCTTCATCTAGTCTGCTGGTGATTCCTTCCAGTGCATTCTTCATTTCAGTTATTGCATTCTTCATTTCTGACTGGTTCTTTTTTTATGGTTCCTATGTCCTTTTTTATGCTTGCTACCTCTTTGTTGAAATTCTCACTAACTTCTTTGAGCATTCTTATAACCATTGTTTTGAACTCTGTATCTGATAGGTTGCTAGCCTCTATTTTGTTTAGTTCTTTTTCTGGAGTGTCTCCTGTTCTTTCATTTGGGATGTATTTCTTTGTTTCCTCATTTTGGCTGCCTTTCTGTTTTTTGTTTCTATGTTTTAGGTAGGGCTGCTATGTCTCCCAGTCTTGCCAGGTGACCTTATGTAGTAGGAGTCCTGTGGGGCTGTCATGCAGGGGACCCTGCTCGCTGCGCCATTTGTCGTGCAGGGTCTCAGCTCCCACTCTCCGCCCAAGAACGCAGGACACGGTGAGGCCAAACAGGAACACCCATGGAGCCATAGATAGGGGAGTCAAACCAATATATTCTCGCTGGTGGCTGGGCTGGAGACACAGGAAGCAGGATCTACATAATCTGCCTAACAGCAGTCCGCGCTTGCCAGCCACCATCTTCTTGCTAGCCCCCATTCCTTTTCTGCTAGCGTAGCCACAGCCGTTATATTAGTGGCCAATGGCCTACGGGTTATAGCTGACGGCCAACTAGCCACAGCTGCTGGCATCTGATCACAGTTGATGGCCATTTACTACCCGAGCCAGCACCTTTCTATGTGAGGCCGAGAGCCTGGAAACTGTTTTTTTGGGTTTTGTCCCCACAGGGGCCCAGTGGCACAGTCTCCCTAGTCACCTGAGCTGGATGCTCCCAGAGTGTCCCTTGTGTGGGTTGTGTGTGCCCTTCTGTTATAGATGAGCCTTGATTGCTGCTGGCACATCAGTGGGTGGTATTAACCCTCAGGCTGACTGGCAGTGGTGTTTGGCCACATCCACAGCTTACAGGCTGCTGTGTGGGGGGCTTACCCCCATGGAGTGGGCTTCACCCCAGTGGGCTCTAGTGCCTGTTGAAACCGACCTTTGTGTGTGCTGCTTGTGGGATGAATTAAGTGGTGTTCTGCTGTGGTCTGAAGCCAACCTCAAAGTATGTTGGTTCTGGGGCCTCTTGAGAGGAGTTCCGGTACAGGCCCAGGTCAGCCACTGACTGTAAACAGCCAGGGATTACCTGGTAGTAGTTACAAAGCGATCCATGGTTAGTCACTGCCTGTGCTGTATCTGGAGGCACATGGGAGAAGCCACACTGCTAACCCAGAACAGCTACCACTGGTACTGGGTTTGGGGGTAGCTCCGTAAGAAGCCAGGACACTCCTAGGTTTGCTATCAACAGCCAACTCCCTTAAGGTTCAGCCACTGACAAAGCCTGATGCAGTAGGCAAGTTGAGTGAGGCAGTTTCTCAATGAGTCAGCAGGATGGAGTTAGCCCTAACTCACCAGACCAATCAGATTCAGATTTGGCCTGTGAGGGCGGGATCAACACAGGAAAGATGGTGCCTGCTGGCCAGCTGCTCAGGAGGATGCCTCAGGGAAATGGGGACTGTCCCTCCAGTCCTCACCCCAAAGCTACACAACTGTCTCTCCCCATATGTCTCCAACGACACCATAGTCACCGTCCCTCCACGGGAGCCCAAGGTGAGTGCCTGTGAGCGAGTGAGTGAGTCTGTGCACAGGTTGTTTAAGAGGACACCTGGGTTTTCTGCAGCTGGACGGTCAGAATCCCCCCTGTTTTTCACAGCCAGAAGTTGTGGGGGCTCCTCTTCCGGGCACCAGTACTCCCGGGCTGGGGAGCTGGTGGGGGTGGGAGGGGTTGGGGTCCCTCACGCCTTTGTGGGGAACCTCTGTGGCTGAGATATCTCTCCTGATTTTCAATTGCCACGCAGAGGTTTGGGGCAAGCCCCTTTTGCATCTCCATCCCCCTCCCAGTCTCAATGTGGCTTATTTTCTATATACTTAGTTATAAAACTTCTGTTCAGCTAGACGTCAGATGGTTCTCTGGGTTGATTGTTCTATAATTTAATTGTAATTTTGATGTGTTCATGAGATGAGGCAAGCACAGTGTGTATCTCTCCGCCATTTTGGATCTTCCAAAATGACCATATACATTTTTATGGAGTTGGAGTAAGGGTCTATATACCTTTCATCACATTCTTAAGGTGTCTATCATTCAAAAATTAAGAACTACCATTATTCTTCTGAACTTTGTATGTGTGACTGGAAGAACAAAGATACTGCCACAAGTCACAACCTTAAAAGGAAGGTAGCTTTGGTCTAAAATGTTAAATGGGTCCAAATAAGTAGTAATTTCTAAAATATGGCTTAGCTTTGCAAAATTATGGAATATTAGGGAAATAATTACCTTTCTTCCTTCAGGGTTTTATTTTTTGTTTTTGTTTTGTATATGTCTGTGTATGTGCAATCTGACAGTTACCTGCTAGACAAGTAGAAGAATAAAGATGTGCTTTTGTAACTCACATTGGTAGGAAGATCTGGCAGAAATAATAACGTATCTACAAGAAGCAGCAGAATCATGGTGGTGATACTATGGATGAATAATTAAAACCTGAATATACTTGATAGCAGAGGAAAAGAACCAGTTGAAAAGGGGAAAGTGAAGAGATAACTTAGGAAATGAAAGAATTGATAAAGTCCCTTGGATGCATATAAGAGCTGGGAGTAAGGACTTTGTGATTGAACATGAGAGGGAATTGGGGGACCACCTTCTTTTGATGTTAATGAGACAGGGAAAATGCAAAATATTGAGAAATACCCTTTGGTGAAAAACACATTACATGGATGGTTATTTAATGCATCACATCATCCATTAACAAATTCCTATTGAGAACATACTATGTATGAAACATCATGGATAGAAACATGTATAAGAAATAGCTCTTGGTCCAAGCAATTTACAGCATATCTTGGAGAGACAAATATAAATCAATTCTGCAAAGCAGTGGAATCACAAATGAGAAATAATAATGTTTGTGAGATCAAAGTGGAAGTGGTCAGGAAAGGCATTAAAGAATGGTACTTGAAATGGGTCTTGAAATATGAGTAAGGTTGGTTGATACCTGGCAAACAAGAAGAGAAAGGACAATGTGGGAGATGAGAGCAAGTACAAAGATGTGGGGGTGAGAAACCATGGCATGGATAGAAAGTGCCATGTAAATTGACATGGTGAGAAAACAAATGACTCAGCAGGTGTAGGCATGGCTAATAATGACTTTGGTTTCTGCAAAAGCCCAGAAAAAAGAAAATGAGACTCTCAACTAAGGCAGTGACAGTAGGGAGAGGAATAACTACAGAAACATTTAGAAAGTAAGAGTCTCAGGATTCAGTACCTCTTGGGGTAGCCATTGGTGAACACTTACCCCAAAGCTTCATTATGACAAGCTAAGATATTAATACCTTAAAGTTAGAATCAAAGGCCCGAACCTCCTAGACTTAAAAAAATAGTTCTATTATGTTTCACATCTCTGTTTACCTTTGTATGTCTCTATTTGGGCGAAGCTTCTTCCGTATGCCCATCCTCATTTTACTCCAATTACTACCTCCAGGGCCCTCATGTTGCAAAACTCAGGGAGTACTATTCACATTGCACTATGTGAATAGTACATAGGGTACTATTCCTTACCTCTTCCTTAACTCCCAATTCCTTTCACTGTGATCTCCAAATTGCTCCCAGAATGTCTTAGTATGTGATCAGCAAACTGCCCTCAGCCTCAGCCTCTTATCTCATTTGTACCTTGCGTTAACCTAAAGCTGCCTCAGCAACCATGTCCTTGCTGCTTTTACAGCCCTTCCAGGTGGAAGCTGTTTTTTTCTCTCACACCCAAAGTACCTCAGGGCTAAAAGGTGGAATAGATGGCTTTACATCCCATAGCTTTTTTCAAACCATTTCACTCCCTCCTCCTTTTTCTTCAAAACTCATTCTCCCTCCCTCTCATCACTCATATTTAATGTCCTCCCTCCCCTCTCATCCACTGGAGATTTTAGCTTTTGGTTCATGACTTGGTCTTTCTCTTCATCTCCTTCTCCTGTGTTATCCTTAGAACTTTATCATTCCTACAGCTAACTCATTCTACACCTGTTTTATCCATCCTTGATTTTCTCACTCCCAAACCCTTTCCTCCATTCCATTGTAGCCACACTTCCATAGTCAGTTCCTGAACTTCTCAGAACCAAAGTTTGTACTACCTCTGAAATCTTGGCTGCAAATATCTGGCTTTTGACCATTATCCTTTTAGCTCTTTTTCTAGAGTACTCCCACAGCCACAACATGTTAATTTAATTGAGACTCCCAAGACCTTGACACCCCACTCATTTTGCTTATCGATTAACCACCTTTTCGTTCTGCCTACATTTTTTTTTGGCTTAAGTTCTATGAGTGATTATTATTATGACTACTTTGATAATAACTTATGTTTGTCTCTTTATTCATTCTGCCTAGAGAGGTAGAGAAACTTGTCTGATTGGAAAATTTGGGAAGAATATACTGGGCATGCTTATCTCAACTCCTTTTTCTGCTTGGTAATAACTAAGAGCACACATTCCCCTGAACCCCTCTATAGGCAGGCTCTGCCTTGTACAAAGATGGGACAAGGCCTGTCCTGGCTCAGTGCTGCACTGTAGTGGGTGAACAGGCTCATTCTGGGGTTCTGTCTTGGAAACTCGTTTCCCTTTTCCATTTTGCCCATGGTGTTCCAGCCATACTAATCTTCGATTTCCTAGAATAACCCAACTCTTTGCACCTTAAAGGTTTTTGCCTTTTTCTGCCGGAGTAACTTTTTCTTCTGATCATTTTTAGTTCACTCTTTATTTATTGTTTATTTTTTTAAAAATTATTTATTTAAGTGTGTTTTTCTAGGACCCATCAGCTCCATGTCACAGAGTTGTTTCAATCCAGCTAAGGAGGGCGCAGCTCACAGCGGCCCATGTGGGGGTTGAACTGGCAACTTTGTTGTGAAGAGCACCCTGCTCTAACCAACTGAGCTAACCGGCTGCCCCTCTTTATTTTTTCAGGTCTCAATTTTTACCTCTCTAAAGAAGTCTTCCCTGACTTTGTTTTTAAGGTAGGTCGTCCGCCTCCTTTTATTCTTATCTCAGCCTCTTGTGGAGTTTGACTTGAACTGAATGTATTGATCTGGAATTCAAAAGAGAAGACATATACTAATTAGGATTTAAATGTATGGAAGCATATAAGATGGCCCAAGGAAACAGTGTTGAATAAGTAGAATGCCAAGGTCAGAACTCTGAAGAACTGATAAGAATTGTTTATAGAAAGAGAATTCAATGGTGGAAATTGAGAATAAATGGTCACAGAGACAGGAATACCTTGAGATGAAGAAAGGGAGATTTTTAAGAAGGGTTTAGTTTCTAGTGTAGAAAGCTGCCGAGCGATTGGTTAGATATCTTAAATAGTTTAAAATATTAAATAGTTTATAAAGCTTATTTTTTGGTAAATGGAGGTTAAATTTTAAGGAATTTTAATATGTTGAGCTTAGGAATTAATTGAACATTCATCAGAGAATAAATAAAAATGATGTATAAAGGATTTTTATCCCCCAGAATATTGGTAATGATGAAAAAGTCTGACTATACCAAGTGTTGGGGAAGATGAAGACCACTTTGCTTGAGGGTATATAAAGTGATGGAACCTTTGGAACACAACTGGCATACCTCCCAACCCAGTAATTCTACTTCTATGTGATTTTATTTCCCAATGACTTTTATTGTAGAATCTTACATGTATACACTAAGAGATACATTCAAGAATGTTTATAGCAGCCTTGTTTGTAATAGCAAACTAAAATGAACAAACAAAAAAACTGAAAATCACCCAAAATATCCATTGATGGATATATAAATTGTTATGTATTCAAATTATAGATTATTATACAGTAGTGAAAAACGAATGAACTGTTATATCACCAGATGGAATAACTGAGGTGAACTTCAGAAATATAATGTTGAATGGAAAAACTAATTACAGATAAAGTATGATATTAGATAAGTCCAAAGACATTCAACACTAAACAATATGATTTAGGAATATGCACACTCATCTGTAGATAAACCTATATTGGAAAACCAAGGAATTATGCACACAAAAATAAAATGGGTAGTTATTTCTGGAAAAGGTGGTAGGGGAAGAGGTTGTGATCAGGTAGAGGCTTAACGGGCTTCAAAGGTAATGTTTGTTTTCTTAAGCTAGGTGGTGACTACATGGATGTTTATTTTATTATTCTTTGAACCATAAATACTATATGTGTCATGTTATATATGTGTTTATAGATACATACATATACTTGTATATACATTCTTTTGTAAGCATGAAATGTTTCATAATTTTTTAAATACACAATAAAATAAAGTATTTATTAGACTTCCAAGTTGTGCTTCAAGGCTTAAGAAAAGCTAGACTAACATTTACAACTTGAATAAACTGGATGCTATTAAAAGCATAACAGTTGTTAAGTACTGTAGTCCTTTTCACCCATAAAAGCCCTTTAGAACATTTCAAAACTCAGTGGACACATCTGATATCTCTCTTTCTTGTTATCCTTTCGCCCCTCCCTTGTGTGGTTCCTGCCTTAATATCTTTGATGAATTTTGGCTTTTACAAAAGATAGAGCTTGAGTATATGTAACTTGTGCTTTTAAACTAAACCAGCTACAAAACTCCCCTGATGAAGGGAATCCAAAGCATGGCAGCCTACTTGAAATGGAGGGAGACAAAAATGGAGGGAAATATAGAGAACAGGAGCAAAACCCAATAATTTGAATTACCTTCTATAGATGTTTTATTACACTTTTATAATTTTTTAAACACATTCAAATTTTTCAGGAGTTTTACTATTTCTGTGATCCCTTCCTATCAGTTTATCATAAATATCATGCTCATTTAAAAATCATAAAAAAAAACTTCGTATCCTATTTTAATAGCATTAATAGCCAGATGTTTTTGTCCCCTCGAAAATATATATATTTTTGAATTTGTTTTGAATTGGTCTATTCCTGAAAGTCAGTCTTTCATCCTGGCATCTGAGTCAATGAGAGAGCCTTAAATCATCCCTAGTGACTTTATAATCAAATTTCCTCCAACAAAATCCTTGTGTGGGTATTTGCTGACTTAGAAGAAAAAATCTCACAACTACAAATTGTCCTTTGGGTTCTGGGTTCTATGCTCTTCCCTTAAGAAATTCTGCTTAGTTCTTTTTCTTTCAGCATAATTTTTTTTTTCATGGATCATAAGGGAATAATTAGGCAAGACACAAATTTCAAAATCCCTTTACCCTGCTTTCCTTGGAGTTTTTCCTCTCCTATGTATTCATTCCTCTTCTCCCAGTACTTTTTTGCTACTTTTCCTTTTCACTCCTTCCCTTTTCTGAGCGTGTAACTAGTCATTTCTGAACTCCCCAAAATAAATATGAGATTTCGTATTTGGTTGCTAATCTGCCCCACTTTTCTGCTGCATCTTTGTTTTGCTTGTCTCCAGTCCCTTTTCAGTTTGTTCGTTCATATCCCACCTCACTCCAAACATAATTTTATGCCTTTTACCAAACACATTTTCTCTTGGTTTTATTCCTTTTTCAACTTCAACTCTCCTTTTCTTGGTCATTATTTACAAAAGTTTGACCTGGTACAATAGCAATATATTTGATCTCTAAATTCTCATTTAGTATTTTATGATAAGGAATAGTTATTATCCACATTTTACAGATGGCTAAAGGAGATGTAGAAAGGAAAATATCTTGCCTTGAACCACATGTTAAATCTGTTAGAAAGGAAAACGAGATCAGAAAACAACTGCTCCTGCATCGACCACCCCCTGGTGCCCTTATCGCCTGAACCATTTTTTCTCAGAAGGAGATCTAGGGACCATCTACATCAAAAGTCATTCCTTGGTGCTTTTCCTCTCCAAACCCAATGATTTACGGATTCAAGAGAAGGGCCCAGGAATCACAATTTTTAACAACTCCCAAGGTCATTCTTAGGCAGAGTAAAGTTTAAAAAAAAAAAAAAAGCCATAACATGTTTAAAAAAAAAGCCAGTAGCATGTTTCTTAAGACAGTGAAGGAACTAATCCTTTGTGTGCACATATGTTTGGTATTGTGCTCTATTTTTGTACAGACATGTTATTATAAATAGTTGATTTAATTCTATAAAAACCTACTGAGGGGCGGCCGTTTAGCTCTGTTGGTTAGAGCATGATGCTCTTAACAACAACATTGCCGGTTCGATCCCCACATAGACCACTGTGAGCTGCACCCTCCACAACTAGACTGAAACAACTACTTGACTTGGAGCTGATGGGTTCTGGAAAAATACACTCAAAATAAATTTTAAAAAGTTAAAAAAAAAAGCCATTGAGATAGGATTTCTTATGTCCATTTTATAGCAGAGAAACTATGAGGCTTGAGTTAGGAAACTGCCCAAGGTCACTCATCTGGAAGAGTTCACGTCTGACTCCGTAAGGCTGGATTTTAAGAGCTCTGGCATGGTACATGTTTTAAATTTAGCATAAATAGCTGTTAGATTACCATATATGTGGGATTATTTTAATCTCATAGTCTACTGCAAACTATAATACAGATAAATGGATTAAACTCATTCAAGTGTTGTCTTTTTAAAATGATACCATAGTCATTTTAAAGGTGTACAGCATAGCGATTCGATATTTGTCTATATTGTGAACTGTTCACCACAATAAGTTTAGTTAACGTCCATCACCATACTTCATTATGAATTGTTTTTTTCCTTGTGAGGAGAAGTCTCTTAGCATCTTTCAAATATACAATACAGTATTAACTATTGTCACCATGCTGTACATTACACCCCCAGGACTTACTGTATTTTATA
This sequence comes from Rhinolophus hipposideros, assembly GCF_964194185.1. Classification (NCBI taxonomy): domain Eukaryota; kingdom Metazoa; phylum Chordata; class Mammalia; order Chiroptera; family Rhinolophidae; genus Rhinolophus; species Rhinolophus hipposideros. The sequence continues at coordinate 70,009,036 of NC_138052.1, read as the reverse complement.
ACTTGAAGTTATAAAATAACTGGAAGTTATATGATCACCTTCACCCATTTCACCTGCCCTCCAACTCTTCACCTCTGGCAACCACCAATTCATTCTCTATATCTGAGTTTGATTTTTTTTTTTAGATTGTATGTATATTTGTCTTTTTCTGTCTGACTTATTTCACTTAGCTTAGCACCCTCAAGGTCCATCCATATTGTTGCAAGTGAAAGGATTTTCTTCTTTTCTTATGGCTGATTAATATTCATGTGTGTGTTTATCCACATTTCATATATAGTACTATCCACATTTTCTTTATCCATTCATCCATCTGGACACTTAGGTTGCTTCCATATCTTGGCTATTGAAATAATGCTGCAATGAACATGAGGGTACAGATATCTTTTTGAGTCAGTGTTTTTTCCCCCTAAAATGTCTATTCAGATTCTTTGCCCATTTTAAAATTGGATTGTTTGTTTTTGCTTTGAGTTGTTTATATATTTTGGATGTTAGCCCCTTATCAGATATATGATTTGCAAATATTTTCTCCCATTTAGTAGGTTACCATTTCATTTTGTTGATGGTTTCCTTTGCTGTGCCAGAGGCTTTTTAGTTTGATGTGGTCCCATTTTTTTAATTTTTGTTTTTGTTGCCTTCACTTTGGGTGTCAAGTTCAAAAAATCATCAAGACTGATCATCACGAAACTTACTGCCTATGTTTTCTTCTAGGAGTTTCATGGTTCAGGTCTTACATTTAAGTTTTTAGTCCATTTTGAGTTGATTTTTGTGTACGTGTAAGATAGTGATCCAGTTTCATTCTTTTGCTTATGCTGTCTGATTTTCCATTTATTACCCCATTGTACATTCTTGGCTCCTTTGTCACAAATTAATTAACCATATAGGCCTGGATCTATTATATTTATGGGCTCTCTTTTCTGTTCCATTAATCCATGTGTCTGTTTTTATGCTAGTGCCATAGTATTTTGATTGCTATGGCTTTGTAATATAGTTTGAAATTAGGAAGCATGATGCCTACAGCTTTGTTCTTTTTTTCAGGATTGCTTTGGCATGAGAGTCATGACATCACCTTTTTCTGATATTACCGTTTAATATAGAAAATGTGTGATCAAACATAATAACAAAAGAATTGACCATGACAAATATGTTAAATATCACAGAATCATGATCACACGCTAGTCATAAAAATTACAATGAAGTGTTCTGGGTGGGACATGCTCCCTTTTTCCTTTCTGCTACCTGGACTATAAATGCAGAGTTGGAAGTAGAGCAATAACCTTGAATCACGAATTAGAAACTGAATATTGAGGATGGTAAGAAGAGCCTGAGTCTGAATGTGTATCCGTAATGCTGCCCCTGAACAGCTTTTTGGATTTTATATGAGAAAAAAACTTTTCTCCTACCTAAATACTGTAATTTGGGATTTTCTGTCTCTCACAGTTGAATCTAATCCTAACAGTAATTACTTCTGTTATATAAAGTTCTATCATGATAAATATTAATATTAATGACTGTGACAGTTAATAAAGCTATATTTGTATCATTTCTAAAACCTCAGTCAATAATGAGATTATAGTATTTTAATGCAATTAATACATATGTTGCCATTTTTATAGCTTCTCAGTTACAATTATTAAAAGTCTGCTTTGTAGTTGGCAATCCAACGTAAGAATTGTTTGTAGTATACTTCAAATTTAAAATAAACTCAAGAGAAAAATGACATAAATACACTGTTAAAATAATTACGTCTGATTCCATGGTAACCTTTTGGAGAGAGCTTTGCTATTCAAAAATAAAATTTGATTTTTATAGGACGAGTAATGCACTGAGACCCCAGAGGCACTCTCTCTTTTCCCAAAGCTCCCTACCAGGTTTCGCTCTATAGTCCCAAGTCAAATGTCCCAAATCTGTATAAAGTCATCTAGGACTGGAATGCAAAAATTATGTTGTAATATGGGTAACAATGGGGCTAATGGTAGAAGATATGAACTCTTGGAGAAAGTTCAAGTATCAGCTAAGCTAGTCAAGGAATTACAGTTTATCATTGTAATTGGTACTTAGAAAAATGTCTTCTGAAGAATGAAGGTGAAAATCCTGCATTCCCTTTGCTAGAATTTGACCCATTGAACCAACTTCTGTTAGAGCAGAATTTATTTCCATGGTTTAAATTTTGTTTTGTTTTGTTTCACCTTGCCCTTCTGAGAGACAGCATCACATGTGTAGAAGGTGTTGTTGTTTTTAATGTATTTCTATTTCATGTTTGGAGGGTAGGGAGGTAAAGTACAGTTGGATTTGGGAATCTATAAAGAACATGAAGAATCATAGTTTTGTTACTGCAGAGCGGGTCCTTCTTGGAGCGATGTCCAGGAGGCTTGGTTTCCACACCGGTGATCAAACCCAGCAGTGTCCGGGCTAGATTCCTAGACTAGAGGTCGAACCTGGGCCTTTGAACAAAACTGGGAATGTTAGCTACCCCGGCTTGACTCTCACACTAGGGGTCGAACCTGGCAGAGTCCGGGCTAGATTCCCAGACCCAGGGTTGAACCCGGGGCCTTTGAGCAAAACCAGGAATCTTAGCCACTCCGGCTGGCTGCTGGAGGATGGACCCTCTTCAGTGCAGTGTCCAGGTTCTTGGCATCTCAAACAAAGAATTGAATGAGATACAGAGGTAAAATAGTGAAAGAGCAGTTTATTAGAAGAAAAAGTACACTTCAAAGAAATAGAAGGGGGCCCAAGCAGAAGCGTTATTCAAAACGCTCAAAAGGCTCAAAGGGCCAAGGCCTAGGGCGTCATTATTAGGAGAAAAAGTACACTCCAAAGAGTTTGGAGTGGACAGATCAAAAGAAGAGGCTCAAAAGGCTCCAAGGGCCAAAGGCATCATTAAAGGAGAAAGAAAAAAACTCCAAAGAGTTTGAAGTGGGTCAAGCAAAAGAAGGGGCTCAAAAGGCTCTGACTGGCGAGGACTTGGAGCTTTTATCCCCTTTCTCTAGAATGGGCTATTCCTTTCTGGGCATGGGACAACTTGATTGACACCTGTGATTGACAGGAGGCTATTACCTCATATTTTTAGAGTGGGCATGTTCCTTCCCAGAATTCAGTCTGCTTTAATGATATTAATGAACTTCCGGGCATACGTATAATATTAAAATGATGTTATAATGAGGCCCAGGTAAAACAAAGGTCAGCCTTTACTGAGCAGGTGTGAGTAACTGGTTTAATGTAGTTGGGTATTTTGTACCCATTTATTCCTCATAGGGGTAGATAATGACAATGAAAAGGGAAGTTTTGGGCGGAGAGGGGAGGTCTTTTGGATGGTCCCAATCTCTGGTTTGTGTTGGACATGCAGGAATGCAGATACCCATGGCCTGTCTAATTGCCTGCTTTGTTTTCCCCTTGAGAGACATGATCCCCATAAAATCTCTATGGGAAGTTGAGGGACAAGAGGTCTTTTCTTCTGTATCTGCTTCCTGCTGGGTATGGGCATAGAGCTGTCCCTACCTGTTGGGGATTCACAGAACTCTTGCCCTATCAGATCTTAGATGAGAGGAAGGGGTCTGGAGATCCACCTGGAAGACCGTGCTGGCTTCTTTGGTTGGGACTGGTAGCCTTGCTGGGGTATCATCCATATCCCCAAAGCCCCTGAATGAGGAAAAATAGATTTTAATCAATAAATTTAAAAGTGTTGGCTTAAAGAGCAGAGCTCAAAGCTACTGATGTGGGTTGGCTACATGATGGAAAATCTGTCAGCTCTTATGGAGCCTGTGGCCATTCAACTGGTCACTCAGGTGGTGTCAGTTGTCCAGGAGCTGGGCCCAGGACAGGTTGGAAAGAACATTAGGCTTCAGTGATTACAATCAACAAGTATAAATCACAAAGTTCAGGACAATTATCTAAAGCAGCGGGTAAAACACTTATGATTCAGGCCCAAAACAATCTGTTGCCTAAGATTAAGAAACTGATTTACAAAATAATTAAGAAGCAGGGATGGGGGGTTGGGGAGGGTGGAAGCTGAAAAACTGGGGAAAAGGAAACTTTAAGGAGAAGGAAACTTAAAATCTCTATAGGAAAGAAAACTTGAAAGTTTTCCAGTGTGTGTGGGTGGTGGGGGGTGGCCCATACCAGTTTGGCCCATACCAGTTTGATTTAAAAAGAAAAAATGTAATGTTTTATAAATAAGGTAACAAATTTTAAAGAAACCTCTCTTTCCTGTTCTTATTTTTAAATGCAAGATGCATTGAATGAACAGGCCCAAGCAGGAAACTGAGACTTGCACTTAATGCAGGACTAAATTTCTGCATTTAGAATAGATACTGCTACTAGTTTCCTAAGTGTTCAGGGTTTGTTTAAAAAAAATATATATATAATTTTAATTTCATGAATTTACTAAGTTAGATTTCTCCCATTTTTATTTAACATAAATTCGCTTGGGAATCTAAGAGGCAATCTCTGATGCTATTAGAGACTGAAAACCATCACAGAAGGATTCCATTTTAAGATCCTCCCTGGAGGACAAATTTAATGAAAGCTCAATTCTAATTTTCCTCCTGTCTAATGCCAGATAACCAAACTGACCCTGTTGGGATTTGATCCTTTAACTCAGTGATTTTTCACCTGAGATTTGGACCATTTAATAGTGCTTTAAGTACTTTTTCTTAGACTACATTTCTAATCAGGGAAATGTAAAACAAGATCTGTCCTTAAGCTGTTTTACTTTGCCTTATAGTCTTCATTACCTTTCATGAGGCATTATCTTGATAAATTGCTGGTTTTCACAATCACTTTTTGCCTGGAAAGTGTGCAGCAGATCAGGCACTGAAGGTACTTGTTGGGGTTGAGATTTTGGCCACATGTTGGATAACCTCACTGCATGCTGTATTAATTCCCCATAATATTCCTGATTTTGCTTTTTGTTTCTAATTTGTATACTGGCTATTCTAGCAAATTACACTGGGTGGGTTCTCCCAACAATAAAGCACACTCTTTAGCTAAATGAAGGACTAAAAAGTATACAAGCATATTATCATACACAGAAAAATCCATAGAGTACTGAAACTCTGTTAGAAAGAGAGAAAGAAAGGAAGCAGGAAAGAAGGAAAGAGAGAAGAGAAGAGAAGAGAAGAGAAGAGAAGAGAAGAGAAGAGAAGAGAAGAGAAGAGAAGAGAAGAGAAGAGAAGAGAAGAGAAAGAACAGTTCTACAAGAATGGAACAGTCCTACAAGATAAGTCAGGTCACACTCCTTGAATTCAAATGTTAATTATTCCCAGTGAAAATTACCATGGTAATTGATTTATAGAGGTAAGTTAGAATTTGAATTACTTACTACCTACTTTCATCCCAAGAAATCTAGCAGTAGTTTAAAGAAAACTTACATGGTAATTAGTTTGTACTTATTACACTTGGAGGAACACTTAAAAAGCACTACACATAAACAAAATACAAAGCAGGCACAGCACTGTGGAGTACTAGTTCCTTAGAGTGACAATAACAATTAGTATAAAAAGAGAAATGTTGGCTCCACTGAGGACTACCATTCCCTCAAAAGCAAAGGAGCAATTAAGAGGAAAGCTATCGGAATTAGTCAACATATCAGGGAGTTGATTGTTAAATAATGCCCTGAACTGACTTTGAAATCACACGTGGGTATAGCCCTGTTACTGGCAAATGGTAAAGAAAACAATTTCTAAATTCATTTATATTTACCTGACCTTCTTTTTTATCAAGTGAGTGTTTTTTTACCATCAAGAGGTCAAGAAAACACCTGTCCCTCCGTTAATTTTTCTATAGTATTAGATTTATACCTTTAATAGAGGATTAAAAGGCTACTTTGTAATTGTCAAAAAAGAATCTCAAATTCATATTTAAAAATAAAGTTAATGTCATACCCAAAGTTACGGAAAATTTTAGAAGTGGTGTTTAAAATAGAAATTTAGACTACTGACTTGAAATCGCATGCTCTAACCACCAGACCACACGCCTGCCCAAGGATACTTACATTTTTTACTGAGTTATTCTTCTTTGTAATTAGATGCAGTGATTAGAGTGTCTTTTGCATTACTCTGCATTTTTCTTTTAAGTCAGGGTTGTAAGCCACATAGGGCACTGTCCCTTGCAAACTAAACAAGGGATTTTCAGTCTTGCAATACAATCTCTTGATATTTGTTTATAGGTTTCACACATCAAAAAACAATGAAATCTGTAATTTTTCAAATTATAATCTTCTCATTCGCTAAGTTATGTGCCTATGAGAATTTGCAAATCTTTTGAAGAGAATGTAATCTTTATGCTTACAAAATGTAGGCTTTCATATTTGGGTACAATTACAAATCAAGGCCTTTTTTCCCCATAATAATCAGTTTCTCAAAGTTGTGGGTTTTCCTCATTTGAAAATAAATTAATGGGAATTTAAAAATATAATTCATCCAGTTATTAAATCTTTTCAGTCTTTAAAATTAGAAACCATTTGTATTCTCAATCTCCAAAGAAGCAATGGCAGAAAATGCTTTATAGCATATTACAATTTAATTTTTTTGATTGAGGAAATGATAATAAACACCTAAAACCAGTTTAAATTTAAAAAGGGAGAAATCTTTTATGTGACTGCTTATTGTTTTACTTTTTTTCATGACAGGTATATATTGTATGCTTAAATATTGAGTTTTTCTCTTTATCAAGTACTTGCCAAGAGAAAAGGTCAATTTGGGAACAGCAAGGATTCAAAGTACTACAGATGGCTTTCTAAAGGAATTCAAATTAGATAGTATTCAAGGTTGCAAAAACAATGGTAACTTCTACAGCTCTAAACATCCTTGTTTTTTTTAATTAAAGATTGATATATAAAGGAACTACTTCTACATAATCATTCATTTTAAAATAATACAGCATAGTTACTAAATTATACAGTAGTTTTGTATAGAACATATTTTCTAAATGCTATCATGTAATTATTTAGAAATTTAATTCTCAAAATCATGAGTTTTGGACACAGGTTACTTTTTTCTATTAATACTTTATTTTGAGATGAAAATATAGTCATTCACATTTTTTCCAGACTTTCCTGGAACAATTGGCAGGGCAGCGAGTTGGGGGAGTGGGGTGGCAGTAGACACATGTAAAACTTGTTAACCCTTATATAAGAACATGGGCTTTTGGTGAGGATGTACAGAGTTTCCCAGAGGGAAAATAAAGTGGAATCAGGAACACTCATGCCTGTACAAAGAGGTAGTCTTCCAAGTAGTGGTTGCCTCTTTATCAGAATTCTAGAAAATAAGCGGAGAGCAGGTTCTTTGTTGAATTTCCTCATTATCTCTGATGTCTAGAACAACAAAAATTAGTTGAATAAGTAAATGAGTGAATGAATGAATGAATGAATGAATGAATGAATGAATAGTGATTCTTTTGGGCACCTTTTAAATCAAGTTGACAAATTAACATTAATAATCAGGGGTAAACTGAAGATAATCCCACTGCTCAGTGACTGGTGTAGGAAGTATACGCATGGAAGATATTTGAGAGAACAGAACCATGGTTGGGATCAGGGATTCTGCAAGGAAAATGGTCACTTGGGTAACCCGAACTTTTCCAAAGCAGATATAAGTCATGGAAAGACCACTGATCTAATGACACCAAAATCCGCCTCTTACATTTATGGATGAATTTCATTTAAAATCATACTTTGAGGTGTAGGGTGGAGGGAGCAGGAAAAATAAATGGGGTATAGATGAAATAAAATTGGCTACGTGTTGATAATTGTTGAAGACAGGTAAGTGGGATTCATTATACTCTTCTCTCCATTTGTTTGGAGTTTTCTATAAAAGTCAACAAATACACACCCCTCCTCTTAAGAGCCTGACATAATAAAATTTATACTTAGAAAGCCCCTCTTATAATACATAAAGAAAAAAATTTTAAAAGATTTGTCTTTATGACCAAAAATTATTTTTAGTTCTAGTTGCAACAATTTGTAATAGAAATCCTTATATCACTGATTTCAAGTTTTTAATAATCTCAGGGGAAAGCTAAGGAGGTATGCTTAGACTTATCTTTACCCAAAGCCCAAGTCGTCCTCAGCACATCTTCACACTCGGATGAAGGCCGACGAATTGAAGGAGATTATTGGAAAGGTAGCCAAATAACCAAGGTAACCTAGACAATCTACCTGCTGCTGGCCAACTGCAGGAAAAACTGAGGGGTAGCCCTCTCATCTTGTGCTGGAATTTGTTACTTTATAGTGCTTTTATGTCATTCTTATGGCCGGATCATGAGCCAGATTTGTCAAATAAAATTAATCTTTGAGTTTGGCCTAACAACCCTGTCTTAGTCCAATTAGCTGCTGTAACAAAATACCATAGACTGGGTAGATTAGAAACATCAGAAAGTTATTTCTTACAGTCCTGGTGGCTGGGAGTCCAAGATCAATGTGCCAGTGTGGTTGGGTTCTGGTGAAGGCCCTTTACCAGGTTACAGACTACAGACTTCTCTCTGTATCCTTTTATAAGGGCACTAATACCATTCGTGAGGGCTCCACCCTCATGACCTAATTACCTCCCAGAGGCCCCACTTACTAATACCATCATCTTGGGTATTAGGTTTTCAACATATGATTTTGGGGGGAGGACGCAAACATTCGACCATAGCAAACCTTTAATGATTTTCTGTTTCTCTTAAAATGTAATTCCTTAACAAGGGACACATGTGTTCCCTTGCCTCTTCAGAGGACTTTTTCAGGTCTTTTCCAGTTCAGTGACTTGTGACTTCATATAAATAGTCTAATATAAAGTAATTTAGATACAATATGTTTAACTTCTCAATTTATCTTTAGTGATGACGTGATGCATTCAAATAAGAGTTTGCTGAGAGGTGATTTATCTAGCCCAATCCCATGCTTTCCTATTGAAAGTATAGTTTCACCAACATTGATTTGCGAATGTTTAGCATGAGAGCTTAAATAAAAAAGCTATATATTACAGTATCCTAGAGGTCAGAAATTAGCTCTCCACAGTACCTTTCTCACTTTCTCATAGCACCTAATAAATAATTCTGTTGCATAGTAGACCCAAATACTTTTATTTGTAAATATTATCATCATTGTCACCACACAGCCTGACATGAAAATAAATGATTCCAATATTTAATATTTAATATGAAATTTTAAAGCCAATCTTATTACTGAATTAAGAAAATATACAATGACATTCATACTAAGGCTGAAAAATCATTGCTGTAACAGAGCAAGGTCAAAATTAAGTGAGATGCTCACTTTAAATTGTACCTTAACTCTAGTATTCATACATTATATTGCAATTTCCAGCTGACCCCTCAAATCTATTTACAAGAAGTGAAGTTTATAATTCAAATATTATAGGAAGAGTAAAACTAATTTTGACCGTGAGTCAAATTGATGCTAAATAGAGTTTATGGTTTTCTTTACTTTATAAGCTGTAATTGAAAATACAGTTTCCTTCATCTAAAAAACTATTCCACCCTGAAATTTTCAAACAAAAATAGTTTGCAGAAACATTGGCAAAAGACATGTTCAAAGGAAACTAACTAGTTTGAATTAGAAGGAGAAGGAGGAGAGAGATGGTGGATATTTTTAAAGGGATTATGTTTTCAATATTTTGGGCACTTGACTCTAATTTCTGTTGCTTTTTTAAAAAAAGTATTTCTCATTTAAAATTTAAAAGTATATTAGTAATTTAAATGTGCTTAATTCATAATTAAGATAAAAATAACATGAATGCATATAACTTTAAGAGAAAAAATAATATGAAAATCTTTAAATATTAAACAGACGCAAAATTTTCATCAGTAAATGTCATAAAGTACTAAGGTATGTGGGTCCATATTATGGCATTAATAAAGACATAGAACTTTCTGAAATTTACTAACAAAAATAGTTTATTTTTAGGAGAATATTTGGTAATACAACTTTGTTTAATACCAATAAACAAATTATATTGGTTGTCCTAAACACTGTTTGGTATCGTAGGTTAAATTTAAAACCATGCTTAACTTTGAGATTAACTGACTCATCACCTTTGCCACAACTGTTGTCTAGTATTCAACATAAGACACATCACGATTCTGGTTTTACGAAGTTAGTATATTATTTCAGTAGGCGAGAGGTTAGTATAGGATAAGAAGTTAGCCTTAAATAGAAATGTTATCCCTTCTTCCTTCTTACTGCTGCAGGTTCCAGGGCTTACACTGATCTTCTCAGTTCTAGTAAATAGATAACTGTTTTCTGTGTGTGTGTGCATACATGTGTATGTATGTATACATATATGTATATATATATATGTGTGTGTGTATGTATTTGTATATGTATATACATATAAATTCTCACACTCAAATACATTTGATTCCAGGGAATATTGGACATAGACTTTCATTACCAAAACCATGTTTGACCAAGGTAGCACAAAAGAACCCACCAAAATAGTTTCAAACGTTTTTAGTTTACCTTTGAATTTAATTTATCAGAAAACTGAAATGGTAGTCGCAGTAATGAAAACAGGAGATACCTGAATCACTGAGAGTGCCTAAATATTGGACTAAGGTAGTTCATTTATCTGTTAATTGACTATCCTCGTGTTAAAGAGAATATTCAGAGGTTCTTATTTGTTTCTAGGAAGAAATAATTCAATACAATAAAAACAGGAACTGTTTTACAATAAAAAAGGAACTGGAAAAGATCCAGAGAAATATCGCATCTTCCCAGAATCGCATCTTCCCAGAATGGCTTCTGTGCTTGATCAGGCTAAAATGATAAGTTTAGAAAGATAAAGCCATTTCCTGAAGGAATAGCTCCCTTCCCCCACCCCAAATCCCACCAGATTAACCAAACAAAATGAACTAAACCAAAACAATCAGAAAATAAAGAGAAAAATGGATTTCATAACTATTAAAATTATAATGACCATTTTGAATACCCAAGAAGACAATATACCAAGTAGTGAGATCCAAACTTATTTTGATTTTGGAAAACTTAGCACCTCAAGGAGTAAATGTCCCACAGGCCCTCTTCAGAAAAAGATTCTTTAAAGGATATATGATTATGGTATGTAAAATATGAAAGGTTCGGAGAATTGCACCCTAGATTTCTGAATAGCAGAATTAGAAGCTCTCCTCTGAAATTTGAGGGAAATATTTAAAAGTAAAAAGAAATCTTTCTGCAACGATGGTATATATGGAAAATAAATGATATTAAGAAAAGTTTAGAAACTTAACAGATAGTACTTATATCTTTGATCAGAAGGAAGAGAAGCTAGAGATGAGCTTGTTAGATCCCTAAACTGCAGAGCAACACTAGTCAAATCATCCGTTAGAATATGAAAAGAGAATATGAAGATTGGGCTGTGCTCCTACCCAAGAGGACAATTTGTAGAATCTTAACCTATTAAGCTGGAAAGGACATTATAGAGTACCTGCTTCAGCTCTCTCATATTACAGATATGGGAACTGAGATGCAGAGAGCCTGAGTCATTTGTCCAATGTTACACACTTGGTGACAGGCTGGAATAAAAATATGGCTTCTTGATCTCTGATCCAAAGTTCTTTCCACAATACTATATTAAGTAATCAGGGATATCTCTATATCCACTAAAAGCCAAAAATGTGTTATTCATAGCATTGATTGCTTTCTTACAGAGGTGATGTGAGTTAAAGAGAATTAAATGCCATTGCAAGTATTGTCATCTTGGTTGTGAGATTTCACTGCTCTGATCCATCTGCTGGGGCTCCGTTTTAAGCCACACAGGCTGGAAAAGCAGTCCACTGTCCTGTCACATAAAATAGCTACTTTGGAGTCAAAACAATTAGTGATAGTTCCTGCAGAAAAGTTTGCTTTTTGACAACTTTGCCTTCTCCCATTTCCCAAAGTAATGATACCTCATCTTAGAGAAGAGTGGAGGTTGGATTCAAATTACCCTGGGCTGAACCCTGTTGGCATTTCTCGGTGTTTCCATTTGAAGAGATGAACGAAGGAGATGATCAAGGAATAAAATCTTTTAGTATATGGCTATGCTACATTTATCTCATGGAGAAGAGAAGGTGATTTGTGTACTGGGGTGAGAAAAACAAATAAAAATTATAAGCAATTAAACATTTTGTCTATAAAATTAGATTTTAATTACATCCATTAGTAAGAATGATTTTTTTCCATATCTATAATTTCATGTAGGCTCTCCGTACTGCCCTTGGCATTTGATGCTCCTGGTAGTTTGTGCTGAATATTTTCTTTCAAGTCAGAAACAAAAATTCACATGTTTGAAAAAGAGGAAAAAACTTCAGATCTATTATGTTTTACATTATCTCCTTTCCATTTTACTCTTCTTTTAGATTTTGAGTAGAGGTGTATAAATACATATTTAAGCTGAATGTCAAACAGGTTAATATTATATCAACTTTCAGAGGCTGAAGCTAGATATCATAATAGAATGAACTTCTTGGAAACATGAAATGCCATTACATTATATTCTTACAATAAAAAAATCTCAGTAGTTAAAACATTTTAAATTAGATCTGGTACAGGAACAAATATTCAGGTTTTTGTTCATCTATTTCTCTATTTCGCAATTTAACAACTTAAAGATTCTTGTTTTCTATATAAGATTATCAGCTTTCACAATCTCCCCTAATTTTGGAACACTTTACTCTTCCAATACTTCTAGCACATAAGGAAAATTTAATTCCAAGTTATGTCTGCACATTCAAAGGGAAGGTTCAAATATCAACCAGCACATTAGAACAGCCTTCCTTGTTGGCATTATGCCCCTGCTTTGCTGACTGCAAATGAAGCAGATGTGACGATGACATACTAGGTGTGTGCCTCTGCGACTTTCCAAAGCCTAAAGGGGAGGCTGTAGTTGAAGCCAAATAGAAATCTTGGCCACATACCAAAATCAGAATCAAACTTTACTAAGTCCTAATTCTGAGTACGATAGGACATTTAAATAAGCAAAGAATAGCCACATTTTTTAGATTCTATTATTTTCTTCCTTTTCTGGAGAAATAGACGTTTTAAACTGAAATCAATGAATTCCTCTAAAATCCACAAGATGGTGCTATGAAGTGGTGTTTAAACTTTTTTTTTCAGAACCACAGGCCTTCTAGGAGCAATTTTTAGGCAGGGCCAAATAAATACTACTTAATAAAATTGACAACAGATAAATGCTATTTTAAAACAGCAGTGTAAGCCAGATTGGTTGATATAAGGAAGGCATACCTGTACTCCTCATATTGTTTTTTTAACACTTTATCCCATACATTATACTTCTGTTAACTCTGTTATTGGTCTCAGGTTTTAAGAATATTTTGTGAGGAGACTAAGAGTTGAACTTGGATCTCAGAAGGGCTGTCATAATGGAAAAAGTACGGGACTGAAAGTGAGAACAGAGTACCACTCTCTAAGCTCCACCTGAATTGCTGCATCCAGCCATCCTTCCATCTATTCCAGCTGTTCCCAACCAAGGGCAGTTTTGGCCCGGGGGGACATTTGGCCTTGTCTGAAGACATTTTTGATTCTCACAACTGGTGGGGTGGGGGAGACTGCTACTGGCATCTAGTGGGCAGAGGTCAGGGACGCTGCTAATAATACACAGGACAACCTCCACAACAGAGAGTCACCCTGCCCGAGATGTCAATAGTGCTGAGGCTGAGAAACTTGACTTACTTGTTCACACTCCTTTGTTGGTTTGTCTATTCATGTATTAATTAGTTCACACACTCATTCACTTATGCACATATCTACCCGTTAGTCCATTAATTCATTCCTTCAGCAGATTTTTACAAAGCATCTACTACGATTCAAGACTGGACTAAGCTCTAGGGATTGCAAAGACAAGCGTCCTATACCTGGTGAATCTATTCGGTTGGTGCAAAAGTAATTGCAGTTTAAAAGGTCGAAAATAATTACAAAAACCGCAATTACTTTTGCACCAATCTAATAACTGGGGAGAGAGACACTTATGAAATGATATAATAATATGTGATCGGTGTTTCAGGGGTAAGTATATAGAGTAAGTAGAAGAGTCTGATGAATTTTGAGAGACGAGGACAGAATTTAGGAAGGTTCACAGAGGTGGAGGTTGTTGAGTATTCGGTGGGTAGAGGGTGGTCATAGGATAAAATCTTGAGCAAAGCACAAGCAAAGCCAGAGACATATATAATAGTCCAAAGTGTTTGGTGAGCAGTATACTGTTGTGGTATCAGACAAGAGTGAGGAGGAAGGTTGGGAAAAGGAAAGGAGAAAACCTTAAAAAAGTAGAATGGGGCCCCAATGGGTAGGGCCTTGGATTTCATCCTCCAGGCATTTAAAATTTAAGATAGAAGAATCATATTAGACACGTGGCAATCATTGAACCTCTTTAGGCCTAAATTTCACACCATTAAAGTATTTGATGAGATACATTTCAGGTTTCCTTTTAAAACTATGTTTTGTAATTATAAAGTCAATCTATTAGATATATTAAATACTGTGTATTCTTAGATTTATATTACAACTATCAATAAAGATCATAATATCTGTAAAGAAAAATATCTTTTTTATACACAAACATGTCACAGATATTTACTTTCATGATAGTTAATAAAATGTAATATATTCCTATTAATATATTTGGTGTTTGTTTTAAGGCTAGAGATACTTAAGAAGATCAAGTTATTCTGCAGAATACACAGTCTTCCTATTGGTTTATTCCTATGTCGATAACTATTATACTTTAGGTTGCACCCAGGATACATATTTGAAATATTTTTTTCCTCAACCTTCTCTATTATTTGTAATTTTATCAGTAAGTTTTGGATAATATAATTAAATCTGAGTAATTTAACATGTGTTTCATAATTTGAATGATTACTTCAAAAATATTAGTGTTTAAGGGAACTGAAACAATGGAGTCTTTTAGGTCTTACCTTAACAAATGAAGAAAACCTAAAGATGAACGATTCTTAGGATTTTACTTGAGTAACATTAGTAGCTATCAAGTTAATTTTGATATAATTTGATTGTGATTTACAAAATGTATTCTTAGTGTATATTTTTCATTTAGTATTTTTATACTTGTGTTTTAAAATATGGGTAGTTGAAACCACTGCTACAGACCAGTTCTGTTGACGTTCAAAATTTAAGCCCAGAGATCAAATGGCACAACATGAGATAAAAGAAAAATATTGGATGGGGGTTTCATAAAAGAAAAACGGGCCTCATATCTAAATTTAAAAAACAACAACCCCAAAACCCCCAGAAACCTCCTATGAGGAAAACTTCTATCCTTTAGCCCCAAACAGGGAAATGAAAATACTGATGTTAAAAGTGAGAGAAACATTGGGTATGGCAGGGCTGTATTACAACCTTCTGAATTGGTTAGTGATATAGTAACTAAGCCATTTTCATCCTTGCCTGTTGTCTATGATTGTCTATTGGAGTACATCTTTTTGAATCATTTTTTTCTCCTTCCCCAAAATCTTTATCCTTTTGGTTTCTGTGCCACATTTCCTCAAGTATTAATTAAAGCCTTTGATGGATCGTTTCAGATATGAATATCCATTCATATTTATTTTCCTCCACAAAAATTATTATTAAAACCCATCTAATAATTTAAATAGTAGTGTGGACTTTCCACAGGGCTTGCATTTTAAGACAGCACCATGGACTAGTTTCAAGATAGAGGGTTAATCTTCGAAAGATAATAACCTTGTGTGATGTTATAAAAAGGGTTTCAAGCCCCAGAAGAGTGGTTGAACTTGTGGGTGGTTTGCAAGGGCACCTTAGGGTTCACAGAGGGGCCATGGAGAAGCAGTAGCGGGGGCAAAGTGTTAGATGCAGGGCGCCACCATCCACCCCGGCCCTACATCATCACAAGCTCTCCTTCTACCTCTATTGCCTGTTTATTCCAGATCAAACATTATTTGAGTAAAGGCTCCAAGGAGGTGCCAGATGATCTGAAGTCCCTCCAGACCTGAGCTTCTATACATTTTTATTTTCAAAGTCTTTCCAGAAACATAGAACTTCAAGCTAAAGGATTGCATAATAACTAATGAGAGGCTCAAGGTAGGGTTAAGGAAACATTAAAAACAACAGCACAAACAATTAATCTTTCCCACCCCTTCCTTAGAAATTAGACATTTTCTATTTAAATGTATATAAAAATACATTTTAAAAGCTAAATCCCTTCAAACACTGAGATATACAGTAAAAGACAAACAAATAAGCAGAAAAACATTCACTCAGACCTTCAATTTGAAAGTTCTACAGAGACAGAGCTTGGAGATCTGCCCAAGGGCAGAAGTGGTTCTCTTCAGAAGGGCTCTTTTTCAAAACAAGAGCCAGCTCTGAACACACGAGTGAATTAGGACATGCGGACATCACATGAATACCTGTGGTCAGGGTCTCTGATTCCTGTGCATCCAGGGGGGTTATCCTCTTGGTGTCAGTAAGAGTTGACATTCACTGGCATATACATAAATCATTAAATAACCACAATACAGACGTGCCTCTAAGTGCACACAGCATGACTGGACACTTATTGGACTGTCACAAGATGTGTCATTTTTCTTAATGAAAGTTGGCAGTTATCACCCACTGGTTGAAGTTTTCAAGTAAATATTTATTGATTAAAACCTCATAACAACAAAAACTCATGTTACTTAGGGAAAAATATTTCTAAACATGCCCAGCATTTTTGCGGATATAATAAGATATTTTGTGAATTAAAATAGTTTTAGAAATAATCTTAATATAGTCCCATAAATTAAAACAAATTTTCAGCAAAAATTCCAAGTCTATTTTAGGAATTACTCTTCCTCTGCAATGTAACTAATAGCTATAAAATTACAACTTCGGAGCAAGGCACTAGGAGACACTTTATTTTTATTAAGTGCCTAGGTCCCATAATAAAGGAATGCACACTGAATGACCACATGGAGGTCTAAAAAGGCAAGGAATGAATTAAGGGGTGACTCGATCATAGGCTTTCAGCTTTTGGCTAGTTGCATGAGATATTTTGAGTGTGAATGAATAGAATGCATAACAAGCGATTCCAGTTGAAGCTAATAACTATGCTTACATTCTAGTCTAGTGATCTTTCATGGATAAAGATGTGAGCTGAGTACAGGGGAAAGAACCCAATCCATGTTGTGCAAAGGGAAAGACGTTTCCTATATATTAAGGTGGATAAAGGTGAATTTTGGAAATTTTATGGTTTTTTTTTTTTTTCCCTTCTTAAGACAAAAATGGCTAGAGATCATTTCCCACAGTTAAGGCAGAAATGTAGGGGCAACAGAGGTATTTCTGTTAGTTGCTGTAACTTCTTTCTGGACATCAAACTCCTTTTCTTCATTTAAAATAAATGAATAGCATAGCTTCCTCCACTCCAAACTAAAAATGGGAGCAAGAAACCCATTTGCTATTTTAGAAAATGACTAATAGAACACATATTTCATAATATCACGTGATTCAAATAACTTAATACAAGTAATTAAAACCACTTCTGTACTTAACTTGTCCTAAAATGACAATTAAAGTCACCTTTAAAATCTTTCATTTATCAGACCACATTTACATGAAAGAAATAAAATCTTTTCAAGTTCCACGAGGAGGGAAGAAGGTAGAATTAAATCTGACATAGTGTCACAATATGGTGAAAGTAAAATCTTCAAAGAAAAAAATTGCATTAGGAATTAGACCTCTGTCTTTCTAAGGGAAATTCTCTACTCATATTTCCCAGTCCACAGGTAAATGCTACAATATGAAAATAGAAAACAGCCATAGCATTCATTAAAATGCTCTTTAAAACATTATTTCAAAATTTCATAGCAAAATAGGAAACTTTCTAATTACTGTATTCTGAAATGTATAGGTAAATAGGTAATGGAATGTATAGATTAGTAAAGTTGATTCTTTTGCTTGTTTTAATAAGGGTTTGCCTTCTTGCAAGGTAAGATGGCCAAATGTCCTCTATATGGAAGTCTAGGAAACTCTTGCACAGACTATAATTTATATGTATCCACTATCCTGGAATTTCTATCCTTGACATTTCTGGTTTTGTTGCCCATTTGGGGGGCCCGAAGAGAGGATGCAGGCAGGGCTGCGTGGTACAGTTTCCTCTCCACCCTACAATCAGAAACAGGCTGGCACAAAAGGGACCACAACCACAGGGCAGGGATCAGGGTGAGGCAAGTGAGGCTGAGTCCAGCAAGTGCAGGGTCGGATCCTGTCTTTACTTAAAATCTTGTATTTTGTTCACCACGGATTTCTAATTTTGCATTAATTTTGATTTTTTAAGATATTGCATTACCTAGCTTTTGGCATCCACTTAAATGTTGCTCCCAAGGGGAGTGCCTCCCTCACTCACTAGGCCTGGCCCTGCTTAAGCAGCACCTGGCTCTGGGTTCCAGGAGCTCTGTGGAGCCACACTGGAGCGCAAACTTCCCCTTTTACTGCCTCAGCTCTGATAGGCCAGGGAAGACTCCTTACAAGAACTGCGTTCTCTCTGCTTGCAAAAATGAAATGGAAGGTTCAGCAAAGTGTCCACTTTGTCTCACAGAGAACCAATGAGAGTGCCAGGAAACAGTTGTCATTGATAGAACTCACCCTGGGACGTTTCTCTGTCTTTCAGTGCTTCTTTGTATTGGGACAGGAATTATAATGAGTAAAGAAACTAATCCTCTGAACGTGAACTCAGCAGGAGAAACAAGGAGTCAGAGTAACACATTCATCCAAAAGTATGAAAAATCCCTCCAAAGCATGCTAAGTTAAATAAAAATGGGAGGCTGGATGTACATACATTGTAAATGTGACAGAAAGCTCTTTTAAATCATGAAATGGGCAGGATTACACGTGGTAAAGCTAAACTAACACCAAGGGTACATTTCCATTCTTGAATGCTTTCAATCTTATTGCTAAACTTCTCATCAGACTTGTTGATATCTGTGTCCTTGTCTTTTCCCAAAACACATGCTTACAGTCCATAGGCAGGGCCAGATGCTGCCCCCCTTCATAAAGGACGCTGAGGCCCTGCTTTCTCTCTATGTGTTTCACATGAGTAGAGTGGAGAAAGGGATTAAAGTTTACTGAGTAACTCTTGGGCGTTGATGCTTTCTGTAACGTTATCTTACCTGATGCCTGGGCAGCCCTGTAAAGGAGAGAGATTCTCACAGAGAGGATTAGGAGACGTGGGGCGGAAGCTTTAGTTCTGGCAGTTGCTACAGCTAGAACCATGAAGCCCCTCGTTGCCAAACTTTTCTCTGGAGGGATATGAGTAAGTACTGTTACTACTCTGTCTTTTGTTTTAGCAAGTAGTTTCATCACAGAATTGTTTGGAAAGATGAAATACAGGGTCTTCAGTTCCATGGTCCTCTATGGAAGTCAACTTTGGGCTCTGCAGTACTTTTGGAAATTGGAAACAAAGCTACATGCAAGAAAAGCTCTGAAAAGAAAAGAAGAGAAAGTTAGGGACATTACTCTGATTAAAAAGCTCTCAGAATTATCTGCTGCCATTACATGGGTATTGATTTTTAGGCATTACCGTAGATGTATATCTATTTTATTCATTTTTATGCAGATTCAGTAGGAAAAAATACCTAAATATATATTTAACTTCGTAGGATCCCAAAGCACTTTGAGGATTTAAACTGATAAGCCAACCTCAAAGGGACTGATTCTTGCAACTAAAACACAGACACCTCTGGGGTGAAATGTGGCAACAGTTTGACAGGCATAGCAGTAGCTTAGGCCAGAAAGGATTTATCCAATTAAAATTATGGGATGAATTTTGGCTGGCAGAATGTAATTACCAGCCTTGGAACGGATCCAGGATCCTGAGGTTAACACCCCTCCTCTTGCCAACAACCCTCCTACCTGCCAACACTCCGCGATGGGGAAGGCTGGATCTGACACAATCACACATAATACTGTTGTGACATCTAAGTACAATGATGATGATGTGAGAAGCATCGTGAACCTGATTTTTTTTTTAACACTCATTATGTTACTTATTTTTATGCCACATTAGGCTAGAAACCAAATGTCCACATAAATGTTAATGTCGTCAAATCTGTGTTTAAAAAGTATAATTAGAAAATAAAAAAAATAGATTTAAAAATTAATGTATTCCGTCAAAGTAGTTATTTAGTGATTATTTCAGTTTAGGAACGAAATTGGATCAAAATGGTGACATTGAATCATTGCTACATAAAAAAGTAGATGCTGATTTTTTGGAAGAGAAATGTGTTTCTCAAAGTTCACTGGCCTAGAAAAAAGGGGAATGCTTCATGCCGGGTTCATATTGGTTGTACTTCGACTAAGTGGGCATGTGCAAGTACTGCTTTGTCCCGGGGTGGGTCCAATTCACATTTACAAGCACTCGCGGGCAGTATTTCCCAGGGGAATTTACCAAAGGGTGCGTGTGCATGTGCGTGAGCGTGTGTGTGCGTGTGCGTGTGCGTGTGTGTGTGTGTGTAAAGGAAAGAAAAGAGCCCCCTGCTGGTGTATAATCAATGGGTAATGACCTCATCATTAGATTCTAATGCCCTTTTGGAAAGTCATTCATTTACGAGAGCTGTGGGGAGTCCTACGCTGAAGCCGAGCCGGCGAGGAGGCGATTCTAACGAGGACGTCACGCCTTCCCAGACGCAGGCGCGGGGCCGAGGCCGGGGCCGGGCTCAGGGACTGACCGCAGAGCGGGCTCCGGCGGCGCGCGCCCAGGGCGCGGGGGGCGGGGCCGGCGCCGGGAGCTGCGTGCCCGTCACGCGCGGCGGTTCCGGCTGGTTGTCGTCCTAGCCCGCCGCCCCTCGGCGCACGCAGGTCTGTCCCTTTGCAGACCGCAGCGCGGCCGCAGGTTCGAAGCGAGCCCGGGGCGGTGCCGCCGCCGGCCGCCCCTGACTCCTGGGCCCCGCTGCCCGCAGACTGTACTTCCCGCGGGCCTCGTGGGGAGTCCCTCGGGTTCCTCTTCGGCCCACGCGGCCCTGAAGCACTCTACCCCCGCACCGGAGCGGGGCCGCGAAGAGCGGTCCCAGCCACGGGCTGCAGCCCCGGGCACGCGCTGCGGTCTCGTCGGAAAGCGCGGACGGCGGTGCGCGCGCGGGAGGCAGGTGATCTGGCCGGACCGTCGCGAGCTCCACCCCGCAGCGGCCCTGCGGGGGCCTCCCGGCGAGGCAGGTTTGCGGTCTCGGGAAGGAACCGACCGGTGGTGGAGGGAACGGGCGGGAGCACCAGGTTCCCGTCTCCCAGAAGCGTTTGCACGACTTGCTCTGGGTCACTTTCTGAGCGAAGGAGGGAGAGAAAGTCTTACCCTTTTTTTTGCTAATTAGCCCGGCTGCTTTCCCAAAGCCTGGTGCTGCCGCCGACCTCAGCCTTTGCTGCGAAGGTAGATTTTCCTAACACCATCTTTGTGTGATTTAGCTGTCCACAGGGAATCAAAATGCGAAACGAGAAGATGAAACTAATCCTTTCTTTTGCACTGTTAGGGGTTGCCATAAACACCATTTGTTAAAAAGCATAATTATGTTGGGAAAGTGCCTGATGAGACAATTAAGCTACATAAACACGGAAAACAAATGAAAGCCAGAAGACGCCCACACCCCTGTGTAAAGCAATTTTTTGTGTACATGAAAACCAGAGTTCTGAGCTGCTTATTACAACAATGTTATTAATGCTAGAAAAACTTAATGACCGTATTTTTATCAATTTTTGATGAGACGAAGGTCACGATATGAAAAGCGGAACTAACCATGAAGCCCCCTCCGTACGCCCTTTAGGTTAAGATGATTTAGGCCAACGAACAATCCTAGTGACCAGAAGCTCTGGATTTACTCATTCATGGAACACTATTATTTGCACCAGAGCACGTTTAGCTTAAACTCATAAGCTGAATGTTGAACGCCATTTACTGCTGTGTCCCCCACACTCTCGGAGAACATCACCTGACACAAAACGACCTTCGTCAAATAGTTGTTGAGTGAATTCATGAGGACCACATTTGTGTTTAGATATATTTAAAAGAGGCCAAAATATAATGGCCTGATCTTAAAAAGGGGAATTCTTATTATTTTGAGATATTTAAATTTCTTCAGTTCATAATGTCATTGGAGATACGGGAGGCTGATGAGTTGAAAAACGCCATGAAGAGAATCAAAGCAACCTCCAACACGTGTGTAATTAATCCGTGTTGAACGACTCAAGTCACATTTTTGGCATTATTGAGTAACATACCAGAGTACATGTCAACTTTCAGTTCAAGGTACAGAGTCCCGTGAAAAGATTTAAAACTGCTTTCGAAACTTTGGAGATCAAAGTACAAGAAGAGCTTAGTCAAAGTAGTTGTCACTTAAAGCCCTGAAATGAGCCCCTCTATTTGTTCATATGCTCCCATGGTGTGGTGTGGCCCAGAGATACCTTTTTTTTTTTTTTTTTGCCAGAAGAATACTTTTTAAAAGAATGAGCATATCAAACAATCTCCCCCATTCTTTTCTGTATTTCCCCAGTAACTCTGATTTAACAAAAGGATCATGCTTATTTGTTAAATAGTGCAGATCTGGAAAACAGATACGCTAAGGAAGAGATGCTTAAAAGGGAATAACACACTTTCATGAAAAAGTTTCACTTACATGACAGAATTCAGGCTGAATAACTTGAGGGATATTTTCTAGTATTGTTACCATGTTCATTTGTGCATGACCACATATACATGGTTATCTGGTTGAGTCAGTCTGAGGATTTGTCATTTCGGTGTCCTCTAGGAAGAAAATAGTGAAGTGTTAATATTTTGAGTGCCTGGTTTCCAAAGAGCTATGATTTTTTTTTTTATGGTTAATGAACACAAAAATAGGAATGAATGGTAGAAACCGAAATGAAGACTCGTATTTCTCCTATTTCAGAAAAAAAATCAACATGTCTTCCTCCAGACCGGGGCTCCGTTTGGCTGCTTGTTTACTAAACATTTCAGAAGCCAGAAGAAAACACATTGTTGAGAACATAGCAAACGCAGCTCTTGGAAAAAATGGTAGGAACTACAGATAATTGAAGTGGATATGTAGTGTTTTGATAATATAGTGATTTGTACTCCACAAACGGTATCTGCAGGACACTCTTCTTCCTAGATTTCCCCCCTTGTTCTTGGGCTGTTACAGCTTCTGCAGGATTCCAGATCCTGAGATAGGTCAGTTACTCAGATGTGCACATACGTTCTTCTCCAAACGCAGGCATACGCTTAGCAACACAGTTTTCCACATTGGAGAGGGAGTGTCTGAAATGCCCACTGTTCAGGATAATTTACAGGCTCCTGAAGAGGATACAGTTACATAAAGGTTTAACGTTCCCCTCATGGGCTGTTCATTTGATCATTAATAGGATGAACATAATTGTACATTATGCTCTTTATTAGGCAGGTTACATAAAAAATAAACTTGCCAAATACCCACTACTTTTCAAAGCACTCCTGCCAGCAAAGCCCATGCTATTATTAGAGTATTATTATTTCTACTCCATTTTCTCTATGTAAAGACTCAGGCAATTGCAGTTAAGCGATGTGCTTAAGATCACTTAGCAATTCAGAAGACTAGAACTCAAGCCTTCTTACTCTTTGGGCCAGTATTTACTGTAAGAGATACTACTCTTTGTGGTTTTTTTTTTAACCCTAGTTAAAATGTTCATGTGATGACACACAGTTCTACATATCATTTGTTTTCACACACACACACACAAAGTATTTACAGACTTACACTGGTTTAAATAGAAAAGCTTTGTTATGAAATCAAGTTTTTTGACAAGAGGCGAGCATTAGGACCATAGCCTTAAAGCATTTCAGACAGTATGTTTTAATTTATGATTGTCATTTTTGGTTTGGTTACTGCTTTTCATGAGAAAGAAGTGTTTTCCCTAGCCCATTTCTAACAATGAGCACATTTAAGTTACCATCTTGCACCTTTACAGGCACTGGAAATGTCTGTGGAAATTCTTGATAATTGCTGATAAGGAAACTCCTCTGGAATCAGCATACAGCTGTGCTTTTGCAGTCTTGGTGGGAAGAGTGCGCTTGGGCCTCTCATTGTCAGACACAGTACATCTAATGGGATTGGGTTACCTGTCTCTGTGATTAAGTGAATGTGCGGAGACATTTGTGGAAGCCACACTGATGGATGCCTGGGTCTCAACTCACAGTTTTTATCAGCTTATTAGTGGCAGCAGCTCAAATGGAATTATAGCTATTATACTCCATTACAAATACCAATTTACTTCTGCTGAGATTCAGACTGACAGTTCCTCCTGCCAGCAGTAATTTTTTTTTCTATATGCATGCCTAAGAAATTGCAGGAGAAAGTGTTTCATTCTTTCAGCATTTGATTTAATTGAATCATGAAACTGAGAATAAAAGCTTTTTAGAAGATTTAGGATGAAAAAATAAAATCATCTCTTTTCTTTGAGGAGCTAGAAGAAATACATCAAAAAGGAAATTGTATGATCTTGTTTTTGCTTCATCTTTTGTAGTTATGAAAATGCAGGGAAGGTAGCACTAGTTAAGAAAATGACCTATTGTTTTACAGATACTTTAAAGGCATTTATTTTTAAGTCAGTGGAGTAAAACCGTATCACCTATATTTTTTCTAATTATGTAATATGAAAACATTTAAGTAGCTTAAAATGTTTTCTGTAAGAAACCCTGAGTTATACATTTTAGACCTACACCAGGGCAGGGCTGTATAGGTGCTCATTTGGTTGTGAGTGAGTGATACAAGTTTATCTTTTCACGTTGTTAAAATTAATAACATAGTGCTGCTATAAGCTCTGTAGTTCCTGCATGTAACTTAGTTTTCTTCTCTTCTGAAAAGATTAATTGTTAAGCTGCCAGAGGACAGAGCGACAAAGGTATAATGGCATAGCGAAAGCTTTAATTACCGCCTGAAAACTTTTGTCCTTCACTTTGAATTTCCTTTTGTAGGCTTAAGGGGGACTTTTAAGGGGCCTGAACCAGGCTTGTAAACTTCAAAAATAACTTTGGGGTTATGTGTGGCTGCCATACAGGGTATGGTAGATTTCTCCTTTAGGTTACACATTCAAGTGAGTCACAGGCCACCAAAAGCTGGAAGTCGTTAACATCTGAAGGCTGTTGGTGGCCTCTGAAACAGAGATGGTGGAATCAGAACGGTTTCTAGTAGACAGGTGCATGCATCCCAGAAACCTCTGCTTCAGGCACTAATTGGCCTATCCTAGTTTTTCCAGATGTCAGATTTGATCCAGAGAGTTCAATTTCTGGGGTTGTGAAGGAAAAATTGATAAAGCCTAGAAGATGAGATTGATAAGGAACAGAATTTAGAGTGATACGATTTGGCAATTGAAAGAAGAAGCTACCACCTTAGACTGAGTTAGAAAGACTTCAAAGCCTAGTGTCTGAGCTGAGCCATCTGGTTAGATAGGAAGATGCTGTAAGAAGTGGACATTGCTACCCACACATTTATGATTAGCTGATGTCGCTTCAAAGATCACACCTCAGAATTTTTCTATTAAACTAAATTGTATCAGAAGAAATAAAGTATTAAAATTTCATCACAGAAAAACAATGCTGGCATTTATGTTTGCTTTCTTTACAGGGCAGAAACATCCTGAAGTATCAGTGCTCAATATATTTTCTGATCAAGACTACAACAGATCAGTCATTACAATAGCAGCTTCTGTTGATGAGTTAGGTAAGATTTAAGTTTTTTTCTTTACATATATGTCTTTTGATGAAGGGTGGGCTTCAGGTAGACCTGCATGCTCTTTAATCATTGATTTCCTGTGGAAATCTGAGTATTCCATTACACAGTACCTCAAAACTTCATCAGTTTTCTGAACATGCACATCTCAAACGTATCCCATTTCCTCTTCATTAAAATGTACCTTGAGGTCCAGGATTTAATAACAGTCTTTCCCTGAAGATGATCACATATGCTTTGTGGTTAAGAAAAACATCTTCAAGTTTTAACCTGTGAAGTATAATTTTGAAGTCAGCCTTGATTTCACTGATAAGTTGGCATAGACTGAAACATGCTAAGCAGTTGTGTTTTGGGTTGGGAGTCTGAAATCTTGAGTTGGTTCATGGGTTGAAGTGAAATGGGCTCCATGTCTCATGTAAGGTTTGGTGGGACAACTTGAATTTGAAGGATCATAATTGTTTAAACAAAAATCTGTATTATTTTAATATTGCTTAGAACCTTTAATATTGCTTAAGGGTTCAAAGTATTTTCAAATAAACTTTATTTCAACTTAGCAGATAGTGTTTTTTCAAAAGTATGTTTGTTTGGAGAGCAAAGAGCTGACTGATAACTCCCAGTAAACACAGGACAAATTATCTTGAATGTTTATCATTCAGATGTAAAAACTGCTTCTTTGTTGTTTATCTGTCTTGCTAAAATGGTCATACTGTACTGCTAATGAAAACTCAGAATAATAACATTAAACTCTTAGGTGTCTATACTATGTAGGTAGCTATAACAATTTAATGAGAAAATCTAATTATTGGAAAAAGCAAAACTAAAATGAATACTTATGCTTTTAAAAATTTATGTTTGTGTGTATATTTTAATGTAAGTTCATAAAACATTCTGAAAATAGCAAGGAATTTTATCAGATTAATTTGATAAAATTGAAAAAGTTAAATAACCAGTTGTAAAAAAATACAAAGTTGTTAAAGACTGATAAACATTGCATAATTCCTTCACTGTGGGGAATAAAAAGCTGGAAGAAATGTGAAACTATGACAGTTGGGAGGTGGGGCAGGAGAAAATGTTGGATCTTTTATTTTTCTTTACTTTGGATTACAAAAGAAAACAGATTATGCAGATTACAAAAGAAAAACAACTAGTGGGGCAATAAAATATAGCTATTTCTTTAGCTGTGTTTGAAAGTTTAGTGATTTTCTATTTATAATTGTACCTTTTTAAGGCAATTCTGTTCTGGCTGCCTGCTTGGAAGCCTTCCAGTCTATTGATATGCAGGTTCAAGAGGGAATCCATCCTTGCCTGGGAGCAGTGGACCTGATTCCCATTTATCCTCTCACTGAT
Source organism: Rhinolophus hipposideros (assembly GCF_964194185.1). Taxonomy (NCBI): domain Eukaryota; kingdom Metazoa; phylum Chordata; class Mammalia; order Chiroptera; family Rhinolophidae; genus Rhinolophus; species Rhinolophus hipposideros. The sequence continues at coordinate 69,982,003 of NC_138052.1, read as the reverse complement.
GTTGGAGTGGAAGAGTGTGGAGCTGTGGCCAGAAGTAAGAGAACATTTGGGGTAGTGTGTTATGTCTTAATGGAAATGATTTTGACAAATCACAACAGGTTGTGACAATATAGTCGCTCCTCAACTCTCTTGGAAAAATTGACTTAAGACATATCAACAGTAAGCTTTCCTGGCTTTCCATGGCACACTGTGTCTTTGTGACTCATCTTTCAACTTTCCACGCCGTAACACCATAGAACACTAACTGCTGTGAGATGCAGCAAATCAGTCGTTTTGTCCCTTTCAAATTCATGATAGATCACGAGGAAACACAGTAGTTTATAATGAGTTCCTTAGACTCTTCGGGGCAGAACGATGGTGTGTTTTGCCCATCTGTGTCTTATTTTCTTGAGCAGGGGTAATGATGAGGTTGAAAAACCACTTAAATGTTAATTCCTACCCCTTTTCCTCTGACTTTTTTTTTTCTTTTCGTTTTTCCCTATGCACAACTCTCTTTAAGATTTTCTTTAGAACTGAACTGTCACAGGCTTGATTTCAGCCCGAGGGTTAAGTTTAATTTGGAAAATTTGAGCTATGTCACTTGAGGTGTTTTTGAGTTAGGCAAATTGGGAGAAAAGAAAAAACCTTTTGCCTGGACTGTCCAGCTGCACCATGGTTAATTACGACACGTAGAGGCTCATAACCTTTGGGGAAAAGTCCGCTTTAGGATAATTGCATTCTTCTCTGTATGACCTCAGAAATCTCTCTGTGATGTTGCCTCCTTTCTATTTAATAGTGAATTGTCTAACATTTGGCATATAGACTTGGACTCTAAGTGAGCTACATCAAGCACTAGAAATAGGAAATGAGACTTGTTTCCGAAGGAGAACCTCACTGCTTGTGCTGCATTTTAATATGACCTGACAATCTAAGGATTACTTCCCAGGGAAACCTTGGCCCAAAATTTGCTTTCCTTTTTATCCAAGAAAGAGTTAAAATTCAACATGGGGGAAAATACGCTTCACACAAAAATGAAGAGTTCAGAATTGTCCAGACCAGAGTAATGATTTTAATTGTCTTCAAAACAATTATGTTCAATTACATTAAATCTCAAATTAGCTAGTACATGAAGTTCTTCATTACATCACGACCAGTCCACCCCAGATGTTCATCCTGCGTAGGAGACAGTTGACAATCAGAGGCTCTGGACACAGTATTTCTCCCTTCCCTTGCCCTTTTGCTTCATTGGCAGCTACTGTACCTCATGATTTAAACATGGACATTTCTAATTAAATGAGAGCTCAGCTGCATTCTTGAACTAATTTATAACATTTGATTTGAAATGTAATAGCTTCAATCTTCATCTGATTAAAAACAGTCATATACTGTACATGGTTACTATTTTGATGCTCCAACATGCAGTTTTTATTTTTGCACTCCCCTTTCTACACAGCTGTTCATCTAATATCATCCAATTTTTTAAGCGTTTTTATTTTATTTATTTATTTATTTTTAATAACAGCATGCTCAGGCATTCTTATAAGGCAAAAGTATTCAAATTCTAGGATCTCACTGTTCTCAGAATAGTGAAGGGATGTTTTTCACTAGGTTAAGCCCTTGTCAGGGAAACCAAGTTTAAAATAATAATTTATCTTTGGGAAGAAGGGCAATGGAGAACATTCTAGTGAAAAAAAAGGATAGTTTATATATATATATATATATATATATATATATTATATACATATAAAATTTATGTATATTTTGTATGTAAAAACTCTGAATAATGTATTTCAGAATTTTTTGATATCAGCTATGAGCTTTCTCATACGTTAAGGAAGGGGTTCTTAAAGTGGGGTTCGAAATTGGTATTCAGAAGACTTAATAAATACTGTCAAAATCATTTGCAAGTTTTTATGCATGTGCTTTCTTGTATACATACATAGAAACACAGTCACACATAATTTTGCATATAATTTTAGTCTAAGAACTTCTAGAATAAATGGCGCAGCAATTCAGAGGCTCAGAGATAAGAGCAGCCTGGGCTTCAGGACCTGCAAAGGCCTTCGGTGTGGCTGGCCAGATGAGAAAGACATTCCTGGGAACGTTAAGTAATGAAGCTCAAGAGGTAATTAGAGGTCCGATCATGAAGCCTTATATGCCAGGTGAAGGAGTTCAAACCTTATCCTAAAGGCAGTGAGAACTGGTGAAGAGTTTTAAGCTAGAAAGTGGTATGATCGGATTTGAATTTTAGAAAGATCACTCTGGCTGCGTGGTAAAGGATGGACAGGAAGCAGGCAGAGCAGTTTGGAAAATTGATGATGACCTAAGAAATAGAGAATGGAGAGACTCCATAGGATGTTGGGGAGTGGGAAACAAAACAGTGGTATGAAAGTGTCATCACTTACAAATGATGAAAGAAAGGAGATTTGGGGGGGAAGAGCATGAATATATTTTTTACATGCTGTCATTTGGCAGTTGGATATACAGTTGAGAGCTAGGAGGCACATAAATCTATATTTATTTATATTTAAATCTAGTCTATATTTATATAAGGCTTACAGTTTTGTTTTTTTAATGTTTTGGACTTGATTTTTATTTTCTATAAAAACCACATTTGATCTGTTAGACTACATCTCATTTTTATCTCTAATATGTCTCTAAAAAATTTTCTCTCCTCCTTTTTTCCCTTCTTCCCTCTGTCCTTCCCTCTATTCATCCTTCCTTTCCTTCTTTTTGTTATCAAAATGATACATGCATGTGGGTGAACATCCAGTGTTGTACCAGGTTTGTTTTAAAAACTGTAAGTGCCTACATAACCCACCTTTCCTCCTCACCATGCACAAACTTCAATTTCCTTCTCTTCAACTCTTTTATCATTTAGGATTCAACTCTGGATAACTAAATATCACACTTATATTGGTACTTCTTGGTTTTTCAGTTTTGTGCATTGCTTATTGACTTTTTACTGCAGAAGATGAAAATTTAACTTTCACCCCACCCAACACACACACACACACACACACACATACACATGTGCGCAAACACACACTGTTACTTCCTAATCTTTCCTCTGTTCAGTATAGTTATACAAAATTTGGATCAATACTTAGTGATTACATAATCATGACTACATAAACATTATTCACAATGAATCCTTTAAAATGTTATTATTATTTTACTCTTTCTGCACAGTTTTTTCTTTTTGCTGGACTTGATCATTATTTTTTTATTGTTTACTTAGTTTTTTATATATTTATCACTGTTTTAATCCCATATTCTTTGTCAATAACATTTCTCCATGCATTCAGATAAAACACTCTATGTGTCGCGTGTTCGTGTTCTATCAATTTCATCTTCTTAAAGAAATATGTTCTAGAGCTCTCTGACCTGTTCTAATTAGAACCATTTGCTCTGAGTTTGTTGAGAATAACTCATTCTGGGATCTCCTGGGTGTTCCCTTTATCTTTTCTCTGTGTTGGATTCCCTGGTTCCTGAATCCCATGTGTTCTCTCTCTCAAATTTATGTCCTTGTTTTGGTGGAACACATCTTCTAGTAGCTTTAAAATAAGTGGGGGAAGGGCATGCAAGAAATACATTTTTCAGACCTTGCATGTCTAAAAATGCCACTATTCTGTCTTCACATTTAATCGTTAGCTTGGCTAAGCATAGAATTCCAGGTTGGAAATAATTGTTAGCTTGGCTAGGTATAGAATTCCAGGTTGGAAATAATTGTTAGCTTGGCTAGGTATAGAATTCCAGGTTGGAATATTTGAAGACACTGTGTCATTAAATTATTATTTTCATGTTGCTATTGAGACTTCTGAAGCCTTTATAATTCTCGATCTTTGTATGTGATCTGTCATTTCTCCCTGGAAGCTTGTAACATCTTCACTTTGTTCCCAGTTCTGAAATTTCTGTGATGTTTCTTTGTCCGGGTCTGTTTTCTCATTCATTGTGCTGGAGACTTGGTAAGCCCTTTGAATCCTTGAAATTCTTGTCCTTCAGTGCTGGACAATTCTCTTGAATTACTCCATTGATGATTTCTTTCATTTTCTCAGTTTTTTTTTTTTTTTTTTTTTCCTGGAAGTCCCATTACTTGAATATTAGAACTCTTGTACTGGTCTTCTAGATTTATTTTCTCTCTTTTTTTCCATCACTATATTTTTATACCATGTTTCCCCAAAAATAAGACCTAGCCAGACCATCAGCTCTAATGTGTCTTTTGGAGCAAAAATTAATATAAGACCCAGTCTTCTATTATATAGTATTGTATTATATTATATTACATTACATTATATTATATTATATAAGACCCAATCTTATAGTAAAATAAGATCCAGTATTACATTATATCATATCATATCATATCATATATCATATCATATCATATTACATAAGGCCCAGTCTTGTATTATAGTAAAATAAGTCCTGGTCTTACATTAATTTTTGCTCCAAAAGACGCATTAGAGCTGATGGTCCGGCTAGGCCTTATTTTCGGGGAAACATGGTAATACTTTCTGGCAAATTTCCTCTACTTTATATCCCAAGCCTTACATAAGTTTTTCATTTCTTCTATATTTGTTTCCAAGTGCTTTCAATGTACTCTCTAAATATTCCTTTTATTTTATTATTTAAAATAACATCCTGATGTTGTCCATGAATGCAGTATCAATGAATAATTGACATTTTCTTCTTCCTGCATAGTGTATGTTCTGTACATGATTGGTTTTTTAAATTTATCTTAAAATATATAAAACATTAATGAATTTGATTAGACTTATCAGCCTCGTTAGATGTTTTTTCGAGTATTTATATGACTTGGAGGATATGTACCATGGCAAATTCATACGACGTCAACACTAGTGTGATAGACTTGACACCCTTTGACTACTTTATTACAGATTGTCAAAACCCCCACCCCCACCTTCACCCCAAGTTGTTTTTCCTTACTGGTTTTAAAGGCTTTCCTCAGATGTCTGATGGTCCATGGTTGGCTGCTTGCTCTAAGAGTAGACACTAAAAGATTGAATGGAAACTCTGAGCATAGGTGGTGTTTGTCAGCTGTAGGCTTATCTGACTGGGTCATTTCTTTGGGAACCCCTCATTTCAGTATTTTTTTGGTCTTTCCTCTTGGTCAGTTCAAATTCCTCAGCGAAGGATCTTCCAGTCTTCAGCCTGAAGTCGATACATAGCTGTCTGTGTTTTAGGAGCTGAGTTGTGAAAGACGGCTGGAAAAGTCTCAGCATTTAGTTTGTAAATATTCTCTTAATTCCCCTCTTTTCATTAATCACCTGTGCCCTCATCTGTGCCTGGTATTCCCCAGCCCAGCCCCCTTGGGTTTTTACCTCTTGTGTTTTCTGCCATGGTGGGGGCAGGGCAGTGTGAAGGACGGTGGGATCCAACTACTGCTTAAACAGACTTTCCACCAATCTCCCTGCTTTGATCTTTGCCTTTATCTTCCCTCCTAAAGTGAGGCTGCTGGTTCTGACCATTTTCAGGTACCTGTAGTAAGTCAGGCGGCTGCTATCCCTCTTGCTGCCTTGGGTCTGTTAAATCAGCTACTACTCTTATATCTACTCTTCAAGTTCCAATATTGTTGCCTCCTCTTCTATTTGTTTGAGTGAGTCAGTGCTTTTAAAAACTATATCTTTACCATCTTTTTCCTGGGGTTTTTGGAAGACATGAAAGTAAAGATAGGGATCCACACTCCTGCTTTTACTTGAAAGTCCCTACTTCTCTAATTCTCCTTGATGGTTTTTAATTATCTTGGATCCTAAAAGAACAATGAATTCACCTAATGTTGGAATCAATGGTAAATTTCCAGGAACATTATTCTTTTGAAGATATTTATTGTCATTTTTTGGACTTATATAAATTTTTTGTAGACAATTTCTGTGAAGGGTTCCTGTGGGTCATAGTGTTTCCTGTATGTTTTCCACTTCTTCCTTAGTTAGTGTTTTCATGTGCAGGAGCCAGTGTCCCTGAAACATGACCCTGTTTCACCTTCACATACAAAGCTTCTTGAGAAGGATTGCTTGAAAATGGAGTGAAGGGGTCAGGGCAGAAGGTGCTCAGAAATTCTCCCCATGATTTACCAGTGAAAATGGGCCTACGTAACATGTGAGTTCATAACACTCAGCTTTCAAAGTCTGGACCATAGCTATGAATTTTAAGGATTTGGAAACTTGCTTTTTGTTTCATGTCAGTAATCAAATGAAATCATGCTTGTACAATGCCATATAAATTGACGTTATTGAGAAGCCTGGAACGACAAAGTGTTAGCTAAGTAAGCTATATATATATATATATAAAGAAATAGCTCTTACGTGATTGATTTCTTTTTTTTATTTATCTTAAAATACAGAAAACATTAATGAATTTGATTAGACTTATCAGCCTCGTTTGATGTTTTTTCGAGTATTTATATGACTTGGAGGACATGTGCCATGGCGAATTCACACGATGTCAACACTTGTGTGATAGTCTTGAGACCCTTTGATTACTTTATTACAGATTGTCAAAACATGGGCTGATCTGGCAAATCAGGAACAACTTTTCACTTCAAGAATTTTCTACTCTGATTCTCCAGTTGCTATGGAGATTGTCTCAGAAAACAGCTTTGTATTTGGTTGAGATTAGTCGATTTAGAGGCTGGGTTCTGATATAGTTCTCTCCACCATCAGCACTACCCTCATTGCCATAGCGTAAAAACAGTAGTTGATTTTACAAGTATACATACATAGTTTCAGGACATAGCATTTAGTTTGAGAATTATACAATACTGCCACCATATAAAAAGCTGGGGGGGAAAAGAGTGGTGCATTGGGAAAAGACTTAAAATATTAAGATTGATTTCCAGTGACTTTAGTACATTTTAACTACGAAGGAGAGTTACCAGCGTGTTCATAAATGCTTATTGCTGCAGGCTTAATAAATGCAACAGGATTATATCTCCCACTATAGTACAAAGATACTAAATGTGGAAGGAAATGGCCAAATGGGAGAACTGAGATTAACTAACTTATTCTTCCATGACTGGCAATTATAGGTGAACCCAACTATACTTGAAAATGCTGCAGTCCTTTCTCTTACTTTGGCTCTGTGATAACCTGAAGTTCAAGCAAGTTAAAAACCCCACGAGGCAATCCCTGACCACTGCTGGTAGAGAAATGGTCTTGTCTTTTGTCCCTGAGATAGACAATTCTCAGGCCCATTCCAGCATGATCAAGCCACAGCTGCTCACAGCGATGCCTAGCTTGATAACATACCCTGGTATTGGCTTTCTCGCCTTCCCTATTTTGCTCTTGATGTTTATTGAATAGGGTTTAGTGAAAATATTGGATAAATGTACTATAAAAATCTTCTAATTGGATTGAATAGGTGAAGTGGATGAAATCTTGCTGCCTGACTGTACACTTCTTGTAATTCTTTGCTAGTCTAGAAGTCACTTGTAAGGTTTAGAGTTAAAAACTGGGAGACCCACCTCCCCACTGCCACTTCACCTAGGGAAAGGGTCTCTTAGGATACTCAGGATTAAGCCAGGGGTTGTTTTGGGAGCCATTAATAATTACCCCTTACTAGCCAAAGCTGCCCTAGGAGCTCTCAATGTTTAGAGGCTCTAGGTTTTCTGATTTTGAGTAGTTATTAGTTATCTACATCCCCAGAGACTGATTTTTTAGTGATTACTGATGGTGTTTTAGAGAATATGGACCTAATAGGGGATTTATAACAGGTGATTGATATCATGCTAACTTTTTGAGCCCAGGCCCCCTGACCTTGGAGATGCTTTTCCTGAATTCCTTTTCCTTCTTATCCCTGATTCCTTGCATTTGTTGTGACTTCCTGTGTCAAGGTCACTAAGATTAGACAATTCTGAAGAAATGACCTAATGATGCTAGTGGCATTCCTGGGCTTATAAGATTAAGTGCATCAGCCCATGTCTCTCTACACCCTCAGGTACCCACCAGCCATCTACCTGGTCACCATCGGTCAAGTGGGGGAGTGCTTCTTTATGAGCCCCAGAATATATGATAATAGTGACAGCTGTGGTTATAACATCATTATTAATTAGGTTAATTATCATTTATTGCTTGACTATTAAATTTGTGTATGTTAAATAACTCGTTCTTCAATTTTATTTAACCAAACATGTATAGTAAGATAATTTCTTGAGATAGTAATTGTAGTGCGTTTCTTTCCCCTATAGCCTACGTGTGACTGTTTCTTTGAGAGTCTGAGTCATCTGCTACCTTGTGGGGTATAGAATTGTTATAGTGTGAATGAGGGTGTAACAGTCAGTGTTCATTTTTGAATTTTTGACACCAACAAGGAGAGGCCTTGGAAAAGCAGGGCACTACATTTATTCTGTAGCAATAGATTAGAGAAAGAAGGTGGCCACCTCACTTCCTGCTCTGAGGAAGATGAGGACTGGGGCAAGGTTTGAGAGAAGGGCATTATAAATAGTACACTTCTTCCTTTCTGAAATGTTGAACCGATTCGACAATAGAGAAAGGCATATGAGAAGTGGAAATATTAACTTCATTACTGGTGAAACTAACCTTGCCTGCTGAGTTTATCCAACTGGAGCATTAGACAGATTCCTGCAGCCAGTCGGGTGGCCCTGGACAGCACAGGGCTGCCGTTGGAATGCTTGTGGCAAGGACGGAACGGAGCAGAGCGTGTGTCCTGCTGGCAGCTAGCTCTCAAGAAGGAAGAGGGTGGAAGGCGTAGGCCTACGCAAACCCAGCTTCTCTCCCCAACTCCCCATCAGGGAATAAATGTTGGGAGGGAGCAAAGGCAATGTTTTAATTTCCTGTGGGCTGCAATAACAGAGTGCCACAGCCTGGGCAGTTTAAACAAGAGAAATTTATAGATAAACACAGTTCTGGAGGCTGGAAGTCAGCATGGTTCCCTCTGAGGGCTGTGAAGGAAGATCTGTTCCGTTTTGGCTTGTAGATGGCGTTCATGTTCACATGACATTCCTCTTGTATATTATCTGTGTCCAAAGTTCCCCTTTTTTATGAGGACACCAGTCATATTGGATTAGAGTCCCACCCTACTCCAATATATGACCTCATCTTAACTAATTATGTCTGCAATGACCCTATTCCCAAATAAAGCCACATTATGAGGTCCTGGGGGCTACAACTTCAACATAGGCGTTTGGGGAGGGGACGATTTAACCCATAAGAGCTAGCAGGACCAGCAGAACTCTCTCCATGTAGAAGGAATATCAATACTGGGCAAGAAGCGATTTTCTCCAAACGGAGATTTAAAGAAGAGGGCATTGGATATGTGGAAATGGACATCCCCTGAGAGGTAGCAAAGAGGAGAAGAACTGTGGGAAGAGAGATGGGAGGACTTGACTTGTTGGTAAGGGGAGACTACTGAGAGGCTCAGTGTTGTCAGTTGCCAGTGGACAGGAAGATACGTGGTTGCAAATATATACATGGAAACCAAATTAACTCATGCAAACTATCTATTTGCCATTTTGGGAGCACTGGTTGGGTGGGGACTAAGTTAGCTCTTTATTACTGTGGGGAGTGGGCTTTATATTGAAGACTGTCTATACATTGCTGATACATTGGCCAGGAAAGTATATTGTATATTAGGAATTTGGGGACACATAATTCTTATATTTATGATGAGTATAGAGGATACATGAATTTTTTCATTCTGTAGCTGGAAAATAGACCTAGAAACATTAAGAAACTTACTCATAGTTTTTCATCAAGACAGCAGCAGAACAAAGGAGCCTGACAACTGCTTATTTATTAGACCTTGCCTGGAATGTTCTTTTCTCTTTTATAAAATTTCAAGCATTATAGGTAAGGTTAAAGTTCACTTCTGACCATCACCCCCATTCCTGATTCCCTGGTCCCTGGTCCCCTGCCAAGTTATGGTATCAGTAGAGTATACTCACTGAATTTAGAATTTTTCATATATACATATATATATATTCATAAATCCAATAGTATTGCTCGTATGTGTTTGTAACATAAATGCTATCATACTGTAGCTTTTTTATTCAGCAAGATATCTTGGAAATCTATCCTTGGTATTATGTATAGTTCTATTTCATTACTTTTAAACTGCTGTATAGTTTACCATAGTATGTATATATCACATTTTATCTAATTCCCTCTTTGTGGACATGCAGATTATTTCTCATTTTTCCTACTACGAATAATGTAGTAGTGAACATTCTTTAATAGAATGTCTTTCTTGTGCACAAATGCAAGAATTTCTCTAGAGCCAAAAGAAAGGAATAGAATTATTAAGTACAAGTATTTAAAACTAATTTTTACATGACAATCAAGTGCTGATCCTCATGACCTCATTTTCATAATATGTAACAAGTTTTTTCATTGCATTTTATTTTTCACCACCATGCCAAGGATAAATTGGCATCTCAGTGACAAAAGTGATATTATTTTTTTTAGCAAGTCCTGTTTATTTTGAATCATAGATACTGTTATCAGCATATCATTCTTTGTAAGCTTATTTGTCCTTTAGAAATGAAGCATGACAAACAGTAGTATCCAGCGCTAAACTGTAGAGTTTTGTTTTCCCCTTAAATCGCTTTCTGCTATCTCAAGAAAGAACAGGCAACAGCATGTGTCAGTAGAAATGCAATTTAGGAATTGCACTTCATCTCGTTTTTCAGCCTAATGTTTCTGTTCTTTCATCATAAAGATCAGCTGCATTTTATTTTTTTCCAGTCCCTTAGAATAACATCCAGTTCTAGTCATCATGTTTAATGTACTTCTCGATGTTCTAGCACAATAAATTTTCGTATCTCGTGCATGTGTACATATGGTAAAAATTTCTTCAAGTTCTAGCCATGTGGGGGAGGAATATTGCGGTTGCTTTGTTAATGCAGTGTTTGTGTTGGAGCGGTTAGGGCCTCGTGCTTTAACTCTCAGCACTGGGCATAATGAGATGGCTTTGATGGTGGCGTAAGAGTCTAGTGGGATGGTCACAGCTTCACACTTCAAAGCCGAGCATATGGGGTGAATACTGGGTAGCTTTGTGCTCTTTGGGGATGGTTGGGAGACAATTCTTAACAGCTCTGTTTAATGAAGACATTGGAAAAGAAATGCTCTATCTTTAAAATAATTTTGAATTGCAAAGAGAGAAATTTCCACCACCCGCTTCCATAGACTAAACTAAGAATAATTTTTCCTAGTCTGCACTTAATTAGCGGCAGTGCAGCATCACACCAGTACATGTATTTTCAAGTGTCTTCATTTTCAAAGTACTGTAGCAAGATTAATCGGCCAGTTTTATTTTAGGTATGTGTATGAATTTAGGCACAAACTTTTAGGGCTATCTGTTTTACCATCTGAGAGGTTTTTATGGCTTCTGGTAGAAAATTTTTTTTTCCTTCTCATTAAAAAATACCAAATAAAAAACTCAACTAAACAAAAAACTTGGCTATATTAAGAGAGCTATACTAAAACTAGAGGATGCTTGTAAGATTTCAAGTCTAGCACCCATATTAATTTTTAGATTCTGTGCTTTTTTACCTCTACTTGTTATTGTGTATGAGGTTATGGGGTTGAAAATACTCTTTTTTTGATTGCCAAGATTTGATACTCTTTTGAGTATCATTAGCGTTCTGGTTTAAAATAAGCCATGCAGTTATACTATGCATGGGCTAGAGGAAAGAGAATTTATCTAATCCCAGAGGAAAAGGAATGACAGACTTTAAGTTTTTTTCTCTAGTTGTGCATTCCTTTTGGCTGCTATAGAAAATGTAACAAAAGTGAGCTTATCAGTTATGTTCCTTGAGCTGCTGAAGTGCAATTCTGTTTAACAGTTAAATTACAACTCCATTTATACGAGTAGTCCTAAATTACTCCTGAAAGAGACAAAAGCGAAGAGAACTTATTAAATATCACCAAAGACGTAAAGTGTGTAACTATCATGTAGTCATATACATTTAATTAAGCAGGTTCTTAAATACTGTCTTCTTGTCCTACTTTAACTATTGTATATTCTTAATAAACACCACCTTTCGGTCACACGTCTGTTACAGGCTCAGAGAAAAACATTTTGTTAAGAATATGAAGCTTAAATTCTCATTGCACAGAGAAACATCTCACTGTATTGATCCTTCTTTTGCAAAGAAAAATAACCAAATTCATAGAAGTCTCTAAAGTTAAGAGAGGAAATGATAAATATATCTGTATAGAAATGGCTAAAAAATCATTTTTGAGTAAATAAGGTCAGCTAATCATGAAGGTTTAAATATATTTTTAAGAATATTGTCATCAAATCAGCCTTTATAGAATATAACTAATGAAAATGGAAAGAACTATCAATAATAGTTTTGGGAAAAACCTGTCAAAAATGGAAGAAAACAAAAGATATTGTTCTTTTAATAAAGAGCAATTTAGGAAGCTGCAGAGTTATGCTTTGTTTCAAGACGGCACGATGGCATCATACCGTTTCAGCAAGGTGATTCAGACGTTTATCAGGTCTTGTCAGTACTGACTGGCTCAGGTAGCTCACCGGTACAGGTGGCTTTGACAGTTGTGGATAGAACTTCTGTTCTGAGGACAGCTCATAAAATACTGTGACAACAATGGAAGATTGATCTCATGGTTTCTCACTACAGATTTATTGTACTCCTGCTGGTGTTAAACCCAGCTTGTATTTTGTTAGCACAGTGATGGTGGCGTAAGAGTAGGTTTGGGATAGACACTGCTCTTCCTAGTTTACAGGAACATCTTCAAAGTGCATAGGAAACCAATTCATTCAACTTAACAAACCCTGGGGCAGCCGGGTGGCTCAGGTGGTTGGAGAGCTGTGCTCCTAACACTGAGGTTGCCAGTTCAATTCCCACATGGGTCAGTGAGCTGTGCCCTCCATAGCTAAGATTGTGAACAATGGCTGGACCTGGAGCTGGGCTGCCATGGGCCGCCAGATAGAGAGCAAGGCTCATAATACCAATTATGGGCCAGGAAGCGTCCTCCACAACTAGACTGAACAATGGCTTGAATCAGAGTTGGGGAGAGAGGGGGGAAAAAGGGGGTGGAGTGACAAAAAGGGGGAGAGGGAGAAAAAGGGGAGGAGGGAGAAAAAGGGGGGAGGGGGAAAACAAACAAACAAAACGCAAACCTTAATTGTTCAGGGAGTTTGAATCTTAAATGCAGAGAAACAAAAGTTCACAGTTGACTATGAAATACAAGTAGATTATCTAGATTAGATTTGACGTTCCAGCCAATAAAAGCTGTAAAATACTACATGAACATGAGAGAGAGAAATGAATTTCAGTGGAGGGAGAGCACAATTATAATGCAGGAATTAGTTCAGTAGTTTTGATTTCCTGGTAATCATTGAAAATGCTAAAAGTCCCTGCTCTGGAAATGCTTGACTCCACTGGAGAGAGGAAAATGGTTTTACAAAAAATGTACATAGAACTGTTGCTTTAAATAATAATAATGCCACTTACCTGAAAACTGATGAAACTTAGTTTCCCACATGTTTGAGCTTGAAGTATTCAGAATTTTTATCTTCTTTAAGACACCTATTTGTTTGCATAATTTGAAATTACATAGAGTGATTGTTATATAGATTAATTATGAAAATAAAATAAATTAAAACTAGCTCTTTCAAATATGGGATTTATATAACAAATAAAATACTTGCTAGTATTTTTCTGACTAAATTTGAGAGACATTTCTTTGACATGCAGGCAATCTACATTTACTTTTCAGCAGCGTTATAAATACCTATATGCCGTGGACCTTTGGGTTGCAGTCATTAGAAACATAAATGATATATCCTTCAGTATGAAGAGTATAGTGTACTGTCGCTATTACTAAACATCGTTTTGATTTTGGTTGCCTTTTCACTGTATGAGAATAATGAAATATTTTATTTTCTTGCTTCATTAGAGAACAAAACTTAAGTTTGATTCCTTCCACAATAAATTTGTGTAAAAGAGATAATGGAAAAGGAGTGTTATTAAAATATACAGGAATTTCTAGTAAGCAGGGATGTACCAATCCAAGAAGGTATTCAGAATTTTCAGAGTTCAGAATAGTGGTGTAGGCTTGCAAAGGAGAAAGGAAGCTAGCTGGTAGGGTGTACCAGGCATTGTGCTAAATACTTTTCTTAGTTTATTTAATCTTAATCTCACCATCTATTCTATAAGGTGCTTGTCTTTCTTTTTATTTATTTTCTGTGCTTACTTTGTTTTTCTCTCCATTCCTCTCATCTCCCTCTTTTTTCCTTTGGTTTTACTAAAGTACTTTAAAGCAAGTTCCAAAGAGCATATTAGTTTACCCACACATATTTAATATATATCTTTGAGCAATAGGGACATTTTTCTACTAACCACAGTGCCATCATCACACACAACAAGATGATAATTCTTTGGTACCATCTAACTCTCAGTGTGTAATCCAGGCAATGTCCTTTTTGATGGACTTACTTGAATATTCGAAGCTGCATCTGCACATGGTTCACATGTCACATTGATTGTTGACCTAGACCGGTTCTCTTGCATCCCCCACCCTTCCTTCCCATTCACTCATTGGTTGTGGAAACTGGGTCAGTTGTCCCATAGAATTCCCATGTCTTGGTAGGTCTGTTTGCCCCCTTGTGGTGTCATTTAATTTGTATCTTCATAGCTCACCTTTTCTACAAACTTTAAGTTAGCACTAGAGACTTGATTGGTTTGAAGCTCAATTTTTTTAGCAAAAATTTTTCAAAGGTGGGCTTTGTGCTTCATATTGCGTCATAACATTAGGCCACAATGTCTGTTTTATCTAACTTCTGGTGATGCAAATATGAATTGCCTTTGTTCCTAATTGCCTTTTCATGAGGGTGTCACCCATTGATAATCTTTGTCTGAAACAGTTATTTTCTTAAGGGCTGCAAAATTGTGATTTTCTAATTATACAATTCTACATTTGTTAGTTGGGTTTTTTCCTATTAAAAAATTCTTTCCTTCATCAGTTCAGGCTATCTGACTACCCTGAAATACAGTTTATACAGGAAAGCCCACATAAATGCTTTTTTTTTCTTTTTAATTGCCAAATTTCTAGATAAGGGATTAGAGCTTTAGTGGAAGATGTTTTTTCTTCTTTTTCATTTTACAGGTAGAGAAGTTGATGCTCAGAGATGTTAAGCAAATTGTTTAAGATCCCAATTAGCTATTAAGGTGCAGAAATGGTATTCAAACCCGTATCTTCTGGTCTCAAAAACATATGCTATTTCTACCAAACCAGAATGCACCCGTGTCTTTCACCCCGAATTGCTGACAGCTGGAGATTGCTACTGCAGATATTTTCCACTGCTTTGCCCTTTCGGAACAAGGCCCCAAGAATCCTCCTTTACAGCATTCTGGGCTTTATAAACTTACGCAATCCTCCAGAACTACAGCTCCAATTGGAAGCACTGGCCTGGGCAGGCAAAAAACTGGGCAGAGCCAGGAAACATGTTACACTGTCTAGTAGTTTGTATTTTAGGCTGCTGCAGCAGCCAGAGTATGAGTCACTAAGTTACGCTTGGAGCAGATATGAGTGATGCGACCAATTGGGAGAGTTGTCAGATGTGAAGATGTCTTAACATCCTAACTCTCCTAAATGTTCTCCCCTTTCTTCTGCCACCCTCACCCTCTGCCATTCTAGATTTGAGGGAAAATTTAGCTAACTGCCTAAACATTACTTTACAATTCTGAAACCTCAGTTGACTGGATGTGTCCTGGCATCTGGCCCCGCCCACCCCTCAGGAGCAGTGGCCCGTGAGTATCTTAGAGTAGTGCGAGGAAGCAGGATCACTTGGCTTCGTGGCTTCTGGTGTTGGAGTCCCTACCTGACTCAGAGAAAGAACATTTTCCAAGACTTCATACAACCCAGAAGTATAAAGTCTTCTTTAGTATCCTCCACGTTTCGCCCCTCCCATCAACGTGGCGGTCTACATTTGAAACAAGCAACAAATCCTAAAATTGCAGTTGGAGAGGCTTCCTATGCTTTTGTGGCTAGAGGCCCTCTCTCAGCCTCTCACGTTCCATGATGTACCTCCAATAAAGAAGGCCCATATTTCTGCTTCCCCAGGCCAGTACCAAAATTCCCTAAATACCTACGTTTTATACATCAGATAAAAATGTATGCTGTCTTTATCCTTGCTTACAGGTGATTGTGATTTGTTCCCTTGAAAACATGCAGTGGTTCTCTGAAGCAGTTCACTAGAAAAAAATGGAATAGCAATTCTGTAATCTGCCTTGAGAAGATAAGGTCAGAGACAGGAGATAGGTAGAAAGAATGAAATCTAAAGAGGATAACAAAATGTTGCCCTTCAGAGTAGTCTTCATAAAATTATGTTTAAATATTAGGCTTCTTTATAGGACATCTGTTCCAGTGTTGTCCAATAGAACTTTTAGTGATGAAGGAAATGTTCTGTATCTTTGCTGTCCAATAGGGAGACCACCAGCCATGTGTGGTTACTGAGCCCTTGAAATGTGGCTAGTGCAACTGGAAAACTTAATTTTTAGTTATATTTCATTTTAGTTAATTAAAATTTAAATTTCACAGCACCTGTAGGTGTACTAGACAGTGCAGATCTGGCCTTTATACTTTTTTTTTTAACTTCTGCTAACAATATACACAATTTGGAGCTGTTATAAAATTGTTCAAAAATGGAAGACACCAATTCATTAACCTTAGTGATGAATGTCCCTTGTGAAATTAGATGTGTAATGATTTAGAAATTCAAACCTCTTTGTGCAAAGACAAACTTTTATTATGTGACTAACTTCATGGGAAAATAAATTATGCTCAAACTTTGATTTTTAAAATGAGTACAAATTATATGCTTTAGTGGCTGGCGATGGTTACATGATGGGAATGTACTTAATGGCACTGAATTATACACTTAGAAATGGTTAAAATGGCAAATTTTGTGTTAAATATATTTTACCACAATAAAAAATTATATGCTTTATTTTCTTTCATTGGGCCTGATTTTAATTTAATGTTGTTAACATCTCCCACTACCCATAGGTCTTGCTGAGAATCTGGTCCTGCACATTCCTGGCTGCAGCGTTTTTCTCTTTGGTGAGGCTGACCTTCCTGAGAAGCGCACTCTTGTCCAGAGAAGGAAGCAACTGGGCTGGTTCACAAGGAGGGATTTCAGTGCTCTTGAACCTGACCTGGGAGCTGCACCTGCCCGAAGATGTGGTTTAACAGGTTCTGTTTCTGTTTTTAAACTTGATAATAGAATCCTGAGATACTCTCGTCCCTCCTGCATTATAAGTTACAATTGGGGCTCATTGAATTGGATGAGGGTCCCTTCTTGGCTCTTACTCTCATCCATATCTTCCTAAGCTGAACAGAGAGGCTAGAAGCCCTCGTCAGATATTCCATGAAAGTCCCCTACAGTGATATTCAAGAGATATAATGATCCCTGCAGCATGGCCACTAAGGATGCGAATGTTTGTTACTCCTGATGTTGGGCTAGGATTGTGGAGGCCTGCTCCTGTGCCAGGTGTGAGGCTGTGTCCTGGGGTTTGGTGGAGACACTTGGGGGGTAAGGACTTGGGTAGAGGTTACTTTCAGCTGGTAGGAAAGTCTTTCAGAGCTTGACCATCCAGTGTGACCAAGTTGCTGCATACAGCTGGAAATCAGTTCTAGAGGCACCTGGGCAAAAGCTCTCTAGACAACATGCTTCTGGAACAGGGAGAATAGATACTGGAAATGGTATTCTCCCTCCCCCTTGATCTCACCAACTCTTGCCTCTCTCTGCTATTCCAGCCTTCCCCTCACCCCTTTGAACATAGGGTTTACCTTAGAAAAAGGCAGTACAGTCCCTCTCCAAAACTCCATCCCCATTTCTTGCACTTCACCATCCTGGTGCCATTTATTTGAGTCTTCTTTCATTCTTAGATATCTTCTGTAAGGGTCACAAATTAAACTATGTTAGGTAACATTTTGTAGGGGTCACAAATTAAACCATGTTAGGTAACAATTAATACCTCAGCAGTTATGAAACCACTGGATCCTCAAGGAGCAAGAGGTGGGCAGGCATAAGAAACATATTTCCTCATGGCACAGCTCTGCCGCAGTCACACAAAGGCCTTCAGTTACTCGTCCCCTGGTGCAGAATTCTGCTGTCAAACAGATGGTGTCTATAATCAAGCAGAGTAGTGTGGTAAGAAAAGTACAAGCTTTGGGGCTGTGCTCCAATCCTGGCCTTGCTGTTTATTGGCTGTGGGATCTCAGAGAGTTCTTGAACTCATCAGGCCTCAGTTCCCGTATCTATGAAATGGACATAATAATAGTATCTCCTTCATAAGACTGTGAAGTTGAAATAATGTCTAAGTGCCAAACACAGTACCTCCTCTCTTCCCTGTAGACAGGAGGTGTATAAAAGAGTGATTATAAATGTGTTTCAGTATTTAGTTATGGAGAAAAGGAAGAAACTGATGGCTCCCTGATCATTTGAACCTCACATATTTTCCCACGATTTGTCTCACAAATGTAGAAGTGTAAGTTTTGTGACTAAATTCTCAGAAATCCATTTCCTGGTTTCTAATTTGAGCCTCACTAAAGACTGAAGGGATTATACCACAGACCTAAGCAGTGCAGTGCCAGGATTACTCAGTGGGTGGGAAATAGAAGCAGGGATCCTAGTGTTAGCATACGGAAGAGCCGGCTTTAGTGTTGCTTAGGCAAACCCTTGACAAATGTAATTCACATTTTTGCAGTGCTGTGAGAATGAACGGGTCGGGATTTGGGAAGAACTTTAACCTGATATAAAAAGCATATCTGAGTTAAAGACCAAATGTTCAAAACTGGCACTAAAGTGTTTAAAGATGGTATTTTCAAGGCAATATTTGACACTGGTAAATCTGTAGTTACAGGCACTCAGACTGTGAGTGGTGCTACCCATGGGTTTAAACTTTTTGGAAATGAGTTGGTGGTAAGTATCAAGGAGTCTGAAAAATGTATACAGCTGCCTTGCAGGAATTCTAGTTCTCGTGATAAATCCTAAGGAAATCATAAGTGTACTTATGTACAAGTATGTTTATCAGAGCACTATTTGTAATAGCAAATACTGGAAATATTGTAAATCTTCAATATTTGAGAATGATTAAATAAACTATGGTGTACCTAAGTGAAAGATTGTTATGGAAGCAATTAAGCATGATGTTTTGGAAGAATTTTTAAAGGCATGGACTATACAATATACTGGAGTGAGAATTTGTAATTAATACAAGTATTTATTAAGTACCTAGTACATGCCAGGCACTACGATCAGTGGGCAAAACAGAATTCATATGCCCTCAAAGAATTTATATTCCAGTGGGCAGGGGTTGAGGGGACAGACAAGTAAGAAGCTTAATCAATAATGAATTATATAGCATGTTAGGAAAAGACAAGTGCTACAGCCCCTCCACCTCCCCCCAAAAAATATCATTAGTTCAGGGATCGGGGTGAATTGCAGTTTTAAATCATCCGAAGTTGGCCTCGTTGTGAAAGCAGCATTGGGACAAAGACTGGAAGGAGTGAGGCCGTTAGCCATGTAGAAATATGGACACGTCTCAAATAGAGGGAATAACTAGTGTCAAGGCCAAAGCATATAGAGTAGTATAAACAGTACGATCTCAGTATTGTAAAATCTATCTGCATCAATTTAGTTATGTCATATATTTATAAGAAAAACCTTTTTAAATTTGTAATACTTCTAACTTATTTTCATAATTTCTCTAAATCAATCTTACGATTATTTTCCATCATCTTTCATGAAAGACAATTATTAAGATTTATCAGTGGTCAGTTTTATAAAATCTGGGTTTCAGTGTATTCATTCAGATCGAATTCAGTGGACGAGTCAAGATAAGAAGGGAAAAATAGCATATTTTCCCCACATGGCTTTTTTGCTAATATCTCCTGATAAGCGGTAGAAGCCTTAGCAAAAACATGAAAACGAGTTGTGAAGGTTAGGCAACCATTGTTCATCCAGAGGCCCCTCATTTAATAGTCTCAAAGCAGGTGCTAGTAACAGAAAAATAAAATGTTTCAAGGAGCAACAGTGAATAAGGGATGTGGATAAACAATTAGTTTCTAATATTTCACAAACCAGATTGAAATTCATGTTTAAGACACATGATTAGCCCAAATCTTAGGTTACCTTATTTGCAAAAATTCTTCCTTGAAAAAACATTTATGTAATACGAAGTAAAATCCTTTCATTTTTTAAAGTAATATCTATTGAAGTAGAATTTATAACACCTCTGTCATTAGGGTATAAATGTTATTCATCTAATTTTTCAATGAATTTAGTTCCCAACGATGGTGGTTTCCCTTCTTATTTTTAAATTTAATGGCTTTATATATTTTTCTAACATTTTTTTTAGTTATATCAGTTTCTCAACATATTTTTCCACTTGTCCCATCAAAACAGAAAAGCCTCAACACATTGTTGCTGTTTATTTCTTTTCCTAAAAAAATTAAATAGAAATGATTGGTGCTATCAACTGAACACTTACAGTTAACTTTTCAGTGACAAATTAATCTACGCAGTACCCAAAAGGAAGCAGAATCTATAAGGGAACAGGTTTCTGTTTTGAAGTTCCCTAAGAATATTATAAACAGAAGAGAAAAAAAGTGATCTCAGAAATGATTAACACTCTCGGTCAGTGCCAAACACACAAAATCTTTTAAACCAAATTCCTTTTAAAAGTTTGTAGTTGGCCAGCTTGTGGGGAACGTAAATAAGGGCAAAGCAGTAATAGTTGATACTTTTAGATCTTTTATACATATATATTTAAAAAACTCTAAACATTTATGGGATAATTTAAACACTGCTGGCTGATATGTTATATGAATGGCCTGCATATACTGTGTGCATCATTGTTTAAAAATACAGGACAATTCTTTGAACTATAGTTTCATATGATGCTTTAGGAATCATAAATGGAGGTAATTGGTACATCTTGGAATCAGGGACTTCTGTTTAGTTATTTAAATGGGTTACTGAGAGAGCTGCCCCTGCTACTTCACTCTCTGTAAATAAGAAGTGCAGCATCAAGCATTTTTCTTGACATTGAATAACTCAATTTACTCTACACCAAAAATTTTACTTAGTCTTTGAAAGCTAATTTCCTGTTTTAGAATGAGTCTTTTAAGTTTTAGGGAACTTAAAAGAAATTGTTTTTGTAATTTTCTGTGTTTGCTTGTAAATCTAGTTGGAATGATGGAAGATGAAAGTTTCAATGTGTAATTAAATATGTAACCTGTGGTGGAAACATGAAGGACTTAGGTGTCGTCTCTGTATAACTTGTGGAGGGCACTGTCCTACTATGGAAAATTTGGGAGCAGGTCAGTCACCTGAGGTCCCCCTCACTAGGGTTGGCTTCATTCCAGGACGATGTTAATGTGTACCTACCTCTGTAATTTCCTTTTTGAATTATTGCTCCCCTGAAAGATTTAAAGTTGAGAAATTGAGACACAGTTCCTTGCAGAGAGGGAAAACATAGCCATTTTGCAGAAAAGCAACTGAACAAAAGGCCATGTCGTGAAGAGGTAGAACTTGAATTCAGATCCCTGGGGAGCCATTGCCAGCCTGTGGTTCTCCTTTAGCCTTTTTTTCTATAGATTGGGCCACATGCATAAGACTCCTGTCTTCTTCCTGCCGTGGGAGCATCGGACTTAGCAATTATGCTTGAGTTTTACAGCTTTAGTCATCAAATGTCCTGTTTCAGCTGTGGTTTCTCTTTAGTATATGTTCTAAAAAATGTAAAATACCAATATTTAATGATGACTAATTGCTTTTGGTGTATAACTGTTTATATATTTGAACCTGAGTTCCAAGTCTGCTGCCTTGCTCTGTTTGTTTCTCTGAAACAAAGACCACTTTTAGGCTAGGTTTTATCTTATTTTAACCTTCATCATGTTGTCATGCCCAGTAACCTGCCTTGTTCCTGGCACTCAGCAGGTTTTCAATGAAAACATATTTACTGGGGGAGTTGCACATTGGTCCACGAGAATCTTATCTGTAATGTAATCCACAAATTTGAAGTTCTCTCTTCAGATATAAAAATGCCAAATATCCCAAAACATCACCTTAGCTCTCTCCTCACACATGCTTCAATACTCTTCACCAAAGAGGAGCTTACTATAATAAACAGAACTTCTAAAGACATCCCAAAGCAACTTCTGAGCTTCTAAGATGAAATTCTTTCAATGGAGGAAAATATATAGACTCCTTTCACCTTGAATTCGTTGCAGATGATGGTGCCTGGAACTGTTTTGAAGAATAAGGGAAGAAAGGACATGTGTTTCTTCTGCGTGCTTTTTCATTGTTCTAATGGGCTCTTCACTATTGTTTTGTCTGAATCGCAGTTTTTTATTTGTGTTATTCCAGACGTGGTCCTACCACAAGCATCTTTAAACCAGACATTAATAGCATAGTTCACAGTCATTACTGCCAGTGCTCAAACACAAATATTGCATTTGTGTTTGCAAAAGCTACACATCAGATGTTAATTAAGTGCATTTGGTTTTTTTCTGCTTAAACAATCTGGTATAAAGAGTTTACATCTATATCAGTTCACCATACGGTCTCTACAATATCTGAATCACCAGCCATACAGTATATGATAAATACAGTGTTTCCACACCAGAAAATAACAGAATTGTCAGGAAAACAGCAGGCCTGTTATATTTCCCCGTGAAATAATAGCAACTGAATCTCAGTTTCTTTTTCTTTTTTATAGAAAAAAAAAACACACGTATTTAACTGGGAGTAAACACCAATATTTAGAATGATAACTTTTTCATTAAAGAACACATGGAAAGTGAAATCATACCAAAGCGTTTTTCCTTGTTTTTAGCTTGCTTCAGGGCGTTGTGACAGTTGCATTGGAATAAAATTGGTATTTGAGCTTTGCAGTAAGGAGATTCTGCTGCCACCAGAGCAGCGAGTGCCAATCTGCGGGAGACAAGAGCGGAACGAAACCGCAAACTGAGAAACAAACTTTCACATCAGGTTTCTAATTTTAGAGTAAAAAGTGGAGTTACTTTAATTATATGACATTTAACTAGAAATACGATTTGTTGGGATTAATTATCTCCCTTATTTAAAAATTCTTACTAGGTTTAAATTAGCATAAAAAGTCAAATTCAGCATTTGAATAATGTCAATGGGACTGCTGGATGTAAAAGCAGAATTTGATTCATTAGAATTAGATCACCATATTGGTGTTGGATTTGGGAAGGATTAAAGGGAGGAAATTGAAAAAGCATGCATTTGGGCAGAAAACGGTTCTCTCTCTCTCTCTCTCTCTCTCCCTCCCTTCCTCCCTCCCTCCCTTCCTTTTTTTTTTTTTTTTTCATTCTTCATAGAAATGGTTATGGTCTCATACCCCTCAGGAAGAAAACTACTACTTGTTTAGGTCAGAAACTTCTCAGATTCATTGACTGTCTCTAGCAATAAAACAAAGTAAATTGTTGTGTAACTAAAGTTTAATAGAAGAATTTAAAATACACCCAACAATGGTATACATGAAAAGTGATCATCCTATGTTAAGTGGTTACCTTTTATTTTATTTAAAAGAGAATGTAAAAGTTACTTCTGATGTTTAATTTTATTTTTTCTAAGAAACAATTAAGTATGGTTTCGAAAGCATTTTAAAAATGAGGTATTTGTTTTTAATTAAGTAAATCAATGTTGGGACAAGTGTATTGTTTATCAAACTTGTGCTCTCGGCTCAAGGTCTAAACATTTTCTATCTTTAATAATTTATCTTAGGCAATGAATTAATTTATTAGCAAGAATGATCAACTTTGGAAATTCTACTAAGAAAGCGACAATCATTGGGCACCTGGTGATAAAAGGTGCCTTGTAATTTGCTGGATGGGGAATTCAGAAAAAGTCCAGTGACTGTAGGGATGGAATGGCCCCTGTTATCACAGTATAAGGAGGAAGAGCCCTGGGTCCATATGAAGGAACTTCCCTTGAAAGTGACTTGCTCCCCCAAGCTGATCAATTACATATGAATATCTGAATGTTTATTGAGCCTATCAAAGTTCTGGAATAGCAAAGCACAGTAGACCTAATATAAATTTTGAATTGTTGTACTTACTGTAACCCAGTGTATATATGCTCTTCAGCAAAATCTGAGTGAGATTGTTGGAGCGAAGGTAAAGATAAGGCGACTTCTTGAGTCAGAATAGGGTGTGCATATCAGATTTGAGGAAATGGGACTATTTGTCATAGTACCTGTTGAGGGGTGGAGGAAAGATTGGGTGTTTTTCATTGATGAACGACATTAGCACTAACGAAAAAAAAATTCCAGTATGCTCTGTGAAATGTTAAAACTGATATACTTCTCAAAGATATTTAGAGTAAGTGATTGGTGTATGAGATTATGAGAGAGAGAGATGTATTGACTGTTAGGAAATTTAATTTTTATGAAATCAGCATTATGGATAAATGCTGTAATCTGATTCATTCCTGCAGAATTCCCAGGAGGAAGAGGCCTAACCTCGGGAGTTGAAATGTTTCATTATGTACATGTGTGGGAAAAGGATGAAATGTGGTTTCCGTGTGCCGATTTTCTATAAAGCATCTATTAGCATCAGGGTGCCCAGGCTGGGCAGCAAAGTCCCCAAACCACGGCTGTCTAGAGGAAAATAAACCCAAAAGGATATTTCTGATGGCTGCTGACATTATGAGTAATAAGTTAGAAAGTAGCAAAAAAAAAGCAGTGACAATAAAATAATGTTGAAATAGTAGCTAAGGAATTGTCATATACTGCAGATGAGGTCAGCCTTTTATTCCCCCATCAATCCCTAATCAACTTTGCTTTTAGAAATGTAAGGTTTCCCCAAAATGAAGAAACTGCAAACCTAAGCTTTTTATACCAATGCTAATTTAACCAAGTTGTCCATCTTATAATGTAAACTATAATTAGAGCAGGGCTATTTATGTAACATGAGCTGCACTATTCCTGAGGCAGGGCAAAGCAGGACGTTTGCCCCTGGTCTCTGAAGTAACAGAACTCTGGAGTGGCAAGGGCAGTCCCAGTCTCTTGAGAAGCTAGGGATGGAAGAAAGAGGTGCCTCCAACAGGTTATACGAAAGAAGGTGTACACACAGTGCTCTAAATCCTGCCAAACCCACATTGTCATGACACACAAATATCTTTGCCCTTCCCAGTTCCAAAGCTGTCACTTTTTAGTGACCTCCTGCTATAATGAAGACTGTTGTTGAGCTTCACTTGAATTGGATGTTAACCTAATTCAATGATGACAGGTGTATGTTTGGAGAGGAAAGGATGGGTACAGAGTATGATTTACTCCTGTCTCCCAGGCTCATAGGCCTGCAACTGAAATCCAACCCCTGTGGAGATGGCCTTGGAAATGAATGAAAGGCCAAGGCTTTTTGCTGCCAGTGATATTTAATTCTAAAATGTGCTTTCCTTTTTCTGCTGATATTTTGGAAAGTCTAGACTCTCCTTAATTATTCTAGGAAAAAAGACCCTTCAGATACATTTAGAGTAAATAAAAGTATCTGCTTGTAGCTCATATTGCTGATACACACACACATACACACACACACACACAGAGGGTGCCAAAATATATACACACATTTTAAGAAAGTAAAAAAACTGTATTAATTATAATATTCAATATATACCGATAACAAAAGATGAATACAAGTCACGTTTGACTTTTGCAATTACAAGAGGTGCTCAAAGCGTCCAGACACTTCTGATTATGGCGAACTACTGCTTGAGCAACGTTGACCAAAGTGTCCACCAGTATACATTTTTCTGGCAACCCCTGACCTTTAGAAAATTCTGGAGTTGATAATGAGAAATACTTGTATTACTTTTAAATAAAACCAAGTAAAAGAAGCTCCTTGGGTTAAAACAGGCTAAAGAATAGAATCTTCAAAGCGAGGCTTTCGGTGTTTGTTTTAGTAACATACTTTTCTAATGATTTAGGCATCGGTGCCAGCCCGTACGTGATGAACTGCAATGTTACCATAGACTCTCAAGACTTGACTTTGGGAAAAGAGATTGCAAGTGCCATTCGGGGCTCAAATGTCAATGGATTGAAGGGTGTCCAAGCAATGGCTTTTCCCCATGAGGGGAAAATTGAGATAGCTTGCAACGTAGAGAGTTTTCAAGACCAAGAAGCTACAGAAACCTCAGACGACTCTCAATACATGGCTTACAGTGTCCTTGGGGACCATTTTTCTTATGTATCTCCTCATTACATAGAAGCTCGAATTAAAAAGTTGGCAAGTGATCAGGGAATTGGTACTATAGGAAGAGCATTAATTGGATTTACACCTCAAGAGTGCAAGAACTGTGCTGAATATGCTATAAAGAAAAGTATTGGGGAATTCTGGAAGATAAGGGGAGGTATTTTCATGTGATCCAGTTTAAGGCTTTATTGAAATTTTAAGGAAAAATATCAATCATTGCAAAGTTTTCTTTTGGTCATTGAAGATGAGGGGACGATACAAATGGATTGGTTGTAGCTGTGTATTGGGAAATTGGGGACATTCTGTCTTCATAGATTGTCCATAATTGCCCTATGATATTCTGCTCATCATTAAATCTTCATGAGAGCCTACTCTTTATCAAGTTTATGTACTTCTGTGCATTAGAAATCTTGAATCAACTGGGTAAAATGGCCATCTTGCTGAACCACTTTTAATTATTGTGAACAAAACTAAAAATGGACTCAATTTACTTGGATTTCCCAAATTCTTTATCTCCAAGTTCTGTATTCAACTTTCATTTTTTGAGTAATCATTTTTTTAATGTACACTTAAAAAAATCAAGTACTAAGTGACTGAAAAGTGGAGAGAATTATAAAATAAAGTTACTTTTTCAAAGCATTATTGTTCTTTCTTGTCTTCTCACTTTTACTATGATCTATTGTTCATTCCAGAGATAACTCCAAAACCTTGATTTGTCTAATTTTTTTAATATTTATATGGGAAGATGGAATGGTGGTGTTGGGCAAGACTTTAAGGAATTGTGTTATCCTTCCCGGAATTTAAATGGAAAGTCTGAAGGTTTAGGGAATGTATTGCTTTTGAGCAAAGAGAAGAATATCAGTGGAAGAATTTTAATTGAAAGAAATCAAAATATGTAGCCTCTTTGTGAACGAAAAGAAACACTTGTTGACTGGCAATTTTATGTAAATCTTTAGTATTTATGTTGCTTTAGTACAAGGTACTTTCTATCCATACAGCACAAAGAAATGTATTTTTCCATAGATTTTTGTTGAGCAAGAAAGATTATGGCCTTGTCGAAAAAGAGCACATAATGTGAATTTGTTTTAAGGAATTAAAAATAAAAAAAGAGGTTGAATTCAATCTTTTTATAGGTTTCAGTAATGTGTCCTGATTTTTTTTTTTAACTTACATTTGATTCTTGAATCTGATCGCATTAATTTTGTTCCAGAATTATGCTTCTTTGGGTGTTTTCTTTTCACTGTCAATATAAATACACAAAAAGATGGAGAAACACTAGACTAGGTTTGGTTTTCCGGCATAAGGAAATTTAGTTGCTGTGGTGAAGAGAGCAAATGTTGTCCAGTTAGATCTGCTGGGTCAGTGTTGTGGTCTGCGATTGCCGAGAGGGGGTGGCGCCTCGTTCTCGTGTCCCTCTGGCAGAGGCCCCATAGCCTGGGAGACGAGCACTGGACAGTAGATGGGAGGGCTCGGGCTCCTGCTTTTGCTCTGACTTCCACATAGCCGTAGTTCCCTGTAGCCATAGTTCCACGTAGCCATAGTTCCATTACCTAGAAAACAGGGGAACGCGTTCTTACCATGAACAAGGGCTGTATTCTGGGAAACTGAAAGGAAGGACTTCGTAAGCTGCAGCATAAAAACAGAACGTATCATTAATAGTCTTTCCAGATTTAGTCTAGAACTTTGCTTCAGTTGTGGGCATCAGTATTCAACAGGTGAGAACGGGTAAAAGCACATGGTGCCACTGAGTCATTTGGGGTTTGAAGAGGTGTTGATTCAGTTGCCAGTTACCTAAATTAACCTTTCCAGGTTCCTATCACAGCGTTCCAGACTGCTGGTTTGAGCAAGGCCTCTTTAATATCAAACATCTTTTTAATGGGTATAGAGTTTCAGTTTGGGAAGATGAAAAACATTGTGGAGATAGACGGTGACGATGACGGTTGTACAACAGTGGGAATACTTAATGCCACTGAACTATATACTTAAATGGCATACTTAAAATGGTACATTTCGTGTTTGTGTATTTTACCACAGCTAATTTAAACGTATATATTAAGTCCACAAGAGTTTGAAAAGACAAAAAAAGAGAAACGAAAAAAAAACATCAGAATAAGATAATTTCACTAAGCCCATACTTTGTAAATAAAATTTTGGCAAATTTCTAATATCCATTAAAGCATAGCAATATACAAGACTTATTTTTCCCCTTTTAATCTATTATGATGGACTCTTGACAGTACATAACTACTTATGAGGTTTAGTTAATGGTTTAAAATAGAGGTGATTAAATTTGGCCTTTCATCCAACTATATAAAAACAGTGATTTACTAGTTTTGTTATAAATAATTTTTAAAACCAGCACAATCACACTTCTTACCTCTTGTTCACATTCTGATTCCCCTGGTCTTTCTCTCGTCTCTCTTCCCCTTCTCTCTTGCTCTACCATGGTTCTTCAGAAAATCTGAAACAGCTGTCCTTGCTAAAGGGTTAGCCTGTGGACAGATACCGTGTCATCAGCTCTGCCTGTGCCAGAGCTGGCAGAAGCAAGTGCATGCATCTATGACAACTGAGGTTTACCAAATTGGGTTGAGAAAACCTGACAAAATGAACTAAGAAATACCCTAACTCATATTAACCTGTTCTCATGTTGGCCTCTTAGAAACAAACCGACAGTTTGTGCAAATATTTCTGCAGTATTTTTATCCCCCCATCAAACCACAAAGTGGACATTGTATGGAGTGTGGCTTCATAGCTCATTTAACCTCCATCTCCTGCCAGATGACTTTGCCTATGACTTGTGCCAGTTGTGAATAGGGCAAAATTGATGTGGACAAATAGAGTTTACATTTTATCAACTCTTTAATGTTTCTGCTCTACCCGACTTGAAACTTTCAACGTTTAGTCTCTTAGAAGAGGGACAAGGAAAGCAAAAAGCTAGGCTATGAGGGTGATAAGGGCTTTTGTTAGCGTTTTTTGTTTTGGGGAGGGTGGTTGTCATTTGTTTGCAACCTGAATTTGGTCTTGACTCAACCATAAATTAAAACAACCTAAGGGGGAGGGATGGGCTAAGTAAAATATAACTGCAAAATAAAACAAAATGGGGGATAATATTTTCATTCTCCAACATAATGAAAAGCCTTGCTCTGTAATTGGTTTGTACTGTCTTGGAAGTGGCGTCCGTGGTCCACAAAGGACCACTCTATGAGAGATCTGCAAGGAATTTATCATTCCCTCTGGCTGAGCCAACGCAGACTTGATATACAGTTTTGTTTAGTATAAATATTCTCATGTTACTGTTTACTCTGTGGGGATATGAGGATCTCAGTGACAGGGTACGTGCTCCACTGCCTTGCTTTTAAAAGGCATTTATTTGACTCTGCTGTTTGTACTTACCCAGAAACTTCAGAGGACGGCCCAGGAACTTGTTTGATAAGCATCCAGACCATGCTCCCGGAGTATGTCGTGCTCGGGGGTTAGAAAAGCTTATTGTTTTTAGCAGGCCTGCACATGGCTTTGAAGGAGCCCATTTTTCATATGGAAGAACAATTCGGACACCAGCAACAGTCTGTTAGAATGCTCTTCCAAGTTGCCAGAAAGGATCCTGCTGAGCGGGACTCTGGTCAGCTCAGCCTGATGTTGGATCACTCTGCTACTTTTGTCCCTATTTGAAGTATTTTGAGGCAATTTAGTTTGTTGTGAATTAAGATGTGAATCAGAGACCTAAACATGGGATGAAGTTTGTCTTTGTAAATGTGTAGCATGCGTATTATCCAGCTATTGTCTCTCGGCCGTACAGCCACCCTTCTATACGCTGCTGTATGCCTTTGGGACTCTGTAAACTACATTTCTTCTGTGCCAGCTGGTTCCCTTTCAGGCTCTGCCAGTATGGGGTGCTGGATGGGGAGGGCTGGAGGGAGGAGAGGGGCTTGTTTCTTCCTGTTCGTTTCCTGTTTCTGGCAGCCTCACCTCAGCAGTGGCACTTGACCTGATGGTGTCTCTTGGTTTCAGGCTCCAGCTTTTTTATTTTTATTTTATTTTATTTTTTTTTACACTTTGATAACTAGCCTCATTGTACCCCTGAGAAGCACCAGCCCTGGCAGTGCCACTTCCTCGGACGTTTGAGCCCCAGCTCTACAATACTTCTCTAAGCTTCTAGGCTCAGATCCCACTCGCCTCCCTTTGTTCCTTCAGCCTTAGGGCACGGTGCTTCCTGCAGTTATATTTCTGGGGCACCATCTTCTCTCCTTGCTTTTTTGATTTTCCAACAATTGTTGACCAATTTTTTTATGTTATTCTGTTGAAATAGTTTGTGGTTTCCATTTTCCTTACTGGATAGGTAATAAACCTATCAGCAGAACAAACTGAAGGAATTGAGAATAAGGCAGAAAATACTTGGTGAGGACATAGTTCCTAATGGAAACAACCCATTGATGATTACTCACCTTTTCTTCTCATTAGCATTTTATCCTGTTAATTTCAGTGTTTTCTTATTGTCAAGTTCTATTCTATGTTCTCTATGCCAGTCTTGCTGTTCTTTCAGCTAATAGGGAGTCTGGATGTTGACTTAGGGTAAGGTTGGGAAATATGGTAAATCATTGGGTAGAGTTTTCCAATGATTGTCTTTCATGTGATAGTTTCTTTCACCATTTAAAATGTAGACTGATATAGTTGTATAATTAAAAGAATTACAGTCTTTCAAGCCTTATAATAGTTACTTGACTTTCCATCTTCACTTGCCAGGTAGATGATGCTTTTTAGCTGGTGCCTACCAAACCTTCTTTCCTAAACCTTCTGTGTATCATCCCGTTAACTTTTTCTTAGTAAACCCCATCTGAAGCTAGTCATGGTTTCCTAACTTCTTAGGTGCTTGTATCTTCATTAGGTGCTTGGTCTTCACAGAAGACCAACTGCTGTGGAAAAAGTAATCATTGTTATTGATGTAGTCTAGTAATCACCCATTTGTTATAAAACTATATCGTTTCTAATAAGTGTAAAGAATTTTTGGCAATTGATAAGTATTGCTTTCTGTCTACCCCAAAATTATGTTTAGTAATTCATATTCCTTTGTGATACTCCAATATTTCACAAAGAGAAAAGGAAGGTAAAATAGCAAGATACAAGAAATGTCTTCTGTGAACCCTTTTAGCATCATTAAGTGTAGCTACCTTTGGATTCCAACTAAGCATCAGGTACTATTATATGATTTTCACAACAATCCTTTGGAGTAGGTGACTGTAAAGTAATAAAATTCCCCAGTTTCTTTCAACCCACTGGGTCAACCAAGAGCTCTTCCTACTACTATGGTATATATACTATGGATTTCTGCCACTGCCCTAACCCTAACAGTGCCCTTGGGCCCACATCCTCAGGATTCCAGGCCTCTCCTCCTAGGCCTGGTAAGCTTTTGTCTCTAGTTTCTTGTGATCTAGTTAGAAATTGTACAGCCAGTTGGTTGACCCTCCCCTCCTAGTGAGGATGGCCCACCACAGAATCCTCCAACTTCTTCCAGACCTTCAACCTCTACAATACTTGTGTAATCTTTTCTCACTTAAAATGTCTTCCAGATCTGTCTCTGACACAATTATCATCTGCTGAGTTCTTGCCCATTTATTCTCTCCTGTACCTGGAAGACCCATCAGCGTCTGGTTTCATAGCATCATCTTCTCAACTATCAGCACCTCCTCTGTAGGATGGTACATTCTGTGCAGCTAGACACAACCCTGCTTCATCAAGTGAGGAAGTAGAGGATAAATCCCACGTCCCCAGATTTCTGCCAGATGAAGTTTCCTGTATTGAGCCACAAAACTTGCTGCAACTAATTGGGAGATTCCTGGAATCACTCCCACTGTCCTGAAAGAGCCAAGTCAGCCATAGGACCTAGAAGAGTCCCCATCAGTATATGAGTCAGGAAGGAAAATTGCCACCAGATGGTGCCAAAACTGCAGCGAGCACCAGGATGGATTTGGATGGTGCAATCAATACCCCAGAACTTTTGGCTGGCTGACTGTGGAGTCATTTGGGTTCTTTCTTTTCTTTTGAATTCACATCCCTACGTTTTATGCAATTATGTTGTTTGGACTTGACACATTGAGTTGTGACAGGATTTTATTGATCTCTTACTTGTCTTGCTGGCTAGACTGTAAAGCCCCTGAGGATAAAAGTTTCATTCACAAGTATTTATTGAGCACCTACTGTATTTCAGTGGGACAGATTTACCATGATGTTAATGAAACTTAAGCTGCATGAAACCCTTGTAAGGCCTGGGACAGACCCTTGAAATAAGCTCATATGGTTGTATGATTTGTAAAACTTGCAAATATAAGACATTTCCGCCATAATTTATTGAAACTGCTGTCTCTTCCCACGTAGACGTCTTCATTATACTTGCCTTCATGACCAGTGATATTGGGGTGTCCAGACTTTGCCTCACGGGCTCACAACCTGTGTGGTAGCACAGGATCCTGTATTTGGTTCCGTGCTCTGCTGTCACTGAAATTCTGAATACTTTTAAAGAAGAGGATTCTCATTTTCATTTCCACTGGGCCCCGTAAATTATGTAGCTGGTTCTGAGAATGGCCATGGGCATTTTTGGATGCAGTTTAAGGGAAAATTGGGGATAATTAGGATTTAGTGTGCTATATTTATGTGGTTCATAGTCGCTTCCATGTGTCGTTAAGTGCAAGAATGGCTTCCAGGTATATTCCTCTCACCCTCTATATTGTGACACATGAAGCCGGGATAGCCGATTATCACGACGAATGTGTCCTCTGGTGTCCAGCACCAGAAATATGTAAGTGTGGCGGTAAAACAAGGGTCATGAGGTATGGAGCCAGAAACTAGTCTTTGGAAAATCTTTCCAATTATTAGTAGCATAAAACTGTAAGCAAGAGATGTGGCTCTTAATAGTGTTCATGCAGAACAAAAACTCTTGTCCTGCAGGAATGTATGTGTTGACGTAGAGTATACAATTACAAATACACCAGAGTATTTCTTTTTTCCACCCCATGATAATCATATGAAACAGAATTGATCAAAAGTCCTGTTGGAGAATAAATCTCCAACAAGAGCATGTATGTCTGTGTGGGAAGTTATATATTGGGAAGTAGCATACCAAACATTAATAATTAAAGACAGATTTTTATGAACCATTTTAGAAAGAAGAATGCATTAGCTTTATATTGTCTTGTCATTTGAATAGGTAATCAGAGTATGAAGCCATAAAAATGTGGAAAACATCTAGAAAAGTAGTATAGAGATAATAAAAATGTCATTTTTTTTAGCAATTTACAATAGCGAGAGTATATCTCCACTTTAAAAAATGTGTAATTTGTTGATTTCTTTTCTCATTCTAAATTTACTTATGAGATTATTTTTTTATTATTTTTCTATTTATTTTTAATTGAGGTGTGATTGCCATAACAGTATGTTAGTTTCAGATATACAACATAATGATTTGATATTTGTATATATTGCTAAATGGTCACCACGATAAGTCATTAACATCCATCACCACATGATTATTTTTCTTAAGGATGGTACTCAAAATTGTATAAGCTCACAAAACCTGTGTACTGAATACATGTAATCACTTGACTCAGACATTATCTTATTTAATCCTTACCACATTCATCTGAGATTGATATATTCCCACTTTACAGGTGCAGATACTGGAGCTCAGAAAGGTTAAGTAACTTCTTTGAGGTCATTCAGCTGATAACTTGCAGGTCCAGGTTTCTGTTTAGGTCCGACCTTTCTGAAGTTCATGCTTTTACCTATTGCTCTCTTGTTTTAGAGCAATGCGTCATTTCCTCAGAAAAGTCTTTTAAGATCACCAGTTAGCTTCTATGCTCCATAAGGCCTGTCCTTTTTTCTATAACTCATATCGCTATTCAATTACTAAAGCAAATGTTGTCATTATGCTTCCACCTCCATGGAGAAAGCTGTGTGTCTTTATAACTACATACAGCATAGAGGTCAGTGTGTATAGTTAGTGAATTCGTTTCTCTAGGTCTACTAATTTTCAGAGACACCTTCGAGCAACTTTGGGCTTTCAAACTCTTTCTCACCTTTCCTCCCCCAGACAGAGGAAGGGTCCGGGAGCCTTGAAACATTAGGCTCAGAATTAACACCTGAGAGTGTTGGGGTTGTGCAGTTGATAATGGAGAGATGTGCTTGTTTATTCATTCACACCCTCACGTGGAAGCTTGGTACCTAGTCTAGGTCCCAAGAATCCATATCCAGGGGGAGGGGGTGGTGGCCATTCCTGGCATAAATGTATCTGTTTCCTAGCTTTGTATTTTCGTAAACTGAGTCATCTTAAAATGGGGGAACACCTGTATCCAATTTTCCCTGGAATGTACAACTGAGTTCTCTTAAACTCCTCATTTCAGATGAGGTTTTCTGGATGACACCATCTGGGAAATGTCACTTTGATTAAAGTAAATATGCAGCATAATTAACACTGGGAGCCTATTTGAATTTCCTTAAGTAGCCACATCTTACAGAAGCAGAAGGCAGTCGGCTCTTTGGGTTGGGAGAACTTGAGAGTGTTGCATTCCCCAATTTGGTGTCAGTCGAATGGCAGTGTGTGGCCAACTGAGCTCTGAAGGGTTTTGTGTATTTTTCTTTTCTTACCGTTGGGCATTTTTTTTTCTTTTTCAGTTTATTTTGACACTAAGAAGAAAATATATAAAAATAAAAAACTTAGCTTTATGATTGCCAAGTTTTTCTTCCAAACGAAGAAAAAAAAACCAGTTGTTGAAAATATGATGAATGGTATCCTTTGTTTTATTTTCAATGTAGCACATGAGGGCAGTGCCACTGGAATGAGGCCAAATTCCCCAGGCAGGAGGGAGCACTGGGCTGAAAAGAGGCCTGGTGATTTTGTGGGGAGGGTGTCAGGTTGGTGTGTCAGGATTTCCTCTCAGTCGCAAACATCTCTCCTTTCTCGCCTGCCCATCCCTCCTATCTTTCAGTCATTCCTTGTGTTTTCAGCACTTGCTACTGATGAGGATGTCATCTATTTGTAAGAAAATGCCATTGGTACAGGGTGGGGCTTTCAGGCCTTTAAGTTGTGGTTTTCCCAACTTCCACAGCTACTGACTTTATTTGACTGTGGGATCATGTATGGTTGAGGGCAACAGTCAGTTGTTAATGTGTAAGCAAACCCTAGGATTGTTAGCATTATTCCTCCTTTATTGTTGTCTTGTCACCAAGTGGTTTGGGAGAGCCAAGGGGCAGAGTCCAAATTCTTTGTTCTGTAAGTGAACCTCAGAGTAGTCCCCTTCTGCTCTCTCTCCCCCTCTCCCTCTGTCCTTCTCCCCCTCTCCCTCTCCCTCTCCCTTTCTCCCCCTTTCCCCCTCTCCCGCTCTCCCAGCCTTATACTGGAATTAAGAGGAAGGGGTGTGTGGAAAAGGTCATACTTCACTTTCAAGGAAGTGCAGGAAATATCTCAGATGCCTTTAATGCATCCACAGGTTTCCTAAGAAGTTAAATCTAAAATTTCTCTGTGGACATGGGGAAACTAACTCAGCAGAACCTGTAACATTTTTCCAATCTGGAAGTCCCCTCTGAAAACTTTTCATACCTTGACTGGAGTATTTAACTCATTTATTATAAATTTTGTTTGCAATGGCGTTCTCCCCTCTAGACTGTGAGTTCTTTGAGAACAAAGACTGTTTTACTCACCTTGGTAATTCCAGTGCCTAGAGCCAAAAAATCTTTGTTGAATAAGTTAATGTACAAATAACTGCATTCAGAGCCCTGGTGTTGGGTCAGGACTAGACAGCTCTCTAGGTAGATATAGTTTGGTAATCATTTATCAACTGACTTGAGGTTTAATTGCATGAAGTTGAATTACATTGAGAAGTTACATTGAAAGGGAGGAACTCTTTGGAACTTGTAGGGAACAGGAAGTTTGGCTCCGCTTATGTGTGAAGCTAGGGACATGGAGTGGAGACACCAAAATTCTTCATAAAGGCAGTCAGTAAAATGACTCCAGAATACAAACACTGGATTCTAACTTCCCATGGAAATGTCAACAGAGGACAAAGTGTTAGTTTGAGTGCCTAACACCTCTTCCTATTGTCTTTACTCTTAAATTCAGATGCCTTTTAAATGTCCCATGATCCACTTGTAAACTCTTTAAGCAAAAATGATGCCAGGTGCCGTTCTGTAGCTACCAGCTTAGAGCTTTTCTCCCCCTGCTTCACTCAGTTAATTGAGCTGTACTGGAAGTTTCAGTAATTTATTCTATGGAGTCTTTCTGTACAAACAATCCCAGGCTGAGGGAAAGAGAATTAGCTGAATCTCTCAAACACTTGAAATGCAGAATTTCTATTTTGGAAAACACCAGTGAGTCAGTGTCCTCAAATGTCATCAATAAAAGACAGTCTCCATCATCAGCTTTTCATTAACTAAGCTCAGAGTTGCCTCCTTTTATTGCTTTTTACATGTTTACAGTACCTCATTCTTTCCTTGATTCTGGATTTTCACACCATATGGCCACATCTTTAAGTCATTTTTCAGCTGCTCTATTAAATAGTAAAATGAGATTCAGAACAGATTTCTTTGATTTTAAAATAGCATTTTGGGTGTGGGACTTTTTGTAAATAAAAAAAGAATTAAGGCAGTCAAAAGCATGAAATTTTAGGTATTCCTACTGAGACGGTGAAATATGGAGCTTTATATTTAGTTAGAGTAAATATGTTTATCTTGTGGTATTTCACCTGTAGTATTGATTCATTCATTCTGCATATTGAAATTCATTTCTACTTAAACAAGATTTAGCCTCTGCTATTGCTAATGAACATAGATTGAAAAGGAAATTAAAAGTATATCTTTTATAACTATTCAATATTGTATTTCTCATTAGAAATGATTGCTGTAGTTTATGAGTATACATCCTACATATCAATAATGCTCTATTGCTGTAGTTGTGGTTGTGATTCTAATATTTAATGAAATAAAATATAGGATCTGCTTATGTTTTACTTTTTGTAACTGGACCATTTAATGGTCAGTTTTTTGAGAAGGTACAAAGGAGAAAGTGTTACTGCCAACGTTTAGATCTCCCAGTGTAGAGTTGGTAAATGAGGCCTTAAAGCATATAGTCCTGCCATTTAATACAGTTTACTTTGTAAAGTATTAGACATTTAAAAGACTCTTAAATATTTACTGCTTGTTTTCTGAGCCAGAAAAAGCATTTTGGTGTAAGCTGAGGTTTTTTGTGTGTGCGTGTGTTTTTTTTAAGGACAATACTTAACAAAAGGAAACCGTTGCATGAACAAATTTTGTAGTATGAGTAAATTTGCCATTGATTCAGACTTTCGCAGCAGGGACTGTGTCGATCGTAACTAACCAGTTTAGGAGGATGTGATCTGCAGTCTTTGACCTGAAGAAATGACTGACCTAGAGTTGATTGTTTAACGTTAAAACCAAGTACACTCAACATCCAGAAGGTCAATAGCCTCTTAATTGTAATTCAATGAAGTCAATTTTAAGTAGTATGCACTTTGCGAGTGTTGTAAGTACAGTTCACATATTTTAAATCCAATGATGGTCCTATTTACTAGACAAATATGCTTCAGTTGAGGATAAGTCCATTGAATGAGTATGTTTTGATTACTATTGACATTTTTAAGTTCTTTACTTAATATGATACATAGGAAGGTAGCAACTTGGAGCAACTGTTCTAAGTAATTTAGGTAAAATTCTGCTTTTCCTGACTTATCCTGGTATATTCATTCTTTTAGTGTCACCGTGACAAACTTACACAATATGTTTAAATGACAGTAATAAAAAAGTAAAAGAATTATGTTTGATCCTGTTTAAAATTTTAAAATTACAATCACCTCCCCATATTCTGTTGTATCTGTTTCATAACATAAATCTCTAGAAGAAATAGATTATATCTCCCAACATGTTGTTGTGTACCATTTCTAGAATGTAAAGATTGTCTTTAAGACCAAAATTAAAAAGCTACATGTTTTCCACAACGCAAAAATCATCGCCTGAAAGTTAATGCTGGTAGGAAACTATATAGACGTGGTACTGTTTCCTAAAAACTTGAAATTAAGAGAGATGGCACTTACCCAAACACGTGAGAGAAGGATGAATGACAATGCGATATAGACAGTCCACTGAGAGATCAGAGGGACAAACATTTCTCAAACTTCATGTTGTCATTTTCAGCCTGACGATGAGCACAGGGGTTTCCTTGAAGGAGCTCCAACACGGGATTGGGAAGAGGTGACAGTCTCTGGTTTCCAGATCATTACCTGGCAGGAAGCAGCTATTCTTCTCAGAAAAGTATTTATTCAATTACTATTTTTTGAGGATCTACTGTATGTCAGGTGGTGTTCTAAGTAATAGAGCTGTGAATGAGACA
Organism: Rhinolophus hipposideros; assembly: GCF_964194185.1. Classification (NCBI taxonomy): domain Eukaryota; kingdom Metazoa; phylum Chordata; class Mammalia; order Chiroptera; family Rhinolophidae; genus Rhinolophus; species Rhinolophus hipposideros. The sequence continues at coordinate 69,943,405 of NC_138052.1, read as the reverse complement.
AGGTCCCTGCCCTTACGGAGCTTGCCTTCTAGTGGTCATCTACATATAAACAAGTGGAAAAATTGTCAGATGATGCCAGATTCCACAGAGCAATATAAAGCAGAGTAAGGGGTAGTGGGGCATGTTTGGATTTTTGTAAGGGGTTCCGAGAAGGCCTCATTGATAAGACGACTTTTGAGCAGAGATAGGGTGGAAAGAACAGAGTGTGCTTGAATGGGAAGAAAGGCAAGGCAGTAGGACAGCTGGAATAAACCAGGCACACCCTCCTCTCTACCTACTTCCAATTCAGCGTTTATGTTTCACATAGCATACAAGTGAGGAAGAGACAACAGAGTTCAGGTCAAAAGGTCCCTTATTCTCCAGTAAATATCATCCTGGAAAAATAATTTTATCATCTACCATTTATGGAGTGCCTTGTATGGCCGGCATTGGGTGGGCATATTGTATCAGTTCAAGTTGAAATGCTTATGATGTTCTTTTCTCTAATAAGCAAACTTATGCCTGACAAGTTAAGTGATTTTCTCAGGCCCACATATGGTGAAGCCAGTATGTGACCTCAGGTCAGTCTGACCCTAACGTCCCTCCTTGATTGCTGTTGTCTTTCCAAGAGGATAAAATGCCTGGGAAAATGGCAACATGAATGGATTACTAAAATAGCTTCAAAATTGTGACAAATGTTAACATTCTTATCTACTGCGACAGTCAGAATAGCAAATGGCTACCAAGCTCTGGTTGGCTTCATTAAAGGCAGCAAGATTTTCCACCACAGAGAAGTAGAAACATAGGTCTTATCATGTAAGGTTGGACTCTTTGGGCCACTGATCCACATCATCTATGACTCCTTTCTCCTCTCAAATGAGAAATATTTGCTTTAGTCACAATGCTTTTTTAAACTTTCATATACTTTATTGATTAGGAATGTTGGTTCCTCTATGCAAATATAACCAGCCCACTATTACGAGTAAAAGCCACCCAGTTCCTTTAGGCAGCCTTGGAAATACATTAAAAAGTTGCCAGTTCCCAATTTTTCTACCAGTTCGTACTCAAATAGATAATATTGACAAGATTAATATCCATTACTATTCATCTAGAATTACACATTTTTTAGGGCATCTGTATTTTCAATGATGAGGTTTAGAGATTTCTATCCATCTAAGGCACATCAGCGGGGTACTGATTCATTTGAACATCAATGTATGGAAAAGTGATCTTTCACGGGGATAACTAGAGATGCAGATCTTACTCTTTATGTTGCTTCTTTCTGTAAGGTTTTGGTCCTACCCTTTGGACTAACCTTGCAGAGAAAAAAATGATAACGAAGTGAAGTGCACATATAATGACTATCTGTTAAAACAATAGCTCTGGGGGGAAAATTGAAGTTTAATGCAACCCAGGAATTTTCTCTGCTTCTTTAGCAGATACACATTACAGCTGGTTTTAGGTCTTAGCCCGAGTTGGTGTGAGTTCCTGATGTCAATGCCATATGTTTAGGAGGGAATATCAATCCACTAGCCATTTAGACCCTCTTTTCATTCATGGGTGCTGCACATTTATTTTAACACTGGACTCTACTCTTTTAAAGTGAAAATGTCTGTATCAAAAAATTGGCTTTGTGTTTTAATTGTCTTTGTAATCAAATCTTGATTATCTTGGAAGAATGGATAAGATTTTGTGGTAAAGATTTAGGGCAAAGTGTCTGAATAAATGCACTGAACCAAACTTCCAAATGCTTTTATCCCCTCTGTTCTCTAGTTTGTTTTTGGTAATTTTCTTATTTTTTTTGTATTGATGATGAATATTCATATATGTTTTATGTTTCTATCAGTTGCTTCTCAAGAACATAACCCCCTCTCCCTTCTATTCTCAGGCAATTTACACTAACTCTCAGAGGGTTTTTGTGGAAGACTAGACAAGAATTATGCCTTGGGTTATTTGTCCTTTTTTCATATTTCACCTAATTTATTATTTTTTTTCTAACATCATGTAGTATATCCATTTCCAACAGTCTCATTATTTTTCTAAGGGAACTTTGAACATAGAGATACTTGCAGGCAGTTGGAGGTGTTAATTCCATATGTGCAAGTGTGGCAATTAGGTTCCAGGGCTGTCTCCAGTAGGAGGAAGGAGCTTGGATCCTATTGTAGGGAGGTAAGGAAAGACTCCTCTCATCACTTTCCCAGGGTCTGCTCTAGCCATTGTGTGATTCCAGAAACATTTTGAAGTCTTTGTCTTTATGGGTGTGCTCCCTAATTCATCCATTAAATACAAATCAGAAAATTCTAAAATTAGTAACATATTTGAGAGTATAATGAGAATCCAGAGAGAAACAAGACATGTTCCTTAATATAACCAGAACTGATGATTAAATTACTTATGCTTGGTACTAGAATATTTGAAAAGTTGGAAAATAGTCCCCATGGTTTCTGTTGAGGATCTTGCTTTAAATACGAAGAATGCACATATGGAGTAATTAGAGAGCAATCTGAGGCAGTGTGTGAGCCCACGAAGGAGATAAATCTCTATGCTGGGCATAAATGGACTGTAGAGATAAGAAATTATCAGAGGCAAATGCAATCAGTTTTGCAGGAAACACAGATGACTAAGTAGGGTGAGAATATTACAGAATGAAATAACACGCGCAGAGCACAGAGATGGGAAATAAGCAATACTTAGATGGGCTGTTGGTAGGCCTGTATGCAGTCCACATCGGAGGTACAGAAAGGACCACCCTTGGTTTTGGCCCTTAAGGAGCTCACTGCCAAGTAGGGAGAATGTGCAAATCATCAATTATAGCGCCAGTGGTAAGTGGCCATAGATGGTAAGAGCCAAAAGTCCTCTGCTGGAGGGAGCTGGTGAAGGCTTCTCGAAGAAGGAGGTAAAAGTTGAAGAATAACACATGGACTTTCAGACAAAGGGAACACCAGATTTGGTTGGACAGAAGCGAAATCTAGTTGAGAAATAATATTCAATGTACTTTACAATCTAATATCAGTTATTTCTAAATTTACTGAAAGACCTACTACTTTGTAAGACCTGGTTGCACAATTGCTTTGGGACTTCACATTTCAAGTTATTTGTGAAAATTGGTAACAATTCATCAAGTAATAATAGAAAAATTATAATTTTCCCCAAATTCCATCTTCCACAATTTTTAGATTATGTGAATGTTGTTTTTTTCAACAAAATTCGTAGTAACCTATTTTTTACATATAAAATTATATGGAGAAAAAAGGCAGGATTCATAATGGGAAACACTCCACATTATTTATCTGCATATTATTATTTTCTAAAGGGAGTAACACAGTTAATTCTTTTAGTACCACTATGGAAATTAACTTACATAAGTGATGCGAGTTTTAAAAGGTGATAGTGTATACAAATATAATATAGCATATAGTATATACAAATAAGGCTATATACATGCATGTAAGTACATATATGTTTGAAAGGGACACCTTATATTTGCTTGTGGTCTCATCACCTTGTACTGTAGCATCAAAAATTTTTCTTTATACTATTAGTCCTTTGGAAACCATAGTCATTAAAGTAAACAAAAATAGATGGCCTTGACTATATAATATTATATAGACTTAACATAAATTTCACATTATGTACAATGACACTATTAAATGTGTTAATACAACACATAAAATGACCAATTCTCTTTAAATTTTAGTGTTTAGCATATTTGTTTTGATTGTACGTGTGGGAGCTGTAAGAAGAGCTCTGCAAAAATACTTTGCAAGTTACCATAGTGACAAAATTGTGGTGCTTTATGATTTTGTCTTTCCCCTGGGTCTTAATTCAGTTGCATGTTTTTTCAATCACAGTCCAATAGGTGATGTTTAAATTTTCCTATTTTTTTAATGTGTATACCCACATATAGGTTTATAACTTTATATAAATGTATATTTTAATAATGTTACACATTCTTAAAGTAAAATCTTCTTTTTCTCTTTTTGCTGGGTTCCCACATCCCTGTTCTCCTCTTATTCTATCCCTGTCCCAGGAAACTATGATAACAAATGCCATGTAGACTTTCATTTTTTTCCTTCCATTTCATGCAGTTATATACAGACCTAAAATGCACAAGAATAAAGCAGGATTTCATGGAAATCCTTCTGAATTAATTAATAACACAGTTCCTATGTATTTTTAATGGCTACTTAATATCCCAAGTTGTGAATAGGCCATAATTTATTTAACCACATTGTTTTTATTTTTTTCTATTAGGAATACTGCTTTAATAAACATCATTATACATACGCATATGTCTTCACTTACTGGTGGTGGTTTTATTTCTATGGGATAGGTTCCAAGAAGTTGGGATTGCAGGGTCAAAAAATATATATTTAAAATTTTCATAGATGTTGCCATGGTCCTTTCCAAAAGGACTGTAACATATTACATTTATACTTAGTAGTATTTGTAAGTATCTTTTATGCATGTCTCTACCATCAGTAAGTGTTATAATTCTCTTTAGTTTTTGCTAAAAAGTAAAATTTCATTGTTACTTTAATTTGCATTTTCCTGACTGTTAGTGAATATGTTGGTTGACAGTTTGGATGAGTTTAAAGGATATGTTAATTGAAAAATTTTATCTATTTAAGAATTGCCAGTTCATATCCTTGCCTATTTATTAGATTTGCCCTTTTTAAAAATCAAATTGTGTGATCTCTTTGTATATTACAAATACTCCTTTGTAGAATATTATTCTTCTCTGATGCAAATACGTTTTTTCTATGCCCATTGTTTCTCTCTTTCAAGTATTTTATGCTATACACAAGTTTTAAATATTTTTTACAAAGCCCTTCAAAAATATTTTAAGATGAAAGTACCTAATCCCTTTCTTACCTCCCCCAAATAAAACCCTGTTGAAATTCTAATCAGAATGGCATTATATTTATATAACTGACATTTTAATGAAGTTAAGTCTTCTTAACCAAGAATCTGGTATGTCCTTCTACTATCCAGACCTTATTTGGTATCTTTCTATGGTGGTATGGTCCTCTTCAGACAGGTCCTGTATCTTTTTTAGAAAATTTGTTCTAAGATTCTTAAGTATTTTATCATTGCTACTGTAAATATAACATTTTTTTCATTTCTAGGTACCTAAATGGAGAAAATAGGTTGATATTTATATATTTATCTTACATCCAGCCATGTTGCTAATATTGTTAATTGTAAAGTTTTTCTTTGTTTTGTTTTGTTTTGTTTTACTTGCATTTCTCCTAAGCTTCCTGGTCATTCATTCACATTGCTAATAGAAAATACGTAGTTTTATACAGTATCTTCTTTTCCAATTTTATGCCAGCTGTTTCATTTTCTTCAAAAATCCCCAAAACATTATTAAATAATAATGAAGGTACTAAGCATATTTGCCAAGTTCCTAATTTTAATTAAGATGCTTGCAATGTTTTACTATTTGGGACAATACATGCTCTTGATTTTTTAATAAATACTCTGTGTTGTTAAGTTTCTTTTATTGATATTCTTAGAGTTTTTGTAATTGGAGATGACTGTTGAATCATGTCAAATTGCATTTGGCATTTATTAATATTTTCAATGATTTTTCTTCTTTAATGTGTGAATGTAAGGGATTATGTTGATAGATTTCTTAATATCAAACCACCTTGCATTCCTTGAATAAACACCCTTGGTCACATTAACTACTCCTTTGACACATTGATTCTGTTTTTGTTAATATTGTATGTTTTGAATTTCACCTACATTCATAGTGAAATTGATCTATAGTTTTTTAAAAATCTTTGTATTACCATCTTTAATAGGCTTTGATATTAAGGTTTTGCCTTTTTATGAAATAAAAGCTTTCCATCCTTTGCTATTATAGTCTGGAATAATTCAAATAAGTTTGCAACTATAATTATTTAAAGACTGGATAAACCCATATTGCCCTGGTGAGTTTTTCAAAATGATAGCTCTCTTCCATAGTAATTACTATATTCAAGTTTCACTTCTTAGGTTGATTTTGGTGATTTATATTCAGTTAGGAAATCATCCATTTCCTCTGGATTTTCAAATTTATTTTCTATGAAGTTACATGAGTATTCTCACAATTTTTAATCTCTTGTGTCTGTGGTTAAAATGCATCCTGTTTCACTTTGGTTATCTCTCCTTTATCCTTTGAGTCTTTTTTAAAAACCACTTTTTAGGTCTTTCCAAGAAAGAACTTTTTATGATGTATATATTCTTACCATTTCCGTGTTTTATTTTATTGATTTTATCTCTTGTAATTATTCATTGTTGCTTCCTAGTTTCTTTAGATTTATTTTGTGCTTATTTTCCCGATTTTTGGGAGCGGTCACTTAATTCTTTTAACTTTTAGGCTTTTTTTGCTGTAAAAACAAATAATTTAAGGCCATAAATTTTCCTTTGCAAAGATCTTGCTCTACCTCATATGTTTTATTATCTAAACAGTTCCTAATTTCTCTTCTTACGTAATCTTCGGGGTTTATTTAAGAGTATTTTTAGATTTCCAAGTTCTTAAAATGATTTTGGTCATACTTTCATTATTTACTTTTAATTTTATTATATTGTGATCATAGAGTATGCCCTGTTAAAGATTCTACTTTAAAAAAAAAAAAATCTCTTCCCCTAGAATTCCTCTTTTTCCATTCCCTTCAGCTAGAATACAGTTATACCAGCCTCTACCTCATGCCAACACAAAGATATATTGGGGAGAGCAGAGCAACAAACTGGAAATAACCTGGTCCCTAAATAAATATTTGGAAAAACCCATTTCCTTTCCAGGACCTCTCACTATCATGTGAGAGAAAAATAAGCTTCTGTCTTCTTCAAGGCATTGTTTTCATTCTCCTTGTTATAGCATCTTAGCCTTTATATTTATAAGCCTTTATATTTATAAATATAAATATATTTATATATTCTTTAATGCAGAAATAAAATCCTTTGCATGGAATAAAAATATGCAAAGCTTACAATTGCAATATTGTATTTAGTGGTAATGGCTCTATCACCATAGTGTTACAAAATAAAATTATGTCCTTGGGAAAAATATAAATGTGTTCATATATATTTGTATAATTTATACTTTTATTTAACTATTAAATTTGTTTGTGACTCTGTGCTTTGTTTTTGTCACTCTAAGCTGCCATTGACTCTAGGCCTTAGTATTATTATTATTTCTATTAGTTTCAGGTGTACAAAACAATGTAATAGTTAGACATTTACACCCTTCACAAAGTGATAACCCTCCTCCCCCAATCTACTGCCCCTCTGACATCGTATGTAGCTGTTACAGTTCCATGGACTCTATCCCTTATGCTGTACTCCATATCCCATGACAATATATATATTAAATTATAATCAACATTCAGTGTTATTCAGCTTCAGCTTCAAGTGTACACTGCAGTGGTCAGGCATCTACACCGTACATAAAGTGGTCTCCCTAATAAGAAATGTGCCCATCTGACACCCTACAAAATCTTTACAGCATCATTGATTATATTCCCCAAACTGTCTTTCATATCCCCGTGGCAATATTGTGGCTACTAATTTGTACTTTCTAATCCCTTTACCTTCTCCCCTATCCCCAACCCCCTCCCATCTAGCAACCATCAGTTTTTTCTCTATATCTCTGACTATTTCTGTTTCGTTTGCTCATTTGTTCTGTCCTTTAGATTCCACATATAAGTGAGATCACATGGTATTCGTCTTTCCCCATCTGAACTTATTTCACTTAGCATAATGTTCTCTAACTTCATCCATATCATTGCAAATGGCAAGATTTTGTTCTTCTTTATGGCCAAGTAATACTCTATTGTACCACAGCTTCTTAATCCAGTCATCTACTAATGGGCATTTCAGCTGTTTCCATATTTTGGCTATTGTGAATAGCACAGCAATAAACATAGGGATGTATATATCTTTTAGAATTAGAGTTTTGGATTTCTCTGGATACATACCCAAGAGTAGAACTGCGGGGTAATAAGGTAGTTCCATTTTAAATTTTTTGAGATACCTCCATACTGTTTTCCATAGCGGCTGCACCAATCTGCAATCCCACCAACAGTGCACAAGGATTCCCTTTCCTCCACATCCTTGCCAGCACTTGTTTGTTGATTTATTGATGGTAGGCATTCTGACAGGAATGAAGCGGTAGCTCATTGTGGTTTTTATTTGCATTTCTCTAATGATTAGTGATGTTGAGCATTTTTTCGTATGTCTATTGGCCATCTGTATGTCCTCTTTAGAAAAATATCTCTTCATGTCCTCTGGCTATTTTTTATTTGGGTTGTTTGTTTTTTTTAACGTTGAGTTGTATGAGTTTTTTATAAATTTTGGATATTAACCCTTTCTCAGATTATCATTGGCAAATATCTTCTCCCATTCAGTAGGATGCCTTTTTGTTTTATTGATGGTTTCCTTTGCTGTGAAAAAACTTTTAAGTTTGATGTAATCCCATATGTTTATTTTTTTCTTTTGCTTCCCTTGCCTAAGGGGATATATAGTTAAAATGTCCATACTACCTAAGGCAATATATAGATTCAATGCAATCCCTATCAAATTACCAATGACATTTTTCAGAGAACTAGAACATATAATCCTAAAATTTATATGGAACCATATAAGACCCCAAATAGCCATGGCAATCTTGAGAAAGAAGAACAAAGTGGGAGGTATCATGCTACCTGACATCAAATAATAATACAAGGCTATTGTAATCAAAACAGCATGGTGTTGGCATAAAAACAGACACATAGATCAATGGAACAGAATAGAGAGCCCAAAACTAAATCCATACTTATATGGTCATTTAATCTATGACAGTGGAAGCAAGAATATACATTGGGGTAAAGACAGTCTATTCAATAAGTGGTGCTGGGAAAACTGAACTGACACATGCAAAACAAGCTGGACCACCTTTTAACGTCATATACAAGAATAAATTCAAACTAGATTAAAGACTTAAATGTAAAAATTGAAACCATAAAACTCCTAGAAGAAAATATAGGAAGTAAATTTGTAGACATTACCCTTAGGCCTTATTATTTTCTACCGTTAAGAAAGAAAAATTTCTGCCAGTTACACAGCTCAATGGCTCAGTGCTGCTTAACACTTAGAATATTTGTTTTGTACTTAAAGTTTGCTTTTAGATTTCTTTATATGTAGCTTTTTAATCATATGTTACTCCTTTGCATAGGTGAAATTGAATGGATAAATGAAATAAATAAGATGAAATAGTCCCCTACTTCTTCACATTCAGAGTCTGACTTTTCTGAGTCATTTTCAAATCATCATTGTTTCAGTGGTTTTTGGTTTATTTCATAAAATATCCTCTGTGACAGCAAGATGCAGAATATTTCAGAAGAAGCCTTCACTATTATCTCTGAGATTTTCTCCTGAGCCTCTGACACCAGTTCTACTAGTTTTTTTTTTTAATTTTATTGGGGTGACAATTGTTAGTAAATTTACATAGATTTCAGGTGTACAATTCTGTATTACATCGTCTATAAATCCCATTGTGTGTTCACCACCCAGAGTCAGTTCTCCTTCCATCACCATATATTTGATCCCCTTTACCCTCATCACCCACCCCCCACCCCCTTACCCTCTGGTAACCACTAAATTATTGTCTGTGTCTATGAGTTTTTGTTTCTCATTTGTTTGTTCTACTAGTTTTGATATGCATGTGTGTGATAAACTGAATAATAACCCCCTAAAGGTATCTGCATGGTAATCCTGGCAACCTGTGAATAGATTACATGGCAAAGGGAATTAAGGTTGTAGATGGAATTAAGGTTGCCAATTAGCTAGCCTTAAGAATATTGAGATTATCCTTGATTATCCATGTGGGCCCAACCTAGTCACAAGGATCTTAAATGCAGAACAGAGGGGCAGAAGAGGAGGTCAGAGTGATGCAATGAGAGAAGAACTTGAACTTCTGTTGCTGGGTTTGAAGGTGGAAGATGCTATAGCCTTATTGAATACTTTCAATAAGCTTGCAACTGTGATTGTTTAAAGACTGGCTAAAACCATATTGCCCTGGTGACTTTTTCCATGAGCCAAGGAATGAGGGCAGCCTTTCGAAACTGGAAATGGCAAAGAAGCATTCTCCCCTAGAGCCTCCATAAAGGAATGCAGCCCCGATGACACCTTGCTTTTAGCCCAGTGAGACCCATTTCAGACTTCTGAACCCCAGCATTATTAAGATAATAAACTTGTATTGCTTTAAGGCATTAAGTTTGTGGCAATTTGTTAAGCAGCAATAGAAAACTAATACAATGTTCAAGCAATGGTAATATTTCAAGACTGATGCCTGACTGATAGCAGTTTGAAGATATACCTTCATTTCAGAGACACTGAAGTATGAAAAAAAATGTACCTTAAAATTGATATAATATGGTAAATGTACATGAAATAGGTGTCACAGGAAGAATCATCTTAGAAATTGTGTCTGTAGACTCAGATGGTCTTGTGATACTCAGAATCTAGTTAGATATCATTTTAATATCTGAAGTAATGTCTCACTGCCAAATAAGGAAAATATGAAAGGAAATGGGACTCCATCAAGTTCAAAGATCTTAAGGGCTGGTGTTAAATACCTTAAGAGCCAAAAAAGTGATGTAGCAACTGGGAAGGGGGTTAAGTGACACCCTCTTTTAAAGTTCTGGAGCCCCCCCATTATATACTGTAAACAAGGCTGGAGGCAGCCTATTGTCCCAGACAAGAATTGAGACAGGGTTCATGCCTGTGGTTCATTAAACAACCTCACAATCGGGTGTAACACAAGTTGTTTAGGACAATGTCATTGTTCTATTGATGACTAAGCAGCAGTAAATCCAATTATGTGAATTGTTGCCAATAATAGCTAAAACTTTGTGAAAATGTAATTTGAAATAATACCTACAGGTCATGAGGGAAAGTACTATAACCTAAGAATCGGTCAGGTTTCAGAGACCCTTATAGAAAGAAAAGTATCTGATGATATACAATAATTCGGATCACTCACGTTTGAGCTCTGTGAAAATACGCCAGAATATGCTCTAACCAAATAATGAATGAAGCACAACACATAACTCAAGTTAGGGAAGATGAAAGAACAAACAGTGGTGAGCAATGAACTTTGCCACTTCATCATGTAGTTGGGAAATCCTAAGAGAAATAGCATTAGGTATTATTATTATTATTATTACTTGTTCAAATGAATATCAAACTTCTCCAGCACTTCTAGTGACCCGGCATGTGTTCCATGTGTTCTAACTACTCTCTGGCTACAAATCACTCTTTTCAGAAACCCTGATATCCCAGCTGCTGGGACAATTGGTTGCTGACAGCTCACAGGTGAGTCTCTTCCCAGGAATTACGCCCAGAGAAAGCGAGATGTCTTGCCCAAGTCGCGCTTCCTCCCTGGAGAGAGCCTGCACAACAACCAGTTGATGTGTGATACAAAACCCAGGCCCCCTGTCTCAATCGGGCAACTCTGAGGGAGCATCCCAGCTCTGCCAGCCCCCAGTGGACCAGCTGAGGCCTCTCTTGCAACTGCATCGCATTTAAACTCCCTCTGCCTGTTCCTGTTTCCTTTACTCCGGACAGGTATTGCTTCTGAGAATACTCCTCCAGAAACCTCTAGCATGCAGCCCCAGAGTCTCAGAGTTTGTTTCCCCAGGAACACCATCTACAACAGGGATTTTGGAGCCGAATCCCGTGCCGCTGGTTGGCAGTGAGGACCTCCGCCATTGGTGTTAGAGGAGTACCGCTACACCCTGGCATACAGTTTTGGTGCAATTCATAAACTTTACCTGGTGGTGAGCAGGGAAGTGACGTGTAAACCAGAATGCACTAGTGGAGGAGGAGTATCACAGGCATTTGAGAGTAATGATTACAAGGGTTTTGGAATCAGATTGCTGTTGCTGGGAGCCACTGATACATTGGAGCAAGACAAGTTTGAAGGTAATTACACTCTCACTCAACAGGATCTACTTGGTAGCATATGAGACTCTCATCCACTGTAATTGAAGAGAAGAAAAGGCGAAGGATCAGATCTTGAACTTAATTATAAAGGCAGTGGAGCATCAACTCAGATTTGATTCTCAACTCTGAGAGGTCGGCCACACTGAGAGTATGACCACAATTGAGAAAGCCTGGGACCCTGAGACTTGGAATGGGGATATGTGGGATGATACACTCAAAAACCTACAATCCCCAGATTCCTCGGAGCTCTTTGGGCCTGAGAAGTGGTCCACTCCTTCCTGTCAATGGCTGGCATTCCCTTCCTGCTTGAACATGATGCAAAGTATGTTTTGCTGCACAATATGCACCTTACTCAGAATGTACCCTGCCTGCCCCAGGCTACCAGACCAATCACTACTAACTTATAATATAACCTGGCCAGGGAAGTGCCAGGCCTGCTACGGGAGGAGAGGAATTGTATCCTGAAGATGCTGCAGGACCCCAGTATCATGCTTGGGCAGTTCTGTTAACATGCAGCGGAGCCCAAGAGTTCCAGCATCTGTTAGGTGAAGAGAGGCATACATGTTGGAATTACAAGTGCCGCTATGGATGATGGATGGATCTTCTGTATCAGATGATTACTCCAGGCCAGGTAATTAACAAGAACGCTTATATAATTGTCCAATAAATTTGGGAAGTTTAGATTTCTTGGCACAACAGAATCTCTTCTAGAATAGGTCATCTTTAGAGTTCTAGTCTTTACTTGCATGAACATTAATAATGTTTTTTGATCAGATGATTTAGCCAATTTACAAAAAAAAAATTGTATTCGCTGTGTAACTATGGTGTGAATATACAGAGGGTGCCAAAATAATGTATACACATTTTAAGAAAGGAAACAACTATTAAAATTGTAATACTCAATATATCCTGAAAACAAAAGATGAATACGAGTCACGTTTGACTTCTGCAATTACAAGAGGTGCTCAAAGTAGTTACCATCAGCGTCCAGACACTTCTAATTGCAGCAAACTACTGTTTGAGCAATGTTGACCAAAGTGTCCACTTGTATACATTTTTTTGGCACCCCCCCCCCGTAGTAGTGCATATTTCAGTTGGCTTTCGCTTTAGTTAAAAAAGAAAGCAGTGCTGTGTTAAGTCTTTGTTTTACTGTCAGTGTCTGTACTCATGAACTTGGAGAGGTACCTTTTAAGACTGAACAAAGGTTTCCACTGTAATCTGATTTAAAAAAGTACTCAGTGCTCATTCTTAGCAAAAAAGGCCTCGTGATGATTACTTGATACTCAGGTCCACTGATAGAGGCTACCCTGACTCATAAATGTGCTTCCAAGATTATTGCAGTCAGTAGAAATTTGTTTGCCTGTCACAAGAATTTACAATTACACTAGAATGTCATCATTCCAGGAAACTATAAAGCAATGAACATGTTTATTTTCAGCCACAAAGGAAAAAAATATCCTGAGAACCAGATTTTCTTGGCAGTTTGAAGCATTTATTAGAATATCTGTAATTTCTTTTTGTAATCCCACACTCCGTGGGCATCCCCTTTAATGGAGGTATGTCAAGCCTGGAGAATTATATGGTACATTCTGAACTTGCTTTGCTGGGAAAATAAGAGATTCATGACTTAATTTATAGGCTTGTTGAGTTCACCACCCTCCAGGCTCCCTGGAAGGCAGAACCGTGCTTTGTAATGGCTTAAAGGAACCCTGTAGGGCTCTCAGGTGCCCTTAGGCACGAGCAATGGAGGACCCTGAAATTTGACGCTGGTTTGTTTTTTTTTTTTTTCCTTCAGTAATTTCTAGTACAAAAAGGTTCTCTGCAAAGTTAGAGACTCGGTGGGAGCCTTCTGAGCAATCCCACTGGGTAGAGAGGATCTTTTTTTTCTGCATTTCTACTGTTTTTATGTTTTATTCCTCCCCCACCTAAAAACATACTGGCTTTCAGATAGTTGCGCCTTCAAATGTGCTCTCAATATGGAGAGAAGAAGAATGACTGATGTGTAGGGAGACCGGGCCTCGCTCCTCTCTAGACCTAGAAGTGTATTGGCTGCACACATTCCCGTTGCTGGCTGTGACACCCTGGGTCCCTGTCCGTGGCGTGTGGTGGCAGCTTCACATGGACTTCCTGTGTAAGTGACACGTGGCTTCAGTTTCATCCAGTAGGATCCCAACCTACTTTGGTTAATATTTCTTTCTCTGGGTTTACTGCCTCTCTTATTACATTTTCTTATCCATCAAAGTAAGTAAAATCTGCATTCCCTTTTGTAACAGAATCTCCTGTTTTATGATGTGCCATTGCGGTCATCTTTGAAACCTCACCTCTCTTTCTTTCCCAACATACACACGTCCACAATAACAAAGTCTGGATCCTGCCTCCTTTGGTGCTGGAGGGAGATTCAAACCGTGTAAACACCTGCCTGTGTGTGGGAACCCTCACCCTGGCTCTCCCCCCTCACCGCCATTAAAACCCCAAGCCAGTCCCTTTTCCAAACTCTCTCAAGCCATTTTTCGATCTGCTTTGGAGCTGCCCTACTCTCCCCAGAAAACTTTCATGTCAGTATAATGGTTAGTTTTTTGTGTCAACTTGGCGAGTCCATGGCATCCAGATATTTTGTTGGACATTATCCTAGATGTTTTTATAAAGGTATTTTTTAAATTGCATTAAAATTTAAATCAGTAAACATGACGTAGAGCAGATTACCTTCTGTAATGTGGGTGGGCTTCATCCAATCAGTCGAAGGCCTTAATAGAAAAAGACTGGCCTCTCTTGACGAAGGGGAATTGTGCCAGCAGACCACCATCAGACTTGAACTGCAGCACCACCTTTCCCCAGGTCTTGAGGATGCTGGTCCACCTTGCAGGTCGCAAGGCTGTAATAGTAGTCAGGGAATGTCTCCCACTTAGAGCCATGGAGATGCTTACTAGAAACAGCAAGATAATCTCAGCAAAGGAATCTCTCAATCTTAATGGAAAGAAATCAAGGAAGCTGAGGGCAGGAGTCCCCCCTAAAAAGTCACAATCCCTTACCAGTTCTCAGACCTGGAAGGAGAGGCTGGGGCTCTCGGAGGAAGGACCCACAAGACTATGGCAAGTATATATGGCAATAGCTTATCTGTATTTTTGTCCAAGGGACCAGTGGCCCTTTACTTGTTGGTATTTACTAAGCCCTTACTATATGCTTTCTCTGTGCCATGCTTTGAGAGTATGACCCCTTGCTCTTTGGGACTCTGCAGGAAAAACAAGAATGAAGTGTTCTACAAAAGGAAGTCTAAGGTGTTACAAGATAATCTCGTTATTCTAAGTCTGCTGTGTTTAATTGTAGGTGGTATTCTTTTAAGATGTAAATGACATAGAACATTGGTTCCCTATAAGAATATTGTGACATTCTCTCTGTTGTTGGGTACTGCAGAAATATTCCATAGCCTGGAGTTCACAAAGACTCTTTTCGTTTAATGAGCTAAATGACCGTGCATAATACATTTAAACTATGACTTACGCTTTTCTCATTTAGCGTTTGGTTTTGTTCTTTTCTACCATAAGAAATTAATGAGGCTGAGAGTCTTAACCCGTGTTTTATGTATTTAAAATAATTATGATTAAAGGCCTTTTACACATGTGTATTTATCATGAATTCTTGTTCAAAGAACTATTTTTCATGGTTCAAGGAGCAAAATTAATTTAAATCGGCAGCTAATGCACGGTTCTCCATTCCATGAGTCAACTGGATGCCGCTGACATTTTTATGTGGGGCTTCCTTGAATGTAATAAAAGTGTTGTACTCAATGGTGTGTCTAATACAGGAAGGGATGGAACACTTACTGTCTGAAACGCACGCTGCAGCGTTCCGGGTCACGCCATGGGCCGCAGCGCCCCATCGTCTTCAGAGTCTCTGTTGTCCTGAAGTTGACCTGTGTGACTAAAACTGAATGGTGTTATCAAGTGCTAACCTTGACATTTGCGTCTGGCCACACTTCAGGTCACGAATGCACGTGCGTTTCACTCTCCATCGGACACCAGAGCAGGGAAGAGCTTGAGTGGCCCATGTCCAGGATCTCTAGCACGCGGCAGTCTGAGCATTGATGGCAAGCGGGCTGCTTCGCTGCGTGCCTGTCCCGCGAGCTTGCCTTTGGGCTGAATACTCAGAACCCCAATGTTCCGGGTCCCACAGCAGAGTGAGAGCCCACAGCCCTGTGAGTTTTCCCGGGGTGTGCCTCCGCCGCCAGCCGGGCGCTCTGCCTAGGACAGCCTGTAATTATAATTACTTTAAATGTGGGTGGTTGATCCCTTTTCTACTCAGCATGGAGCTGTGAGAGAAGCTGCAAACAATGGCCGGAATACCCTTTGTCTTAGCCTGAATTTATAATATTTGAGAATATTGAAGTCCACAAGCAAAGGGCTGTGTTCTCCCCTCCCCAGATATGCAGAGAAGAAAGGAAGGCAGTCTTCGGGTGATGAATTTTCAAAGTGGTCGGTGCATGCCTGAATAGGTGCCAGCTCTGGGGGACTCGGGAACATTGTATTTCACTAGGAGAAATTAATATGTGCTGTTTTAGAAAAGGAAGGAATATACTAAGGATTCAGGTCTGAAGAGGTGAGTATTTTGCTAATCTTATGTGAAGACACTGAAAACTAGCATCAGAAGAACAGAATGTTCTAAAAAAAATGTCCAGCTTTATGTATTTAAAACAATTACGATTAAAGACCTTTTACGTATGTGGGCTTTGGGCTCCAGCTTTGCCACCTACTCCCTGTGAGATGTTGGGCTGTAATGTTACCTCTCTAAGCCTGTTTTCTCATCTCCACAATAGGGAGATTGGGCTAAATTATCTCCTAAGTTCCTTCTTACTGTATCTATGATCCTGTGACATGCTCCTAAGATGTCGGGTGAAAATACACTCATGTTTTCTGTCTAGGGAGGGAGAGACCACTACAGCCCAGGAAAGAATTTTATTGAGTGCCTAATACTCAGCCAACACAGGGTATAAGTGAAGTATGTCATCAACTGTACTGAAGATGCTGAACACGTACACCTCATTCCTTTGCTGCCCCTTTAATCCTGATCATTTGTGGTGGGGTGGATGGTATTCTAATGGCAGCAGGGGAGCTTTGTATTAAGAATTTCTCTGCATGCAAACATATGAACCAAATAAGAATGCAGTCTGCTATGTAGGACTGGTGTTTGTTTTTGTTAAGAACCCACAACTTTCAGACTCTATCCTGGAATCAACATAACTGATTCCCAAGAAGTTTTACAGCTTCTTGCCATCCCCTCAGTAGTCTCTCTGTTGAGAATACACATAGTGAGACCCAAGGCTTTCCACTGTATGCATCACATCTTGTTTACTAAGCCTAGAGAATGGGCCCAAAATTAAATACATATGTTTCAGGTTAAACAGAACTCAACTAATGTTGTTAATTCATTGAGGAATTCCTGAGTTTGGAAGTGTCCTTTTAATTCATCAAAATAAAATTTGGGCGGTTCTGACCTGGAGGTTTTAAAAGTTAGATTGTAATCAAATCACCATCTTTCAGCTGAGCTCAGTGATGGATTTGCTTTTTTCTGATAAAAAAAAAAGTTAGATTGTGCAAAAGTTAATGAATGTAGTTCTTTTGTTGTCCTACAGGGTTGAATTAATACCAACAGGTGACAGTTAATTCTAACTAAGCTGTCTCAAATGGAGTAAGGTTGTATGGTGCGGGCAGGTGGGAGCGCACGGTTCAAGTGGAGTACAACTGTTTGGTGTTAAAAATCTGAGAGGATTGAGACGGTGAATGAAAGACCAGGCTCCGATGGCTTGTGTTTCCAGAATTCCCAGATGGTACCCAGTGGGGAAAAGATTCTAATCTTCCCTTTCCAAAAAGAAAAGAACTTTTTGTTTCTTAAAGATTATTTGGCACTTTAAAATTTTTATAGAAAATCATTGTGACTATACAAACTTCTCACCTGTGGCCCTGGCACTGTTGTCTCAAGTAAATATAACTATTTTACATTGGGCTTTTTTATCATTAAATCATATACATATCAAAATCATACAATTTTTACTGCATATACATATATATACACACACACACATATATAAATATATATATATATCAAAATTGTTTTGATCCAGAAACTTAGTAGCAACCTACAATATTGCTTTGTTTTCTCTTCCCTCCCCCTACTCTAATAACTACAAATACTAAATATTTTTAAGGCCTTTTCTTATGTTGCCCACTGCACATTTCAGTAAATCATTATTGTCTAGACACCAAAAGTAAGTCAGAAACCATTGCTGGAAGTGAAAATTCTTTAGGGATTTTTATTCAATAATAGAGCAATTAAATGGGACATATTATTGAACAATGGAAAGTACTTCCTTTACAATCTACACACTTAGCAGATGCGTCATTAACCATTAAGTCAACGCTTATGAAGTCAACACTTAAGTTCAGGGTCACATATGCCCAGAAAACACTGTTTTGTATATGCATACATTATCTTTCTTTGGGAAATACTTAACACTTTAAGTAGAAAATGAAATACTGAATCTCATATTAAAGTTACAATTTAGTATGCTGTGATTGTCTACATAGTTATGATACCTAAATTATACAGCAGGGACAAAATTTGTAAGGTATAACAACAATCCTGCTCATTTAATCAAAAGCTAGGTCCTTGGCCCCATGGACTTCTGATCTGCCCTGGGTGAAGGCCACAGTTCATGCCAAAGGGTGGGGGGGGGTTTCTATCCATAGGCTAATGTGGCAAGGCCATGTCAATGGCTAACTTCAGTTCACAATTTATTCAGCCTGGCAGCTTTAAGTTAGGTAATCATTACACGTTTATTTGTGGGTGATACACTTTATTTCAAAATTTGTGCATAAAGTAAAGCTCTTAATATCATTAAAATTGTATTTCAAAATCATACAATTTTTGCTGCATGCAATTTTAAATTTAAATTTGCACTTAAGCTTTTTTTATTACATCAACAGCATTTCCAGCTACTCGACATTTTAAGGAGGGTTGCATGTAGGCCCTTCCCTGGTTGTCTCTACTTTGTTGAGCGATGGGAATCAGGGTGTGAGGAAACCTTCACACAGAGAGAAGCTAAATTGACTTTCATGAGAAAAGACCTGTTGCTGTGTGTGTGTGTGTGTGTGTGTGTGTGCACCTGTAAGTAGAAAGAAAAACAAATGGAGCAGGACAGAGAATGAGGAGGAAACTCAGTGACGAGGCAGGAGAACCTCAGTGGGCTGAAATCTTAAAGAAGACAGAAAAGAGATGCCATGTGGTTTTGCTTTTCAGGGTGGGGTTTCCCTTTTGCCTCCTTTTCAAGAGACTGAAATAAAAACTCATGTTATTATTTTTTAAATAGATTTTATATTTTTCAGGGAGTTTTGGGTTTGCAGTAAAATTGAGCAGAAAGCACAGAGTTCTCATACACCCTCTGTGCCAACACACCCACGGCCTCCCCCACTGTCAACATCCCCACATTTGTTAACAATTGATAAACCCACATTGACCCCCCATTATCCCCCTAAGTCCGCAGTTTCCTTTAGGGTTCGCTTTCAGTGTGATGCATTGTATGGGTTTGAGCAAGTGTATAACGTCACGTATCCACCCTTACAGTATTATACGGAATAGTTTCCACTGCCCTAAAAATTCTCTGTGCTCTGCCTATTCATCCCTCATCATGTTAATTAATGCTTTTTGCTACTGACTGTTTGGGGACGGAATCTTGCTGATGTGGGTGTTGAGATGACAGAAAGAAGTCCTGGATGTATTCACGTGCTAGATGTGAGCTGCTTAACTATGAGTGACACTGTGGCATTTTGTGGGGCCTCAGACCACTCAACAAAGCTGTACTTAGGTGAGAGCGTCACCAGGACTGTGTATCTGGGTGAGAGATGCCTCAAGGCTGGGCCTGGGTGGGTCTGAATGCTGGCAATGGGGATGAGAAAAGTAAGTGCAGGGGAAGAGCTGGTGGGCATGGCGCACGGTCCTTGAAGGTCCCACCTGTACACAGAGCTGTCACAACAGAAGGTGCATCTGGGTTCCAGGTTTCATATGCCCAGTTCCACAGGGGACGTTTTTTTAAGGCATCCATAGTCAGTTCTCCTGCACTAACAGTAAATGGCAGGCAGACTTCTCTAGGCCTGGAAAGGGGTAGATTTCCACATATATCTCAGTGTCAAATGACAGTCGAATCCCTCCCCTGTATCCTACACTTACTTAGAAAGTCGGCTTATGAGCGAGAAAGTGGAGAGAATCTGGCCAAACAATCAATCTAGCTCATGAATATTAGAATGTTAAGACATTGGAAACGAAGGCCCTGAGGGAGCTGAATCGTGAATGTCAGCATAGAATGAGACTTTGGTTTGAATCTAAGTGGCAGATGGCACAACACAGCTGAGAGACGCTGCCTAAAGCCAAGGTGCCTGAGGTCAGACCCGGGTCTGCTGCTTTGTCATCTGTGTGACTTTGGGCAGGTAGTTTCACTTCTCTCTGCCTCCATTTTTTGATCTGTAGAATGGGGAAATAATGGTGCTTGCCTTAAAGGGTTTTGTGAGAATTAATCAAAGTAATGTTTAGTAATTTCGTAATATTTTAGTAGCGTCTATCCACTTGGACATTGCCTGGCACAGAGTGAGTGCTCTGACAGTATTTGTTAAATAAATACTCTGGCCTTTTATTTAACAGATGAGGAAAGTTCTTTCTTTTAGACATAATTTACTTCAAATTTTCATAGGAATTTCTCCAGCCTGACCACAAAACCTTGTATTCATGAAGTCAGTGATGTCAGACATTTTGAGATTTTTCTAACTACTCTCAGCATTGCATGAAGCTCTTTCCTAAGGAATGGTCTCTGTGGTCAGGGTGCCCCATCCCTGGAGGGGACCATGAAAAACAGGTGAGAGTCCAGGCAGGTACAGGTAGGGAATAGAAGTGGCTAAGTAGAGGGTTGGGGAAAGGTGAGGGAGCGGGAGGGGAGATGGAAGGAAGATGAGGAAGGTACTATTATTTTTTCTATAAAGACCCTCCATGAATCTTCAGTTGGTGGGAGCTATACAAAAATATTTGAAGCAGGGAGCCTCCTGTTCCCTCCCACCTTGCCATATTGTATCGGACTTGTTTTGTAGCATAAGGATGTAAATTACCCATGTTGTAAGAGGCTCTGCAAACTGAGTACAAACTGCAAGTCATTGCTGGGAGAGGAGAGCGTGCACATTCCACACCCCAGATGGAGCATCCAGCAATGAGCCTGGTTTTCCTGTAGTGTTGGTGGAATCTACATCATTAGTGAGGGTGAAGCCCTGGAAATCACTGGCGTGTTGTCAGCTCTGCAGGATGTCTCTGTAATTGTGGTGACTTAGAAATAGATGGGCCTTTAGCAGCGCTGTTGGTTAGAAGACACTCATGTGTTATCACTTAGGATGAGATGTGTTGAGAAGTGCCTCACTCACGCCTTCTCTTTTCCAGCATCCCCTTTTTGAGTTGAACATGCATCTAGTAACTATTAGATGATCTCTCTAAATGATATTGCAAAGCAGAAAATATTAAGATTGCCCCCAAATGGGCTTGTTTATATTAAAACTGAACCTTGCGTTTTACAGGAATGATATTTTAGTTTGCGTAATTTTGCTGCCTTATCTCATTTAATGGTTACATGTAACATATAAGATGAAATGTGTTATTTTTTACAAGTGCACAATTATATGATTAATATAATATAAACACGACACAAGGCAGATTATTTTCTTACCCCTGTTTATACAGATGGGGCATCTGAAAGTCAAAGAGTGTATAATGTCACCCAATAAAAGGTAGCATTGTAAAAACTCATTCATTCATTTGGTTATTCATTTACTCATCAAATACCTGTTTGTGCTGCTTCCCTGGGCCAGGAAGTATTCTAAGTTCTGGGGAAATGGAGAACAAGACCAAAAAGACCCCACTTTTCCTGGAGCTTATTTACATTCTAGTGGGGGAAAGATAGGCATTAAACAAACAACTGAGAGATAATGTGAGATAGTAAAAACTGTGAAGAAGACAATAAAATGGGTGATGGGATAGAGGGACTTCTGATTGGATAGTGAAGGAAGGCCTTGCTCAGGAGATGACAAGTGACCTGAGACTGGAGAAAAGTCAGAGGAGGCCATGTGAAGACCTTGGGCCTGAGCATTTCACATGAAGGGAACAGAAAGAACAAAATCCTGAAGACAGGAGTCAGCTGTGTGCCTGAGGAGCAGAAAGGAAGAGGCCAGTGTGGCTGGAGTATAGTACATGAGAATGGCAGGGTCTGAGATGTTAGCCTCCTTACAAACTTATACATTTGCCTGCTCCCTTTTCATGGATGCTGAAGAAGACATGAGACTCCAGGAACAAGGAGTAGGAGAATCGTGTTTGTGTCAGTTTCCTTTGTTTCCCAAGTCCTATGGGGGCAACACCGATGGGCCAAATGGTTGCTGCATACTCTGAGGGTGTGTGTGCAGCTGAGAAACACCTCTCTGTTTATAGCAAGTGGTAGGACTACTCTTTTCCTGGAGAGAGACATTATCTCACCCAATTCACCTGATTCAAGAACGGCCAAGGCCTTGCACTCTACGCACAGCCAACAAGAACGCACAAGATGCTCAGGTCCGTGGCAGGCGGCCCCTCCCAGCATGGTGGCAGAACGTGCAGAGGCAGAAGTGAATTGTGCAGGGTCTGATCTGGCTCTGACCAGGATCTATTCAGAGATGGCATGGGACTCTGCCAGTTGCTGGCTTTATACCAGTGTTCACAGAAACCTACAGACTTATTACTCTGTGCAGCGAGCAGTTAGGGTCCTGGCAGGAAACTAATGGTACCTTTATGAGATTAACTGAAAAGAGTTTCATGAAGTGACTAATTACAGAATTGTGGGCCGTGTCAAGGACACCATAACAGATGGGTATAGGGGACCCAGGGGCCACTATTACCTGAGTTCAGAGAGACCTTGGAGCCTTAGAAGAGGGACTGCCAGCAAGACAGTGAGGAGGCGGGGCAGGATTGGGGGCTGTGGTGGAGAAGGACAGCGCCCCTATTTCTCTTTCTCCTCCAAATACTAACCTCGCCTGCCTTGTTTCCTATTGGACAAACTCAACAGAAGCCTGTAGGCAAGGGCACCATAGTGGAGAACAGCTTCCCGGGAGCAGAACAAGGCAGGGAAATATGGAGCATGGATCTGGGAGAATACCTAGCAGACTGTATTGTTATATTTGTTTTTAAAAGATTAGAAGGAAATTATTCCATGTCCAGAATTATTAAATTCCAACAAAAGGCATAAGGTATTTATGTTTATAAAAGGATGTATTCCCCATAAATTCTAATTTAAATTTGCTTTAGAGCCGTATAATGAAAAGCATTTAACGCTCTGTTTTTTCAAAAATAATTTCCTTCTAAAATTGAGCTGACTCATCCACGTGGATGCTAGGTGCTAAAGGCATTCATATTTGTTCTGTTTACACTCAGGAAGGAGCCCTGAGGTGGGAAAACTGGATTCTAGTTCCACATTTATCATTAATGAATTATAAAATGACAGGGCTGTTAAGAGTCTCTAAAACTCTTTCTGGTTCATGGCTATGTTTGAATACTGCATTTGATCAAGAAAGCAGGACTTTCTCTTATGGGGCAGAGTTGATTGAACTTTGCAGTTAGATTTGCTGTACTCTGCTTTTTAATATAATTTTTGTTTTCTTTTTAATTCTTATTTAATCAAAGTTCTAATATGTATTCCCATAGGAATTCTGGTTTATTCAAATTTCTCTATATTTTGGGCAAAACCAATCCAGATTCATACATGATACAAACTATTTATCCTTCTTAATTCTTTAAATGTGATATATTAAACTGAAGAAATATAGAGTGACCCAAATCTCTAGTTTTTCTGTTAGAATCTAAACATGATACCGACTCTCGCTGCGGCTCTTCAATCTGAGGCCATCTATGTGCCTGATGTAATTACATGCTCACTACATATGTGCGTGATCCACCACATACGTGATTGCCATCTGAGCCACCAACACATTCTGCTAGGACAGGGCACTCATGTGATTGGCACTCACACAGATGCTCCTGGAACCAGAGTCCTGACGATTCGGTTAAATCCAAGCCTCTTGGAAAATTTTGAGGAGCAATTTGTTTTATCAGGTCTCTAAACTTTTACTTGAAAAACAAAGAGCTTTCTCATAGCCACAATGATATTTAAACACAGGAAATCCCATGCAAGTCATTTGTCCTAAGATGACACGTGGAAGTAATTATTCACTAGGTCCTCAAAAGACACAGATATGCATGCTTCCCTTTATTTCTTTGGTCATTTTTATTAAGAGATCTGATTTTGGCATTCCAATGACTCTGGCAAGAATCGTAATATGATGAAGCTGAGTGAAAGGACTCTGGGGTTTACTGGCCCGATTCCTCCTTTGGCAGGTGAGGAAGCGGAAGGAAGACCAAGTGTCTGGCATTTGCTTAAGAGGACACAGCTGGGTGACACCCAGGCAGAATCTAGAACCAAGATCCCCGGTCAAAAATATGCTTTCACGAACATTACACATGTAAGCTCTTCTTGAAAAAAATTCAAATGACGAAAAGCTACGGTCTTCCTTGACTGCTGTCCCAATCCTAATCTCCTTCCCAGAAAAACCACTGTTATCAGCTGATGTGTATCCTCTGGACATTTTGCTGAATGTTTACATATATGCATACACATACACATATGTACAAATATGAGCTTGTAGAAATATGTGATACCGTTCTGCAGTTTTTTAAAACATAAATACTATTATACCATACATTTGGTCCAGTAAAATGTCCATCTTGTTATTTTTCTGGATCAGCACTTATCAACCCCATTCTTTCAAATTGCTGGCTAATTTTCTAAAATATAAATAAGCCATGATTTGTGATGGACGTTTAGATTGTTTCCATTTTTCCTCCATTACAATTTTAGACCATACTTCTCAAAGTTAAGCAAGTGTCAGAATCACCAGAGGGGCTTGTTAAAATAAAGTCCGCGACCCCACCCCCACGTACTCTGATTCAGTAGTTCTGTGATGGGACAACCACCCTATTTCTAACAAGCTCTCAGAGAATGCTAATGCTGGTGGTCCAAGGACCATACTTTGAGTCATAGTGCTGTAATTAACATCAATGCATTGGCTTCCTGTGTGCATTTGTGAATATTCTTGCATGGGGGCAGGAGGAGGAGGTAGAAATGAAAAGGATTTGCTGGGTCATAGGGCTTGTGTATTTTTAATTTACAGATACTGAGAAATTGTCTTCCAAAGTGGCCATACTGCCTTGTATATGTAGTTATTCCCCCCAGCAATGTGTAAAGTATGAGGGCACTTATTCCCTCACACACTTGCCACGTTTGATGTTAACTATCTTTCGTTTGTCCCCAGTATGTTTGGTGAGAACGGTACCTTGCTTCGCTCCGATCACTAATGAGGTTGATGATCATTTTGTAATGTACAGGACACCTGAATCTCCTCTTCTATGAATTGCATTTATACCCTAAGCACATTTTTACAATATATTGTTAGTTTGTTTTACTCATGGATTCATAGCAATTTTAAAATATGTATTCCGGATATTAGTTCCATACCTGTTTTATATGTCTGCAAATGTGCCCAATGCTTGCTCTCCTATACAACAGTTAATAGTTTACTCTTAATTTTATAACGTTACCTGGATGGTGCCGGTCCGTCTGAGGATCATAAAAATTCCAGAATAAAACATCATTTTCCGTTTGGACCTTCCGTTCAGATCCTGTGCCCATACTACTAAATGTTGGCTAAGGATCAGGAGAGCCTGAGAAACACTTTTCACCAAAAGTACTTCCGTTGTGGAGAAGCACCCCAACCTAGTTTAAGAGAATGAAACTGACATACGTCGTGGAAATAAAGCAACCTCCATCTTGTCAAAAAGGAATTTCTATAAGCTCCTGAGTAAAAAAGTTCCTCTAAGCCACGTCGACATAGGATTATTCTTTTGACATATTATAAACATTAAAGAAAATTTAATGCCCATCTGGACAGTTCATTTTTGCCAATTGCTACCACTACCAGCTGCAAAAGTACACTGACTACAAGCCATCCAGCTGCCATGCATACCCAGTGCCAAGAGAGAGCAAGCTGCCAACACTGCTTCAAGTGGCTGGGCTGGTTTGCAGCCAGGATTTGAGGGAGGATGTGCTGTGAAACAGTAGTCACGACTCGGCTTTTCAATGAGTGTTATTTGTGTTTGCTTTTTTTTTTCTGGTCATCTACTGTGGGAGGCTGCTGGGGACACCATCCCTTTCCTGGAAATGGCAGCAAAACATGTTGATCCTTCTTCCTCTGCCTTTTATGTACTTGCTGGCATCCTTCGCATTCACATTCTGCTTGCACGCAGTCATTAGCTGGAACCGCCTGGAGCTGCAGAAAATGGTGTCATCTCTCCAAGACTGGGTTTCCCCAACTCCTAATCTCTCTCCCTATCCCTAATGGTACCCCTTTCCTTGTTTTGTTTTGTTGTTGTTGTTGTTGTTGTTGTTTTTTATTCCTTATTTGTTTGGCATTTATTTTCTCACAAAATAGCAAAAAGAAACTGCTTCCACAGCCAGCATTTTCCTAGAAGTGTTCTTATATATGTGCACTTGGGATGCAAGCATTCTCTTAAGGGTAATTTTCCTTAACAAAGAGGGGCTTCTTCTTCCTTTTAGGAGCAAATCATTTTCCAGTTCAAAAGATATAGTCTCCATTGACATCTGCAGTAGACTGTATCAGTGGTGTTCACCAAATATTCCATTTTCTTTCCGCATTGTGTTTTTCCCTGTGGGGAAATCGACCCCCTGTGGGGTAGATGGATAATCTACCCGCTCTTAGCTAAAGTCAGGAGAAACCACCTGACTTGCTCTGACCAATAAAATGTGGGAAGAAGTGATGTGTATAACTTCTTCACAGTAGTTTTAAGAGCCCTCTTGTTGTTTAGAATGTTTCTCTTTCTCTGCCAGAAGGACAGCAAAGCCCAGATAGAGACTGCTCCATCAGCCTAGGAATGAAGTCGTGGAGCAGTGTAACCGCTGACTCTTGATGGCCATGTAGTGTGAGTAAAAACAAAACTGAGCTGTTAAAAGCCACTGAGATGTTTGTCGTAACATACCCTGTTGTGACTGATACAATATCCTTTCCTTTGTAGGTCTCTACAATAAATTACTCTAACGTGTTGAGAGATTACTTAGTAAAACATGGAATAAGAAATCTAGGAAAGTTATCTCCAAAATTAGGCAGTACCACTTGCCTCCTAATGTTTATCTGGCCCGGTTAACAGAGGATCTTGCAATGTGAAAAATTGCAAGGATCTTAGAGTTCTTCTAATTAAGCCCTCTCATTTGCACGTAAGGAAACTGAGGCTCGGAGATGTTAGGTGACACAGTGTAAGTCAGCCAGCTGGTTGGTGGAAGAATGTGGCAGAGACTTGAGGAAGCCAGGTTCCTACTTCCATGCTCTGTCAACCATGCTTTCTCCTGAGGTTTTCAGCTCACTTAACACTGGGGAGAAAAAATAAGAAATGGTTCTTAAATTTAAAAATTCTATCATTTTATTTAAAATATTTCTAAAAACTTAAACACATTAAACTTCCCATCTGCCCACTTTAAACCCCAGATTGTCTCCCATTCCCTGTACTACTGCTTCATGTTGAGGGTACTTCATATTACCACAATGAAATGCATATTTAGAAAAGCAATTTACTATAAAGGACAAGTATAAGAGGTTTTTTTCTTTTAGGCACCATTCCAAAATATCCACATTCGTGATCTTGTTCATTTTACCATACAGTTAAGAATTGACTCTGTGCAACCGTGTTTCTAAATCAGTCATGTGTAATTTCATTTTAGAACATGTGAAAAGTCCTGCTCACTTCCTGGATAATAGGCCTTCTTATTTTCTAAGTCGTCATTCTTTAATAATTAATTACAGGAGTTGATATTTATATATAATGCTTACTATTACTAAAGCCCTGTTCAAAGTGCTTTATATCTTTTTACACACTTAGCCCTCACAGAAAACATGTGATGTATTGTTATCATTCCTCATTTACAGAGGAGGAAATGGAGACACAGCAACGTTAAGTAACTTATCCAAGGTCACACAGTGAGTGGATGGCAAAGCTGGGATTTTTACCTAGGCTGTTAGCTATACTACTCCTAGAATAACTGTAATACTGATCACGATCAAAGTAATCATAGCAGCAACAACAACCATGTAATTATTAAGTAATTGCTAAGTGTGGATGCTATGTATAGGTTTATGTTGCTTTGTGATCCCTAAAATATATATTACAACAACCTAGGGAGTGGAGGCTTAAAGACAGTAAGAGACTTGTCCAAGGTCACATACATGGTGAGCCTGAAGTTCAAAGCCAGATCTGTCTGTACAAAAAAAACAGTCTGGCAGAATAAAGGTACTGTTTTTAGCAAATGGCTACTGCTTTATGTATCAGATACACTACATTAAATAATAGTGAGGTCTTTTTCATCTGGAAACAGATGCTGAGCATAATAGATGGCAACCTTCTTAGCAAGGAAGCGATGCAGGGGAAATACCTTGGATGGGTGTTTGGACCAGGTGCCCAGTGAAGTCTCCTTTTACCCTAAGTCCATACTATAATCCTCACAATAGTTCTTTAGGGGAGTTGCTCTTTTCCAAATGTGAAATCGAGGTATAGAGCATTACAGTACTCAAGCGGCCTAACTGTGATGTCACTTATGGGGCTGGTAGTAAAACTAGGGTTCTTTTACTCAGCTATCATGTTATATATGATGGATTTCACAGTTTTGACTACACGGAAATGTATTTTACAGAGATTTCCAAAGCCTGAGTGGAACTTTCTACCACTAAAAGTGTTGAAACTGTTTTCTAAAAATAAATACTGTGGGGAGGGGAGGGGGGATATTGTAAAGTTTGTGTGTGTGTGTGTGTGTGCGCGCACCCATGTGGGCTTTAATTTTTAACTAATGGCCACTAAAAAGTGGTTACAGAAGGACACAGACTCACTTTGTGAATCACTGATTATCTAAACTTCAGAGCACACTGGTGAAAGCCCTAAATCCCTCAATCTGTGAAGAGAGTTGTAGGAAGATACTACCATTGTTCTTTTGGCCCGCACTTCTAGGATGGGAGAGTATGGGAAAATTTTAAGACACTGTAAGCCCTCCAGAAAACAACTTTTATTTGTTAAGATATGGTTTTAAACAATGACTTAAATAAGATAGAAGTTGTTTCTTACATACGAGTCCAGCATTAGCCATCCTGGCCTGGAAGGAAGTGGGGGCTCAGCACCTTCCATCTGCATCTCCACCACCCCTAGGAGGCTGCCTTCATCCTATCACCCAAATGGTCTACCACCACATCCACAGTTCAGCCCTTGGAAATGGAGAAAAGGGGCCAGGAGAGGGCACACTTCCCTTTTGAGACATGTTCTGGAAGTTGCATTTATTCCCTCTACTCACCCAATCAGGCATACTTTGGCCACATGGCCACACTCAACTCTGAAAAAGGCCGGGAATTGGAGTCTGTATTCTGAGTGTCCAAATGATGAGATTAAAATATTACTACTATGGAAGAAAGGATTACTACTACAAATATTTGGGGACAATATCAACTCTGCTCCATCTTCTGCTTTATGTCTTCACCATCACAGTAAAGTCTGAGGCCCTGCTCTTTCACAGCCATGTCCAAGCCGTTATTGCTCTCGCCTGTTGGGTGTTTAAGCATCCCATTTGTATAAAGGCCTTACCACCCTTGTATAAAGGCCCACATGGGCTAATGTTGGAGGAGTGGTAGATCTAAGGAAGCGTTGTCAACAACCAACAGTAATTACTAAATGACTCATATCCTTAATTTATTTTTCTTGATAGATACGTATAGAAAGATCCCATCATAATCTACAGTAATACTTTTAAATTTCCCTTCCCTTTTTTCCTCATTCTCTGTTCTCAAATGCTTCTCTGCTTCTCCCAGAAAAAGAAAGAAGCCCCAAGTAAGCTTCTTACTTAATAGCAACCCCTCCTCGCCCCACTCAAAAACCTATGGGTATTCAGCCCCCAATGGCTTTTCTCTGTCTCCCGTGTCTCCATTTAAAAATTATATATGTCCATTAAATCTATCCTCCTATAAGCAAGAATGTCTCCACTCTAAAGGCAACAAGCCAAGGGGGAGAAGGTCAGTACAGATTTTCCCTTACGGAGTTGGAGAGGAGAGTAGAAAGAGACTATCCATCATGTTGGTCTTGCCATGTGTACTCTCCAATCCAGTCTCCACACAGGTAGCCAAAATAATTTTTACAAATATAAATTAGGATAGTTTCACTCCTCTGCTTAAAATACTTCACCAGCTTCTCACTGTACTTGGAGAAAAGACAACTGCCTCTGCCTGGAGGACAGACTCCTCTTGCGTGACTTAGCCCCGCCCACCGCACCTGACTCCAGGACCCTGCCCTCCTGCCTACCTCCCCTTCTGCTCTTCCCGGAGATCTTTCCTGCCTCAAAGCTCCACATCTGCTGCTGCCTCACCTGAAATGCTCTCCTGGCGGGCAACTGCTATTTTTCAGTTTCTCTAAAATGTTTCTCTTTTCAGAGATGCCTTTGCTGACCTTTCATTCTATAACAAAACAGGTTAACTTCCTGTAATGGGATTCAGCAGATATCATGACATACATGTACATGTGACTTTGTTTGTGTAATACCTAAGTCCTTCACCAGACTGTGAGCTCCAGAAAAGCAAGGCACTGTTTCACCTCCCACCATGTACCCAGGCCTTTGTATTGTTGGAGGATGAATAAGCTTCTCATGAACTTATGCCACCTATCTATCAATCAGATGGATTTGTTATTTTTTAAAAAGAAGATGCAGAGCTTGCACTCGGATCTGGACCAGTTAGGAAATGCTCATCTCACCTCTCTCTTCTTCTTTTCCATCTGCTTTCTGCTCTACTCTGCAGCCTAGGATGTATTACCCAACTGCCCAACTATAGACCAAGAGATGTTGCAGTGTAAAATAAGAAAGCTGAAGCTTACCTTTTCTCAAGGCTTGTTAGGCCCCAATCACTATCAGATACCCTAACCTCTTGGAGTGGAGAGGTCTTCGTGGTCTACACTCTCATGGGCATATGTATTGGCCAGGGTTCTCCAGAGAAACGGAACCAATAGGCTATATCTATATTTATATCTACATCTATGTGTATATGTATATCTACATCTATATCAAGTATATATTTATTTACCTTTATAGAGAGAGATTTTGAGGAACTGGCTCATGTGGTTATGGAGGCTGCAAGTTCCAAATTTGCAGGGTGGGCCAGCAGGTTGGGGACCCAGAAAGGAGCCAATGTTGCAGTGCATGTCTGCTGCAGAATTCCCACTTGCTCAGGGCAAGTCAGTCCTTTGTTCTATTCAGGACTTCAACTGATTGGCTGAGACCCACTTACACAGTGGAGGTCAATCTGCTTTACTCAAAGTCTACCCGTTTAAATGTTATTCTCATCCAAAAGCACCCTCACAGAAACTTCCAGAATAATGTTTGACCATGTATCTGGGCATCGTGGCCCAGCCAGGGTGACATATAAAATGTATCATTGTAGTACATAAATTTGTTCCTCTGGGGGAATAAAAAGGTGCAGTGTTCTTTTGAGAGCAAAAATGGTCTCCAAAGAGCCAAAGTATTATGGCTGGGAGTGCTGGTGGGGTGTGGAGGGAGAAGCGGGCCATTCTCAGCCCCAGGGAAGGTCCACGTGCCCAGGGGTCCAGGTCTCATTGACCAAGGCAGAGATGAGGCAGGTGAGAAGGAATCACAGGGGAGGAAGACTGTGGGGAGAAAGAGACAAAGCCCTCAGCCTGGGAACCGCAGGTTCCCACCTTGCCTTGGGCTGAGGTCTCTCCCATTGCTTTCTGCCTGTTTGTGGACATACTCCCCCTCCCCCATATTTAGTGACTTGCTGGTGGCTCCCTGCCACTAGGCTTATTTGGAAGCAATAGATAAATGTCAGCACTTAGAAGCTATGAAACATCCTAACTGGCCCCCCTAGACTAATAAACATAAAAAATAAAAAAAATCCTGATTCAGGCAGCTTGATGGGCTCATTGGTGAGAGGGAGATAAAGTTTCCCTTCAGGACATTTATAATTTACATAATAAAAAGCTTTTCACCTTCCAGTCAAGGAGCAAAATTAATTACCATGGCCCTGTTACCTCTCGGAACATTTTTTGCTTAAATTGGCAGGAACAGTTTGTGAACTCTTAAAATGAGGAGTGGGGGCTACAGGAGTGGGGCAGGGTAGGAAAAAGGGGGTAAAGGCACCCCACAGCTCAATTTATAACAGCTTGAAATGGCTGGAGTGGCGGTGGGGTGCAGGGAGTGTTTGCTCCACATTTAACAAAGTCATTTGTGGCCTGACCTGTCCTTTCAAAGCATTCAGTACCAAATAATGCTCTAATGATAATGGACTCTGCAATCTGAGGCCCTGTAATCAGCTCCCCTCAGACAGATGTTGAATGGACAGTCACCAGAAGGGTTATCTCAATTATATCCTTCAGTCATGTCTTACCCTCTTCTCTATTGGGCACCAGTTCAAATCACAAATAGAAAAGCTGGTGTCCCAGTGCCCCGGGTTCTAAAGAAGACGAACAGCTCACAGTCCTGTGATATTCACGCAGCATCTCTGATTCCCAAGTTCCCAAGCTCCCTGGAAAGCTGACAGCATGGACCTAATATCGTTCCTTCTCACCAATCTCCTATAAAGGAAGCGAGCAGCCCACATTGTTTTGGACTTTTGCAGATTGAGAGGTAATGGTGAAAAGAGGTTAAATGGTTCGCTTCCATTGAGGAGCTGGGCATAAAATTCAGTCTCAGGTCCACTGAGGTGTAAGGTCTCCTGGTAGACTAGAAGGCTCACCCAAGAGTCTCTGGGAAGTGAAGTGGGTCGGGGCGATGGAGGTAAGGATGGAAGTCAAAACCTGCTTCCTACCTTTTATGAAAGAAGAACCATTATTGATTCAATTTTCATTGTTATTTTATAATAATTATAGGATAATTACTATAACACACAATTACAAAAGGAAATAGCAAAAGATGGCATGATTGCAAATATGTTTTTCACTTCCTTTAAGCCTGGTTTCCTGTCTTGGGTAAACAGAACATTGACAGGGAAGCAAGGTAGTTCCTTTATTCAAAAGTTCAGAATTTTGAGGGGACAGCAGGATGCAGGGACAGTCAGCATGTGAAATGTCATCCACTTAGAGTCCTTGGGGTCCCTCTCTTTTGTTCACTTTGGCTTCACTCTTGGCTCACCTGATTCACATTTATTTGGTCATTTGGGGGATCCTGTGTCCTTGAAGCTGCAGAGCACCCACATATTTGCTGTCCAGGTAATGATTCAGTTCAGGTCATCTCTGAACCCATTTTATAGGGGGGAAAGGGCAAAAATCAGTCTGATCAAGTTGGAAACAACTTTCCTCGTGATTTTTGGTGTGTTATGTATCATGAGTAAATTGACCAATGGAGTAACAGGATCTAGCTCCAGAGCAACTGCCATTTGTGGTGTCTTTTTTGATCTGAGTATAGAAGATGGAAGAGAGAGTTTCATTATGGTCCTACTTTGGAAAATATTGTTTTGCTCTTTCTAGTAGCCACTGTTGTATCCTGAGACACCTCGTAACCTACTGGGTGAGAACGTAAGCTGTGTATGTTCTTTCAGGGCTTTGCTGGGTGCCTATGGGGAGCTCTCTGATCTGTAAAGTGGACACCATAAAAGCACGAGTCTTTTAGAGTTTTTGTGAGACTAATTGAATCAGTACACTGAAAACACGTAGGACACTGCTTGGTGCATAGTAAGGAGTCAATAAATAATGTTAGCATTTTTAAATTAATAATAGTTGGTATACACTCTTTGTGAGGGGAAGAATTTATTTCATATGTGATTCATTCGACAAGTTGCTAAGTCTCCTTTGCATGTTAAAGGACCAAAATAACTAGTTCAGCTGTACCATAGTCTTGTTATTGTTGGTAGCTTAGTGGCCAAATTGGATTGATTGCACAATAACAAGACATTACTATGTCCAATAAGGTATTACTATAAACTGTTTGCAGAACATGTACAAGTCAGCTCATGTAGACCTGACTACCATGATTTCCTTTACTTATATACACAATAATGCATCTAGTCATTCAAAAAAACCGCTAAGCATCTACTGGGGGAAACAAAGATTCATAAAATCTGGTGTCACCCCTCAGAAAGTCCTGGACTGGGGAAAAGACAGATAGCACATTTCAGGTCCTTGTAAGAGCCTGATGTGCCCCAGGTGATGAAGGAGCCCCTTCCAGTAGGCGGAAATGTTTCAGTTGAAGCTTGATAGAGAAGGGGGAGATAGCCATTAAAGAAAGAGCATTTCAGATGGAGGGAAAAACAGGAACTCCCGATATGGAAAGGGAGAGAGTCCGGTTGGGCAAGAAGCCTGGGGTGACTGCAGTGGGGTGTGCAAGGGAAGAGGGGCAGGGAAAGGCTGCCTCTGCTGCAATGCCTCCTGTGCTCTGGGGAGTCTGGACTTCATCCTCTAGGCCTGAGGGCTTGGGGATGGGACAGAGGAGAAGGGGAAGTGAGCAGGAAAGGGAAGAGAGACGACCTTAGAATGAACCAGAGACCTTTCCAACTCCCCTTCACACTCTCACACCATGTCCCGGTCAAGAGGGAGGAAGGACACTGTTGTAGAAATGGTGCAGAATACAAGTTGCCTGGGGAGAATTGGGTCAATTCTCTTCCCTCCACCCCTTCACCCTTGAGAACTGCCTTCCTGGCAATGGAAGACATGGAAGGGTTTCTGTAGGACAGCCACACTCAGGGGTGGCTTTCAGTGTGAATGATGGAATGAGACACCAATCAAGGACAGATTAGCACACGATGGTACCAATTCAGGCTGAGGGGCTCAGGTGTGAACTAAATAGGAAGCATTTAGAAAATGATCACTCCTTGTGGCCTCTTGGACATGGGGTAGAGAAGAAGTGGCTTCCACCATGACCCTTAACAAAGGTAGGGATACAGGAGAGGCAGCACTTTACTTTTTATTCTGAGGTGCTGGTAAAACTAACCCATGGAGACATTTCAACAGCAGTTACAAAACATGGATGTGTAGTTTAGGCGAGAGTCCTGTCTTCAAATCAGTAGTCTTGTTCTGCAGTCCTAGCTAATCTATCTGAATATCAGACATGACTTCATTTTTAAAAAAATCTTTTCTATAGCTCTTTCATTAGCACTTATAATAATGATAATGTACAGGGAAGGATAAACGGATTTTCTTTCCCTATGTAGAGTATATCCTATGTATTTTAATACCTTGTAAATTGAACTCTCTGCCTCCCAAATATTAGACTGAGCCTACTACTTTCCTCTTTCAAATTCATAATGTTCAACATTCCAGAAGTTGACTTTGTTCAGTGTTGCAAGTTGAAGATTCACGGGTAAAGAGAGTTTAAGAAAATAAAGACATTGTTAAAAGTCAAATGACAAGATTAAGCAAGGGTAGGGGGAAAGAGAAAAGGATAATTATTAGCAATCTAAAATTAAATTAAACAAAATAGAGGTTCCTGGGCCAAGAAGGGTCTTGGGAAAGGGGAAAAAAAGAGAGACTGAGTGTACTTGTGTTGATGTTCTTTGCTTGTATAAATTTTAAATCAAATTTGGCTTTAGCTTTCTGGCAATGCAGCCTCGGTGCAGAGTGAGCTGGAAAATGGAGACTTCTTGCTTGCTACTTTTAGCTCTCACCATTCTGCTGGTTCAGACAACTTCTCGCTGGGTTCAGTATATGGCAATGAAATGCAAATCATAAACGATGAGAGCTGGCCTCCGGGGGGAAGGGGGGTCCTGGATGCAATCCAAGGTCTGTAACACAGAGAAAAGACATATTTCTTTGTCACACACAGTAGATTCTCCCTGAGGGTTTCAGTGATGGGAATAAAATGATTGGGAGGGGGTGAGTGAGTGGTAGTGGAAATCATTACGACGTTCTTCTCTCATATGAAAAACCAAACAAAAACAAACCCTGTGTGAGTGGGAACACAGACAAG
Source organism: Rhinolophus hipposideros (assembly GCF_964194185.1). Taxonomy (NCBI): domain Eukaryota; kingdom Metazoa; phylum Chordata; class Mammalia; order Chiroptera; family Rhinolophidae; genus Rhinolophus; species Rhinolophus hipposideros. The sequence goes on along the minus strand of NC_138052.1, from coordinate 69,907,344 downwards.
CCCGAGGCCTCACAGCCTCTCTTCACGGCACACTCCATATAGCACGGTTATTACCCCTGGCGGCAGAGCTGGGAAAGCTCTGTGACCGTGCACTACACCTACATAATGGGTATGAATCACTCCTGTGGACCGGGAGTGGGGAAGCTGTTGAGGAAGTTTGGAGATTATTTTTCAAACATTTTGCATTCAGGAAAATTCAGAATACATTTTCCCAAGCACTTTCTCTCTGAATATTTAAACTCATGCGTATTCCGAGGGAAATTTAATCCATATGTTTCTGCTTCATTTACACTTAATTCATCAAATTGTTGCTTTTGTAAGAGTCACTTGATGTCCAAGGAGCTATATGGGGGTTTGGGGTTTTTTTGTTTGTTTTTTTAATGAACCTTCTTATTTGAAAGAAGATGTTGCTCATGCCAACACAGAGAAAAATGCAGAACATCAATCTGAATCTGACCTCATAACCCGACAGGTGTAAGGTAGTGGGAGGTGAGGGAGGGCAAAGAGGAGTTGAGAAGGACCACGCTTTGGCAGAACACAAGGAACATTCTCTCATCTTTGATTGGGATGCTGGGAATGGAATCTTCTAATTTAATTTCCCAAAGAAAACTAAATGCAAAGAACACCTTGTCAATGGGAGGCCTTAGTCAGCTGCTTGCTGTTCTCAGTAGAAGTGGTTTTCCATTGTCCGGGTTGTGAGGGTTCAGGGCTTTTGCTGATTTTTAGAAGGGTCTGAGCCCTGAGTAGAGAGGTAATTGATTTTCAAAAACAGCTTGATGTTATGGTGGCGAATCACTAGCAATTTTAAACAAAACCTATTCTTTTTAATGCCTCATGCTGGGCTTCATCTCTACATGAGATGCTGATCTCCTCATAGCCTACCAGGGGCAAGGACTTGGATTTCTCTGGCGATCTGGCATCTGTGGAATAGATATTAAGCATTGCCTTGAAGATTAGATTGGCTTGACTCGCTACAACCATTGCAAGAGCTGATTCTAACGTGTCCCCCCATGGCAGAAGGCCAAACTTAGGCCACTTCTCTAAAATTCTTGGAATTAAGCCCCATTCTGTTTTGATGCAAACACTCTCCAACCCCCCTGCCACTAGAATTGTCATTGTCTTGGTGTTGGAGGGGTGAGCTTCCAGTGTGACCAAACCCTCAGAGGAATTAAGAAAGAAGACAAGATACAAGGGTAGTGAGCCACAACCTAGGGAAATTCTCCTGCTTTAACGTTAAAACCTTGGGACACTGATAATTGTCTACTGAGTTTAGTGAAGGGGAGAAAAAAAAGACTTTATCTTCAAGCACATTTAATAACATGATAAAGGTAATTTCTTGGTGGGTTAACTTTAAAGAAGAAATTTTTATACCATGTAAATTCCGATTCACGTTGCTGAATCATTTATATTTAATACATACATTTTACATATAAGTGTAAGTTGTCTTTTAGATGTTTTCAGAAAACAGTTCTTTGAACCGAGGATAGCAATTTGATTGAGACTTGCTATCGTCGAAAATAAAATAATTACAGGGTAAATTCAGTGTTCTGGCTTTGAGTTCATGCTTGTAACTCCTATCCAAGATCTCTGATCAGCGTGCAATATGCATTTCACTGTCATGACCTTGGCTGATGTGTGAACCAGTGCAATGGAGATACAAGAAATCAGCCCAAAAGGGTCCCCATGGAGAAGTTACGGGGAATTTTGTTTGTATTTTTACTGCCAGTTATAGGGCTTAAGTGGAAACTAAGAAAATGAAGCACTTGAGCTTTGCTTTCTGATGGTTAATCTTTACTCCAGACTTCAGAAATCCTTGTTTCCAACACTTGCACTGATGTGAGGTGTGCTAGTCTTTGAGAAAGAGTCGATTCAATTACCTTTTGTCCTTCAACCTTCCTGTTGGTGAAACTTACTAAAGGTAACGTGACTCACTTTCTTAAAGAAATGAGAAAGCAGATTAAAATATGGTTAAAGGCAGAAAGTCTTTAACAGGGTATGAAAAGTCATTGTGCGAAAAATTAAGAGCAGTGTTAAAATAAGATAAAATGAAAGAATTCTTGCTTCATTAGAAGTTACTTCATCAGAAAGGCTTACATTAGTTACAATGTAAGTGTCACGAAGATGGGGTGGTTTTTTTTTTTGCTTATTTTGTTCACTGCACTATCCTAAGTCCTCAAAACAGTTCCTGGCACATTGTAGGCATTCAATAAATATTTGTTGAATAACAGTGTGGATGGATGAACATCAGTAAAACTAGGCACAACAGAGGAATGACGGCATGCCTTCTTTTTTTTTTCCTCCTTGGGCAAAGCAGTGGACTGACAGGTGGAGAGATCGTGGATACGTAGGGAGCCACAGAGCCCGACAAGATCCAGGAGTGGCCGTGCTTCCGTGGTGTATCTGAGAATGCTGCTAGCTGAGACACAAGCATGAAGTCACCAGTTCATAAGGAGAAAATGAAGAGAGCCTTCTGTAGACTGGGCATTTTCCTATCTCTTGGGCTATGTTCTGTGGCCAAATCTCAGAACTGTGATACTGGGGAGCAGAGGTGGGGGGAAGGGGAAAAGAGAAAGGGGGCCTACCTAGTCTAATCAAGCCTTTTATTATTCCTAAAACAGTTGCAGAGATAGAGGAAAGAAATAAGGTAATGGTAGGAGAATTTAGAAATTCTGCTTCAATTCTTAAACTCTGGAACAATAAAAACAAGTTGCCCTGATTTACTCACTGAATAAAAATGGAAGGTGTTTTAGAAGATGTCACAACATGGGGGGGTTTTGGGGTGAGGTGTATTATTTTGCTAGGGCCGCCATAACAAAGTACCATCAACTGGATGGATTAAACTACAGAAATGTATTTTCTTATAGTTCTGGAGGCTGGAAGTCCAAGATCAAGGTGTTGGCAGGTTTGGTTTCTCCTGAGTCCTCTCTTCCTGGCTTACAGATGGTCACCTTCTCCTTGTTTCCTCACATGACCTTTCTCTGTGTGTGCTGTGAGAGAGAGAGAGAAAGAGAGACCTCTGGTGTCTCTTCTTCTTATAAGGACCCTGGTTCTATTGGATTAGGGCCCCACCCTTATGACCTCATTTTACCTTAATTACCTCCCTAATGGCCCTGTCTCAAATACAGTCACATTGGAAGTTCGAGTTTCCATGTATAATTTTCTTTTGGTGGTGCAGGAGCATAACTCAGTCCATAACAGGCGTTAAATGGTCCCTTCTCAGGTTGAAGGAGCGATGTCAGCATTCAGGGGCGTCTGTGAGGCTCTCTTCAGGAGTTTTCTTACAGCAGTCATAGTCATTAAAAATTCAGGATTTTCTCATGTGTTAAGGTGGTGGCAATGAGAAGCATGTTCTGTGATCTCTGGCTCCTATTTAAAGTTCCATAATGACTATTGAATTGTGGCGTTGGTCATGCCACAAGATATATATAAAGGCTAAGGACTCCTCTATGGTTAGAATGCCTAGGCAAAGGGCATGTTAATTAGGAAGACAGTCCATCTCTTTCTTTATTCATTTATTTTTAAAGGCAAGCTCTATACTGAAAACATAGTACTTAGGCTTTTGAATTCTTATGCAAACCACTGAAAATGCAAATTATGTACCAGTGATCTCAGAATTCTTGAGAGGAATTTCTATTCCTTTCAATGTTGAAAGTCTCACTCTAGAAATTTGGAGCTAGAAGAACCCTCAGAGAAATACATATCCCTGTTTTATTTGCGAAGCACTGCACACCTAGAGAAGTCAAGAGACTCAATGAATGTCTAGCAGCCGCTCCGAAGTGGAGGCCAGAGGACCGCCTGGGTTCCACATGTGCTCCTGCAGCCTTCTGTTGGGCCAGGTTTGCCAGCCGCCTGAAAGTCACACACGCTTCTACCCACTTGACCTTTTGGGCCTGGCTCAATCAATCAGTGAACAAGCGTTCCATGAATACGTACTTATGCTCAACAACAATAGACACAAGCATAACATTCTGTCTCAAGAGATAGTCAGGTTTTGGATGACCAGACTAAACTTCAAGAAAAAAATAGGAGAGCAAATGCAATTTCACAGAAGCAACTAAAATCTTAGGAGGCTTTTAAAGACTGCTTGGTTTCCTTGGGGTCTTTGGAGGGGCTCTAGGGTCTGATCTGGACATGTGCTCAACTTGGTTACTAACTGGGTGAGTAGTCTCTGAGCTTACGGAGCCTCCATTTCCCCATCTGTAAATGGGAGAGTGCAGCACTGGGAACAGATACAGTTATTTGAGCTGTTGGGGTGGTTGTTGTGGTTATTGCAGCCACAGGACTCTAGTCCTAACTACTGTTAATACAGCTGCCACTAATATTCCCACTGCCGCCAGTGATAGCACAGCAGAAGGTTTACTCAGAGATTAGACTGGAGTTAACCCCTGAAGGCTGCTTCATTTTTATGGAATCAATAACATTTCCAACCTTCTTTATAATGTTCCTGACTGTGAATTTTTGCAAGACCTGTTTGCAGTTCTCCTCTAATCCTCCTACATTACACTGTAAATATCTAATTCTTAGTCTCGTTAGCAAATTGGAGGAAAACTCAAACCTTGTTTCTCTACTTCTATTGCAATGAACTTTTACCATGTTTGAATAGACACATAAGTATATTGTAATATAGAAGCTAAGAGAATCTTTGGGTTTAAATCCTAGCTCTGCATCCACCTGTTGTATGAACTTGAGCAAATTACTTAACTTCCATGTGCCTTGATTTCCTTATCTGTAAAATGGGGACAATCATATATACATATCATATGGTTGTGATAATTGAACAAGCAAGTGCATGAAAAATAATTAGTGGGGAGCCTAGCACATAGTAAGCACTCAATAAATATTAGCTATTATTATTATCATCAATGTCATCAAGATTTTTTTGAAGAGATGCAATTACTTTGTGTAGGACTACCTTGAATAAAGAAGAAAGTTAAATAAAGAAGGAAATCTCAGAACAAATTGCCCAGTCATTGATCCATGAATGCTCCAGGCATTACAATAAGTCCTGGGGAATAGGGATACTTTGGGTTCCTGGAAGAGCTAATGGGGAAACAGAGGAGGGAAAATATATACAGCTATGTGGTAAGTGGAGGAAGGTACCCACAAGGGCTCAGATATAGAAGAAGCAGTGTCTAAATCTTCCCAGGGGAAGTTAGAAAAGGAAGAGTCTTCAAAGAGTAGGAAAAGCTGACTTGAGGCTTGAAAGAATGGTTAGGAGGTGGCCAGGTGGAAAAAGAGGTCTCAGATGCCTCAGGCAGAAGGACCAGTCTATTTAAAGATCTGCAGGCATTAGAGAACAAGATAAACACAGGAAACAACAAATAGTTGGGCCTAGCGTAGAATGAATGCGTGGGGAAGAATGATAAGAATTGAAGCTGAGGATGGTGGGCAAGGATTGGCTTATGAACTACTTTTGTGCCAAGTTAGAGTCTAGATTTTATCATAAAAATCAATATTCCCCAAAGGTGTCCTTTGATTCCTTGCTATGTTAATAGGAGTTCCATTAATAAAATTCTGTGGCTCAATAAATTAAATGTTTGATACAACAAAATTAAATAGTTTTTTTTTTTTTACTGTATAGCACGTTACTACATATATTTACAGCTACTAGATATATTTACAGGTTGACAGAGCGACTTTGGGAGATAGAGCTCTATGTCATCTTTATGGATTTACTAGGCAGGATGAGCACAAGGTCTGTTCCACGTACTAACTGCATGACCACGAGCAAGTTACTTACTATTTTTAATTCCAAATTTCCTAACTTGTAAAGGGGAGGTAATTCCTGCCTCTGGGAGTTCTTGTGCTGATCAGATGGTGTTAAAGTACTTTGTAAACTATCAATGATTACCTAAATGCATAGTGGTTAAACGCTGGAGGAAGCTGGCACACAGTGGGCACTCCGTAACCTGGGCAGAACCACTCAATAAAAGTAGATCCTGGCGCTGTCTTCTAGCAGCATGAGGAAGGGCGGTTGCTCAGTGAGCATAATTGGCCTTTTAAAATCAGGAGTTACTTGTTAGCTCTCTGTCAGATGAACCTGAGCTGTGCTTTCCAGGTGCAACCCAGCAACCTGCCCACAGATTTTCCTCAACAGCAGAGGGTTTCCTGAAGTCCCATGAAATGCGCTGCCTTTGAGGTGGCAAAGGGAACAGACAGCCCTTTGTTTCCAAGACTTTCTCCCCAGCAGCATTGCTTTTGGAGTTCACCTTAGCCGTGGTTCCCCCCGGGAAGCAGAAAGGGAGTTGGGGTGAGTGTCTTTGTAGTGTTCTAATACATCCTTAGGGCCACGTCCCCAGCTCTGGGCTCCACTCACTTTTCGCCACAGGTCTGTCCTGGTGCTCAGTTTAGGGGAAAAGGTATAGGCAGAAAATTAGGCGTCGACATGCTCTTGCAAGCTCTCTGAACATTTAATTCGGCTTGAATTCTCTCTAGCTTTTGGTGCTGTAACTGGCTACAGTCACATTAGAAACTACCAAAACGTTTTGCAGAGTTTTTCTCTTTTCCGTGCTCCAGTCCACTGCAAAAGCCCCTCCTCACCACAGTGGCTGCCTTTGTTTCTCTTTTTTCATTTAGGTGGATCTCTGCCAGGGATGGTAGTTCATAGTAATGGACTGACGATAATAAAATAAACCAAGTTGTCTTGAAATGCAACAATGATTCTTTGAAGGTCCAATTATCCTGAATTTAGTTGTCAAGCTAAGGACCGAAAAAAGGTAAAAGAATCAAAATTAATTTGCCGGTTTAGAGAGTGACGGCTTTTCGCTCTCAAACGTTCTCCGAGAGGAGGCGCGGCGTCTCCCCAGCAGGGGGCAGTGTTCATCTTTAAATGACGTGGGCCTGGCCCGGGGCTCCCAAAACCCGAAATCGCCGGGGCCCAAGAAGCGAGGTTCTTCCTAAACACAAACTTCCTGAATAAAACTCTTACGGTTTGGGAAACCTACATTTGCTCTGAGTCCTGCCATTAACACAAAAGCATTCCATGAAACAGAACGTCAGAGACTTTACAGCAGCGTTACAGGCACTGTGACTGTTGGAGTCCTTTGGGGTTTTGGTGATGGTCACAGAGTAACTGAAAATCGTTCTAGTGTTATCGGAGCAGCTCACCTGGGTTTCTGTTTGGGTTTGATTTTGCTTACTGTAGTCATCCCGAGGCTGTTCAAACAAGCAAGCGACAAATGGAGCCACTTGCTACCATTCAGCCAGTTGGACCCTTCCGCTGAGGCCTCCTTATTGTTTCAAATAAGCATCTTTTAGCTTCCCCGGAGCCCAAGTCAGTTGTTCACCGGTGGTGACTTGGATTTTGAACGAAAAGGACTATAATCGGGATGCGTCACAAGCCAACTTTTAACTAACTATGTAATATGGGACAAACACAATCTATTCGGAGTTTTACCCATAAAAACTCTTGTGCAAGTGAAAAATGGCAAGCATGCATTTGTACCCATCTCCACAGCAGCTATGGCCTCCTGCGGACACCACCCCCCCTCCAAAGTGGTAGAGGGTAGGGCAGGGGTGGGGGGTTATCTGCTCTCCAGTGGCCTTGAGGAACCAACATTCAAGAATGTGGGTGAAGTCAGAGGATTAAAGTAGCCACACTGCTCCCAACCCTGAAATCTTACTTAAAGCACCCAGGCTTTATTTTTATTAAAATGAGAAACACACATTTTAAGGAAACATTTAGGATGATGTTTTCCAAGTTCTTGAAGAATTTTGCTTTTTTTTCTTGTAAGACATGGTTTCTAGTAATTTACCCCATACAATTTGTGCTTCCTGTGACTGATAGTTTATGGCAATGCCTGACACATTTTATGGTGCTATTACAAAATTTAACAGAAATATATGAGAATGGTGTGTTTACAAAGATTGTGCAATCCTCTAAGTTAATAGAAACAAAATTCCTTTGGAAGAGTTAAGTGGGTCTTCAGCAATAGTACCCAAAAGGAGAGAATTTAGCCCTGAAATTCTTTACTTTTGCTTTTCTCAATTATCATCATTTAGAGTTGAATTCGGTTTTCACAGTAAGACAGCTGTGTATTGAAACAGATTTCCGTAAGAGTTAAGGACTTTAAAACCCTAGATTTTGGACTTTGAGAAACACAAAATGAATCATTTGACCTTGAATTGTATATCACAATCCCGGTTCAGCATAAAGACTGCATATGTACATGTTTAACAAATAAGACCCTTAAGGTTTGCAAAAAAACAGCAACACCCTAGATTTATATATTCCATTAAACATGATCTTCACAGGCTAATTAGTTAGTAATTTCACCCTTGCTTGTAATATAAACCATTTTATGCTCAATAATAATAAAATCTATGTAAACCAGGCTCTTTATTAATAAACATTATGTGCTTCTGACTTTCAAATAAAATAATGCTTGACGTTCTTTTCTCTCTATCATGCCTAGACTAATCACGCAGTAAAAATCAAACAATTAAAACAGCGGTTTTTATCTTATGCTGTAGGAAAACAATACAGAGACCATGTCAAGAGCTTAAGAACGACATGTAAACTACAGAAGGCTGGGATGGAGGACAGAAGACTCTAAATCTTTGTTTCCATGTTTTGTATCAAGATACTTTTAAGCTCTTAAGATTATTCAAAATACGTTTGAATAAGGACCTGACATTAGTGGAATCCGATGAGAGAAATGACTTGAATCACTCTCTTCTTCATCAACATCCCCTGACCTGTCTAAAGTACTTAATGGAGAAGCTCTGGCTCCATCTTCTGAATCTGTATTGTGAGCCCATTGGGGTGTGCTGAGGCAGCTCCTTCATGGATAACCACAGGAAAACTTGTGCTTCAGCTACAACTATCATACCAGCTGAGCTGATCGACATTTTATTAAAATCTAACAGAAAGGCTGTGATGTGTGGAATGGGCATTACTCTAGGATCTTAGCTACCAGTAGTAAATCACACCTCAGGCAGGACGAGCTAAATCATTTTCTGGGCCCCCTGCATAATGAAAATGCAGGGCCCTCTGTTCAAAAATTATTAAGAATTTCAAGACAATGATAGCAGAGCATTAAACCAAGTGTGGGGCTTTCTAACTGTGATGAAACTGTACAGTTTGCAGTCTCATGAAGCCATCTCTGTGCCTAGGAGACACCGTGGCCCCAAGCCCTCCAGACAAAATTTATTTTTTCTACCTGTTTCACAGCCCTAAAAGATGATACATTTTAGTCTACACAAGAAGAGATCTGGTTATTCTGGAGCCAATAGAAAAGTTTTCAATAAGGATAATTCCAGAGAACCTTTTTATTGATATTATTATATGTCTAGTATAAGCATATGGAGAACTCCAGAAAAATAGAATCTTTATTGAAAAATGAAAATGTCTTTGCTGGGAGATATACCAGGGATGCCAAAAAAATGTATACACATGATTTGTATTCATCTCTTGTTATCGATATATATTGCGTACTACCATTTTACTACATTTTTTTTTCCTTTCTTAAAATGTGTATACATTTTTTTTTTTGGCACTCTCTGTATTATTTGAAATTTAAAAGCAGAAGAGGCACTGGGAAATTCTAGTCACACTGTGAAGGCTCCTATCTGAAGATTCTTTCTGTTAGATAATAATAAAAAAGGCCTTGGAAACATTTATTGAGTGTTTACTAAGTGCTTCATATGTATTAACCCATTAATCCACGAAACACCCCAACCCTTTAAGATAGGTAATATGATGTCCAGATTGTAGAGCAGTGAGGTACCACACTGCAGGTCACCCAGAAGGTAAGTAATGTGGCTGCAGTTTCATCCCCCAGTCTTGTTCCGAGAGTGCGTCCCCTTCACCACCACATCACAGCTCTTGGAGAGGGTGGGAGTGAAGTTGTCATTTTAGAAGTTTATTCCATGACCATTCAGGGACTGTGTTCAGCAATCTGGCAGCCGATTACCTTCTGCCAGACAGTCCTATATTTCTCTGCGTCCACTGTGGTCAGTATTCAGACCACCATGGAGCAGATGAGCAACAATGGGGCCCCCGGTTTGATTGCTTTGAACTGAATTCATCAGTTCAATCGAACAGCCATTCGACTCAGTCAAATAACCAGTTTCACTGACTGTTTATTTGACCAGGTTGATCGGCGGTCTGAAATGAGTGAATGGTCCTTGGAGTCTTGGAGACTGTGTGGACACAGCCTCCCATTGAACTGATGGCACTCATGTAGAGCTGCATGACACTAGTCAAGTCCTTCCTGTAAAAATCAACATCACCAGGCTTGGCTCTGTGCAAAGGGCATTTGCCTCTTCTCTATTTGACTCTAACCAAGGTAAAAGGTTGCTATTCCTGTATGAAGGCAGCTAAATGTATTAAAAAATGGATTGAATCCTCAATACAGAGGTAAAGACAAAATAAAGGACAGAAGGTATACTTTTATTTATCCCTCTAAGGGAGAATGTGGCTGATAATACTTGAGAAGATTTTCTTCTTTCCAGAAAGTCAAGTCCACCTTTGTGAATTCTAAAGCCATTGAGCAAGTCAAGTATCTCCCCACAGTTCTGGGAGAACAAGTTGGAGGCCAGAGGGCAAACCAGTATTTGTTTAAGGTTGACTAAGGCACGTAAATGATCCAAGGAGGCTCAGGGAAGTGTTGAAAGGCAGAAGATTGAAAACCTGAGGAATGTTTTTAAGAGTCACATGGGTAGTCTCTTTGCGTTGTTATAAAGATCTGTAGGATGATTTCACTTACCTGCAGGTATCTCTGTATCTCTTTATCACTGTTAAATATTTACACATCAATGCCTGAGGGCTTGAGGTACTTTGTTTATCAGAAAGCACTTTTTAAAAGGCAGTTAGCCCTGGAGCTAGAGGAACAATGAAAATGCCCCCTGTCCCACTCATTTCCCAATAGCTAATGAATTTGCTGGGCAGAAAATCTTGGAATATTCTGAATGAATTCAGAGATGTGAAAAGAAAGGTTATTAGAAGGTAGTATATAGAATCAAATGATAGATTTGCCCACTGTCATAGGTGAGTTTCTGTTTGAGAAAAAACTAGATGCCAGGTATTCTGGCTCTGCTTTATTCATTCATAAATATTCAACAGATATTTATTGAGTGCCTTCTTTCTGCCTGGAGCTATGCCACAAATTACACTAGAGCAGTGAATGTGGCAGACAGAATGCTGCCTTCAAAAAGCTACAATTTAGTGAGAGAACACATAAGTATGGTATCTGGATAGGTACACTTTCACTGGCAAACATGAAAAGACAAACAAGAACTGTTTCACTTATAAATTTTGTTCTCTTTGCCCATATCCATAAAAAAAAAAAAAAACTTTTACCTGAGAGGCAGATGCAAATGCTTCCTGCCCATCACTAAAGATATGTCTAGGGAAAAACCAAGGAAGCATGGAATAGGACCCCATAATAATCCAAGCTGTAAACTTTCATTAGTATGCACACGTTAAAAAAAAGCAGAGTAATATTCATTATTGAATAAATCAAACCAACCGTTTACTCCATAAAATACTTTCACGTACAATGGGTCTTATAAAGCTGACATTTAGTCTCTTTCACTTATGTTGGTGCACGTGCACGAAAGCACAGCATAAATGATGTGGCGTATAGTTTTCCTTCATACCTTGGGCAACATCTGATCAATTGAATAGTCAAAATTAGGATGTTTTTCAGCCCTAGAGTCCATTGCCCTTTAAAAAGTGCACCTTCTTTCTGTGTTGTTCCTCACTAGAATAATCTCATATTTAGGACTGACTTCTCTGAAAAATAATCAGTTTTTGAAAAGTTGGTGGTTGTGTTTGTTTGACTATTAAAGAAAGGAGCGTAAGAACATTCTAGTCTTCTGTAGCCTTGATGGGAGTCTGACATCTCTGTGGTTAGTACCTGGAGGGAATGAATGAGGAAGCAGATTTTTTTATATTGGTCTCATTTCTCAAACTGTCTATCAAATATTTGGGGTTTGGCAAATCCCTTTAGCACATTTTGCCAAGCACTTTCCCCATAATTTTTAAAAACTATATATGTTTGAAAAGGAATTTAATCTGCGTGTCCCTGGTTCATTTACACTCAACTCATCAGAATGTTTGCTGGAGTTCTTTCCTCGTCTAGGAGCTTGGTGAATCTTCCAGCAAACTTTCTTCTGTCACAGTGTCTTAGAATAAACAAAATTTGAACTTTATAATTCTATGTTTTTAGAAACCAATGACTCTAGTGCTGTTTGAAATACTAACATGTTCACAGCTTTTGATGAGAGTGTGTCACACAAGTTTGTTTGTTGGGTCCAGAGTAACAATAAGAAAAATAATTTGATTTAAAGATAACATAACTTTTAAAATAGGTATCAGCTCTAAAAGAATATTTTCTGAAAATTGGATATTTGGGGAAGACTGCTAATCTCCAAATATCCCGTGTACTATATAGTCATTAGCAATTGGTTAAAAATATTGGCTGATGCCGGCCTACCTGACATCCTTTGAGATTCATTTGAAATCCTACAGTTAAAGAAATAAAAAGCTGGAAGCTTTTTGCCTCTTTCTAATAGTACTTTAAATTTGCTTCTGAGAACCCTGCAGTACATGTTGCATGTTTTATAAAGCAAAATGGCTAATCTGTCTCCTAAAAAGCAATTTCAGCATACACCAGTATGAACGACTCGAAATTCTCTGGCTCAAACGCAGACACCCAGCTTTCCAGACCTGATTCTTTCTCCACCATCCCTTGCATTTTTGTGTGATTTGGGGATAATTTATAAAACCCCTCTAGTTTTGGGTTTTCCCTTGTATAAAATTGGGGAAACCAGGCTTGCACTACTTATTTGAAGATATTTTTCAGGGTAACAGGAAATAAATAAAAAAGTACTTTAAAAATTTTTAAGTGTAAAGCATTTCTATCATGGGACTTCTCAAACTATTTTTGGTGAGAGACAGTTTTTTTTTCCCCTTCAACCTATTATGGTTTGAAATTTTTATAAAATACAATAAAAATGAATTGCTAGGAAAAATGCAATAAAAAAGACATACAAAAATATAAGTGCAATTTTGAGAATTATTAGACTCAATAAACATAAAATTACTGGTAACTAAGTTGGTATAAAAGTTTTTTAATGCTTTCTCTTACTATCACGTCCTATCTAGTGACAAACAGCTCACGGACGTGGGCTGGCCGACGGACCACACTGAGTCGCTGTGCTTTGGCAGACGGAGCAGGGAGAAACAGTTACCTGCTGTTGTTGTCCTCAGGATGTTCTTTCTGCACCTGACAATAATGGTTCCATCTCCATGTCACGTTGTGGTTTTGAACTGTGATCTCTCTCTACTTTCCTAGATACAGTAGCTCCATTTATGAGACGTATGTCTAAATATTTCACATTTAAATTTTCAGTGATGCTCTTTTGGGCTTCCTGCCTTGGCATCATCTTAGATCCTGCCATTTCCTTTAGCTAGATCTCGTAACTTTTACTTCTCAAGCATCTCTTCTTCTCTTTCTTCCTGTTGCTACCCTCTGCGCAGGTCTTCTCAAACCATTACCAGCATCCGTGGCCGAATGGACTTTCCTCAGCATCACCAATTAGATCAACCCCTTGCTCACGAACCTTCGAAGGCTCTCTCCTCTCTGTCAAATGAAATACTGCCTGTCTCACTCTTTCCTGCCTTTTAGCTTCTTCTCATGCTATCCTCTTTGCTTAAGATGCTCCCAGATCCAGCATCCTGACATTGGCATTCTCCCTATCTTTCCAAGCTTATGTCAAACACCATCTTCCCTGAGAAGCCTTTGTTGGGGTCTGTGCTCTGTCCTTCCCCATAACAACCCACACCTCACCCTGACACAGAGACTGTTCCGCCCAGCACAGCTTTGGGGATTAGATGGAACAACTGCCCTCTGCTCGTCCCCACCTCAACTCAATTATGGACAATTTGAAGTGAGGAGCTATGCCTTAGTCATCTTTTAAGTAAAACAAGTTATTAATTACTGAGCAACAAATTCCCTTTGCCATAATAAAAGATCAAGGAACATAGAGAAAGTTAATTTTCCCTTGCTTAGTTCTCCTAATCTCAGTATCTTAGGTAACCATGGTCATGTGTTTGGTCATTTGGGGTGCCTTTTTTGAGACTTTCTTCTTTTTTATGTATTTACATATGTGACTGTTGAAATAGCTTTATTTTGTGTGCGTGAGCCAAGACCTATATAAGTGTTAGCTATTATTTCTTTTGTTCTGCAACTTGTCCTTTTCATTCAGCAATCTGCCTTGGAGACATGATCTTGTCAATACCCATAGATTTGCCTCGCTTTGTAACTGCCTCCTAGCATTCCAGGAATAGATGTAACAGAGGTCTTATAACTCTTGCGTATCAGGGTTGTTTCTGTTTTGGTTATTACAAAAATTTGTGTCTGTCTTTCCTAGAATGTAGCACCGTGCCTTGCACATGTGAGTACTTCATAAATATGTGTGGAATTGACCAAACCAAGGAGTTCCCAAATTCCTTTGACTTTTTAACTTTTTGTTTAAGAAATTATGTATGATAAGCACTTGAGGCTGCCTAAAGAAATTTCCTGGACAGTTCATACGTGGATTTCACAGTGAGGGTGAAATGTGGAGAACATAAAGGAGAGTTTCCAGGAGCTTCATGAAAATTAGAGAAGTAGAAAATAAGGGCTAGGAAGAAAGGCTAAAATGAGGCTGAGAGTGAACTCAATAATATTCTTCTTATATGAAGATTACTACTGTTCTTAGAAGTAGACAGAAGTAAAAGGAGAGGACTGTAAACATGTTAAGCTGATTTAGCAGAAGAATGGTTAGATCCAGGATAATTATGGATTCTCCCTCTTGGAGACTTTTAAGAGCAAATTTGTTTCTCCTCTCTGGGAAGACAGAACAGTGGTCTTTTAAATAGCAAGGAGCTGGAATAGATGACTTTTCAGGGATCTTTTCTGATGAAGAACTTTTTAGCTCATAATTATTGTTAAGCCTTTAGTTTGTGCCATTGTAATTGGTTCAGCAAACTAAAAATTCCTAGGGGACTCTATTCTTATGTTCATGAATGGGTGAAATATGAGGGTCCCGGTCATCTATTTAATTCCATTGTTCCTAACGTCTTTTTCTTCACCTTGTAGTTATCATTCTCTGGAAATAAATTCTCTCAGGAAGGTTGGTCATTGAAGTCTGCCATTTAATTCTTTCATCTTTATTTATGCTACAATTCCATTGGCATTAGCACATCAGACCTCAGTCATGAATGGACTCTGAATGCAGGCTTAATCCTAGGAATATGTATTCATGTGTCAGACCTGTGTCCTTTAAAAGAATTATTTAAGTTATCCTATCTAATCACTGAAAAATCAGTGATACATACTGTCATTTCTTTAATGACTGAGATAATCTTGTCTTCTATGGCTTCTAACTAAATCTTTGTGTGTTCCACAGCCTCTAGACAACTGCTGCCCAAAAGGAGGCACTTAACCAAGTAGATGAATGAATTAAGGAGAATGTATTAGGAACACAGCTAAGTTCATATTCTCTGTCACTCTTTGGCTCTTGAGAGGTGTTTTTTTCTCTCCCTCTCTCTCTCTCTTTGCTTATTTCTGGACTGCTGGCAAAGTTCCACATGAAGGCGATTGCCCACGAAGAAAGACATCTGTCACTCTGACACCTAACACTGTAAGAGAAGGAGCAGAACCGCTCAGAGGCGGCAAACCACGGGAGTCAGAACCATGCCAAGCCCTTAATTAGGGTCAGAGAAACCCTAGCCATTTCCCTTCTCTGCCTTTTTAGAACCATACTACCAACTTGTTACTTTTTTTTCAACAGGATTCCATACTTACATCTCTCAGAATTATCCAGGAAACTGCTCATTTTATTTGTCCTTTCAGCCTGTTATTTCAGGTTAAATCTGTAAAGGCCAATTATTAGGGCTGTAACTCTAATCCCACCAATCTTCTCAGGCCTCATGGTAAATAGAATTATAGTGAAGTCTTATGTAAGCAGCTACTAAATGACCAGGAGCCTCCCTCAATCTGAGGTGTTTTTACTGTACTTGATTGTTTTAGGAGGGCTGGGGGCAGGGTAATGGAGTCAATTAAACAACTTCTTCAGAGGGAGTTACAAGGGAAAAAAAACAAAAACACAAAACCTTCCACGACACGCCTTCCACATTTTCCTCATGTACACATGATATAATCATATTCAGAATCATGGAGAATTAGAACTAGAAAAGTCCATAGAAAATATGATTTAGTGATAGGGGACAAGAGGCTTCAAGTCTAACTCTTGACCTGGGTGCTGATACGAGTGAAGGGATTCACTTTGTGATAATTTCTTGAGTTGGGCATTTATGATTTTTGTACTTCTCTGTATGTTACTCTTCAATTAAAATGTTTGTTACAATATGATCTAGTTCAAGCATTCTTTTTTATTTTTCAATTATAGCTGACATTCAGTATTATATTAGTTTGAGCTGTGCAGCCTAGTGGTTAGACATTTAGGTGACTTATGAAGTGATCACCATCTTTCTTAATAATGAGGAGATCGGGAGCTGGATGTCAGTTGCAATGTCTAAAATTGTGAGCTCATCGGTGGCTGAGATAGTCCTAGAACACAGGCCTTTGGATTCTCAAATTGACTGTTTCAATCTGATGTCATGGCGTGGAGCAATTTCTAGATCATCATTTGTCAAATAAAAGTTCCACTATCTTCATTATACTCAGTAAAGCAGGAAAATTGCTAAATTTTTGAAAAGAGAGTGAAAACAGAGAGCATTTTCTGTTCAATCTAGAATTAAAAGGAAACTGTCGATTATCCAGAATGTCTTAAGGCTGCTACACCTCTGCTCTAAAATCTGGTGTGTGTGTGTGTGTGTGTGTGTGTGTGTGTGTGTGTGTGTGTGTGTAAAGGCTGTACAGTTCAGGATCCCATTTTACAAGTGATAGAAGTTTTTAAAGATTTCAGATAATTCAAGACACATATGCCTATGGACAGAATGTGAAGTACAGCGGGCACGTTTTGGGCAAGAATGAATCTGCCGGTTTGGGGGCGCTTCTTGCGCCTTTACTCTGAGAGCCATGTCGCCAGCCCTTTGCTCCGTCTCCATTATCCTTGCATGGTTGTGAATCCTTTTACCAGCTATGTTAGCTTGGACGAATAACCTCTCTGTGCCTCAGCTTCCTCTTCTGTAAAGTAAAGGTGATGATGCTATGTCCATACCTCCTAGAGTTCCTGAGATGATTGAAGGAGGTAAATTCTTGTGTATCACATATGATTAGGTTTGGCCGCAGACGTGTTACAACACTAACTAACAATGACTCAAACAAGGTAGAAATACATTTCTCACTTAGGTTCAAAAATGGTGGAGGGCAGGCATCCAGGGCTGGTGTGACAACTTCCGTGGGACCAGGTGTCTTAGTTTCTGCTGTCCCTGTACAAGCAGAGCCTGCCCATCCCGCATCTGTGGCCCTCCCTGTGCTCTGACGGTTATATGGTTATATCCTCCTCAGCCCTCCAGTGTGCCTGGGCCACTCCGGCTGCCCAGTGATCCTCAGCCCAGCTTTCTTTCGCGGGGGAGTTTCTTCCCACTGTCAACTTTGAATTGTCCATTTGGAAAAAGGAGAATTCCATTTACACTTAGGTTTGGATAGTTGATAGGCCTGTTGGACTTGCCCCTTTATTGCTCACGTCACAAGAATATGGCTCCAACAGTGAGATTTGGGAACTGATTGTGGGCGTGTTTGGAGAAGAGAGGCTCTTTTCTGTCCTTTCAATGCCATCACAGAAAGGCTGCCTACCATGATGGTCAAACGACTTCATAATGTTTGCTTGTGCATTTTTAAAATTGCTCTCCATTTAGCATCACATGGAAAGCTGAGGTTAGAATAAGGGTCACTAAAAATGATAGTCAAGGTGACTTTTTAAATCTCTTCCATGATCTACATGGTACACATACAAGTTTAGTAGTGGATGTTGTTTCCATTTTTATCTAGGAAATGTGAGGTCTGTGAAGGAGAACACATTTATTTGTAACAATCACATGCCCACTTAAGCTTATTTAGCATTTTAAAAAATATTACATTAGAAAAATTTTAGGTTGAAACAACTCAGGAGTTTTGAGGGGACCCAAAATATTTGAAATATACACATACATACATATATATATGTATATATGTATATATGTATATATGTGTATATATGTATATATGTATGTATATACGTATATATATGTATGTATGTATGTATGTATGTGTGTATTTTAGGTTTTTTCCTGATAAAATTACTGAATCTGGACAAGATTTGGTACCATGAGCCTTTCAGGACTGGGAGAGCTTTTCTGTCAATGCAGATGAGCTTAGATGTCAAAGGCCTATTTTGTTGCCAAAATCTGATATGTCTCAAGAAGGAGAGGGATATGAAGAGCTCTCCACAGTTTGGGGACTAGGTGCTATAAATCACATGCTGTCATCAGAGAAAAGAGAACATTTTCAAATTCGTTTTTTCTTCTGATTATAAATATAATATTACTATAAAATAATAAAGAAAAGCATAAAAAATAAATATTTATGCTTTGTGTTAAAACTTGGTAGCACATATAGTCTTATATGTTACACACATATTTTCTTATGAAGACTTTTTAAAATTCTTCCTTTGAAAACTATGAAAAAAGTAAAACATACTCATGAACATGAAAATTCAGACAGTATTGAAATATGTAAGATGAAAAACAAATATGTCCCTTTGTGTCTCCCACCCACAGTTCAATCCTTAAAGAAGTAACTTTTTTGGATTCTCTTTTCTCGTTTTTTTAGTTGTTACCTCCATAATTTAAAAAGAAATGTGTGTATTTTTCTTTCTTTCTTTATCAGCTGTAGCCATAGCTATTTTTTTCCAGCTCTGAAAGATGAGAACTTTTTCTTAGACCTCTCTTCTCCCTGCCTTTCAAATACTGTTATTTAAAACTTAACTTTTTGGTTCTTCTGTTATTTACCTTACTGCTGTAAATAAAATACGTAAGCCTTTTTCTTGATCTATCACATTGAATTTGTTATAATTTCCTAAAGAAACTGACCTCCTACACTTGTCTTCATCTCTCTGGTCTCTTCTTTCTTCCCCCAGCTTCTCTTAGTTATACCATTACTTTTGCCCTGCCAAAATTTGCAACATTTACATTTTACGTTATTCCTGTAATTGTTTTTAGTATTTTTTATGTTTGATAGTAATAGAATCAAGTATGATTGATGGTTAATTTGGGGCATATTGTTTTTTGGGGGACCAGATACACAGCTGAAATCTTGGGATTATTTTTCCATTGAACCTTTGAGTTGTTTCACTTTTTCTTAACTGTCTGTCAATGGCTTTACCTTTTTTGGATTCCCTTTTTGCATTACTTGAGTATATGATTTCAAAAAGTGGGCATGAGAGGTTAACCATCTGAATCATTGCATAAATGAACATGTTTTCATTTTTGTCCTCAATTACTAGACCTGATTTTATAGAATTCTAAATTAAAAATAGTTTTCCATCAAACTTTTGAAAGCATGGCTACATTGACTTCTAGAATCTATTTATTCTGCTGTCCAAAGTCAATCTGACGTTAGGGTATACTGTACTTTGGTTTAGTCTTGGTATTTGGCCCAGCTCTGCTATTGTATTTTGGTTTCAGCAACTGGAAGTCAAAATAGGTGAGACTTCCTTGTCATTTCTAGCATCCCTGAGCTTATGCATGTGCTTGAGTAAGTTTCTTTAATCCGTCCAATAATGGTATTGCAAACGAGGCATGTCATTCAGATTATTGCTAATTTCTAGGTCTTTATTTTAAAATACAGATAAGCATTTTAAGTATAACTTTCAGTAAGAAAAAAAGTCTTTATATTTTGAAATTCTATCAATCGAAGCATAAATGTGGTATTATTATAAGACTAACATGGCACAGTAACGATTAACAATGGTAGTAATAATATCAGTTTTTAGGTTAAAGCAATTATTAAGAACTTTCAAATATTTAAATAAAAAGCAAAAGAGATTGAGCGTTAGTAGGACTTAGCAGAGAGTGTGTGAGCTGGATAACTCCCATCCCTGTCTCCTCCACTGAGGCAGATCTCTGGGCTATGTTTTAGAAACTCTCCAGGCTCTAAGCTGGACCAATTGTAAAGCTTACCTTGTTGGTTTCCCATTTCTCAAGGATCATTGTCTTTTGTTACTTCATGTTCAATGTGTTGAAAAATGTTTCCTATTTTTTGTCTGGTGTCTCAGGTGTTTCAAGCAGAAGGATAAATATGGTCCCTGGTATTCCATCTTGACCAGAAGTGAAAGTACAATAAACTTAAATTCTTACATGAAGGACAATCTCTAAAGCAAGTAGAATAGCACCCATGATAATTTAACTTCAAGATCCAGACATAATAAAGAAAACAATATGATGAAAAGAAAAAAAGTTAGAGAAAAATGAGAAACTTGAAACACATTTGTTCTCATTATACTGTAAAACATTAAAGAATGCTTTAAAAAGCAATTCCCTGTTCTCTTGAGTCTATGGACATGGTTATGAGTTGAATGGTGTCTCCCAAGAAGATATTTTGAAATCCTAACCCCCAGTACCTCAGACTGTGACCTTCTTTGGAAATCAGTGTCGCAGATGTCATTAGTTAAGATGATGTCGTACTGCAATAGGGTGAACCCTTAGTCCAATTGATTGGTGTCCTTATAAGAAGACAATGTAAAACACAGAGACACATGAGGAGAGAAGGCCATGCGACAACAGAGACAGAGACTGAAGCAATGCAGCTGCAAACCAAGGAATGCCAAGGACCGACAGCCACCATCAGAAACTAGGAAGAGGCAATGAAGGAGTCTCCCCAGAGACTCAGAGGGAACACAGCCCTGCCAAAACCTTGAATTTACCTCTAGTCCCCAGAACTGTGACACAATAAATTTGTGTTGTTTCAAGCCACCTGGTCTGTGATACTTTGTTATGACAGCCCTAGGAATCTAATATAGAGACTATATTTTTTATTTTAAGTTACTGAAATGATTGCTATAGTTTGCTAACAATTTTTAAGTTCTTGAAGATGAAGGATAACTACTTTCTAGGTATAGCGTTCTTCTTGAAAATGTGCTACTCAAAAATTCTTCTAAACTATATATTTTTTTGCATTTAAAAGATTAGTGATATTATTTAAAGTGCTAGTTGAAGTAAATGTCGATTTAATATCCCAAATGGTGTGGTGACAGCAGGAACAAGTTAATAGCTGACAGTTCTCTAAAAAAATGTTTAGCTTACCCTGTTAAAATTTGACTAATAAAATTTTCGAAACTTAAACAGTTTTAAATATCAGATTCATTCTTGCATCTCTAAGGTTCATTCAATGATGATGATTTTTTAACTTTGACTGGATATTGACTTTCATTCTTAATCAGTGATTTTTTTTCTTTTTTTTTGCAGGGGGTAGTGGGAAACCAAAATGTGTAATCAGAGTACCTCTACCTTGCATACAATCTGTTAATTCTGCCTGGAATCTTTTTGGATCCTTCTGTCTGGGCTACATCGTCAGGGCCCCTTGCTCTCTGGCTTCAAATTGTGCAATGGGGAGCACAGGCAAGCCATCAGAAGCTGGGAAGCAGGTATGTTTGAGGTATTTATTCCTTTAGTTCGCTTCCTGTAGACTGATCTTGGGCTGCCTGATGATAGACCAATTGTCATTGCTCCTCTCAAGGTGAACTTCTCATCATGACTCTCTAATTCAAAGGTCTGGAAACCCATCCCTTCTCTGGTCCCTTCCATACAGAGGTGGGAACAGCTCCACTCATCCAAGTCCCAGGGGATTGCTCTGTCCCTGTGGTTCTCCCACACTTTTTTTTTCCAGCAGTCCCTTTAAAAACCCTCCTGAGATTATCCTAACATGATTTTTGCTATCATTTTCCTATTAGGATTCTGACTGACGCAGACCACTTTTCTCCTACTGCATGAGCATTTTTCTCAGTGAGGTAAACCTTGCTTTCAGTGTCGCAAAATGGCATGTTCCAGTAACCAAAGACCCGTAATGGGATGTAGAGCCCCAACAACCCAATAGCAAAGTCTATACGAAGCTCCGAAGACTCCTCAGGGGAAAACTATTTTTAAAAATTCTACTCCTGATTTTCAAGTTACCATTAACAAAATGTTTTTCTAATAAAGTGGGGGGGAAGAAAGCCAAATTATGCAGATAATTCATTTCATTTTTCAATCCCCTCTCTGCCCCTTCACAACCCCCACATGATATTCACCTGTCATTACACATATGGGCCTGTATTCTTAACACATAGCAGAGCCTCATCCTTTAGCAAAATGTTGGAAATGACTTTCTTGTTTCTGATATTAAAAACCCTGAGTGTGAATTCAGGTTGCCACCTGACCATACTCTCTACATTCCTTGTATTTTTAGTAATGAACCCCTACCTCACTCGGTGTGGCTGCATTTTGGCACTCTGTATTCAAAGCTGTCATCAGAAGGCTGCACCCTATTTAAACCTACTGTGGTTGTTTTCTTTTAAAATCCCCCATTAATATCTACATCTTAATGTGGCATGTACTGTTAACATGTGGAGGTTATTTTGATATGACTTCCAAAGTCATAAGCAACTCTTTTCCTGGGAAAACTTCCCAGATTTTTAAAGATCAGTGTATTTTATTTAATCTATGAGGTCTGACAATTAAGTTCTCAAACTCATCCTAGAAAAAATGTTACATGCCTCATTGCTGAATATCACTACGGTCACCTTCAAAGTACTCCCCTTGGGAAGTTGTGCACTGACATCAGCACCTAGCCCACCCTTCAAAGCAATTTTGGAACTCTTTTTCTGGAATGGCCATCAGAGCTGTCATAGTATTATCCTTGATATCCTGAATGTTATCAAAATTTCTTCCTTTCAATATTGCCTTTAAAAAGAAGTCACTGGGGTAAAGAAAGAAGTCACTGGGGACCAGAACAGGTGAGTAGGGAGGGTGTGCCAATACAGTTATTTGGTTATTGTCTAAAAACTCCCTCATAGACAGTGCCTTGTGAGCTGGTGCCTTGTCATGATGCAAGAGCCATAAATTGTTGGCAAAAAGTTCATGTCGTCTAACTTTTTCATGCAGCCTTTTCAGCACTTCCAAATAGGAAACTTGGTTAACTGTTCCAGGGTACCCAACAAATCCCAAAGAGGACAAACAGAAACAAAAACACATCAATACACATGATAATCAAACTTTTAAAAACAAAAGATAAAGAGAAAATTTAAAGCTTTGAGGAAAAAAAGATGCATTGTATATAAAAGAACAAGAATAAAAATTACTACAGACTTATTTTCACAAGCTGTATAAGATAAAAAACAATGAGAAGAAGTTACCTAGAAAGTGCTGAAACTGTCAACCTAAAATTTTATACTTACTTTGGAAATATTTTTTTAATGAAAGAGAAATAAAGACTTTCAGACAAATAAGACATGATTTGTTGTTAGTAGATTTTCTATACAAGATATGTTGAAGTGTAAAGAAAACTTTACAAAATGAGAAATATATATATGAATAAAGAGAATAGACTCAAATTATTAAAATTATTAATGTCAGGAGTGAAAGAAGAAGCATCACTACAGACCTGACAGACATTAGGAAGATGATAAGGGAATGTTTTGCTTATCTTTTTGCCAGTAATTTTAAGGACTTATGTGAAGTGGAAAAAAATCCTTGAAAGACACAAATTAAAAAAAAAGAAGAAGAAAGAAACAAGAATAAGTAGAAAACATAAATAATTTTATATATATGAAAGAAATTAAATTCATAATTAAAAACTTTGCAACAAAGAAATTGCCAGGCCCAGTTGGCTTCACTGGTGAATTTTACCAACATTCAAGAAAGAATTACCAACACCATAAAAATTATTTCAGAAAATTGAGGAGAAGGGAGACGATTACAACTTGATGCTCCATGATCAAGTGTTTTGTCTCTACTATGGTCTAGTAACATGCTAGAAACACCTGACCATGGCATCAGATAACTGTATATCCATTGTAATCTGGGTTATATTTAACCCACCAAGTGATAAAGTCTGACATGCCCAGCAGCAGTCTGTAATAAGATGGAAATGTTACATCTGGATAAAGCCCAAATGTTACCAGAGAGCATGAATAAGCTGGGCATGAACATAATGTAGATTCCTATGTAAACCAACACAAAGCTCCCCTTTCTCAACTTGCAACTATAGCTATCTGCATGGGTCCCATATAATCAACTGAAAAATGGAAAATCCTGAGCTTTTTTTATAGATGGATCAGCTTAGTATGTGGGAACAAATGAAAAATGGATGGAAGCTGCATTATAGATACATTCAGGATGACCTTGAAGCTCAATAAAAAGAGGAAACCTTCTTAATGGACAGAGCTGTGAATGGTGCACCTGGTCATTCATTTTGTGGAGAGAGATATGACCTAAGGTAAGAATATATCCATATCCTTGGACAGTAATCAATACCTGGCCATCTCATCAGGGACTTGGAAGGGAAAGGATTGGAAGAAAAGAGATCGTGCATGAACATGTGGGAGTGGACATAAAATCTGATTTTTGTATCATAAATTAACAAAAAGTTTCAGTCAGTAGATAAAATGCATTGGCCAGTTGATATTAATCAGTTTTTAATATTGGCTTCCCCATGAACTGGCAGGATTTAAATATTAACAGAGTGGTGACAGAGATGGAGGTTACGCATGGTCTCACCAACATGAACTTCTACTTCCAAGGAAAATATAACTATCCCCACCTCTCAACATCCAACCCCACTTACCCAATGAGATTTTTTGTCTCCCATCCCTGTATCTTTGGGTTCTACAGAGTCTGATACCCAAAGAGGACGCATGCTTACAAGGGTGCATTCACACACACAGAGCCAACCAGTGACACAGAAAATGTCACAATGAACTATGAATTACAGTTTCCCCCAGGGCACTCATACCTTTTTGTGTCTAGGGAATAACAAGCAAGAAGAGGAATCACTCTTTTGGCAGGGATAATTAACTCTAATTAGCAGGGGATAGTAGGGCTGCTTTTATATAATGGGGACAGGGAAGAAACTATGTGGAACCCAAGTGATCATAGTTATAGCAGGACAAGGGTTCCATAGTTACAGTTCCCTGCTGTAAATATGAATGGACCTGTACAGCAATCCTAGACTGAGAAGGGTATTATCACCAAGAGCCCAGACCCCTCAAGTATGAAGGTTTATTTCATACCACATGGTCAGCCACCAAGACTTCCTGCTTTTCTTTCACAGATGTGAGACCTGCAGTAGATATGAAGTCTGTCCTGAGTACTTCACTTTCTCCCCCTTTATCCTACACAGGCATTTCCCCTAGTGTATCTTTTGCACATTTAATCCCATCTTGGCGTCTGCTTTTTTGAGGACCCAAACTGACACAAAAGGAAACTTGATCAGCTTGTAGATTCTACACAGAATCAACAACATCACACTAAATTCTATCTCTTTAAGGTAGGGGACAGGCAAATATGTACACTCACAGTACTCCAATTGAACATTGTATTGGAGGTCCTAACCAGAGCAATAAGGTAAGAAAAAGAAATAAAAAGCATACATATTAGACTGGACAAATTAAAACTGCTTTTACTCACAGATGACGTAATTATATCTATGTAGAAAATCCTAAGGCACCTATAAAAAAAAACGTACTAGTAACTAATAAGTGAGTTTAGCAAGGTAGCAGATTATAAGGTCAATGTACAAAGCCAAAATAGAACTAAACAATCAGAAATTGAAATTAAAGTAATAATACAATTTATAATAGCATCAAAAACATGAAATTCATAAATGTATATTTAGAAGCCACTTGAAACTTAACATGAACAAATTGTGAATTCTCATTCACTTCCCCCAGGGCTATCTCAGTCCATAATACTTACTTTGTCCCAGTTTTGTTCAGACCAAAGCCCTAGGATATATTCTTTATATTTTCCCTTCCTCACTTCTCATCCAGGCCACCAACAATTTTGGTGTTACTTTAAAAATATATCTTGAATCCTACTACTTTCACCACCTTTCCTAGAGCAATCCATCACCATCTCCCTTTCATGATCTTCCAACTGGCCTTTGTGCTTTCATTCGTTGTTGTTTCTGTGGCCATGACCTCACAGGCAAACATTTATCTGAGCAGGGTGTCCTAGTAAAACAATCCCGGCTCCATGAAACCTCAGTTCTCTGACTTGCCAGGCCGGGAGAAGTAGTAGGGTTGGGGGAGGTAGTAATTTTCATAGCAGAATTGTTTCAATTTTATTTTAGGGTATTTTTTGCTTAAATAAAAATTATTTGCATATCTGCATTTTTATGGATAAGGACTGCAATTTGGGGTGGTTTGTAAAATTCCTAGTTCAAGTGCTCCCTCTGCTGTCAGTGTAGCAAAGTATGGATATATATATATATGTGATGTGTGTGTGTGTGTGTGTTTGTGTGTATCCACATATATTTAATATATATAAAATATCCATATATAATATATGTAATATATATTATACATAGTATATATTTTATATATTATATATGTGTGTGTGTATATATATATATATATTTTAACTTGTTGGCTCTGTGTGTGTGAATGCATCTGTATGTTGTTGATGACATTGATGGGAGGAAGGGTTGTACATGCTTTGATCTTTTTTAAATATTCTTTTGTCTTTAAGGATCCTAACTTTTTCACTCTTGCTTTTTCCTCCCTCACTGTGCAATTTTCTAGAGGCACTTCTCTATTTACCATCTGACATACACCCCCCCCCCCACACACACACACCCTTTTTGCTGGAAGAAGTTGCCTTTCCAAGATGCCACCTTGAATCCTGCACATACTTTTAAGTCTCTTGCCTAATTCTGCTGTAATCTACCAGGACTCCTTTGTGGCAGTTTTGCAGGTAGGGTGGACTTTGTCACCTGTGACTTGAGATCACTCTATGGCCTTTGCCCTCTTTTCTCTCCCCTGCAGTTGAGGGAAGAGAAAGACCCAGATTGCTTTTCTCCCCACAGAGGCCTGGGGCAGCCAGAGCAAGAAGGTAGCTTACTAGTTCTCTAGGTTTGTTTCTATTTAGCAACAACAAGAAGAGTCTACATTTGTGGGTGTCTGCATATTACTAGTACTTACCCTCTGTTAACTTCTTCTGCTTAACATCCCCCTGAAATAGGCAGAGTAAGTTACCCCATTTTACTGGGGGAGACTGATGAGTAGACTGAGGTTCAGGGAGATGTTATAATCCTTGCTTAAAGTCACATGGTTAAATAATGAAACCAGGTCTAGATGCTATCTCCTTCAAACCAGTCTTATCGTTATTATTATCTATTGTCTACTATATATGTAGACATTTTCAAAATTATAGATTTCCTAAAATGAAGATCCCCATGTCTTCTCACAATACTTTCTCAAGGGTTTAAGTTTTGTCGTTGAAAGCACGTATCACAGTGTAGGTGCTCAAACAGAAGGAACAACATTAGCTATGGAGTAAAAAGTAGATGCTGTTGCTACAGTAAGCCATTTCCAGGTAGGTTACTGCTATCAACATTACACACCTAATGTGTTTTTTGTTTGTTTTGTTTTGGGCAAGTATTAATTTGATTGTAACAGTGGTTTCTCAAAGAGGTCTACATGTATACATAATAATCACTGGTGGATTAATTCACACCAACTCAAGCTACTTCACCATTGCTTTGTAAATGAAAGCTACTTCATTGTTATATCCTTATGCTTGAAGTTGATGGTATCTTATCTGGAGTCTATAACAAAAAACAGTATTGTACAGTCCCCCAGCTCCAACACATTGAACTTCTAGCAAAGAAAGCATTCTACTTATTGTTTCCTTAAACAATCTCATGAATCTAACAACAAGCAATGGCTTGGTTTTGAACGAAAACCCTCAGCTACTGAGGATGATGTCTTTTAGCCAATAGTTGCCATCTTGTTTATAAAGAAAAAGCAGTCATTTTCTTTACTGTGTATACAAGCTCTGTAGCGCTGTTTGTTTGGTTTTTAACAAAGACAATACAAAAATAAATTAGGCCTCGATTTGGTTTAGGTAAGCAATCTTTTGAGCCACAGCTGTATTACTAACTGATCCATAATTGCTCTGCATTTATGAGGTACATAGTTTATTCTCTTGCTTGCCACACAATAGGCCATGCAAGTTAAAGAGCTCCAAGTTTCAAGGACTGGAGTTTTGGGTGCCTGCCAGGACTGATCTGTTTAACAAACAAGCTGGAGGGTGCTTATTAGTAGGTTGTGGCTTGCAGACCATGAAGCCCCTGGGGCCAGATGCACTGATCAAATGGTGGATCTCTATACCGTTGAGGCCATTGGATGAAAAGGAGAACAGCACCACATTACTGAATATGCGTCTCATAGGCCTTAATTACGGCACTGTAAATGGCTTCTTTTGTAACTCTTTCTGTTGGTCCAGAAGATAGGCTATTAAAGATTAACATAGGAACTATTTTTCAAATTAAAATGTAGACAGTTCTGATGAGTTACAGCTATATTATTCATATTACAAGAACAAGCTCTGGTTAGATTGGGAAAGTGAAGAGTCATATTTCTAGTGGAACAAAACACATCTTATTTTCTCCAGTTGCATTTCTTTTCCTTTTCCTTTTTCTTTTTCTTTTTTTTTTTTTAAATTGCTAGTGTTGTCTGCCCCCTGCTTAGATTTTTGTTTCTATTGAGTGACTCAAGGTGGCTTGAGGCTTTAAAATTAATGCCTGGTGGAGTATCATTGAGGCCTTAGAAGAATGAAGTGAGTCTGATCTATGTTACATAAAAAAAGAAAAAAATCTAGATAATATCATCTTTTGCCATTCCTGGTGCCACACATTTTCTTCTGCCTTCACCAGTTTTCTACCTTACAAGTGTTGTTGTATTTTAATAATAGAAGCTATTTCAAGAATACAGATTTACAGGTAGAGATATTTTTGAAAGTCAGCCCAATACATCATTAGTAAAATCTTTTGGGTCCCTTGCTCTGCTGTTGATCATTAATAATTTGCTCTTTTAAAGTCAAAAGACAATTATCCATTAAATACCAATCTCATAAAGTCACGTACATGTCTGGTATAGAGGAAGAGAGAGTTGAGAACACAGAGCTATAATATTTGCTAAAATGATGAGCCACCCTAACTATGATTTGCAAAGTCTTCCATATTATGATGATGTGACAACTGAAAACTATAAAACAGTTTTGTAAATGCTAATGATGTTTAAATCCCAAATTTGAGAAATTCTGGTAAAGGGACCAAATTCAAAACAACTTTTATTCCCAATTTTATGACATTCTTAGACTTACTTTACCATTTGTAATATTGGCATGACTAAAGTAATTTTTAATTATTTAGGAGGGAAGTATTTACATAGAAAAAATGTGATCCTAATAAGTGTGGCTATTACATCAACTGTAATTATTTAGTGTTGATAAAATTGACCATATTTATTTTACGAAAATATTTAACCAAATCAATTCACCGTAACAAATATCACACTTCTCTTCATTTATTAAGACCTCAAAACTGTTTTACTCTTAGCAATGAAACTGTTCTTTATTTTTTTGTTTCTTGACTTCAGAGCTGTATTTGTATATGTAGATCATTTTACTATTTTTTATCAGAAAAAGCTTATCTGATAGAAATTAGCTATTTTGAAAGGTGCTTACGCTTGTGCAGTTGGGGCCTACAAATTGCATTGGGTCCAAAAATTCAGAACCTGGAGTAGTTCAAAGTAGGCAAAGTGGGCTGTGCATTTGAAGCATAGCTAACAGACATGCATAGGAGGCAGAAATGCCTCCTTTCAATTTGTGTCGTGTTTCAGTTCCTGCTTCAGTGCTTGAGTTAGGGAAGCCAAGACCTGCTCCCTGCTTTTGCAGAGTTCACAGCATCGTAGAGAAGACAGAAAAGCTAACGTATAACTGGAGTGGAAGGGTGCATGCGAGCATGGAGATAATCTGAAGGTAGCCCAAAGGAAAGAGTGGCCACCTCAGAAGACTAGGGCAGGAAGGCAGGGAATGCTTCTCCAATGAGAACCTCTCCTAGGTGGTCTCTGAAGGGTCAGATGGAGTTTACCACTCGCAGAAAGGCAGAGAGAATTCCAGGGAGAGGGCCCAGAATGTGCAAAATCACAGCGGTGAAAGAGGAAGCAGGTCTGATAGTGCTGGAGAGTAAAGTGAATGCAAGGCAACATGAGGACCTGAGGATGAGAGGTTAGGCCGGGATAGCTTGGAAAGGATCTCAGGTGCCATGGTAGGACTTCAGATTTTGAGGTAATGGGGATCCTCTGAAGAGCTGACATACTCCGATTTGTGTGGTTCTACTTTAATAACATATTTTCTATTATAAAACACATTGAATGCATATAATTGAAACCCAAAAATACTTGTACTCCACCAACTCGGAGAGAACCGTTCTTAACATTTTGCTATGGATTTTCCGATCATTTTTCTCTATACAATACTATATATTCTATACGAAGATTATTGTGATCACTTTTCTATATACGTGTATAATGTACACGTCTATCTATGTGTATGTGTGTATATACATATTTTTAATGGCTCATACTATACTTGCTTAATAACCTGCTTTTTCACTTCACAGTGAATGTATTTTGAACATTTTCTCTTTTTCAATTTTCTTCTACAAAACAATGTTTAATGACTGTATAGCATTCCATCATATAGAAAGGCCTACTGCTTAGGCCTTTAAGATATAGTCCCAAAAGGTTAATTGCTGCATGAAGAGTAGGAACAACTGCAACGACTTTGCTCCGTATTGCCAGATTCTCCTCCAGGAAACGTGACAATTGTCCTGGAGAGGGGTGAAGTTATAGTCCAGGAGACATAGTAGGCAGCTATTTCTGTTGATCAAGTGAGAATGATTAGTGACTTATTGAGCATGACAGATCAATAAAAGGAAGCCATCTGGGATGACGCTGGGATTCCTGTCTTGGGTGTTGGGACCCATGGAAACACCTAAATGAGAAAGATCATACAGGAAGAATAACTTGATTTATTTTAAGTCCATCATTATGTAGTCTTAGTTAGGACTGAGTATTCTGCCTAATTCTTTATTTCTTGTATCACCAACTTTTTAACTTCTGTGGATCTAAATATCTAGACTCAAAACCATTGGAAAAATTATTTTAAGGCTGACTAAATAAAAATGACCCCACTTTATTCAAGTGAGAAGATTCACTGAGTAGTTTCTTTATGCAAAATTCTTTACAGGATGCTTATAGAGAAGGCAGGAAAAGGGGCCACAGAAACACTGGAGGATGTGGGGTTGGGAAGACCTGGGGCAGGTGTTTTATCATCATGGCCCTGAATGAAGGAATTCCGTACCAACCCATAGCAAAACTGAACTGATGTTGCTTCCAAGCCTGGCATGTGCTTTTCTGATATTCTACAGAATTTTAGAACTAGGGAAGGTCTTCTTGTCCAACCCTTCTTTTATAAATGAAAAACTGAGTCTTGAATGCATGAAACGATGTTTTCAGAGTGCTACAGGTGCATAGAACTCAGATCTTGTGATTCTCACCTCACATCCTTTCCCTTCTACTTCCCCCATCTACTTGAGCATCCCTGAGCCAGGAGCCAATAATTTCAAGGCAGCACCTCTCTCTTAGAGGTTCACACAGAGTGATGACGTCAGAGCACTATGTGGGTCTCATTTAAATAAGAAGGGAGTTCTAATTGTGACATTTCTTGTTTCAAAAAGGGAAAGGTACTGGTTTAATATCTCATTCAACAAATAATTACTGGTCACTGCTACATGCCAGGTACTGTGCTCTGTGTAGGGGATATAACAAACATAAAGACAAGATCCTTGCTTTTACAGAACTTATAGTACCAGAAGGGTCATCTAAACAAGGAAACAACCAATTATATGCAGGGCAATAGGTGTTATGATATTGGAAGTACAGGGTGCTATGGAAGCCGTAAGAGGATACTGAACCCAGACTTTGGCATAAGGCAAGTCTTTTAGAAGGAAATTAGCATCTTTGTGGTGACCTGATCTTTGGGGGAAAATTAGCCAGAAGAATAGAAGGTGGAAAATAGAGAGGGTGTTCTAGGCTTAAGGAACACACAGAGAAAGAACAAAGAGTGATACTGAAAGACTTCCAGCATGGCTGGGCAGGAGGCATGGTGGTGACTGATTCCCAGATATCCAGCTTGGGTACCCTGTGGAGGGTGGTATGCTTAGGGTCTGCTGGTACCAAAGTGGCCCCTTATTATTCAAAACAGAAATAACCAGCCAGGGATCATTGATCAAGGCATAATCCTAGCACTACAGGAATTGGGGTGGCGGGGGAAGGCACTTCATGCCTGTCTTATTGTGTAGGCTATCATTGCATTTTGCATTTCCAATAAATGTGTCTGGGATAGTATAGGTAGCCCTTAATGGGTGCTTGTTTTGCAACATACTATCTCATTTAGGCTCCTGGAGGTATGAATAATTAAGCTTAGAGAGGTTAAATCTTTTGCTCAAGGTCATAAAGCTGGTGAGTGACAGAGTCAGAATGCAAACCCAGATTTAAAATTTACAGGCAAAGTTGCATAAGAGAGCCTTTAGGTAGACCCATGTCCCATCCTGCTCATACCTTACAGGAAAGTTCAAAGAAACCCATCCATCTGTTGAGTATTTGTTAGCTTATGGGCTAATTCTTTCCATTATCAAGATTAGAAAAATGACCTTTTTGGACAAAATGATGAAAAATTCTCTCCCTTTTTCTTTTCCTCTCTTATTTTCTACTTCTAAGCCTAAATGACTCATGTTCTGCTTAAAAGGGCAGAACAACTTATGTTCTGGCCAAGACTGGGATCAATGAATAAGATTTCTCTCAGTATAAGAGCCTTCCCTATCATCAGAGAAATGCAAATAAAAACCACAATGATACATCACTTCACACCTGTCTGAATGCCTATATCAACAAATCAACAAACAACAAGTGCGGTCACGGATATGGAAAAAAGGGAACCCTCGTGCACTGTTGATGGGATTGCAAATTGGTGCCGTCACTATGGAAAACAGTGTGGAGATTTTTCAAAAAATTAAAAATAGAACTACCTTATGAGCCAGCAATTCCACTCCTGGGTACTTATCCAAAGAAATCCAAAACACTCATTTGAAAAAATATATACACACCTATGTTTACTGCAGCGCTATTCATAATAGCCAAGATATGGAAACAATTGAAATGCCCATCAATAAACAATTGGATAAAGAAACTGTACATTTATACAATGGAGTATTACACTGCCATAAAAAAGAATGAAATCCTACCATTTGCAACAACATGGTGCACCTAGAGGATAGTATGCTAAGTGAAATAAGTCAGACTGGCATAGACAAATACCATATGATCTCACATGTAGAATCTAAAGAACAGAATAAATGAGCAAGCAAAACAGAAATAGATTCATCAATACAGAGAACAAACTGATGGTTGCTAGATGGGAGGCGGATTGGGAGATGGGATGGTTGAGAAGGTGAAGGGATCAGGAAGTTCAAACTGGTGGTCCCAAAATAATCGTGGGGATGTAAAATGTAGTATGGGCAATATAGTGAATAATTATAGTCAAGTTGTAGATAGGGTATCAGATGGGTACTGAACTTATCAGGGGATCACTTCATAGATTATATAAATGACTAATGTTGGGACGGAGTCCCAGAGAGCAGTTTCTAGGCTCTTGGCGTCACGTGGAAAGGTGCTGGCTCAGCTGTGTAAGCCACACGTGCGAGCACCATGTAACTAATTGGCCATCAGCTGTAACCAGTTAGCTGTCAGCCACTATTCTGTAGGCTTATACCTGCCATAGGTTGCGTTAGCAAGCGCCAATGTTACGGATCTTGCAGATCCTGCTTCCTGTGTATCCACAGCCACCATCAAGACTGTGCGGCAGGAAGACCCCTCTTTGGAGTGTTAGCAGATGTTTGCTTCCTGTGTCTCGACCGGCCACCCTCGGGAATATAGTGGTACGAACGCCCTATCCATGGCTCCGTTGTTGTTCCTTTTCGGCCTCACCCTATCCTGCGTTGTCCTGCGGGGAGCTGAGCCCCAGCATTACACCTAACCACTGCCCTGTGTAACTGAATGTAATATAAAATAATAGTGAATGTCAACCACAATTAGAAAAAAAAAAATACTCTTACCGATATTCTAATGACCAGAGTTAATGTAGGCTCCTATGGCCCATCCCAGTGCTGTTGTTCTTTATATCTCAGAGTTAAGATTATGGCAGCACCATCCCTGTGCCATATGAATTTAGCAGTTTGGACCCCCCTGCCACCCGCCTACAGATCGATTTGTACTTACCACTCTACCCTCCACCTCCAGGGGCACAGATTTTCAAGTTTAGAGCACAGCTGGTGACCACAGAGAGGAGAACAATGCTAACTGGCTTGCCCATGAGCTGACCACATCTTCCCTCATTACCCAAGCCAACCCCGCTGTGACTAATTTCAATGAAGAGAAAAATGACACTCCATATATTCCACAGGTAAGGAAAAAATAAGAACTTTTGTTTCCTTGGCTCACGTAGATAAACATTTGTATGTTGTAAGTATAAAGGCTTGTTTTTAAACATTTTGCTTTGCATTAAATTCTGCCTTTGACCAAGCGTTCCTAGTATTATTAATAAGGCCTGGAGCTTCTGCTAGACGAGTAAAATCTTTCTTGGTCAAAATTAAGAACAGTGCCATCTTCTATAAGGTTTTAGGAAAAAACCCAACTACAGCAAATGATTAAAAGGCAGCACCACTTTTAAAGATAAAAGTTTATAATTAGCATGGAAGTTCTGTAATTTAAAATGGAAAGTTTGTGAAGCTATAGGAAAGCAGGGTAAACCTCAGCTACAAAATAACAGGTTTCGTATGTTAAAAATATCAATCATTTAACCCAAAGTGAACCAATTATAACACATTTCCTCTAATGTATGGGTCTGAAACTCAGGTAACCCACTGACTTACAGGAAATAAGTCATATCCTTAATACTAATTACCAAACTTTTGCTACATATTACTCTCTAAACTTATAATTTCGAATTTTTATTCCGTTTGAGTGACTGAGTTCAGTGTGGTTTTTATTTTAAGAGGGTAGGAGCGCTTACATAGTATACTGCTTTGAACTTTGTCATCTATGTAAGAGCCATGTATCACTTATCTAATTGTTATTACTCAGACAAATATGTTTTTCATAGTCATCTGGGATCTATTTTGAATAGTATAACTCCTGTTTTAACTTAGAGTTTAATTTCAATATTCTTTCACTTCTGTATATCAAAAGCATACCTTGCAGCTTGACAGGTAATAAATTTGTATCGTCAAGGAACTGTCAATCATTTCAGAATATATTCTTCGAATCAACTGGTATAAACTTGATACATGGTAGAGAGCTTATCAAATGTCCGTTTGGATTCTTTCAGTTGGAGTGTGTTAACTGAACCTATGGAGTGATGAAACTCAATCTCAGGCTAAAGTAATGGAATTTTTTGTACCTATAGTAATGGAATCTTTTATCCAAAGAGATTTTTTTTGGGGGGGGGGGGTAAGAGAGCTTGGGTGATGAAATGCTTCACTGTGTAGTGCCAGTTCCTTTTGCCGCCCTGCACCCAAGTTTAAAATTGAGATCACTGAGTTCCAAAGCCCAAGTGCTCTCCAGGAAATAATTTAAATTATGCAGTGGTAAGGATCATTTTAGTCATAGCACATGACAAAGAAAAATAAATTTGACTACCAGAGGTTTCCTTTTAGAAAACCAATTGGTTTTTACCACCAGCGATCATATCTCTGTTCACACTCATGATGAACGTGGAGATAGCCCACTGGCTTCCTTCTGGGGTTGCAGTTAAGCTTGGGATACTTGCCCCAGCTATTCTGGCACACCCCACATTTGTTTTCAGGTATCAACTGAAATTTTCCCAGTGATCTAAGTAAAATATAGAACTTATGTTCCATAACTATTCATGCTCCAAACTAAGACTCCAGCCAATTCTCTTTCACACAAAAGGTGAATAGAAGCCTAGAGCTTTCTATGAACACGTCCGGTCAAAGAGAGCCTGTGACTGCTTCAGCTGGTTTGATCTTTCATGCGATGGTTCCCCTTTCTCTGACCTTCTACTACACTAGATTGTAATATGAGTTGTGTTGTAGTCACTTTTGTGTTTGTGAGGTTGTAGTTTGTACCTGGTTTATTAAAAGCTCTTGGGTAGAGAAATTGGGTTCTGTATTCCTGCAACATTGGTTTAGGAACATAGTACGTATTTAAAAAACATGTTAACTGAATTATGTGAATTAATTGCAACTTGTCTGGATTACTTAGAGATTTGCTTAAATTTCCCCCTTAACATGCGTGTGCATGCATGGGTACATGGCATATATAGCAAGACTCTAATCCTGATCAGGCACACAGTAAGAAGACTCTTGACTCAGAAAAACCTGTGGAGTTAAATGAATATAGAGTAGAATGGATCCTGCCTGAAGTAAAGCTAGAAAGGTAATGTATGTATGTGCAAGGGTTGGGGTCTTAGGAGGTTCTTGAGAGAGTACAGTATTTGGATAAAGGTATTTTTATCCAACCTAAGGCTCTATTTCCAAAACCCTGTCACCCGAGTCATATTCTTGCCAAAGGCACAGAAATGCTAATCTGTGTTGGCTGACTATTTTCCTCTGCTTACAGTCCTGTAGAGAGGTGTTTCTCATTCTATTAGTATTTCCATGGTAGATTACTGTGGGGACAGAGAGCAGTTTCCAGGTTCTCGGCCTCACGTGGAAAGATGCTGGCTCGGTTATTAGATGGCCATCCGCTGTGGCCATCAGCTGTAACCAGTTAGCTATTAGCCACTTATATAACTGCCATGGCTACACCAACAGGTTGGTTTGTTGGCAGAGAAGTGGATGGCGGATTGCTGCTAGCAAGTGCGCAAGCAGATTACATTGTGGATTGTGTGGATCCTACTTCCTGTGCCTCGCCTGGCCACCAGTGAGACTGGGGTGCAGGAAGACCCCTTGTAGGGGTACTGGCGGATGTTTTCTTTTGTTTCTTGACCATCCGCCATCGAGAATATAGTGGTATGACTCCCCTATCTATGGCTCCGTTGGTGTTCCTTTTTGGCCTCACATCCTGCGTTCTTGTGCGGGGAGCAGGAACTGAGTCCCTGCATTACAATTACTGACGCTGATTATATCATATTCTGGAACAAAAGGTTTTACATTTTTAGGCTACCATTTTGACTCCACATTATTTCAATCAAATCAAGATCAGTCTAGAGAAAAGGAAAGTAACATCAATATGGGGGAAGCACCAGCTCCACAGAGGAAATGCAAATCAGAATGTGGTAAATTGAAATGAAATGATCATCATAAAAGATTACAGCCTGAATGGAAAAAAGAAAGCCACAGAAACCTTTGTCTGTTTGTGAAGACACTTAAGTACCACCATCTTCTACAGTTTAAATCTGTTCCTAGGTTGTCTTCTTGCCACACTTTTAAAAAGTATATACATTTTCTCAAAAGTTGTTCTTTACTACATCAGTAATTTTTAGAATGAAATTGTATGTATCCTCAGGCATAAAAGTGAGGTTGCTTCAAGATTATAAGCAACTTGAATATACTGTAAAAACTGCCCTCCCCCTGACTCCTCCCTCCCGCTGCCAACTAAATCGATACCTAATCGGAAACTCAATAACAATGTTCTTATTCTACATTGTGGGTAATTGATCCAGAGGATTTAGAAATTGCAGGTATTAACTAAGGGGTCCGCTGAGCATGGGTGAGTGTGGCAGTATAAACTGTATCCCAAACATTATCTTCAGATTCTTTCTTTGAAGGTGCACAGAATTTAGTAAAAAATGCTGTTGATGTATGTTGATGTATGCATGTGTGTGCATACCTTATTTAAGGTTACATACTTGAGCTGAGTTTAAAATATAACTGCTGTATTAAAAAGATGTGGAACTTGAAGTTCCATATCTTTGACAAGTACGATAGCTACAGCACCATCTGTCTTCAGTAACATTTTCTGCATCCCATTTCCATCTCCATCTTCAAGGTATTGGGTAATAATATCTACAGCAGACCGAAGATTTGTCTAATGAGTTGTGAAAGTTGTTTCTTTTGAAAACGGCTCTGCTCACAGTAGAATAATTAAGTAATCACTGTTATCGTGTGAATCCAGCCTAAAATTGCAATGTTTGGGTCCATATGGGAACAATTTGGCATGGGCGATAATTACTGAAAGTATAAATGTAGTTTCATTCTTTGGAAGTGGTAACAACTTCAGAGACAGTTATCAATCATCACTCTAATTCTAATTACCTGATGGTACCACTAGCTCTATAGTGCGGATTGTAATGACCATTACAGTGGGCACAGAGCTTGGTCCTCTGGGCACCTACAAGAGAGAACAGATAGACCATCAGAGGCACAAACTGAACATTTCTCAATCCTAGTTTTCAAACATCATGACTGCTCACCGACACGTAACCCTGGGCAAACTGCTGCAGACAATGTGAGCTCTGGGACAAAACTGGACAGATACATGCAAAAAAAAAATGAACTTGGACAACTTTCTTAGACCGTATACAAAAAATAGACTCAAAATGGATTAAAGACAATGGATTTAAGACCTGAAACCATAAAACTCCCGGAAGAAAACACAGGCAATAAACTCTTTGACATCGGTCATAGAAATGTCTTCTTGGATATATCTCTTTGGGCAAAGAAAATGAAAGAAAAAAAAATAAATGGGAGTACATCAGCTAAAAAAGTTTTTGTACAGTACAGGAAAGTATCAACAAAATACCAAGACAACCTACTAAATACTCACAAATGAGTGAGTATTAACCCATTGGGAGAAGATACTCACCCAATGGGAGAAGATATCACCCTTTGGGAGAAGGTACTCACAAATGATATATCTGATAAAGGTTTAATATCTAAAATATATAAGGAACTCATACAAGTTAATAAAAAAAATCCAATTTGAAAATGGACAGAGAACCTGAACAGACATTTTTCCAAGGAGAACATCCAGGTGGCCAATAGGCACATGAAAAGATGCTCAACATCACTAATCATCAGAGAAATGCAAATAAAAACCACAATGAGATATCACCTCTCACCTGTCAGAATAATTAATAAATCAACAAATGAAACTCATACGTACACTGATGGTGGGATTGTAAATGAGTGCAGCCACTATGGAAAATAGTATGGTGGTTCCTCAAAAAATTAAAAATAAAGCTTCCATACAATCCAGCATTTCCACTTTGGGATATTTATCTGAAGAAAAAACACTAATTTGAAAAGATACATTCATCCCTATGTTCATTGCAACATTACTACTAATAGCCAAGATATGGAATCAAGCTAGGTATCCATCGACAGATGAATGGATAAAGAAGATGTGACATATATTATTCAGCAATAAAAATGAATATTGTGGAATATTATTCAGCAATAAAAAGCAATGAAATCTTAACATTTGCATGGATAGACCTAGAGGGTCCCAAGTCAAATAAGTCAGAGAAAGACAAATACCATATGATTTCATTTACATATGGAATCTGAAACAATGAACAAACAAAACAAAACAGAAACAGACACATAGATATAGAGAACAAACTGATGGGTGCCAAAGGGGAGGGGAAATGGGAATGTATATTTTTTTAATTTTTAAAAGGAAAGAAAATCATAAGGAAAAGAAAATACACTTTAAAAAATGATGGAGGATTGATTTCCACAGGGAATTAGTCTTAATGCCTCAGCTAAGATTACCCTACAGGTTTGTGAATGCAAAAATACCTTTAGGATTAAAAGGAAATACTGTTGGGAAAGTGAATAAGCTGCTCCATCTTTCGTCAGCAATTGCAGACTCTTAGAGGCAAGTTCAAGAGTGTCAGAGTTAGATAGGATCTTTCAGGCCACTGGCCAACTTCTCACTTACATGGACGTCTCAACCAGCTGAAATTATCACTGGTAATATTAAAAACAAGCCTATGAAAGCTGTAGAAAATCTAAATTTTAATATACACACAATTATATATCTGAGTAACACACAATTTGAAATTGGATTTACTTGGAAATGTGAATATTTGAATAGCAAGGAAGGATTCTAACATTTGTTGACTTCCTAGCATGTGTAAGCAGTAAGCCAAAGCCCTTTCGTATGCATTATGGTTCATTACAGTCATTTGTTCTTCTCCACTCTTTATTTTGGCAACTTCATCCAAATACAAATGCTATTTTAAATTATATTATTCCCAATTTATATAATGTCATTGTGCTTTTTATGGAATGGCACTGTATTGCTGTTTTAACTTGGAAGAAACTGAAAAATCATACTTTCTGAAAAAGATTATGATGAGTCAGATCTAAGTCTTAAAAGCTCTTATAGTTTTGTATACAAAACTTCAGCTTTAAATGGGGTTGTATAGTGAGAGATGAAGGCAGTTTTCTGTCTTTGAAAAAAATGTATCTTCTCATAATTTTGTAATTGGGTACCCAAATGATGCCATTCATTGAATAATCTGTCTTGAATATAAATTTCTGGAGGCTAGAGAATCTTCTCTGTTCTGCAAACAACGTACAAAATGCTTCGTACAGAAGAATTACCACTGTAGAGTTTGATGACTAATAATCCACTTTAGATAGGTGTTCTCTTAGTGAAACTTCTGCACAGGACTATGAGAAATCTATTATATGCCACCTGTTTTTTTTCGTTCTCTGAAGAATTTACTCACATTTTTTTTGCTAATATACATATATGCCCTGATTATCATCACTCAATTACACAACATCTTCCTGCATAATTTTGCCTAGTTGCACAATTTGTAAATTAAGATATTTTGAAAGTCTTGGTTACTTATAAACTTGTCCATACAAACCGTATGTATGTTAAACAATACAGTATAATTCTATGTGGAATCACGGGCCTGGTAGATGTATGTAAAATCTTACAGTGGGATCAGAGTTTTGGGGTAGCGTAGTCTGATAACCTTCTAAATGCAGAATGTCTTTTTATACCAACAATGTGTAGCACACCTGCATTTGTCAAGGTTCTTCAGAGTAACAGAACCAAAGGGACGTGCATGTATATAGAAAGAGCTTTATTTTAAAGAATTGGCTCACGCGATAATGGAGGCCAGTAAGTCCAAAATCAGCAGGGTGAGCCAGCAGTATGGAGACCAAGGAAGAGCGAGTGTTGCAGTTCAAGTCTGAAGGCTGTCTGCTGGCAGAATTTCCTCCTTCACAGGGGTGGCCAATTTGTTTATTGTTCTATGCAGGCCCTCAACTGATTGGATGAGGCCGACCTACATTATGGAGGGCAATCTGCTTTACTCAAAGTACACTGTTTTATATGTTAATCTTATCCAAGAACACCCTCACAGAAGGATCCAGAATAATATTTGACCACATATCTGGGCACCATATCCAGCCAAGTTGACACATAAAACTAACCACCACAACACCCAACAATAGCATTTGTAATGGGTATTGTTTTCCCCATTTTGCCCTCTTTGGGGAATAAAATGTTTGCTTTTTTTGTGTGTAGGGAAGTGACACACACACACACACACACACACACACACACACGAGTTCAGTTAGACTTTATGGAAGCAAAGAATGGTTAATAGAGAATGAAGGGATTCACACTATGGAATGACAACTCTACATATTTCACCACATGTATAACACCAGCACAAGTATTCATAACCATTTGCATAATATTTAAAGTGGGAGATGGAATCTGATTTAAAATTCTAGTTCCTCATCACTAAGAGTCTTGTGACTTTTGCCCAAGTAAATAGGATCCAGAAACTCTTCTATGTTCTCCTTATCTTTTGTTGATTCCACGAGGCTCTTGTCCCATGCTAGGGAATATGCTTCTTTATTTCAGGACAGTAACCTGTGACTACTTCTGAATTTGTTCATATCCTCTCTTTTCTTCTCTCCTGCTGTCTCATGTCATGGAGCTATTTAGAGCTTCTCACACTCTAAACTCTGCAAACATTCAGAGAGAAAGCTTGGCTTTTCTATTTCTCTTTCCCACAGCATTTCATCCCTTTAACTTTTTAAAAGTATCAAGCGACAATTTTAAAAATATTAATCACAGTTTTCCTATGTTCTCAATAATCAAGTGATTCTAGAAACTGAGCCAGCAAGTAAGATTGTGTCTCACTCTTCTTCTACTTCTCCAGACCCCCTATCTCTATACAATAAGCCCAGAAACTTGCCTGGCAAGAGGAGAACACTCCTTAAAGACGAAATAGGGGAGAGAATGATCAGGGGAAAGCAAAGCTCTCTTTAGCAGAGGTTTTGCAGGAGAGGGAAGGAAGAGGTTGTGTAGCAAGGAGGGGAAAGCTGGGAGATCACAAACAGTAATATATTTGCCCCAAGTACATTTCTAATTAACCATTTCTTTGCCAGTGTAATATAGGTCATGTACCCTCTCCAACAGATGCCATCCAATCTCTAAGGGGATGGGAAAGCATGGTATTACGTAAGGCAGCACATGTCAATTTTGGACAGCTCTAACTTTTAGAAATTTCCTCCCATTGTGTCAAAATCTTCTACATCCTCTGAAACTCCACTCATTCTCCTACATCTGCTTCTAGGAGCAACGAGTCTTTTCTTATCTATTACAGCCCTTCAAATACATGAATACCACATAGCTCCTAAATATCATTTTTCCTGGTTTAAGCCCCAGTTCCTTCAATCACTCTTTATATGACGTGATTTTTAGACTCCTCTCTCTTAGTTGCCTTTCTGGATGCTTGCCAGATTTTAAATGTTAGGATGGCTCGGAACTGACCTGAATAGCCAAAGGCTGTCTGGCTTATACCTAGTAGAGTAGAATTACTACCATTTTGTCCTGTAATTTATGCTTATTAGCATGACAATTATATTTGCATTAGCTTTTTAAACCATCACATTACATGGTTTACTCATTTTGAGATTATAGCAACTCAAATCTCCTGGTCTTTTTCATTACAATTATTGCCAAACAAGGACCCCACCACCCTTCCTTTTCTACTTTCATTAAGTTTCATCTGGTCAATTTATTGTTCTGGACTTTCAAACTCTAGCTGTCTGAGATACACATAAAATATCAAGGACCCGGAAACATTAAAGTTCTAATATAAAAGGACTACTGGTGAG
The DNA here is from genome assembly GCF_964194185.1 of Rhinolophus hipposideros. Taxonomy (NCBI): domain Eukaryota; kingdom Metazoa; phylum Chordata; class Mammalia; order Chiroptera; family Rhinolophidae; genus Rhinolophus; species Rhinolophus hipposideros. The sequence goes on along the minus strand of NC_138052.1, from coordinate 69,864,187 downwards.
TGTGAGCAATGAAATCAAATAAATGTACATTCAAATCAAAATAATTAGAGTTACACTCATATAAAATTAAATGCAAAAATAAAATCATTCCTTTGAAAAGGAACTATAAAACTTATTTTAAAGATTATAAATGGAAAAGTAATTATTTAGTAGTAATGATCTGAATCTAAATCCCAGATTCTATCAATAAAGGCCAAAAAGTGAATGGGGGAAGGGATGGGGAGAGTATAAACATACGCAATTCCTAATATCCCATAAAAAGAATCAAAGATTTTGTTTCATTCATGAATTTGATACTTTTTGAAATATAGATTCACATATAATTTGAAAAACTTATCAGCAATCACAAGTACAATAGAAAAATAGGATGTCTGTGTTTTAAATCACTATGGAAGATAAAAACAATCAAAACACCAATCATAGAGCAAAACACAGGCACACACAAAATAAACAACAAGACATTACCCCAAAACAAAAGGAATAAACAAAATACTAGAGGTAAGGTCAAATATCAGATACAACAATTGAAGTAAATTTTGTAAGCTTTCCAATGCAAAAGCATACATTCTTTAGGATAAGTTTAAGAAAAGATAAAGAAAAAGGCAGATTTTAAACAAAATGACACAAATGTTTATTATATAACATAAAACAATACAATTGGACAAAAAATGGTTAATATCTTTGATATTTAAAGACCACATAATAATTGACAAGAAAAATAATAAACTTCCATTAGAAAAATTAGTAAAAGATAAGAACAGAAAATTCACAGAAGAAACACAAATAGTAATGTTTATATGGGAAAATATTCAATGTCACTGTAGTCAATGAAATTCAGATTAAATTAAAAGAAGATTTGAGATTAGCGTGTTTTGGCCTACCAAATCAACAAAGAATTTAAAAAGGAAAGATAATTTTGAGTGGTGGTAAGATGGGTTCTTTCTCAAACCACTGCCGGTGGTAATGTAAATTTGTGCAAACTTTCTGCGAAGTAGTTTGGTATTATGTATTAGGAATCTTTAAAACATCTTTTTATTCAATAATTCCACTTCTGAAAACGTACCCTAAGGAAATAATCAGAACTACAGGTATGTATTTCTAAAAAATACATTGTAAAATTATTTATAAAAAACAATTTAAAAATTTCAGCATAATAGAATAATATATAAATTATAATATATTATTGATTCACTAGAAATTATAGTTTTCAATGACAAGAAGTCAAAGATTGTAATCAGATGCGAAGTGGATAAAATGTGTGATTTTAATTCTGCAGATATGTGTGTTTATGTGTATGTGTATCCTCGATTCTAGGTTACATTTTTCATATCTTAGTGCTTCTTAAATTAGGATAAATTATAATTCCTTTCTCCACCCAAGAAGATGTTTTGAAATTGATGTATTACCACATAATGAATTACAAAATCAAGGAAATACTGTGTGTCTACATGCTTTACAAAATATCACTTGGGTGGCTGGGTGGCTCAATGGGTTAGAGCGTGTGCTCTTAACAATGTTGCTGGTTCAACTCCCACATGGGACGGTGGGCTGCACCCCCTGCAACTACCATGTTTCCCCGAAAATAACACCTGGTCTTATTATTAATTTTTGCTCCAAAAGATGCATTAGGGCTTATGGTCTGGGGATGTCATCCTGAAAAATGATGCTAGGGCTTATTTTCCATTGAGGTCTTATTTTCGAGGAGACACAGTAGGTTGAAAATGGTGACTGTACTTGGAGCTAAGTTGCGCCCTCCACAACTAAGATTGAAGGACAGCGACTTGACTTGGAGCTGGAGCTTATGGGCCCTGGAAAAACACACTGTTCTCCAATAGAATCCTGGAAAACACGCTGTTCCCCTTCCCCAATAAAATCTTTAAATATATATAAATATATAATATATATAAATATATATATAAATATATTACATATATATATATAATTATTTTTAAAAAAGGAAAAACCCCTTGTGGCATACCTTTAAAGGTTGCTTCTCACGTTCGTATTTAAAGAAACTATCTTATTGGAGTTCCTCTGTACCATGTTTATGGTATGTGTGCATTACCTGCTCATCTGTTTACCTTACTAAAAAGAGAATGAAGCCCATTTGGAGTGGATTTCATTATGAAGACACAGTAGATAGATCCTACTGATTAGCATCTCCTTCCTGCTGGCAGGATTTTGTTTTTTATGGTCAACAGACCCACCTGCTTAATAGTCGCTTTCTGGAATTTTGCAAGATAACAACATCATGTCTACTTATTTCCTGTTTCCAGAATCTGCTCTCAAACCTTGTATCACTCACCTTCTGAAAATTTAAAGTGAGTCTGTTTTGTCCTAGTCTCCTTGCTTATCTCAGGGTCTCCTTGATTCCAATTATTATCCCACGTCACCTCATAATTATGTCTACAAGTTCCCTTAAAATCCTGGGGTTCACGTCTTTGGAGATGAAGTATAGGATTCATTTAAACAGCTCATTGTTCCTGAAAATTCATGTACCCTTTTAACCCATGCTGGACGTTTTAAGTCTTGAAGATAATTTTCCTTGATTGAAATACGTCTCTCTTCTACTAGCATTATACCGTCATCTCCAGTATTGGACATTTTACTTTCTTGTTCACATCTGTGATCTAAATAGAGTTGAAATGATAGGTTTTATTGCCTTTGTCACTTTTGTAAGCTTTGGCTTATCAGCACATTAACGATTCTGACAATTTTCTTATATATTTCACAATTTGTGTCCTTGGCTATATGACCTGCCTTGCCTTTCTATATGTATCCTTTCAAAATCTAAACTCATCAGAGAGTTTCTGGGCAGTCTTATGTCTTTATATCTGAATTTATTCATCATAATGTGATCAGAATTTCATTCTTAGAGCCCCCATCTCTAGTAAGCCATGTTTTCTTTCAGAGTCTTCATAAAGCCATATTTGAACTTTCTCTAAGTGGGTTTTCAAACGTTTTTATTCTTAAGACATTGGATACATGCCTATGTCTGATCAAAAGTCTCCATCTTAGATGTTAGCAGTTCCAGGATGGCATGATCACCTTTTCCTGCAGTCCCTATTGCTTTTCTGTTCCAGAAAATAAAAGATTTCAATGAATAGTATACTTTGTCAAGATAATTAGGCTAAGTAATTGATATCGGCGAGTAGCTACGTGGCAGGCGTCTGCTTGGTCCTGATTACTCAGTTTTCTTCCGGAACACAAAGTGAGGGCTGTCAATTTGGGGTTTTGCCCTTAGGGAAATGCAACATGACTGGACCAGCAACTTCAGCTATCCCTTCATTTGAAAAGCTTTAAAGTCTGCATGCACATTGTAGCCGCCATAGCACACACACCGCACATTGAAATCGAGACTCCAAAGTACCTCAGCGTGCTTCTCCAGGGCCCTGTAATTCACGGCCACAATGATCAGATCAGTGGTGCTCCTTGTTTATTCCATCTGAGTAACCCAATCGTAGGAAAATTAAAACTTCATAAACAAGAAGACATTAAACTCTTTTACAAATTCAACTATGTTGTGAAAAAGCCCAAATGGGTTTTTCAATGCAGACGTTTTGTCGAGACGCTTAATTTGTTTGTCAGACCCAAAATGCGGGAGTTTCGACAATTGTTATTTCTTTTCCATGTGGGACATAACAATATAACAACCCATCTTGTTAGCATTTTGTCCTAGCCTTCTCTGTTAGGTTTTGGTTCAAATCTCAATTGAAATGATGATGTGTGTGATAGCTGAAGCGCATAAGTCAAGATATTTAACATCTGTTAGACTGGTGTTTGCTTAAAAAGTCCATTGGTGTGAAGGGAGAAAATATTAGAACTTTTATTTATATTATTTTCTTATCTCTTCGATTTAAATTTTTGTGCATGTTTTATAATATTTAAAGACATTGGGTACACTTATAAAATATATTCATAGATAAGTGTAAATACAGAGGATGCCAAAAAAATGTATACATACTTTAAGAAAGGAAAAACTAACTATTAAAATTGTAACATTCAATATACACCGGTAACAAAAGATGAATACAAATCATGTATATACCTTTTTTTGGCACTCCCGGTATATTGCAGGGGTTAAAATTTATTGATTTTGATGCATGAACAAAAAGTTGGAAACCATGATATTTTATATAAATGTGGTCCTCCCAATCCAGAGTTTGGAACTGATATTTTGCTACATTAAAAAATTGACTCTCTTCATATTTACTGAGAACTCTAGAGGAATAAATACACTAGAGTGTGGGAAAACAGGTTAAGTTAATAGGAATTTCCTGACCAATGAGGTTTGGTAAACATTAAAATAGACTATAGAAGGAGAGACTTTTAGATCTCCCTCAATATTTCTTCTATCTTCCTCCTTACTAGCAGAATCCATGATTTTTAAATTGTGCACATTCCTCAGTTTCCCTTACTACTGGTGCTGTAAGGAACTAAGTTATAACTAATGGGATGTACTCAGATATGCTTTAGCTTCTCCATGCATTCACCATTCCAACAATTTTGTATGCACATTCTGAAAGGTGCCCTTACAAAGAAGGGGTATACCATTCTCCCTTTCTCCTTCCTGCTGGCAGGAATAAGGATGTGATGGCTAAAGATCAAGCATCCATCTTGAACCATGAGGAAGAAGCCACACAGGGGATGATGGAGTAACAATATGGAAGGACCTGGAATCACTATCCCAGCTCTGGTCTGCTAACCTCCAGATTGCCACTATAGAGAGAGAAATTAACTTTCATTAAAAACACTATAGTAGTGGTTTTCAATTACCACTGAATCTAATCTGCCTAATGCAAGAATTCAGATTGTGAAATATTTCCTAAAGTACAATATATTGAAGACTGCATTACAAAACATCTCATGGAGTTAGTTTACGTATACTTATTATTCCACCTTTAGTGAATATTAATGAGTATACACAGAGGAAAAGATTCATTTTCTTATAGGTAAAATAGGAGATATGAATAAAACAATAAAAAGTAAGAGAAGTACAATGAAAGAACTCTAGAATAAAAAAAAAACAACACCAATATTAGGAATAGAGCACATTTTATCTTGGCATGAAGCAACCGGAAGTGACAGGGAATCGGAGGTGGGGGTGGTCCTGAAGGCACATGTTGCAAAAGCATGAAGTGTTCATAGGAAAGGGGGAAATGGGAGAGAAAATGGTCCCAAACTTGGCCTGGGGTAATGCTTGCTTTGTGAGACAGTTCACAACCAACTCTCTTCTGGAAAGAAATTAGCATTCCTGATAAACGCTTAAGCAATTTTCTGATGAACTTTAATGCAATTAAGAGCTCTTCTGGGAAATCAGCTCCTCACCCCCTCAGCTAATGTTCTTTAACCAGATTGATTATTTTATTTTCCTGAATTCTGCCTAAAATTTCTTATTTAAACATTCTCTTTTCCTAGAACACATCCTGACCAATAGTGAATCTTTGAATTAGTCTCTTTGGATTTCTTCTCTGGCAGCAAGAGAGAAATAAAAACTTAAGCATGAGATTTTTTTTTTTTTAGCATAATTATATTTGGGGAAAAAAAGAGAAAGTGTGCATGTGAGGGCACATAGTTGATAAACCAGGCTAAATAGTATTGGAAAGCAAAGAATAATGGACCAATGAATTTAGTCTTTAGTGGGGAGTGTGCCGCCACTGAAAGTGGCCAGAAACACAGTGCAGGCCCAAAGGTATAGTTATTGAATTGCATTGAGGAATTAGATGCCATCTAGGAATCCTCAAGGGCTGCCTATGTGTAACAGAGTGCTGGGTCATCTGGGACAACCTGAGCTGCTTCTCCACCACCTGACAAACTGTGACATGAAGGTTACCAATGACTTCCTTGTACTGCCTTGAGGTGTATACAGCACCAATCTCAGCCTTTATTCTTCTTGACCTACATAGTTCATTTGTAGAATTGTCTCCCCTCTCCTTAAGAAAATTCTCCCCTCTTGGGCTGTCATGACATAATACTGTCTGGATTTTTCTTGTCCTCACTATTTTCCTAACTCTCTACCAGTCTTCTGTCTCCTCAGTGATTTTCTTCTTTCTTCGAAAGTGCTGTCCTATGCCCTCCTCTTTCTGCACATGCTTCCTCTTAAGGTTTTCGTAACTGATGCTGTATCAGGACCTCCTACAGAGTAGTAAATATCTTTTGCCATATGAAATGTTAGAGCTATTTCTATTAGCACTGTCTTGAAAACAGTAGTGATGTAAATGATGTTGGATCTGCTGGCAGTTTCTACGTGTGGGCAGGGATCGTGTCTCGTGAAATCGAAGAATGGAAACAGGGACACAGGAGAGTCAAAGAGTTGTAAAGGAAGATAGTTTATTGTAAGCAAAGGGTTAGAGCTCCCGAGCGGGAGGGGTTGCCCAGTTACTGAGGCAAAAGCTCTTACCTTCCCTTGCCTGCTTGGGGTAGGAGGCTGGAGCCTTCAAACTGAATTCATCAAGTTTGTCCTGTTTGCCCATCCTGAAGGGATTAATGAACTAACCTATTCCTATCTACCAGATCTGCTCCTTTTTCTGGCCATAAGGGATTTGAGATAACGTATTAACCTCAGGCTGGTCTCATATCTTTGTCCTGAAGTGAAGGAGACATTCCAGAAGCTGAAGTTTCAGGATATGGCTGCTTTTTTGTTTATTCCACCAGGGACGGTCCTGTCCACCTAATGACGTGTTAACTAACCTGTCTCAATAGGGGAGATTTCCATAGATTTGGGCTGGGCTGAGATCCGCTTGGATGCTTGGGGTTGGACCAAATGATACTTCAATAATCTATTCCTAGATGAGGTTCTTATGCGTAGGTTTTTGTGTTTTAATCTCAGATAATCTCTGCCTTTATCACTAAAGAACTACCCTAGGGAATACTTTCCAAATTAATATTAACAATATGGTTATGGCACATTTAAAATAGGTGTAATTGAAAGTCTCATTTTAAGGTGTGAAGTAGAATGAAAATATATTATTTTATCAGGTGGTGTTTCTTTCCCATATCTATTCCGTCTCTACGCCTTGTCTGTGCTTCTCATGTTGCCTTTGTCACAAGGAATTGTAATTTTGACTGTGAACTCCTTGAAAGCAAGGACTACATAAACTGGTTTCTGTGTCCCAATGGTTTAGCACATGCCTACCATATAGAAGTTGCAAAACAGAAATTGGCCAAGTAAGTTAAAAAGAAAAATCATGTGATTTAAAAAAAAAATTATGTAACAAAAAATTAGAAACTAGATCAAAGGTAAAAATGATCTTGATAAATTTTTAAAGGTCTGAATTGGATTCATGACACATTTTAAAGAAATGTCAATGGAAATTATGACATGCTTTTCTACATTGCTATTTATCTGTCTTTTTCAGTTGACACTCCCTCTTGCTGACTTCCTTTGTGATTGTTTTAAAACAGAACAACAAATGCTTTGATACTTCTGCACGAAAAAGGTGGAGTCTAATTATGTTCCCCTTAAATAGGGGCCAGCATTAGTGATCCAAACAGAATGAGAGGGAAGCAATCCCAGGACAATTCTGCAGCTGGGCTGGGAGCAATGATACAGCTTCTGCCTGACTTTGTATCTTAGGAAAAGTGCCTTTGGGGGCCTGAGCTGCCATGTAAAGTTCAGATACCCTGACGCTGCCATGATGCACAGAACAAGCAGACAGCCCCATTTGCTCCCATCGCCAGCTGTTTGAGTCCTCCCAGCTGGCGTACCAGGTATATGAGGGCAAAAACCTTCAAAATGACCCCAGTCCCAGATACCATTTGCTTGTAACTACAGGAGACTCAAAACCTCCCAGCTGAGCCACTCCCAAATTCCTGAATTACAGAAACAGAAAAGATAATATGTAGTTCTTATTATTTTATACCAGTAAATTTTGGGGTGATCGCTATACAGCAATAGACAACAAATACACATTCTCACTAATCTATCATCTCAGCCAGATTCACCCATGTACGTGTATCATGCTTTTTGAAACATGTTAAGATTTACACATAATACATCTATTTGTGCTTACAACGTTTATTCCCATTTCTCACATGTATCACTGAATAGCTAAAGCAAAGGGGCCTCTCGTGCCAGCTTGAAAGGTAGGAATACGGAACTTCAGAACTCAAAGCTTTTAGAGCTCCCAAGGGTTTACTTCCTTCACTGCCTGGCTGGGGAAGAAGAGAGATGGAGAGGGAGAGCTGATACCGAGTGACTATAGAAGTTGATTAGCACATGATTAGAGTGTGCAGGCATCCCTGATACAAATAGCATGTAGCATTTTTAGGGTAATGCCATGTGAGCCCTTAAAGGAGAGTGTATATCAGCTTTTCTGTGGCCGAGAACAGGAAGGGTCTAAATCTGGGAGACGACACTGAGCCCACCAGTGTTATGCCTCTGAGATTCTGAAGCAGGAACAATTTTAAACAGATACAATATACCTTAGAAAGAAGGAAGGTCTTATTTTCAGAGCTTTGAGATTTGTTATAGGAGCTGTGTTGTTTGACCTGACCAGAAGAGAATTCTACATTCCTTTTAAGATGTATAGGGTGCTTAGGGCTCTGGGTTCTGTGGGTAGACAAAATGACCCCTGGCCAAAAGACAGGAAAACCAACTAGCAAGGGCAGTTTAGCTAATATTGCCCCAGCTCGGTGACCAATTGAAAGAGAACACTGACCAGGCCACTTAGCTAGGAGAAGGAGACAGCAAACATCTGGGAGTAGCTCATGACTTCAGAGGATTCTAAAAGAGTCTTCACTTTTTAAATAGACTTGGCATTGCTTAATTGTGAAATTTGGAGACACTGTTATACACTGTTGGACTTTAGGTTCTTTTCTTACAATTTGACTCTTATTGAACGTGTAAAACTGTGGGGTGTGGGGAGGTCTTATTCTTTCAAACTCTTTTCAGCTTGGTTGTGAGTAGGGTGGTTCCCTCTGCTTAGAATGCCTCTCCCTCACTCGTACCCATTGACTGCCTTCTTATCAGGAGCACACACTTCTTGGGAAGGTTTCCAAGAACCCTCACTTCCATCGCCAAGGTTGATCACCACAATTGTGATATTACTAATGGTTCTTACACCTCGATAAAATCATTTTCCATGTTGTATGGCCTCATTCCCTAGACTGTGAACTTCTAGAAGGCTGGCCCTCAGTTGTTTTTTGTGGTTTTTTTTGTGGGGTTTTTTTCTTTGTTGTTCTTTGTTTGTTTGTTTGCCATGGATCAAATACAGATATTACAACTTTTGTGATTTCCCCATCCCACTCCCTGGGCAAGTAGTAGGTACGCTCCTGATGGGTCTAAACAGCTTGCCAATTGCAGAGGCTTCTCCAGTGTATTGTCCTAGCTTGCCTGGTAGAAGCCAGCTGGGATCAGTTACCACCTGTCACCTCAGCAGGAGAAACAGTGGCCAGTCTCAACTTGCTACAAGGTCTCCCAGGGGTATTGGTGCCAGGCAGCAGGTATGTGCAGCACTGGTACATACTGCCCCTGGGCAGCTAGTAAGAAAACTTAGTTGTTTTGCTCCCCTTATCACTTTCCTGGGAACCCTACAAGAAGTAAAGAAGGACTGGGTCCCTCTCCTGCTGCACATCTGGTGTATCAGGCCATACCCTGTCCAACCACTGTTCTTCCTGAGATGCCCAGAGGAGGGGCTGCATGTCTCTTGACTTACTGCCTGTATGTCTCAGTCTATTCTGAGCAGTGCTTATGCCAAGATTGACTGAGTCCTTTGCCTGATACCAGGCCACTGCCTGGAGATCAAACGATCAAGAGAAAAATAAATAAATGCAAAGCTTGTGAGTGTTGGGAAACAAGTGGTTTGGGGGGGGGAAACTAATTTTCAAAGGTCTCCATCAGCCTATGGCCACACTTTTCTCTTCTAGGTGCCCTACCAATGCAAAAAGCCAGAGAGGGAGATCCTATTAGTTCATCTGAACATGTTTTCTGCAATTTCCTTATCATTTTGATTGAGAACTCCCTTGATTTCTGTCATTGGCCCCCGTCAAAACTGATTTTTGAATGCTGTTATGCCCTTGGAGATTTGGTAAATGATCAGGGTTGCCATCTGAGAACCTGGAAACCAGCAATTGACAGCAGGATAATGAACCTAGTGGAAAGATGAAATGAAGGAATAAAAAATATATATTTCATTGTTGATATCTGCTTAATTTGTTGCTAATATATTTAGAGGAACTATGACTTCAGTATTCCATACTCTAAAATAAAGTATTATGAGAATCTCTGCCTTGGAGTCTGAACAGTCAGATCTGTCTATGGCATATATCTACCCCTATCTTTCTGCAAATTGTTAAACAGATTGGTGATTTGATAGTTAGTTCAATAGGAATCCAGTAGGAAATAGAGTACTTTCCCAGTGTAAATCCATGTAAAGATTATGCTATCAGGTGGACACATTACATTTGAAATCTGAATCACCATTTGAAATTTTAATTCTGAGTTGTGGTACCTTGTCAGTACCACTATGACACAACCCCCAAACCAGGCAAAAACACATTCTTTCAACTCGAGAGCTATTTTGGTATTGGTTTGTAACGTGCCTTACTCTTAGTAAAGACTCTCTAAGATAATATTTTATCATAAAATTCTATAATCCTTGCATAAAACATTGTTCTCGCTACCCAGATAACACAGATACCTAGAAAAGTGAGTCAACGTTACACGAAAGCATGTCTGGGATGGAAGTAGGATAGTTAGTTCCTGGGTCTCCTACTTATGTGCTTTTGTTATAAACTGCATATTACTTCCCTGGCTTTATGGTTTAACGAACAAAAGGTTCAGCAGAATCTTTGGACATCAAATGGCCTTCGTGAAACAATGTCTTGATGAGTTAAGTAAAAACGAATCAGAAACACATGGACCCAACTTCCCTTGAAATATAAGAGGGCATACAAATCAAGGCAAAGAGCACTTAACAAACACTCGGTTTGGGTTTCCTCAACCTGAAATGTTAAAATAATTAGCAAGGACTTATTGAGGCTGAAAAGTGATCAGTTCCAGTATTCATAACTCAAAACTGAAATGAGAAAAGGCGGAAAGGTCCTAGAGAAGGGAGTGGCCGTGGGGCGGGTGGAGACCTTTGAAAAGTAGCTTTTCTCCAAAACCACTTGTTTCCCAAAGCTCCCAAATTTTGTTTTTATTTATTTATTTTTCTTCTCTCTTGGTTTGATTTCCAGGTTTCAGCTGGCGACTCTAAATTGGTTCAGCACCAGTCTTTCTAGTCCCTTCTTGATAGCAGAAAATGATGACTTTTGATAAGACAATGTTCTCTTCATTCTTGAATTGGAGATAAATTCATATATTAGCCATTCAGGAAGTTTGGTTAAATAATCAAGTTGAGTTTATTTCCTAGTGGGCTGGACTTCTCAGCATTCACCAAACCCAGAAAATAAATTCTTTCAGAAGCACTGTGAAAAAGTTGTAAGAAAAAATTATTATGTGCTAGAGTATAGATTTTTAAGTAGATTGTAAGATTTGAGAAAAAAAATTACTCATAAACAGAGACATCAGTTTCCTTGCTTGAGCCTCCCCTGTACCTGGAATTTCCAGAATTCCTTCTCTGGTCCAGATTTTCTCCTTCTTCACAGAGGCCTTTGGGACTCAGCCTTCTTCCTCTATTCTTCCACAGTTGCTCCCCTCCATCCTTTGTGATTTTCTCCCCAATTGCAAGTCTGGCTGTAGAGTGTGACGCACTCTCCTACCACTACTTCATAATGCACATTATTTTAAAAGATTATTTTAGAGATTTTAATAGTAATCATCATTGGAGACTGACCAGAACAACAAAAATAACAACCAAGGAGAAGTCTCAGAGTTGACAGAGTGATCCCTAGTCTCTTGGTTCCTGACTTCTTCCATCAACTGAAAGATTGAATGCAGTGGTCCTGCCTTGTCTCATCTCGGAAGGTAGATCCCAGTAACCAGACCCTGTTTCCAAGATGGCTCTTGGCCAAATCTGAAGATACTACCCAGGTTGCAACATTAATGTCTCCTTTATATTAAGAGGGGAGTTTCCATCTCTGAAGCCCTTCTGCTTGGAGGACATTTGTTCATTGTTGCTATGCACATCCCAGAATTCACCTCTTTGGGCATATTCTCATGTGCCTCCTCCCATGTATGAAACCTTTTTTTTTTTCCCCAGCTGTTTCTGACCAATCAGTCAGGAGCAAACTTAAAAATAATGTCTTTAATCATTTAAATATGAGACATTTCATTTATTCATTAATACACATATGTTTATGTCCGTTAGGCCCCAAGTGTCTGGTATTATGAACACAATGGTCAAGTGTCTGATGTAATTTGACTCTAACAAATTGTACAAGTATTCAGCAAAGCTCAAGAGTTCTGGCCAAGGGAACAACTTCATTAATTCATTCAACAAACACTGTCACGTTGCTTCTTCCGGGATCTCTACTGATAATAGTATACTACATGGCAAAAAATGAGAACACTATTCTGGGGATGGGAAACATTATTTATAGGCACAATGCAGTTTGACACTCTGAAATGTAAGACCTTCTTTCAAATGCTTGATTCCATTATTTCCTTTTCTCCCAATATAGTGATAGCTCCCTACTATGAGCATCTATTGTGAAGCAGGCACATGATTTATGCTATCTTCTTTAATTCTCGAGCAATCCTATGAAAGAAGTAAAGTGAGCCATAGTTCATGATTGAGCAAATTTAGACTCAGAGAAATTAAGTAATTGGCTCAATATTGAGCCATTGATAAAGCGGAAGTGTCTATATTTGAATCCAGATCCAACTCTAACGCACATTGTAGTCACCACATTCCTCTCTGTTTTCTCAACTGTTCTGTATATGATGCCTGGAACTTTCAAAGAAAGGTGCTATATCTATCAGTTCAGATGATAGAGTAATATGGCCAGAAAAGCCAGTCTCTTGAGTTAATAATTATACTGTTATAGGTCCATGAAATGTTAGAGTGGTAGGGACATTAATGATCACCAAATTCAACCTCATTTTTACATAGACAAGGACCCCCTAGAAATAGAATGTTGTTTTCAAAGTGACACTTATAAAACCAACTGTAACCACAGTCCTCCTACTTCTCAAGACAGTAAGCTTTCCAATCCATTTACCAGCTGGTAGAACCAAGCAAATTACAACCAAAAGGGAAACAATTCACTGGGAAAAAGCAACACAGAAATCCACCTCACTCGAGCTCTGCGCTGCGAAGCTGTGACATCTAAGTTCATAATTAAAGTAACCTTTTCTCAAACCAAGAGTTCTGAGGACACTTGTGAGTGTTTTGCATTGGGTTCAATCTTGGAATACACTGTTGTTTCTTGGAATACACTATCTGACATCTGAAGGTCAGATAGAAGAAGGTAGGGTTACAATGTATATACCAATGACATGAGTCCTGGTTTTTCATTTCAAGTATATAGTTGGGTTTGGAATCACAGTTCAGTAAATTTATAATAGTTTTTTGATTGCTTTGACTCAGAGCTCCTTATCCATCTTAAATAATATTCCTGATTTCTTTTTCTGTTTGCTACAAGTCTTAGGAATTCAGCCTGTGTTCCCATTTTGATGTAAAAAGAGAAAATCATAGTGCAAGCACAATTATTTTTATTGAGTTCTTAGTTGATGCAAACACTGTGCTCGACCTGTATTATTTCACTAATCATTATGAAGTAAGTAAAAGTTATTTTTCCCATTTTTATATAAGAGGAAACTGAGACAGAGAGGTTAAGAAACAGTCCCAAGATTAAACAACTGGTAAGTGGTTGAGCTATTGTGCACTATATGATTTTGGTTTCTCCCTCCTCAAAAGGTCTCCCAGTTCTCTCTTTCTTTGTTACTCCTAAAAGACTCATATATTATATGCCCCACCTATCACATTTTAAAAAATAGGGTTTGGCTGGGAATTACTGCTACAAAATTAAGTAACATAAACACTGGTAAGTTACAAGGTTATAGATTCTTATAAGGTGTTTGTGTGTGTGTGTGTGTGTGTGTGTGTGTGTGTGTGTGTGTGTGTGTGTGTGTGTGATTTGTGGTCCGTAGTTTATGACTGCCTCCTGACATGACAAATGGAAGCCCCAATGGTCTTCCATTCTTTATTTAATTTCCCTTGGGATAGCTGTGTTTCACTCATCTGTGCCGTTTTCCTTGCCTGAAGACACTGGTAATAAAGGTCAAACCAAAGAAGGACCTTGATCCTACCCCATGGGTTGATGTCTTCACTGAGACCCTCCAGACTGCATGGTATGCCCATCATCAGATTTCTGTGTAGCCCAGAATGATCCATCCCCTTTGGGGGAAGAAGGAAAAAGAGAAGAGGAGGAGGGAGAAATATCCTTATCAGTTAAAGCTCCATCAGCTTGTTTTGCTATAGCACCTTCTGGAAAGAGTTGAGAGTACCTGGACTTAATTTTTTTTTTTAAATAGGTCTATCACTTACCCTTGTGGGGCTAATAAAGGATAGGCACAATTAGGATCACATGGTGATTTGGGCCATTGAAATTTTCAGGGGCAACTCCAGATGTTGAACTTTTGATTCCCTGCCAATCTTTGTGCAGGTGTTGTTCTGTTGGAAGCAGGCAGGCACATTTCGTGCAGAAATGAGTTCTTCTGTTTTTTTTATGATCCAGTATTATGTCAACATTCTTATATGTTTTAGATAAAATCCTAATTAAAATAAAAAAACACACAAAGAAGCCATTATAATGGGAAGACACACGCCTTGGTTCTGCCACAAATTAATTCTGTGATTTTGGGAGATTCTTCAACTTCACTGGGACTCAGTTTCCTAGTGTTTAAAGTGAGAGAAAAAAATTGTCATTTCTAAGGTATCTTTTAATTCTAACATGCTTTGATTTATAGAAACCATGTGAATGAAAGAAGGCTTTAAAAACTTGAAATTATAGTATTGTAGGGGAACGTATGCTTTTCTGCTATTTTGAATTTTATCAGACTCTGTTTGATTCTGAATATTAAAACAGAATTGAATATTTTTCAATTAGCTTTTTATGTAGTATCAAACACATATTTAATTCAGGAAGGGGAAAAAAAAGCCAAAAACCTGTATTGGTGGGAAAAAAGAAGTGCTCTTCAGTTTTCTTAGACATTAAATGGCTCATTCAAAGCAACATTTTGATAAATTGTGTAAATGAGAGAGGAACATATGGATTAAATTTTCCTTGAAATACATACATACTTAAAATATAAGAAGAAAAAGTGCTTGGCAAAGCCCATTTGGGATTCTGCCAAATGGGAAACATTTTTTAAATAGTTGAAAATGCAGTTTTATCTCAAAATCCTGCCATATCCATCCATCCTTATTGATTACGTATTTTAAAATTTGTTAGTTGCTGTCCTTGTATTTATTTTTGCAGTTTGTTCCATGCCCTGGGGGCTTGTTCAATTTTGCTACCATTATTTTTTTTAATAGACAACATAATCCATCAGTCACTGAAGAGCACATCACAGTATCTTTCAATCCCTATGAGATTCCTGTCTTGGACTTCTGTAGAGGTTTCAGTTTGATCTTTCCTAGAGTAACAACTGGCGTTAATTCAGATTGCTGTAATGAAAAATTCTAAGGAGCACTTTGTGGTAGAGAAATAAAGGGAATCTCGTCTTTGAAGATGTGGAATATGGTAAACAATTTCCCAGTAAATCATGTTATTGCTGTGGAAGAGCTTTGAGACAAGACAAGCCCTGAGTTTCATGATTATATATAATTCACAACCAGATAATCAAAGACTTAGAGATAACATTCTTCTGGATGAATAGAAGAATTTGGTATCTCAATGGATCCCATTGTACAAGTTGAAGAAGAGAAAAATTATTTTCTCAAAAATCTTAAAAATCACAGACTTCTGATCAAATTAGCAGCACTTTCTAGTTCTAAGAGTTGAATTATTCCAAGTAAAACGACTCAGAGCAATTTGTGTAAGTCCTTTAACAGCTGTTTGCAAGAGAGCCATGGAAACCACATCTCTATAGGTAAATACAGTCAGATTCCAATCACTAGGACGTATCCTGGAACCTGACATTCTGCCTGAGATTTTTCTCTCCTCTCGCTGTTTCTCCCTCTTTTTTGTAATCTAATCCTTTCAGCAAGAATGCTATTTTGTCATGAAAATACAAGGAAACAGGAACATTTTCTTGGTGTCAAAAATCTCAAAGCCTAGGAGATGATTCTATCAGATACAACATTCTGCTAAGGCTGTGTCCAAGGCACTGATAAGATTTATTTTCACATGATGGTAACACTATCTTATCTTTTGAGGATAATCTTTAGAACACAAGAGTATGTTTTTTATTGTTGACATCCTCTCCTATAGTATCAAAATGTTATTTTTAATAATTAATTTTCAGGGAATTGTTTATGATTTAAAGAGAAATCTTCCTCATTCGGCTCATCTGTTTTGCCCACACAAAACTGCAAACCGAATCTGTACAATTTCATGAGATCTAAAATTTAAAATGTTGTAGAGAATTTTGTATAAAAACTCAGTAGCAGACACAAAAGTGAAGACCTAGCTGACACCTTTGGAACTTCCCATGTACTTGGTTTTATGTTCAAAGGGGCATTAACATAATAGAGTATATTTAAAATATAAAGGAAGTAATTTTGAAGTGCTTTATTTCATTTATTTAAAGGATATAATAAATAATGTTATAAGATTAATTTTGCTCTCTGGTAACGCAAACGTTTTAAATATATATATTATTCTATTCTTTAGTCTCTTTGTTTGAAATGTATTAGCATATTCAGAAAGTCTGAAAGAGAAGGGGCAAAGATAATTACTTTACTAATGGTATTATGAGAAATTATTTCAATTTATGAATAAAGGAAGCTAGGTACTTAAATACCTTCACCAGTATAAGGTGTGAATTTGTCATACTTAAGTCAGACTGAAGTATATGATGGTGGTTTAGAAACTTAGATTATCGTCACAGTTTCTTAGTTACTAAAATAACTTACTTTTTAAAAAATCAAATTTATGAAGGTGTCACATACAGTAAAACGCACCTATTTTAAACATACATTTAGATGAGTTTTGATAAATATATACATCTGTAGAGTCACCATCAATCACCACAGTCAAGATAGAGAATATTCATATCACCCAAAATTTCCTTTGTTCCCTTTGACGTCCATTCCTTGCCTTAAAGGCCCTGGCAATCCCTGATTTACTTTATATCACAATAGTTTGGCATGTCCTAGAATTTGATATAAATTCAATTACATAGTATGTACTCTTTTGTGTCTGACTTCTTTCATACAGCATAGTTTTGAGATTCATCCATGTTGCATGTATCAGTAGTTTGTTCCTTTTTATTGCCGAGTAGTATTCTGCTTTATGACTATATCACAGTTTCTTTGTCCATATACATTTAGATTGTTTCCAGTTTTTGGCTATTATGAATAAAGCTACTATAAACTTTTATGTACAGGTCTTTGTGTGGGCATGTGTTTCATTTCTCATGAATAACTACCAAGGAGTGAAATTGATGGGTTTTATAATAAATTAGGTTGGTGCAAAAGTAATTGCGGTTTAAAAGGTTAAAAAATAATTGCAAAAACCACAATTACTTTTGCACCAACATAATGCTTTTTAAGAAACTGCCAAAAATTTTTTTCCAAATTGATTTTACACTTCCACTAAAAGTGTATGTGAGTTCTAGTTGCTCCGTATCCTCACTAACATTTAGTATTATTATTCTTTTGAATAATAGCCAATCCAGTGGGTGTGTAATGGTATTTTACCGTGATTTAAATTTTCATATCCCTGATGACTAGTGATGTTAAGCCATCTTTTAATGTGCTTATTGGCCATTTGTATATATTCTTTTGTGAAGTGTGTTAAATCTTGTACCCTTTCAAAGTGAGTTGTTTATCTTTGTGAGTTGTAGGAGTTTTTTACATATTCTGGATAAAAGTCCTTGAGAAATATGCATTGGTGATTATTTTTAAAAAATTTTTGGCAATATTATATCAGGAAATATTACATCCTGGTAATACTGTATCAGTTTATCTTATTTAAAATATTTCCCTTCAAAAACAACAACAACAACAACAAACCCCTCAGTTTAAAAAAATAGGCAAAGAAGAAATATAAATGGCCAATTAGCATGTGAAAAGATGCTCAACATCCCTAATTATTAGAGAAATGCAAATCAAAACCAAAGTGAGATACCACTTCACACCCATTAGTGTGGCTATTATAATAAACAAACAAAACAAAACCAACAAGTGTTGGCTAGGATATGGAAAAATTGGAACCATAGTGCATTGCTTATAGGAATATAAAATGTTTCATCTTCTGTGGGAAACAGTATGTTGATTCCTCAAAAAATTAAGGATTTACCATATGATTACTATAGGGATTACCATTTTGTCCAACAATTACACTTTTAGATATATACACAAAAGAACTGAAAGCAGGAACTTAAACAGATATTTGTACACCAATGTGTATAGCAGCATTATTCACAATAGCCAAAAGATGGAAGCAACCCAAATGTCTATGGACAGATGAATGAATAAACAAAATACTATATATACATAAAATGGAATACTATTCAGCCTTTAAAAGGAGTGAAATTCTAATACATACAACAATATGAATGAACCTGGACGATATTATGCTAGGAGAAATAAACCAGACACAAAAGGACAAATATAGTGTGATTCTATTTCTTTGAGGTGCCTATAGTCGTCAAACCTATAGGAACAGAAAGTAAAATAGTTGTTATCAGGGGGCTAGTTGTTATCAGCTTAAAATAGGATATTATAAATACAAGATATTTTATGTAAATCTCATAGTAACCACAAAGGAAATATCTATAATAAATACACAAAATATGATAAAGGAGTCAAAGCATGTCACCGCAAAAGTCATTAAATCACAAAGGAAGACAACAAGAGAGGAAGTAGGGAACAAAGGATCTCCAAAACAGTCCAAAAACAATTAACACAATAGCCATAGTAAGTCCTTACCTATCAATAATTGCTTTAGATGTACATGGATTAAATTCTCCAATCAAATACATGGATTGGCTGAATGGGTGAAAAACTCAAGATCCAACAATATGCTGCTTACAAGAGACTCACTTTAATTTTAAGGACACACATAGACTGAGCGTAAAGGGATGAAAACAGATACTTTAAACAAATGGTAGACAAAAGAAAGGGTAACTATATTTATATCAAACAAAATAGTCTTTAAGCTAAAAATGGTTAAAGAGACAAAGAAGGTTATTATATAATAATAAAGAGGTCAATCCCTCAAGAAGACATAACAATTGTAAGTATTTATACATCCAACATCAGAGCACCTAAATATATAAAGTAAATACGTTTTGGAGACTTAAAAACCCCAGTTTCAACAATGGATAGATCATCCAGAATGAGAATCAATAAGTAAACAGTGAATTTGAACAACACTGTAGACCAAATGAATCTAACAGACAAATACAGAACATTCCATCCAACAGCAGCTGAATACACATTTTCCTAAAGTGCACATGGAATATTTTCTAGTATGGGTCATATGTTAGGCCATAAAACAAGTCTTCACAAATTCAGGAAGATAGAAATCATATCAAGTACCCTTTCCAACCATAATGGTATGAAACTAGAAACAGTAACAGTAGGAAAGCTGGAAAATTCACAAAAACATGGAAATTAAACAACACTGACCTGAACAACCAATGGATCAAATAAATAAATAAATAAATAAAAAGAGACCTAAAAAAATATTTTGAAACAAATGAAAATGGAAAGACAACATTCCAAAACTTACAGGATACAACAGAAGTTCTAAGGGAAGTTTATAATGAAAAATACATACATTGAAAAAACAAAAGGAAGCTCTCAAAACACCTAATTTTACACCTCCAGGAACTATAAAAAGAAGAACAAACTAAGTCCAAAGTTAGCAGAAGGAAATAATAAAGATGAAAACAAAAATAGACAACAGGAAATCAATAGAAAAGATTAATAAACCTAAGAGTTGCCAATAAATGTAAGTTATATGAAATAGGCAAATTCCTTAAAAGATACAAACTCCCAGAGCTCAAACAAGAAGAAAGTACATAACCTGAATAGTCCGATATTTATTAAAGAAATCAAATGTGTAGTTTAAAATCTTCCTAAATGGGAGAAAACCAACTTCAGGTCCAGATGGCTTTACTGGTGAATTCTACCAAACATTTAAAAAAATAACTAATTCTAATTCTACACAACTCATCTATGAGGCCAGAACTACCATCTATGATAATACTCAAAACAGTCACATTTGGATACCGGATCTATAACAAAAGTAGCACTACAGAACAATAGGGAAAGGATTGTCTTTTTAATAAATGATCATAGATCACCTGTTTATTCATGTGGAAGGAAATGAAACTTGACATCTATCCCTCAATAATCACAAAATTGAATATTTTGATTTTCATTTAAATATGAAAGTAAAACAATAAATTTTCCAAAAGGCAATGTAGGAGAATAAAGGATATCTTCACGGATTTTGGATAAAGATTTCTGAAATAGGACACAAAAAAGTACTAACCATGAAGGAAAAAAAATTCCTAGATTGAACTACATTAAAATTAAGAATTCCTTTTGTCAAAAGATATCATGAAAAAGTGAGAAAAGCCACAGAGTGGGGGAAATATTTATATATATATATATATATATATATATATATTCATATGTATATATATTCATATGTATATGTACATTCATATGTATACATATATGAATAACAAAGGACTTGAATGCAGAATATAAAAATTATGAATCAATTGGAAAAAGAGTTATGAACCAAAGAAAAAAGGGCATGAACTTCCACAGGTATTACACAAAAGAAGATACCCAAGTTGACAATGTGTAAAGGTGGTTAACCACATTAGTTATCAGGGGAATGCAAAGTCAAATTGCAATGAGAAATCACTGTGAACCTACCAGAATGATTAATTTGACTTACTGTGATGTGTTGAAGCATTATTGAAGATGTGTAACAACTAAAAGTTTCATCCACTGGTGGTAGCAATATAACCTGATACAATCACTTTGGGAAATTGTTTGGCAGTGTCTGCTAAAGCTGAAAAATCTCATATCAATATAGCAATTTCATTTCTAAATATATACTTTCAAGAAATGCATATGTATACACCAAAAGGCACAGTAAGAATGTTCATATTGCATTATTCATAATAGTGAAAACCTGAAAACCTAAATGTCCATAAATATTAGAATAAGTAAATACATTGTGAAATATTTATACAATGCATTACTAATATCAAAGATAATAAAGAAACCACTGATGCATACAATATAAATCTCACAAACACAGTATTAAGTAAAACAAGCAAGACACAAAAATAACTCAAACTTGATGATTCTTTTCCATGGAGTAGACAACACTTCTCCATGACCTGAAGGGTCAAGGGAGGAGAAGGGGCAACCAAAACCTGGTTGAGAGCTAAAGCCGTGGAAAAGCAGCCATGCTTCCTCTAAGAGCTACAGCTATTCAGAGAACTCCTGTTAGAATTGTGGCATCATACAGAGGGAGTGGGGAAAAAAAACATATCATCTCTCTCTTCCTGCCTTCAATGTCCAGGTCATACCTTTTATTGACTGAATCTACCAAGGAGCCAGAGGGCAAGGTGGCCTGGAAAAGATGGTGTCTGGATAGCCTCCGGGAGACCTGAATAAGATAGAGAAAGGTGGAGAATAAATTTGGCAGCAACCATATTAACCAGCACAATTTTTAACTGTTCACATATTTTCCATCCTTGAGAAGAGTTCTCATCAACCTTGGCTATACACTAGAATCACCTGGAGAGCTTTAAAAAATACTGTCATCTAGGTCCCAATCCCAGAGATTCTGATTTAATTGACCTGGGGAAGAGCCTGGGCCTCGGGATGTTTCAACTCTTCCCAGATATTTCTAATGAGCAGCCAACTTTCTAAAGTTGAGCTTTAGAGTAAGATTTCTCTACCTCACCACTATTGACATTTGGGGCGCATCCCACTGCATTGTGGGATGTTTAGCAGCACCCCTGGTTCAAGTTGCAATACTCGGTTATAACAACGTCCGCAGACATTGCTAATGGAGGGGGGGAACAACAGTACTTCCCCCCCCCCCCCCCCCCCCCCGTCTGAAAAGCACTGCTTTAGAGCAGAGGTACCGAATGTGGTTCTGGGACTGGAAGTATCAGCATTGCAGGGGGAGGTGGGAGGAAGAACATGTTATAAATGCAAATTGTCAGCACCCATCCTAGATTAACTGAAGGAAAATCTCCAGGATTGGGACCCATCACTGTATTTTAACAAATGCTCCAGATGATTCTGATGCATGCTCAAATTGGAAACACTATTTTAGAGACTGAACTGAGTCCCAATTCTTCAGAAAGAACTCTATCACCTGTGTCAGCTTGTACCGATAAGCTTATGCTTTTTCTTTGGACTTCTAAGGTACTGTTTTCTGTGTTTCTCATGTTAGCACTTAATCATGTGTTTGTTACTTAACCAGTAAACTTGTCACTGGGTTATTTTTGGCAAGTCTTATTTTTTTGCAGGATTGTATGCTCTTCAGGAACAAGGGCTGCCCAGATGAACATCCAGCAGACTTGCTGGCCTCCTCCTGCTTGGGGAGGGAGAGGAGGTCAGCTGGGAAATTGACCCCAGGGAACCTAAGTGCACTCATTTTCCCCGTAAGCATTTAGCAATGCATGAGGGCAATGCTTCTCAAACTGTCATGTGCAAATAAATTTCTTGGGGATCTTGTTAAAAAGTAGGTTCTGACTCAGTAGATTTAGGATAAGACCAGAAATTCTGCATTTCTAACAAGTTCCTAGACCAGGCAGATACTGCTGATCCTCATACCAGACCTTTATTAGCAAGGGGCTAAGGTGCTTATCAATTACATGTTTCTACTGTGTGTCCTCGAAAATAAGACCTAACCGGACAATAAGCCTTAGCATGAGTTTTCAGGATGATATCCCCTGAACATAAGCCCTAATGTGTTTTTTGGAGCAAAAATTAATACAAGACCCGGTCTTGTTTTCAGGGAAACTTGGTAGTAGTCACACAGCCCTAGAGCCAGAGACTCCAGAACAGCTGGAGGGGGTTAGAGGTTAAACCTTCCTGAAAATGGCAAAAGAAGCTTCTTAAAGAACCCAAAAGGATCTGTACTCTTATCAGTTAGTTTCATTGTCAGTGAGTGGATATCTTAAGGTGGTTAACTTCT
Source organism: Rhinolophus hipposideros (assembly GCF_964194185.1). Lineage (NCBI taxonomy): Eukaryota > Metazoa > Chordata > Mammalia > Chiroptera > Rhinolophidae > Rhinolophus > Rhinolophus hipposideros. Next base: position 69,840,946 of record NC_138052.1, on the reverse strand, counting down.
TGTACTTTTTACTGACATTAAGGAAACTGTGTTCTTTGACTGAGTATTCTGGTATCTTTATGTCAAGCACTGTGCCCTTGTGATAATAATCGAGATCTATGCCCTGCATTTCTTTGCTGTCTCTCAACAACAACCCAATGTTAAACATTTGATTAATGCTTAATTAAATAGGTGAATGAATGAATGAGTGAATTAATAAAGTCTTCAGTGACATTTTGGTTTCTGTGCCTCCAGATAAACCCAATTCAAGTATTCCCTTACCAAGCTGTGGGCACTTGGATAAAAATACTATTCCACTTACTCCACTTCCACCCTTTCATACCCAGTCAAAGAAGACAGACGTGCAACCCTGGACCCGCCAGGCAAAGTATGGGACCTCTAAACCAGCGAGTTAACTCTGGGACTTACCCTTAATTTGCAAGACCCTCATGATATCCCCAGGGGTACGAAGACAGAACCAGGACTCCCTGCCTGATAGAAACTGAAGTTTCTATCATTGAAACACTGACAGATTTTATGACTCAACCATCCTTCCCACTTTGTTTAAGAATTGGAGAAGTAGTTTCTGCCCCTGTCTTGGATATCTCTTTGCCAAAACAAAAAACCCTAACATTCACAAAGTCATTTTGTTATTTTTTGTTTTTACCTAAATCTTTCTTCTTTTTCCTGCAAAGTCAGTTTCTACTTATTTTGGCCTTAGTGGAGATACAGAAAATCTGATCCGCACATTAGTACTTTATGCATTTGAAACCTTATTCTACTAGGATAATCCGAAATTTTGTCTAGCTAAAATAAATAGTCATTATTAAAAAGTATTTTTCTCTTCTTCTGCTTTTCCATGTTGGCAATTGTATCAAAACAATGAACAAGGAAGAAAAAACTATAGCAATAGAGATAATTGAATAGAGAACAATAGCAGCTTAGAGCTTGTGATTAGCAAAATAGTTAGCTTTTCCATGTTGGCAATTCTATCAAAACAATGAGTAAGGGGGGAAAAAAACTGTACCACTAGAGATAATTGAATAGAGAATAATGGAATAATGAGCACTTAGGGTTTATAACTAACTAGCTAACTAGTTGGGCTATCTGGTCAAATGTTGCTGGGAAATCATTATCTGAAAAGACTTTATGGGAAGCAGTCCACTTCCAAAGAAGGCTCAAGTTCATAATGGAAAAGTTAAATATGAGCTTTTTAATAGTTGGCAAAAGTAGTCCAACAAAACACATTACTGTTTCGGGCTTCTCATGAATTATGTCATGTTACAAGGATGATGAAAGACATGCTTGCTCATAGCTTATTGACAGCCCCGTGATCTATTTCCATAGTGCCAAAGACTTACCACAACTTCGTCTTGCATAGAACCATAGTGCCTGAGGGACAGAGTCTAATGCAGGCTCCTATCTTCAGGCAGACCTATAAACTAACCACTTCTTTCCTTGTTTTTTTTTTTTAACAGTTGGAGAACTGGTTTCCATACATTACTAAGTAGTCCACTGCCTATGTTTAAAATCTTAGCATTCAGAAAGTTCTTTTGTATTTTTCACTTAAACCTTTTTGTGTGTAATTAAAGTCAGTTTCTAGTTATTTTGGCCTAAGTAGAGATACAGAAAATTTGATCTGCACATTTGCACTTTATGCATTACTATATTAGGACAATCTGAAATTTTGTTTGGCTAAAATAAATAGTCCTAATTCCATTTACTTCTCCTCAAATACCCTATTACCCAAGCCTCAAATCATCTTTATTATATCCTTTTAGGCCTCTTTAACTCTTCCCTGTCTTTCTAAGCTATGCTTCTAAAACTGAGGTACAATTATTTATTGAGAGCTCATACAATTGTTTATTAAGGGCTCCAGGAGAGGGTTCATATTTTTAAGGCTCTCATATATTATACCTTTTACTTAGACAACTTAAAATCATTATTTTAAGTTTATTTTTTTCTTTCCATTGGGTAAAAAACCTTTGTTTAAAATTGGACATTTAACTTCCAGTTAAATGGCAGACTGAGCATGGACATCTACTTCCTGTCCCCTGCAAAGCCCCCTTTGAAATGACAGTAGAGTTGTTGTTGTTGTTTTAATAAAAGCAAAACAATGCCAAAAAACAACTGATGGTCAAAAATATTGAAGAATTCCTAGAATACAGAAACCATGCAATCAGAATAGACAGAGAAAGAGCAGATGAAGCCATAGCCCAAGGTACCAGAAGCAAGCAAGGGACATCCTCGGGAGCCCCAGAAAAGCTCCAAGTTCAAAGTCACTAGGAAAGGTAGAGTAGACCAATTACCAGATTAATCCTTAACTCCCACCATAAAGTGGTTGGCAGTGGGAATTTTGGCCCTTAGGCTAAAGCCAGAATATTACATTCCAAAGGAAATGTGTGATTTGTGCCCAAAGTTTCGTAGTGAGGGTTTCAGGAGCTGAGAAAGAATTTCAAGAGAGGTTAAGTGTCTCCAGAATATACAACAGGTATGGAGAGGCTGTGCTCCTGGGTCATCACCATCTTCACTAAGGGACCTAAGCTGATGGTTCCACTACATGGAACATTGTTATTTGCCATGGCAGAGGGAAGAGTTTTGGAGGTTCTCTGAATAAATACATTGGCCTGGGAATAACACATATCCCTCTGCTCACAACTCATTGGCCAGAATTAGTCACATGACCTTATTCAAGATCAAGGGTGCCAAGAAGTTCAAATTTTCCACATGCTGGAAAGGAGAGAGCACCAGAAACATTTGGTGGGTGGAACTCATGACTACTTTGTTATCGACAAAGGAATGAGATTCAGATGAACAGTAGAAGTTTCATCATTAATACTGTGTGCTAGATGACAATGAAGCAATGCCTTCTAAATTATAAGAAAAAATAAATATGATTGCCTAGCAGTCTATTTCCACAACTAAACTATTGATGCAATTGAGGACATGTAGGTTTTAGAAAATATATCACTCATTAACTCTTTCTGAAAAACTTCTTTATATGCTTGAATAAAAGGAGATTAAGCTACATATACCATTTACATAAAAGTAGGTCAGGTGATTAAACTATAATGTTATTTGGCAAAATATTTGAGAAAGTGACCTGTGATGTGAGAGAATTTATAAGGGCTCAAATATTTGACAGCACCCTCTCTTTTAAGGGACTGTTTTGGATAAAAGCAAACCAAACAAAAGCCTTGCCTTATTCAGGATCATATAATACTAGATATTCTAGTAATTAAAATATTAATATAGACAATAGAGATAAATGGGAATCAAGAAACAGGAAAAAAGTAAAGAAAGGTACAAAAATTCTAAAAGAATGTTCTATATTTGTACATATGTATTATAATTATGTATAATTATATACATAACCATTGTACGTGTTATATATTAATTTTCAATTTTTCTAATCACTCTATGTACAAGCATAAAATATTTTATTATGATTATAGAAAGGAATATAAATGGTGGGAAAATGAGGATGTAAGGTAAGGGTAAAAAAGTCGAAGGCAGGGAAAGTTAATAAAACCTCATTTGTAGCACTTGACAATTCATGTAGCACTTTTGCTAGTGTCTCATTGGACCCCTTAATGGTGTTCCTCCCAAATGGAGGTTATGAAAATCTTTTTTATGAAGTGGCAATTGCAACTTATCAACTGAAAATTATAAACAAGGTGTGATCAAAAACTACGGTGAGTGCTCCTGCTGAGTACCATCCAACAGAAAGGCAGGGATCTTCAATATGGGAAATGGTGCTTCGAACCTTAGTAACAGGGTGTGACAAGTTTCAACTTGTCTGGTTGAGAGAAGCTACGGTTGAGAGAAGGTGTGTTTTAAAGTGTGTCGTAAATCATGGATCATGAACAACACATTAACATGAAATGGGCAAAGAGTTTCATCCTACATCATGACAATGCTCCATGTCACACATCACTTCTGGTCAAAAAAAACCATTATGGTGCGTCCTCATCCACATTATTCACTAGATCTGGCACTGTGCAACTTCTGGCTCGTCTCCAAAGTCAAAATCACCATGAAAGGGAAATGTTTTGAATCGATTCAGGATATCAAGGCAGCTACAACAGCGCAACTAAAGACACAAAAGAGGATTTCCAGAACTGCTCCAGAAAGTGGCAAGAACAACGGGTAAGTGTGTTCGAAGTGAAGGGGATTAATGGCAATGTGTCTTTTTCTATAATAAATATTTTTAAATTTAAACATTCACCGTATTGTTTGATCAGACTTTGTATATTAAGACTTTAATTCTATCCATGCTTTTCCTACCTGGCTATGAAACAACCCGATCCACGTCATTGCAATAATTTTAAAAAACTATCTTAGGGCAATGAATATTTTAACCTTTTTGGTTCAGGATGCTTTAAAAAATCTGATGAAAGTTATGGATACTTTCTCAAACAAACAATCACTCACATACATGCAACTTTGCAAACCACTTTGAGAGGTTTATCAAATCCCTAAAAGCCATCCATGGAGCCCTGGAAGCACAGGCCCATGTTCGGAACCCCTGCCACAGAGTGGTCTTACTCCCAACATTTTAGGACCTCATGATGCTGAGATAGGCAGCCTAAATGCAAGAGTGGGCATATGGATGGGGCAAGACAGCCCAAGCTTTTGACTTGGGGTGGGGCAAATAGAACCTGCTTTTGCCACTAAAGTTATAGGGGTTCCCTAGGGCCTCACCCTGTGAGGGAATGAAAAGGACAAAGGGCCGTATGATAGATACACAGCAGAATGGGGTTCCACATAGAATAAAGTGTCCTTTGATCCAAATGTCACTATGCACTGGATTAATGACATTTGTATAGCATGCCACAGTCATGGAGAATTTTCACAAGCGTCATCTCTTTGGAACCACTCAATGGAGCTTAAACATTATGTCTTCATGTAGGACGGCCAGGGAACAGCAGCCCCACTTTGTAAGATTATCCAGTTAAGCCTCAGGGTTATCCGAGGAGTTAGTCACAAAGTTGGGTCTTTAGACAAGGTTTTCTGACCATTATCAAATAATTTTTACATTCTGCCTCCTCAGGCTAGCCTTCTGTGTGGGTAAAATGTGGAATATGATTTTGGACTCTTAGAACAGCCTCCTTTCCTTAATGGATCACTAAATCTTTCTATTCATTTGCAGAGGGAAAGCTCTAAATGCAATGTACTGTTACCTGGAAATAGTCGCTACCAGTTATTTGAGGAGGGGATGGAGGAAGGCTGGGGATTACCTTGTGTGGTGGTCTGCAGGGTGGGGGGAACCTGTGTGGAGCATGGGTGCCTGAGGAGGAGCTGGCAGAGGAAACAGATGCTCTGTACACAGTTGGCCCCTATTTCCCAACCAGGCCTAGGGCTGGTCCTGAGAATAATTCAGGGATAGCAGGAGGTTGGCAAGAGAAGAAAAAATAAGAGTAACTCATTGTGTAGAGGCCTAATCTCTCTGGAACTGGATCGTCTTCAGCTTCCTATTTTCGAGCCTGGCCTCAGGGGCTGATACAAACAGGCACTCAGGAATTGTCTATGCTAAGTTGGGGAAACGAAAAAGGCATACCTCACCGTGGGGAATCAAGGTTAATGAGTATCAATGAGAAAGAATATCTAGATGGTCGGGAATAACTTCTCTATATGTGACACTGTCAACTGGTATGGCAGTGCTTAGAAGGAAATACTTGGGACACACAAGATTGGAGTGGACAAAGAACTGGAAATAACACTGTAGGAAAATGGGAGGGTCCCATGCTGGCAAGCATTGGACCCAATGACCTAAGAGAGCTCTTTTGTCTGCAATTACCCTACGGTTAAATGATGAACTGGTTTAGTGAGGGCAACTCAGTGGTTTATTTCCGTGATAAGAAAATAACAAAAATAATCAACCAGGAAATAGTCAACTAGGATCTTGAACCCCCTCAGCTGAGAGAAGACTCTATTACATAGGGCCATGAGAAACTGCAGTTCCCCTGCTAGAGCAAAGATGGAGAGAAAGGCCAGGCTGTGCTGGGACTCCATCTCTTGCTTTCTCGTTGTACAAAGATGGCCATGGTGGTGGCTAGCCTTCAAGACCTCCACATACAAATTAGTGGCGTGACCACTCTGTTTCCCTAGGTAATCACTGGAAGGGGCACAGAGAGAAGAGACTGGTGGAGGAATCCTAGTTCCAGGATGTAACACTCCTCTGTCCCTCATAGAATAGTTGAGTAACTTTGGGAACATTGTCTCACCCAAGGCTTCTCAAACTTATTATTTGTTTACCACTGTCAGAATAGTTTTCCTATGCAAGTACCAGCTTTATTTGCATTTCTTTGATATTTTTCTATAAATACTTCTACATATTTTAACCTAATGCTAGAGCTTAACACCAAGTGTTCAGTATATAAGCAATTATTTTTCTAGAACCAACAAAATAGCTTCAGTTTTATGCTGTGTTTTGTGGCCTAAAAGTGCATTTTTTTACTATGATTTTTCTTTGAATACTTAGGTTCTTGGGGAATGACATCACTCAGAACAGAAACTGGGAAACACTTTGTACAAGTTTTTAAAATGTGGTTAACAGTTGGGGAAAAAAACAGATTCTTCCAATCAATGGTAGTTTTGGAAGAAAGTGGTATACCCCAAAACCTCTCCTCTCCCCCAACCCTGGCTGTGCAAGCTGGGAAGGAGGGGACTTTCATTCAGAAAATGAAGACAATAATAATGATGTGAATTTGCTCCAAATAATAACAAGGAAATGGAAAACGTTTCTTAAAGGCAAAATCACACTGCAAGTCACTTTGTTCCTAAAAGAAAACTTGGCCAAAGTGAAACACTGTAGCTATTTCAGAATCCTTGGTAAAGATTAGATGTCTCTAATTCCTTCCCAGCAAGGTGAATCACAGAAAGTAAAATTTACAGGTTTCTAACCCAAATGATCCTCTCTCTCTGGAAAGACTTCTTCTCTAAAGTAAAGGAGAGAAATTGCCTACCCCGCCTCCCATGGAATGGGTTGGGCTTACTTTATTAAATCAGCAAACATTTATTGCTTACTTACCAGGTTGAGCCTGTGTTTTTTAAACCTGGAGAGTTAAAAAGACAGAAAAAGATACAAAAAAGATTAAAAAGACAGAAGTCCTACATTCTATGAGTTGTAATTGAGCAAAGGGAATAAAAGTAAACAAGTAATTGCAGTATAGTGACAAGTAACTCAAGGCACTAAAAGCTGACATTTGCAGAATGATCATCACATAATTCACATTAACACACTCAATCCTCACAAAACCCCACTTTGCATATGGAGAAACTGATGCACAAAATAGAAAAGTCCTTTATCAAGGTCCCTTGCAAGTGGCAGAGCCAGAAATCAAACCCACACTGCCTGGATCCTGAGTCTCGGGTATCGTAGATCTGGGAGTCTACAGAGAAAGTGACTATAAGATGAAGAGGAGTTCACTGGGCACATGGAGAGCAGGAGACAGGAAACCGAGATGTGACTCTAGTCCCAGAAAACAATATGTAGAAAATGTCTGTGGGAAAAAAAAAAAAAAAAGAAAATGTCTGTGAAATAGCCATTTAAATATGAGGTGATGCTAGAGTGCTCCGTAGTGAATTCTGAGGCTGAGTTCCCACTTTTTAGGCACCTGCTTTTCATTATTCATTTATTAAGCACCTACTATGTGCCAGGCAGTATATTCAGTACAAAGAATATGACCATGAAGGGGACACCATTCCTTTCCTAGGGCAGAAGGGTCATTATATTTGATTTGAAAACCCATTGAGTTTGGATAAATTGTTTGGGGTGGCATACACTCAAACTTTTAAAACTAAATTAGAACTGGGAAATCTGTCAAATTTGGGGTTTCTGTTCTACACCTCAGTAAAACCAAACAAACAAGCAACAACAACCAAGATCCGTCATCTTTCCCCCTCTGGCAAAACACTTTTATTTTCCATAAATGCTTTAATCAGTTTGGAGTATTGGTTTAAACGTTTAGAGTGTACTTGAGAGTTTTAAGCATCAAACAGACTTTTAAAGTGGCTTTTCCTGTTAACATAATGTTTCTTGTAACCAATCAGTTGTGCCAAAACTCACTGTACAAAAGTAATGCTGCCAGGTAGGGTTGTATTTCAGCGGTAACGCATCAACCTTTTGGATGGCCCTACATTTTTTTCTCAGTTCACATCTTTAGTGTCTTTGTACACCACTTCCAGAATATCACTTTGCCATTTTGTAAATGGGTTTGCGTTATTTGTGATAATACTTACCCTTTATATAATTACCGCGAGTCATGGGAAGGTTCAACTGTTTCATTAGTTGACTGAGAACAACAAAGTCTAAAGTTTCATTGAAATCAGATGTAATGTTTGTGTTCCAAGGTCAGCTGGAAACTAATAGGAATAATTTAAGCCATAATATCCCAACTGAGGCTGAGCCATGCTAATCATTCTGCAGATCATACTGGAGTGATTCTGAAGGGGGAAAAAAATCACATCCTATTTCTCCCTCATTAAGTATACTGAAGCTCAACTTTATAAGAGGAAAGAATTAATCTATAGCAGGGTGGTCACAGTCCATGCCTCTCGGGAACCACTACAGGAGACCTTCAGCAACCAGGAGCCACAACCAAGTAGACTGAAAAGCTGATTCGCCTTTATCCTTCCCTTTTGCTTTTTTTCCCTCCAGTTCTCTTTTTCCTTTCCCATAACCAAGCAAGTGTGGAGACATGGGATTCTGAGAAAGTCTAGAACCTTCTGGAAAGTTCTCTGACCCTTCCACCAACTTCCCACACCCACCCCAAAGCCGAAAGTAGAAGGAAGCTTCTAGAGTAAGGAAGGAAAGTGTGGCAGGGAGGAACTTTACCCTCAAGCTTCCTCTTTTGGTAAAATAGCCAATTGAAAAGCTTCCTGGTATTCCCTTCGGGCTTTTATCTAAAACTTGCTAATTCTTTTCCTGTAATCATTATTTTTAATGAATGAAGAAATGAATCTAGCAAGATAAGGGACTCACATTCCTCACCATGGGTGAAGGAATCTCTTCCCCATTCAGGATTCTCTCTACTAGCTCCCAGGTCTGTGTTTTCTCTGGGAAGACAGTGTTTCTACAAGCTGCAAGCCTAAAAGAAGAAGAAAGTCTGTCCAAGTCAAAATAAATATAAAATACATATGGTCATCATCTGACTAGTTGTGGAGTTTTAAAAAGAGGTGGATGTGAGAGTAGTTTTATAGGCTATTGGAAATTCTGAATCTCTTAGCCCCACAAAGTAAATGCAAGCTTATAGGGCTGGTAATTCCTGGGAGAGTGCATTTTGGACCGCACCATTTTCTCCATTGCTTTAAAGGAGGGAGGGTGGGAGTGGGAGAAATAAGAAGTCAAAGTACTATCTCTTTTTGCTTTGGGGATACATAAAGGTCCTACGGAAACCTCCAAGTAACAACAGTTTGGGGGAATGTTGGGAAGGAGGACATAATGATTGACACAGTGGGTGCCAGACCAAGGATCAAAGAGCTGCCTCTGGCTGTAAGAAACTTAAAAGCCACAGTGCTGGCTTCTTTAACCCTCACACTGCTATTCTAAGTAAATTTAGGTATTCTCCAGAATCTCCTCTCTCCTTCCCTTTCCCTTGCTTTCTAGTTCCCTTGGAATCCTAATCCCTGTGTGGACAAAAAAGGGACCACATGCTAAACCTGACAAGCTCAGGGGAGGTCTTCATGTTGGGCCTTACAAACTCAGAGATCAAAAGCAACTGCATAGGATGGTCTGAACATAAAAAATTCCTAACTAGAAGCCAGACCTGGCCGGTAGTCACGACCTAGGCCTGTAGTTTCCTCCATGAAGGTCAATCTTTACCTGAAGTGAGCCTGTCTATTGTCTTTTGCATCTAAGATAACATGCCTTTGAAAGGTCAGAGTAATCTTTTCCAGACCCCTCAAGGAACAACCTCTAGCAGCTGAGCATGTGACCACAGAACCTCATGGTTATCTTGTTGCCCACATGCCATCTTTATGTGGTGCAAATGTTAATTGTTAACTATCTTGTGCCCACCAATGTAAAAGAAGTACGTATGTGTTTCTCTATTTTGCCTGTTTATCCAATCCCAGGGATACCTCCACTTTGTTTTCTCCCGCTGCCTTAATCTACCGTCAATGGATTTCTTATAAACCTCCTTACATCTCCTCCTTTTATTTTAATGTATAAAATAAGTTGCAAAATTGCCATTCTCCAAAGCTTTTTCTCAATCCGTTGAGATTTTGCTTCCTGGTAGTTGTCATCAGTTTGGCTCCAAAAAAAAAGGTGTTTCTTACATCAACACCTGTAATCATACACACTTTGTAAAACGCTTTCCTATAGTAGCCTGAAACTGCTGATGGTAGCCTGTTTCGCCCCACAATTGGGTATTTCATCGAATACAACCTAATGCATTACTGCATTTTATCAACACCATGCCCCTTTTTGCATTGGGGGCCCATTAGCCTTGATGAGCCTCAGACCTTGTGATCATATAACCAAGGATGTAACCCACCTGGAACTTGAGCCTGGGTGCCTAACTCCAAATCTAGTGCTCTCTCGCCTGCAATGTTGCCTCCTGCTCCGTGGGCTGACTCTGGAAGAGAAGCATGAGAAGGTAGGGAAATAAGTCCAGGTCTTGGGTTCTTTTTCACCATAAGTGATAGAATCACAGTAGTTTGAGTCACCTCCATAGACCCCAGGCAGTCTCTCTTTCAGTGCACAGCATATCAAATATATGGAAATGCACCCACATCCCATATTATCATTTTTACACATTTTACAAAATTGATGCTTATAATCTTGTGTTTAAAATTATTTGGCTATGAATAACACACTTAATTTAGGACTGTGATTTCTTGATCACTTGAAAAATAATAAATTGAGCATACAAATTGCTTTCAAATACAATGAAAATTTCATGAATTCTAGATTTAACACTAGGTGAATTTGATATAGTATTATATTTTGGAGACATTTAATTAAGCATTTATTAATTTCAGTGTGCCATTTTTGCATTTTTGAATAAATAGGTTTTTAAAATCTCAACGTTTAGACAGTTTTTAGGTCCTTGGAAGTCCCATCGGTCCCAGGTAATATGCCTTTAATAGTCAATGCATAAAACAGCCTGGCAATGTCTGCTGGCCTCAGGTAGCACAGACATTCGTTCAGTACTATTTCATGTGCACCATAAGTGGAGGAAGACATGCGCTTCCCCATCAAACCTAATGCCAATGTTTTGAAAATTCTTTGTCACTAAAATGACTCCCTGACCCTACTAACAAATATACTGTCGTAGAGTCTGCTAATCCTACACCAATTCAAAGCAGGGAAACCTGGAGTAAGTGGAATGTTTGAGTCTTCTGATAAAGGAAACCTGAGGAGTCTTAGGGTTAATCAGAAAGCAGGTTCCCTTCAGCCCCTCTTGTCAGCTTACTTTCCAGCTCTAGCAAATGGCATATATGGGATAAAATGAGGTCTCTCGTTCTGAGGTTTATCCATGGATAACATCAATTATAATTGAATTTGCTTGAAAGGTGTATAAATTTGGGAAGACTTAGCAATAGTTTCTGGACATTGATATTCTTTTTAAAAAAACAAAATTCCTATGTTCAACAACTTTTACAGCCTTGGATCTTTCCTGGTGAAAGTGGAGTGCAACAAAAGTTCTGAGTTACCTCTGCTAATCAATGTTTTCGCTGACATCACAATATAAAGGCCAAATGAAACATTTCACCATTGTAGTCGTTTACAAGTGGTCTTTTCTGGAACATTATCTTACTGAAAAAAAAAATAGGGGGAAAATGCTTTAACTTCATGGGCAACATTTTATTCTGCACCTGATATTATGGGCTCTTACCCTTCTCTGTATCACTATTTCTAATGTCTTAGTAGGACAGATAGTTTTCTTTTATATTAGGGAAAAACACATTTTCTCAAACATTTGTCATGATGCAGATAGACTTTTCAACTACTCTAAGCTCCACACTTCATTAAGAAACCAAGTCTCAGTATTTCTGGCCTATAAAGAAGAGTGATGGTGACACTTTGTTCCAATTCACTTATTGACTCATTCACGATCATACATTTATTCATTTAGCAAATCTTTCCTGAGCATCTACACTGTTAGGCACTAGCAAGGCACATCAGCAAAAGATGACAATATCCTCACTTAGGATTTAGTATGTTATCATTAATATCTCAAAACATGCACACAAGCATGCACACACATACACACCCGTGTGTGCACACACACACAGACACTATCCAAACTGTGTGGTATAATAGTGCCAATATCACCAATTTTTACTTAATAAATGCTATTTATGTGCAAGATCCTACATTGGGTACCACGTATGAATATGTCTTCATTTCTTCAACAAAAATTTACTGAGCATCTACCATTCACCAGTACTGGTCACTGGTTCGAGATGAATAAGAAACAATCTCTCCTCTCAAAATATTTCCACTTTATTGTGGGGGTGATAGGCGTATCAAACACGTACAAAACCACACAACAGGTGCCACAATGGAGCCACCATTCGAGAAAGAGTGGGGACCCACACAGGGAAATCTCAGATGAGATTTGTGAGCTTTGAGTTTTTTTCGTTGTGAGCTTCTCTGGATATTTTGTCATCCGAATCTCCAAGGATGAGTGTGTCGGGTGTGCTGTTCAAACATCAGGGACATTATTTATGTAACAGACCCTGTAGTTAATATATTTTAAACAAGATTTTTCCTGAAAATGTTGAAAGAATGTTGCAAGAATATCAATATAGTTCAACAATTGTTCAACAAAGGGAAATGAAGTGTCTTGAGCATGGGGTGCCTTTTCTAGTTTGCACAGAGAAGCCACGTGAACTAGAGGCTGTGCAAGAGGAGACATTCCCAAGTAGAAAAGATGCAGAAGGGCTTTCCAGGTAGAAGTAATAGTTGTGCAAGACACTGGAGAGCCTGGTGCACTGGAGGAATTGCAGCAAGTTTCATATGAGCAGGTCAGAGGGTGCTGGCTGAGGTGGTGCAGTGGGAAAGAGATGGCAGAAGTAGGCACAGGCTCCATGACCTTCTTTGTACCTGCCTTTCTACCTAGGCCTGCTGTTAACTTTCATCATCGTACCTTAATGTGACATACCTTTGCCTTCGCTCACAAGTAAAGCAGGTGCTTGTGTTCCATTTAACTTGTCCGTTATTCTAAGTGGGGAGGTTGTAACTTTATCCTGATTTCCTGTGGCATGTAGAAAAGTCAATGAGGGATTTATCAATACCATTGAGCTCAGTAAAGAATACCATGTATCCTAGTGCTTTTTTCCACCATAAGACAATCTTTCTCAAGCCACGGATCTTGTGTCTTGTGAAAATCACAAAAAAATCTCTAGGATTCGATGGATCTGAGAGCTACTCAGTGCAAACCTCCTGACTGTGAAGCTTTTTCACTCATGCTACTACACAGGGCTCATCGTCAGTCCCTCTTCCTATTCTTGGTTGGGTACAATCTCTTCCCCCTCTCTTATTAACACCATCCCCTTTTATTTCTATCATATGGTTTAGCTCAGGTGAAAATGCCAGTATTCCTAAAATGAACAGAACAGTGAGATCTAATATCGTCAGTAAAAGCTCTTTCCCCTCAGCCCATTGGTGGGCAATGCTGACAAGCATCCATCCAATTGGTCACCTCCTTGTCCCTTAAGGTAAACCAGTTGGTAAAGTTTTTAACTGACACCTGTGATTGTAAGCAACAGTAAAGAACTTGGGCTAGGCTAAGCAAAAAGGGATGTTACCGGAAAGATAGAGAGGAGCTAAAGAAGCAAACGTAAGACTGAAGGTCCATACTGGGAAAAGTTTACGACTTTAGGGCAGCTCTGGAGTACTGGGCAGCAGGAGGTAATGGACAGCATTGGCAGGACACTACCACTAGGAGTGAGCGCCCACTGTCCTTGCTGTACTGGCTGAAGTCACAAAGCTTGGAGAGCATATCTGATTGGCCCAGCTTGCGTTAGGCACTTCCTCATTGGCTGGGGAGAGACAGGACATCTTAATTGACAGGACTTTAAGATGGTACTGAAAAGAGCCAGGTGATTTCCCTCAAAAGAAACGAGTCCATCACAAAAAAACGAGGGGGAGGATGCTGATGGCCAGAAGAAACAAGTGTTCACTACAATATTTTTTTCCCCAAACTATGAAAATCCTCTCTTTCTTTTTTTGGGGTGTTGATAGAGGAATTTTAAGAGCCACCTGGTATTTTAGGAGCTAAAAATGGTAAGAAACACATATAATGGGAGAGACAAGACTTGGAGGTTTAATCTTTCTCCATTTCATATTTCCTCAGTCAGATATTCTTTTCTGATTCCATTTTATAATTTTGAATCATATGCACTTGAAAATGTGGAAATTAGAGGGAGGAACATTATTGGAGAGAGGAGGTGGGGTTTTTTGTTTGTTTTAAGGAAAATTTTTTTTGAAACTTGACTTAGAATAATGGGATTTCTTCAATTTACTATATGCAAAATAACAGCGAGCTTAGTGTATCCCAGAGATGGATTAGACAGATGTAGCACTTAACTATTAACATTTGTGAGGTTCATTCCCACCAGTGAGATTTGTGAGCGCTTCCATGAGATGCTATGCAAAATCAATTTAGTACTTTCCTCATTTGTCATTGTGCCGTGAAACTGGTAAAATATAGAGGAAACAGAAAATTGGGCACATCTGTGAATTTGGTTGTGTTCTGATTATAACAATGCAATTCCACATATGTGCATGTTTTCACAGGAGAACAGGTTTCTATTTGACTCCAAACTCCATCAATGCTCAGCTGAGGCTTTATATCTCCCTTGGGGTAAGCATGCCGTCCCTCTGCAAAGCCAAAACAGTAGCTTGGCTCTAAGGTTCACTGGCAGCACTTTGGTATCTATTTTGTTAAATTATGGCAAATGGGAATATGGGGCATACGTATGTCAAGCTCACCGATACATTTCTCCTATAATAAAACTTGGCACATACATACTAGCTCTTAGCAGAGTGCCCCAAACACTTACTAAACATTCATTCACTCTTAAATGAATTAAAAAGAGTTCAGTAGGTCTTATAATCCCCATTTTACAGAAAAGTGAAAGTGGAACGCCTGTAGCCCATGAATGAACACCTAATTGTAAATATAAATTACTTCTTCTCAATACAAAATGAGAAGTGCTCGAAGCTGAAATAACATCAGTTGTGGTAATGTGTTCAACAGTGTTCTGTATTGGAGGGTCTCACCTTTAAGTGTGAGACTTAGAGGTCTGATTAAGACGCAGACTGCCTATCTCCGTCCCCAGAGATTCTGAGCCTGAAAGTCTGGGGTGGGGCCCAGGCATCAGCATTTTTAACAAACATCTTTGCCCAAAGTGATGTAGAGAACCACCCACTGAGAAACAATGGTCTAGATGAAATAATCAAATTGCAAGATTGTTAATAGAAAAGCAACAGCAGAGCTCCAAAGCAACTGCAAATCATATTCTGAAGCAAGCTTCTCCTTCTTCCCCAACCACCTCAACCCCACAAAATTAGTCCTTTTTAAAAAAGTGTTTCTTAAAAGCAGCTTTAGCTATCACCATGGTCTAAGAGTCCCCAGAAGGATAAATCATCTCAAAAGGAATAATAATAATGTAAAAACTAAAGCTTGAATCTAGTTTTCGATTCATTCTCATCGTCAGTCAAGAGAACATGGCCTCCATTTGTCCTGCTAGGACTTGGGAGAGTCTGGAACCATATTGGTCATTCAGAAGAAGCAAAAGCCATTCCCCCCCAAAAAAAATCAGTTCCAGAAGCAGAATCCATATCCTTAGACATTTTTCTAAAATCCACCAAATTGCTTCTCATGTGGCAAGTGAGCCTCCTAAACCACATTATGGTCTGTCTCCATAGTTCCACAAAATCAAAGCTTATTACTTAGGAGCTCTGTGAGCCTGTGTGGCTAGTTATTTAATCCATCTCAGTTTCCTCATCTGTAAAATGGGCATAAAACAATATCTGCCTCATAAGATTCTTGGGAGGATCAAGTGCAATATTGAGTAATAAGCTATTGGCACATAGTAAATAATCAAAGTTATTTGATTATTGATATGACCATATGACCATTGATAATGACAAATAACTTTGATTATTTACTATGTGCCAATAGCTTATTACTCAATATTGCACTTGATCCTCCCAAGAATCTTATGAGGCAGATATTGTTTTACGCCCATTTTACAGATGAGGAAACTGAGATGGATTAAATAACTAGCCACACAGGCTCACAGAGCTCCTAAGTAATAAGCTTTGATTTGAAACAAGTTCTATTTGCCTCTGAGCCCCTGCAAATAACCACTATTACATTGACCCTGTTGAAAGCAGGATGGTGACTTACAAAGGCAAAGTAGTGCTGCTAAAAAAATCTTTGGGAAGCTATGATAGAACTAAAACATGCTTTTAGGCAGAAGGCAGTGGGATTCTCATTTCTCAGAATTCAGACAGCAGAAGAGTGGTGCAGTACCTGACATACCATATATTATTCTCTATGTAATTATACTGAGTAAAATACCTTTAAAGCAATTGTCTACATCATCAAATATTGCACAAATCAAAAAGCTCAAAAGCGCCTGCCAACCTTCTCCCATCCTGGACCAAATGGAGTCCTATGTACTAAACCATAGTTATAATTTTCCCCCTGGTTTCACTTGAATTTCCTTTAATAATGTTTGATTGTAATTAAAACTCAGTGTATATATGGCATGGATGAAGAAACCACAATTATTCTCTTTTGTCTTTTAAAAAAGTGACAGTTATAAAAATGCTCAATATAATCAATTCAGTTTTTCCCCTATTGCACTAGCATTGTGGCAACCACAAATATGCTTCTCCACATAAGACAGTCACTGCAGTTCTGTGGTAAATGCAGCAGGACTGAAGTCATTGCCAAAGAAGCATCAAAGCTTTCAGACCAACTCTTGATGTGCTCAGTTCAGATCTCCAAGAAAGAGCAAGAGAAAGGAGTGGCAGGGCTATGCTTTCAAACTAGATTTAATGAAGGTTAAAACAGCAATAAGTATTGAGATATGAAACCGGTATCTGCTGCTTAGTGAGCTGAGGGGAATGAGGTTCTAGAACCTCTCAATGTTCAGGCACCACTGATCCTAACAACAATAGGATTGAAACAAAACAAAACAAAAAAAGATCTTAATAGCTAATTTGACCTGATGTGGCTTGTGTGGGAAGACCAGAGATTTTAGTGATGAGGCATTAGGATCCATTATTTCTTTTGTTAGTCTTATTGTTATTAAGATCAATAGTGCTAGAACAGTGAGAGGTTCTAGACTTTCATTCTACCTTTTAGGCTGAATGACTGACAACCATCCAGAGACACAGGCTAGACATCTAGGAGAACTCTGCTGTGTTCTTGAGTAACTACTTACTGGTCTGGTCACTCACAGCCCTCGGTTTGGAAGGCATTGGTAGTAGCAATATTATTTGAGAAATTTTACTCCCTCCACAGCTATTCAGAAATATCTGATTTCACTGGCCTGCAGTCACTCTGTCCTCCTTTGCTACCTAGCCTGATGTTGCCACGTTAGAGTTATGCAAGAACTGTGGTTGGAATGAATACCTGCCACCTTAGTCACAGCCTTTCGTGACAGCATTACTTGAATGGATAAGAATCCCCTGTTGATTTCAGAAGTCAATATGCTCTCGTGGGGAGACGTGTAAACTCTAGTCTAATCTAAGTGCTGTCTTTTATTAACTTTGTGGCATTGAGCAAGTTTCTTAATCTTTCTGGTCTTGGTTTTCTCATCATAAAGTTGAGATAAAACTCAACTTACAGGGTCATCATAAGGAAGAGACATATTAGAGTGAGGGAAATCAAAGGTGGCTAGTATCATTGTTGGGATGACGATGATAATGGAGAACAGTTGGTGATAGTCAAGCCCTCATTTCTTAAACAATAGGATTCACTTCTGCTTTTCAAAGGATGATGAGAAGAAGGAAGCAAGGTTGAGGGAAAGTATGTACCCAGAAGTAAGTAGCTAACAATATTCTCTAAAGACAATGAGGTAGCACCAAGGTAGGAAGAGAAAATTCAAGGTAATAGAACTCTCTATCTAGACACTGGTAGAGTGAGATGAGGTTCCACTGGGAGTTGCTGAAAGAGGCATTCACCAAAGATGACGTTAGCTCCTTTATGACTCTGAACATCCTTCCTAAATCTACTAGAAAAAGATGCTGGGTATAGTAGTGGGCAATTATAAATGAGAATTGTAGCATTTGGGGTACGATGGTTGAGAAGTCAGTGGCAGTCTTTATGAATGGATCTTTCAGACCCCAAATTCCTCTTGTTGGAAATAGAGCAGATACTCTCTAGGGTCTGTAGTTTGTCATTAGAACACACTTTTCCCTGAGGTCTTAGACACCAAGTCTAGAAACCAACATCAATGTGAATGGATGGGGTCCTATATCCCACAGGTGGCCCACAATGCATTGCAGAAGATTCCTCATCCTCTTTCCAGTTTCACAATTCTCCTTTGTTTGCATGTAATTTTGAGGTGCCTTTCCTCAAACTTCTCCAGCAGTGTTTCAAGTACACAGATTGATTGTACACTTGGGAGAAAAGAATCTGGTTGTTTGGGTGAAAACAGGAAGTGATAATTTTGTAGATAATGTATTTTTATATTCCCACATTGAAAAATGTGGATTTTGTTTCATTCTTTATGGAAAATTTTGTTTGTACTTTGAGTACAAATAAAATAACTTTAAAAACTGATGACAATGGGTGAAATTCACATACCTGAAAATTTTTCTTTATTTATTTTGAATCCATACATTTTTATTTTTTATTTTTTAATTTATTTTTTAACTTTGTTTTATTAGTTTCAGGTGCACAAAACAATGTAATCATTAGACATTTATCATTTATATCCCTCACACAGTGACAACCCTCCGCCCCCCATCCACTACCCCTCTGACATCGCACACAGCCATTACATTTCTTATAACCTTAAAATTTTTCCCTTGATTGTAAGAGTATCTCAAATACATGCACGGAAATTATAACTTTCTAAAAGAATTCCAACTATATATAGAAAATAACAAAAACCTAGAAGGAGATGAGTTTTATGACACCATGGCCTATTGCTATGGAAAATATGATGAGGCGGGTTTAACAATATTATGCTAATAGAAAAATTAGGTTGAATAAAAGAGGGAGCTGGGAAAGAAAAAGTCCTATATTACTGCACAAATACCTTCCATAATTAGCAAATGTAGCAGAGGAAAAAAGTATGATATGGAAGTGAAAAGTAAACAGATTTCTATCTGATAGGCCTGAAAATTATCCTCATCACCAAAAGGGTGTCTTCAAACTTGACATATAAAGATGATTACTTTTACTTGAGTATACATTTTTCATGCAACACTTTGAACTCCTCAGTCTTCACCATCTGTAGAACTCAATTTCCGTTTTGTAAAAAAAAAAAAAAATTGCTGACATCTGTTTAAACCCTAATATCTCCACAACCATGTAGAATGTTAACTCAAGCTTGGTGTCATGTTAAATCGTTTTAACTTTAAAATAATATTAAACTTATGGTTCTGTTTCAACTTTGCAATGATATTACTAGCATTTAACCCCTCAGATATTCTAAACTGCTTACCAAAGGAAAAAGCTTGGACGGAAAAAATGAAGTCAAATGTGGACCTTTCATTTTCACATGATACTCAAAGATTTTTCTAAAACTTACCAAGAATTTGTCATCTTAGAATAAGATGATGGACTTTGGGAAGGCCAATGATTTGATTAAACCATGGACGGTCTCATTAAAGAGACCTTCTCCTACTGACTATGGCACTTAATTCTGTGCTTGGAACAAGCCAAATAGAAATTGTGAAGTAGTAAAAATAACTTGGATTTATAAAGTGTGGAATAAATTTAAAGCCCTTCTATATTCATGATCTCATTAAATTTTTAGAACAGCATTGGTAGATACAGTGGCAAGGTATACCTCAGATATTTCTCTGTACCTTCAGAACTGAGGTTCTTATTCTCCCAGTTACCAGAATTCTTGCCTGCTTATGGCTCAGAGTGAGTCCCTCCCCAGGAATTGCCTTTAGCTGAAGGGAGCTGCCTCACACAAATCTATGTCCCTGCCCCAAGGGCAGCCCATATCCAGTGACATCTTGGTCAATAAGGGAGCAACAAAGTCTTGGCCCCTTCACTTCAATTCAAACACTTCTGAAGGGCCAAACCAAATCCAGAGACTACCCCAGAGAATTAGCTGGATCCTCTGCTGCAACTTCATCATGATTCAGTTTTCCCCTCTGCTCAATCCTATTCTCCTCTTAGTCTGCTTCCCTGGGAATGCAATTCAAGACCTCAGTGCCAGGAATAGTCCTAGAAAGTAATCTCTAAAATACCATTTTGGAACTAGGTCATCTGCCAGCTGGCTGGCAATGAGGTCCCTGTCTGTGGTAATAAATGGGATGTGGATAGCACCTAGCATGTTGTAGCAGTGCAATTGTTGGAAAGTTCACTTACAATGAATTGGGATGAGGTACACATGGAAAGGAAATCACTGGCAGGTACATCTCACATGTTTGAGAGGTTGGGGGGGGCGGAAAGAAGTAATTATAATGACAACGGAATTAGGTTGCTGAGTATATTCGATGCATTGGAGAAAGACAGTGAAAGGGAAAGGGTGATTAATCAACAATATAAGGCAAAGTGTGGATTCAGAGGGCCTTCTCAGAAGCATATGAAAGGACAATCATCTCCTGAAGCCAGAGAACACAGAATGCTGAGGCTCAGTCCCAGGTCTTAATTACAAGGATAGCTGAGCCCCAGAGAAGTTGGAATGGTCAATGCCCCAGCAAGTCAGCTATGCCAAGGTCAGAGCCCTTGTTGGGAAGGAGTGAGTGGGTCGCTGTGCCCCGGGATGGGGACCTCTAGGTGGGTACACTAAAGAACTCTGCAACCCCAGATGCCCCTGAACCCTGGGCACTAGTAAAAGTAGCCCCACTTCCCTACTAAAGGCTGGCTCTCCCCCTTGTTTCAAGCTGATGCAGTTATCTGCCTTGGAAGAAAACACCCTCTCTCTTAGGATTTACTCCCAATTCCACTCTTAGCTGCTGACCAATGATTAGGGACACACCATAACATAGCCTGACTAAGGATATGATAGGCCTGTTAAGGGTGGAAAGAGACCAGACATTGAAGGTAGGCAACATGTACCAACCTCTGTCATCCCCATCTCTGCAAGTCTAGGCTCTGGGAATCTAAAGGCCCTGGTTGCCAGAGGAGAAGTGCCTCCAATAGGGCTTTCAGCAAGAATTCCTTTCAACTATAAGCTACAGCTGTTACCTGGTCACTTTAGGAACTCCCAAAGGCAAAGAAGAGAGTCACCATCTGGCACGTATAATTTAATCATCAAGAAATAGGGATGCTGCTACATAATAGGGAATAATTCATACAGCCCCATGGAGTCATCTGTTAGTACTCAGTTGCCCAATTTTGACTGTAAATGGTCTAGTGCAACAGCCACAGCCAGAGAAGAGCCTAGGGACCAGGGGCTCAGACCCACTGAGGAATGAGCATCTGGGTCACTCCAACACGTGAGACACTTAACAAGCAGAAACATTAGGAGTGAAGAGACGACACGGGGATACAAAAGTCAATTTGGGGAATATAATTAATAATGTAAAGATTTTGTGGGGTATCCGATGGACACTTGTCTTATTAGGGAGACCACTTCAGGGATGCTGTAGATGCCTGACCACTGCAGTATACAGCTGAAGCTAAATAATAATGAATGTCAGCTATAATTTAATATCTATCTATCACAAGAAGTGAAGTACAGCATACGGAATAGAGGCAGTGGAAATGTAACGGCTATATGCGTCAGAGGGGTAGTGGATGGGGGAGGGGGTGATCACTGTGTGAGGGGTATAAGTGATAAATGTCTAACTATTACAGTGTTTTGTACACATGAAACTAATTAAAATTTTTTTTAAAAAGTGAGGAGACAAGTATCGATTGCAACCTCACCACCAGTTGCAGTGGTGGGGGTTGTAGTTTGTCCTCTAACTGTCCTCTTGTCAGTTTTATCAGGAAAAGAGACAAACCAGAATTCTGGAAGAGCTGTTTCCAGATGAGATGTACCTGTATATGAAGTAACTGCACCCCAGTGGCTCAAGGGGTACATGCAGTGGGTGTTGTGTGCTGCCCAACGTTCGCCCCTCCCCCCACCTCCATTTGTCCTTGACGTCCATGCTTATGGGCCCCAGTGGTTGGCCGGCACTGACGTGATATTGGATGTGCAGCGGTGAACCGACTACTCCCCCACCCCCTGCCCCCCGCATGACTCTCACAGTGGAGCCCGCAGCTCTGCTCCCTTGCTGGCTGTCCCCAGCCTCAGGGCAGGCATAACTGGCCTGAAATTCCTGTGCATTGCTCAACCCCAGTGTGAATCAACTCACTAGCATAGATAAAGATTTCTGAGAGATTAACTTCACTGTACAGTATTAATAATAATATGAACTTTTATGTATTATTTTCCCCAATGAGTGTCATCCTTTTAATATGGGATTCATCTCTACTGGTGGCATTTTTGGTTTCAACATATATCAGAAGAAAATTGATGTGCAAAATTGTGCAGACCTGGAGCACTTGATGCACACAAAATAGGAGTCTCCCTGTTCCTCCTACAAATGCAGCTGGCTGGCTCCCTCATTACGTGCTGTTCTATGTGCACAAGATCCAGTTTTTAATACACCATTTAATAATTTATAAGTGTAAAATATGCTTATTATAGAAACCTAGTTTTTAAATATTGGGATTAAATATTAAAAATATGTTTCCACTGTTGTCCGAAATTCTCTAAGCATTTAAGAATATACTTGTTTTCTGAAATATGCAAAGAAAGTGAACAACTCATTTTAATCCCTAACTTGTCTGAATAAAGGAGGGCTCTCTAATATTCCCCCTAACAACATTCCTGTGATCCAGCTTTCTCTTTTTTATAGATTTTTTTAACCTAATATGTGTTCTATTTTTTCCTTTGCTCAATTTCATTCCACTTTTTCCTTTTTAGGTCCAGTTGGCTTTCCTGTAAAACTTCGCTACCATTTTAGTGAATGATTAGAAAAAGCTGGACGAAAGCCCAAAGTCTGAGCTAAAGAAACTCTAACCAAGATTTTCTTGAACTTGAGTCAAAATCTATGAAATATTAAGCTCATTTAATCATATAAGTATGTTGAAAAGATTAGAAGAGAATCTTTATCCTAAAATGACAAACTAAATGTCACAATAAGTTTAACCAAAGATGGGTGAACATACACACACACACACACACGCACACACACACACACACACCCCTCCCAGCAGTTTTAGCATTGAAAAAGCAGAAATGTGTTAACTCAAAACAATTCATCTTTGAGAGTAACCCTGTGAACTAATAGACAACAGAGTCAGACTTTAAATTAATTGGGGTCTCTGAGGTCTCCCAGATCTGGAAAACCTTTGGGGTCAGTTTTGTGGTCATACTCACTCCCTTGTTGATTGCAGACATATTCCAATAAGTGAAAACTGATAAACCCCTTTGTGAAGCACAAGGGAGACCCCCATCTATAGTGATTGATACTCAGAAATAAACTTACTTTAGTGGGCACAGTGAGAGGAGGGCACAGTGTGAGTGGAAAGGTGAAACATACTTTTTACCTCCCAAATCAGAACTCTGAATAAATTGTCTCATTGCCTTAATCACTAAAGTGGCCATGTTAATATCTGTTCTTCAGTGTACCTGCATGAAGACCTCATATCCAAACCCACTTTCGCTATGGTGTAGATAACAGGGAGTCCTTGGGCTGTGGCTTTACCTCAACCCTCAAGCGTGGAGCAAACTCTGGAACTTTGGGTCTCCTCTGGTGTGGAGTGAACCCAGACTTATGGGCCTCTCAGCTACATCAAGAGAAACTATTTTTTCACCTTAGATATACTTCTTCAAGTGAGTCAGTCAGTTCAGGCTTTGATAACTAAGTACCACAGTGTGTGTGGTTCAAACTGCAGAAACTTATTTTCTCTCAGTTTTGAAGGCTAAAAGTGTGAGATCAATGTGTTTGCAGGATTGGTTTCTTCTGTGGCTATTCTCCTTGGCTTATAGCTGGCCATCTTCTCTCTGTGTCTTCACATGCTCTTTTCTCTGTGTGTGTCTGTGTCCTAATCTCTTTTTCTTAGGAGGACACCACCATATTGGATTGGGGTCCATGCTAATGATTTCATTTTTTCTGAATTATCTCCTAATGTAGTCATATTATGAGATACCAGGGGTTAGGGCTTCAATAAACGAATTTTGAGGAGACGCAGTTCAGCCCATAACACCCCTGTTCTATGCTAATGCTCTTTTGAAGAGCTTTTAAGTAACAGCAGAGGCCTCAACAAATAAGATCTGGGTTCGGCTCTTTATGAGGATCTAACTGTCACCTTATGATAGCTTTTCTTCCCACTGTGATGGCTGTTTTGTCAAAGAAAGCTACTGCTTTGCAACTCAAGTCTCTGTCCTTGATATAGGATGACAGATTTCAAAACAATGTTAACAATAAGAACTTACTTATTATCCAACAACTATTTTTGGCTAGACACAAAAGAACAAAATAGATTTATTCTTTTCCCGTATGAATCTTACAGTCTAATGAGGGAGACAGATACTAAGAAGTAAGACATAGACAAATGTTATGTACAAACTGTGAAAAGTACCATCTAGGAAAATGGCAGCCTTGCCATAGCTTCTCTTCCCATTGTGCTGAGCATATGAGAGCGAATAACAGGGTGAAGGATTGACTTTACCTAGGTCAGGGAAAAACATTGAGATATGAAGGATTGATAGGAAGAAACTGAGTGATGAGTGGAAGAGAGAACATTCCAGACAAAGGAACTCACTGAGGTCACTGAGGTCAGGAAAAGGAACTGAAATACAGTAACATGTGGCAGTGCAGTAAACAAGATGGCCAGGGGTTCGAAATTAGTTGCAGGCAACAGCTTTGTAAACCACGGGAAGGAGTGGACTTTCACTGTAACTACCTTGCAATGTGTGAGCATGGGATGGCATGGCCAGCCTGATGTTTTAAGATCAATCCAGCTACTGTGTAGGAAATGGATTAGAGGGTACAAATGTGAAAGTCTAGAGAAGAGTTAGAAAGCTTTCATGAGAATATAAGCAGGAGGTAATGATGACTCACAGTCGGCAATAAAAATGGAAAAAAGTAGATGGATTTCAGACAGGCTTTGGAGGTAAAAAGGACAGGATGGGTGCTTTTCAAGTAAATGTGAATGTATGTAGTAGGGTTGCTGATGGGGAGGGGAGGACTCAAGAATGCCACCCGGTTTCTGGTGTGAGCAACGGGGTTGTGCAGGAGAAGACAATTCAGGAAAACAGTGGGCTCCAAAAGTGGAATTCTGACACTACAGACACAAATGATCCTGTCACAGGAAAGAGAGGACATTCTAGAAACCAAATTAATTGTACAAAGAACACTTTGATGACCTTGGATTTCAAAAGGAAGTATAAGAAAATAATAATAGAACGTTTGACATACCGAGTATGACAAAATGAGTCTTGTCACATATTGACAATATATAAACACTGCCAACATTGAACACAAATCTCCTTAGATTTCGTTTTCAATTTCTGTGTGCCTTTGCTTCTACCAGCTACCATGTTTCCCTGAAAATAAGCCTTAGCCGGACCATCAGCTCTAATGCATCTTCTGGAGAAAAATTAAAATTAATATAAGACAAGTTGTTATATTATATTTATTATATTATATTATAATCTTATATTATACTATTATACTATACCCAGTTTTATATTATAGTAAAATAAGACCAGGTCTTATATTAATTTTTTCTCCAAAAGATGCATTAGAGTTGATGGTCCTGCTAGGTTTTATTTTCGGGGAAAGATAGTAGCACCTGCAAGTATCTATCTTCAGAAGATTGGCCTTGAACTATTGAACTTGGTCTTGAACTACTGCACACACACACACACACACACACACACACACACACACAGACCTATGCAGAGATCCCGAAGGACCTGGCAGTTTATACCCCACACACACTCACCTTCCACCCCCTCTCCCTGCCCTGTAGCCAATGACAGACTGGTGCAGGATTACGAAAGCTCAGTTCCCTTGCTTCAACTAGGGATAAACACTGCACGGTCAAGCTAAGGCCAGGCCTCTGCTTGAATTGCATCCTTGCTTGGCTCCTTTTCCCTTTGCTGTCTTACTTCCTCCAGTCCCTCACTAGATTTTCCGGGGTTTACTTCATTAATAAAATCCATTGCCTGCAATCCTTGTCTTGCGGTCTGAGTAGGAGAAAACCTGTTCTAAGACACTTCCCAGTGATATATATACAGAGGGTGCCAAAAAATGTATACACATTTTAAGAAAGGAAAAAACTGTATTAAGATTGTAATACTCAATATATACCGATAACAAAAGATGAATACAAGTCATGTGTATACATTTTTTTGGCACCCCTGGTATATATAATAGAGTAGCAGAAATTAGAATAATAGATTCAGGAAAGCTAAAATCCTTAAGGAACTGAGACTTAAAAAAAAAGAAAAACAATTTGAACTATGTTTGCAAAAGGAAAAGAAATAAGTAAAAGCTAGGAAATTTTATAATGTAAAAACTGACATACAGGAAGCAGAACTCCTCAACTCCTGTGTTGACACCATCTGGTCTATTAAGGAAATAATTTTCTCAAACTGAAAAGAGCAGAGCAAGCGTGGTTAAGAAAATAGAGTCGGGGGTGGCCTGTTAGCTCAGTTGGTTAGAACGCGGTACCCTCAACAACAAGGTTACCGGTTCAATTCCCACATGGGCCACCGTGAGCTGCACCCTCCACAACTAGACTGAAACAACTACTTGACTTGGAGCTGATGGGTCCTGGAAAAGCACACTTAAAATAAATAAAAGGTTTTTTTAAAAGAAGAAAAAGAACGTAGAGTAGGTGATAGGTCCTAGAGCAGAATCTGCAGGTTTCACCGTGTTCACATCTTGAGGCCCAGGCAAGTCACAGCCCAGAACTTTAAGTAACATTTCAGGGTGTGATCTCATAAATACCTGTGGACTTTTGAGAAATCACGAAGAAAGGGGTAAATTACTTGAAGAATGGAGCTGGAAAAAATGTGCCCTTGATTTTCAGAAATTGGAAAAATGTAGAATGTTGAAGCATGGATGTAATTAACCATCAATTTTAAGAATGGGTAATCAGAAACAAAAACTTAGAAAAGAATGGAGTGATTACTAAGTGCTAACATAGGATCACCAAGAATCTTAATGACAAAGAACTTTTTTTTTTTTTTACTGGGTTACTGAATGACGTGTTCTCAACATAAATGAGAGTTATCAATAAAGTGTTTGATAAAGCCACATTTGATGGCCTTGTGGAGGTGAGGAAATGTCAGCTTGATGATTGTAAAATACAGTTAGAGCTGATATCAATTAATCGGCTGAGGTCAACCCAAACAAGATGTTTTGGGGAATGTACTACCGAGAACTTGATTTTCTTCAATGACCTAGATAGTCATCACAATTTCCTCAGTACTTCCCATCCCTGCAACATACCAGCTTTCTCCTCCGCTGGACCTAGCAAGTGGTGGCCATTACACACACCAATACAGTACACTCTTTTGTCTTCTGTTATTTCCAACCTACCAATATCTTACCTTAGGAACAATTCAGAGTCTTTCCCTCTTTTTTCATTATGATACCAGGCTACTGAGAAATATTGGCGAAAAGTGCAAACCTATAGTTTTCCATTCCCACCACCTCTCGTTAGAATAGCTTCTGCTTCTCTTAAACTTTCTAACCTCTGTGAATAACACCATTTACTGAAACTGAAATACTGAGGGTACTCTTGACTTCTTTCTCTTCCTTACTCTTTTTATTTAAACAGTGACATAATCTTGCTGATTCCACCTCTAAAAATTATCAGTTCTGTATTTCAGTCCTTATGAACACTGACCTGAAAATTTACAATAGTCCTAACTGGCTTCTCTGACTCCAATGTTCTCTCCTCCAAGCCATCATCCAGACACTGCCAGGGATCGTCTCCTAACACAGACATCTAATCAGCTTATTCCCTTTATTTGAAAATCCCCTAAGGGCCAAGTTCAAGCTCCTTAATGGGGTAAGTGATGACCAGTGCAAGCTGAGACCAGCTCTTTACCTTTGTGTCTCATCTTCCCATCTCTATGTCTCTCTAGATGGTGAAAGCTTGGAAAACAAGGATCTTATTTATTTTTGTACTTCTCTTACCTAGAATAACGCCAGCTATATAGTGGACCTTTGTGAATTAGTGAACAACTGAAAACATTTAAAAGAAATGTTTATCAAATGGTTCAGGATTCACATATGAAGAGAGTAGCTCCAACGTAACAAAATAAAAACCAGAAAGATTTCAATATGCTAGACTTGAACTAACCAAGTTAGTTATAATGGGGACCAATGATTCAAAATCCATTTCTATAAGAACAGAATGAAGGAGGCCTGCTTTACTCTTAGTTAAGATAGAAAAGACCCAGGGTTTTAGGCCCTGGGTTTTAGGCCAGGCTTTTAGACCCAGATGAATAGAGGCCAGGGGAGTGGTATGGCTAGTGAAATCTGATGAAACCCTGAGTCACATTACTGGAAGCACAGAGAGCCGTGTGATAGAGGATATGGTTCCATAGTGATTTGTACTGGTCAAAACACAACCAGTTTTAAGGGACACTACTGACAGGTGGAGCTCGATGAAAGGATAGCTCCTGGGAAGGGAAGGGTCTGGAAAATATGTCATTTGGATAATTATTAAAAACATGGATTGTTTAAGCTAGTAAAGAGAAAACTTCGAGGGAACATTATTCTTTCCTTAAATGTTTAGCAGTGCTGTTGTGTGGAAGACTGATGGATATAAGCTGGGTTCTTTCGAGGGCAAAACTAGCTGAAATGAGACGAAGTTCCAGAACAGATGATTTCAACTCTGTATAATGAAGACATTTCTATCAATGGGAGTTATTACAGAAATAAATGGCCTGTTGTCTGAGTTCCTTGAAAACTGGAAATGTTCAGGCAACAGTTGAATGATGGTATGTCAGCAATATTGGAGAGGGAATTCTAGAAGGCCCCCAAGTTTTTTCTAACTCAAAGGGTCTGCAATCCTATATTTTATTTTTAGTTAAGTTTTAAAGGAGCCCACTGAGGAAATCCATTTGGAAACTTTTCAGTAACAGTGTAAGGTAAAAATCCCAGGCCTCCAACTAAATTTGTCTAAAAGGCAACCCCTAACCTCCTTGGTAAAGCCTGTGTTTTGTTTTTTGCTTTGGGGGCCCTAAGCACTCCAGGGGTTGCTTGTGGTAGGAGAGGATCATAGATGTGATTAAGATCCTTATGGCTGAGTTCAAGACTGGAATTAATCAACAGCTGTGCTAGCAATATTTGCATCATGATCGGAAAGCAAAGGTAGAAAGAAAAATGTCCAAAATGGAAGCTTCATCAGACCCAAGAATTCTCCCTATTTGTGGTACATACTGAGTTGGACCAGACCCAGTAGAAGCAAACAATGGAGGAAGCATTTTTGTAGTTAGCTGCAAGTCCCAAGAGTTCAACTCCTTCCCCAGGTTCCTTTCTAAGTCCTTGGCTGCTCTGTGCCTTGTTTTTTCCAACAACAAATTGTAGAGACTAAGAGACACCGCTGATACCACTCGCCAGAGGCCTGGGATTCAGGAGTTAATGTCTGCAAAGCATTCTGAGCTTGTTGGAAGAAAGGCGCTAGATAAATACAAAGTGTTGTTGTTATTATAGGGAAGAAAAAGTAACTGTTAGCTCAGGGTCTATAATTAGGAAGCAAATATAGTGTCTGGTGGCTTTGATAATAGGATTTCTATGAAGATGTGGCATGCAGTAAGTCTGTTGACTGAAATGTTATAAATGACATGATTTTTGCCATCCTAGTCAGAATCCTTTACATTTTAGTTTTTTCGTTTTCTTCTTCCTGCCCCTCCCCCACGCTCTATTTTTAGGTAAACTCTAAGAAGGCAAGTGTCAAATTAACAGCTCTGAAACTAATAAACCTAGTGTGTTCATGGAGAAATTATGATCCTGAAGGAAGCAGGACTTGCTCCATGCTTGCCGGGGCCAAATCCTGAAGACTTTGAGCCAAGCGTCAAGAAGACCTTCTGAGTGACTTCAGATCCCAGTTCCTGTCCTCTCTGTCGTCTTCAGTTTGCAGTCCCAGGGCCCTGATGGAGGCCTAGTCCTACAGCTTGGAAAAGAAAGCTCAGGAATTCTTTCAGGAGAAACACAAATCCAACTTCAGGTCTTGAAAAGTAAGTAAAGAAGGAAATAGCTTTAAAATATTTTAATGTGTTTATCTGCATATTTTCGGTCTACCCATAATGTTCTGAGAATTTCAATGGTTTAAGAAAATCACTTCTTAAAATAAGGAATATTGTTTTTTGTGGAACATTTGGCTATTGAGACTTCTATGGCTCTTTCTGTTATCAATTTGCTTAGTGATTTTTACCTGTGTTTGACTCAATTTCTGCCCTGTAAAATTGTCATAAATGATTACCATTCCCATTGATGTTGCTGGAGAAAAGCAGCAAAGGCAGAATTTATAGATGTGCAGTTAAATTCTAATCTTTGTTCTGGCACTAACTAGCCAGCTAGAGGGCTTCATGGAAGTTACCCAACTCCTTGTGCCTCAGTTTCCTCATAATTTAATAATTACCAAATAATTTAAATTAAGTGAAATTCATTTTAATTTAAAGAAAATGTTTAAATGTTTTAAATGAAGAGCCCGTTATGGACTTTTCCAAGTTTTAAATCTTTTAATTTTATTATTACTTCAGTGTCTTTTCTAAAGTAAACACATACAATTACGCCTTTTAATGCTGATTTTTCTAATTCATTCAAGATTGTTTTTCTAATTTTACTGGGGAGACTAGTTTGTTCCAAGGAACTTGGTGCCACAATTCTGATTTGAATGTACCTGCTACATTTTTAGAATACAGAAGTTTCAAGTGTGTGTGTGTGTGTGTGTGTGTGTGTGTGTGTGTGTTTATTTCATGGAGAATATCCCTTTTTTTACTAGGTGTGTTTTATAAACCTAGTTTTATAAACCTATAGGCTTGCTACTTTTATTCCATGGGTTTAGATTATTTGTTAATGTAAACATTTTTTTGTTATTGCTACAAAGCAATACAAATTAAAATATATAAGGTAGAGATTTGTATTTTTCACATGCACATTGTCAGCTGAGTTTGTAGGAGTTTGGTCCAATGCATTTATTTGGCATTTACACTGAGCCAGGCGATGCATGTGGTGTCATGGAGGGTGAGGAATGAGGGAGAGGGTGGATGGAGGAGGTGATGTGCTGTGGGACTAAGTAAGATAAGGTCTCCAATTACAAGGAGTTCTGGGAACCTCAGGGTGTGCTTCATACTTTCAGAGGTGTTCCATCTTAATTAGTGTTTATTTAAATGTATTAATTTGCTTTGCTTTAAAATCAATGGACATTACCTGAAAACAGACTTACTGCTCCTTCGCACTTTGAAAACAGGACTACTGATTTAAAAAAAAAAAAAAAATTAAAAATTAAATTAAATTCCATCTTTTCCCTTCGAAGCAGATCCTGGGTTTAGAGCAGTTTGGAATTAACCAGAATTTATTCCTGAATTAGGTAGCTGCAAAGTAGAATTTGAAATGCATTTAAATGATTCTAGTAGCAATTTAGAGAAATCTAAGAAAAATGGTTGTGTCGCTTTAAGAACTGTTGTGAGAGAAATTAGGATTAATGGGATAATGTTTGTAAAGTGCTGAGATACAGATTGTGACACAAAGAGTGTATGAGCAGGGTGCTGTCAAAGTGAGTGCAATAGACAGTGAGGCCTCCTTGCTCCCAGGGGGTCACATACCCCTGGGGGGCACACTGGGAGGAGGCCTTCTCCCCAATCACAGCAATACAATTGCTGTCCCTGCCCTCTGTACCCACTACTTCCTGGGCCACATGGGAGAGGCTCATCAGTGGTCCTGGGGGGGTAAGCCCCTTGGGCAGTTGGCTGTGATCACCTCTCAAGTCCTCCAACTCCCTGACACATCTGCTTTCCTGAGTGACAAATTAAAACGTCTGAAGCGGCTGCAGCCTGCTGCCGCCAGCACACATGGCCAACATGTGAAGCTGTGGTATTCCCGAGTTTTGACGCATTCCTTCTAGGACACAGGGACAGCAGTGTTTAGCAGTTGACACAAGAGGGGTTTCTCTTGCCTGCCAGACAGCTAAAAAGCTGCAAGAAATCTTTTGTGGGTTCCCTGAACGCTTTGAATTCTTCTAGCCAGCCTGACAGCCTTCCAACACCACTCTGGAAAAGACTGCAACGTTCTTGCAGCACTGGGCGAGCCTTTGTGATGGGGGGTTAGGGGGGTGGTGAATACGACCCCAGGAACACTTGGTACGGTGACGACCAGGCAAAGCAAATACCCTTTCCTGCTTCGCTGCAAAGCAGCAGCAGAAACACCAGCAGACAGGACCTGCCTCCGTCCTTTACAGATTCAGGAGAAAGGAGCCACAGTACCTCAAGTGGATCTTAACTTTCTCTGCCCCCCACTCCTAACCCACCTCTCCCCTCCACAGCCC